>NW_027309881.1:0-697525 GCF_047496795.1 Chiloscyllium punctatum | reverse complement strand
ATCCTCTAGTCCCATTAATTTTCCCATTCTTGCATTATTAAAGCCTGTGTATCTTCGTACTGTCCTAAATCTTTCTTCTCTTTCTAAATTGCTTAATTCCTCCACTATATTCATATAAATCTACAGCCTCCCTCTCTGTGAAACCTTTTCCAGTCCTGACAACACCCCAATCCATGGAACCCCTTTAATCTTCCCTTGTTGGGCAATCCCTTGAGGTTTCTGATGATTTCCCGATCTCAGCATCAACCCAATTTTTGTGACTCTCCAGTTCCCATCAGACTCACTTTCAATGCCAGCTCATCCAGACTCTACCCCCATCTGTAATCTCCTTATCCTTCTCCAAATTCTACAAACCTAATCTACTTAAACCTCACCCGCCCCCAACCCTCCTGACCACAGGACCCTCTTTCAGTTTGTGCAACCCTCCTCATCTGTGTAACTATCTCCAACCCAGCAACCTAGCATTGCCCATTGCCTTCCTGTCTCTGTAGCCTCCAGATCCGAGAAGCCTTCTTTTATCTGTAAACATCTTCAGTCACTACAACATTCCACATCTCTGATCGTATATACAATACTCTTTTCCGTGAAACACCCGTCTGTGCCTCTCAGTCTGTCTGCCTCTCCCTACATCTATCCCTATCCCTATCTCCTGAATCTAAACTAACTCCCTCTATCTCTGTAAATTCCTCCAATTTCCAAACCCCTTTCTCACGCTGACATTCTTGACCAGATATAACTCTGTTTAACTCGAACACCCTGAAGCCCTGTAAGCTCCCTATCTCTGTAACCTGTACCCATCCGTTCAACCCCTCACCACTCCCCGCCCCCACCCAATATTGAGGAAGAACTCCCTGCATTTGCCATAAGGCAGATGGAATGACAGTGAACAGATATAATGGAACTGTCATTCCGGAGATGTAGCTGCCTAATGACCATCACAGGGAAGAGAATATTCAAGGGTTGTTGGGATGAAGGCAGGCTTTGTCCATTTGACAAAAACACATAATTTACTTTTTGCCACAATTTCCTTTCACAGCCGAATTCGCTGATGTGCCACTTTAGTTCAGCTTTGTCCCATCCTGTTATTTTCTGATTGTTTTCAGCCACATTCTCATGCTGCTCCAATGCTTCACCTTTTCTCTTTGCATTTGGAAACCTCCAATTACCTGACCCCGTCCCTGCATCCTCTCTGTCAGTTTAAAGCCCTGTCCATGAACCTACCGACACAATTGGCCGGGGCCCTGGCACCAGCACAGTTCCAATTGGACCATCCTAATGGATTTTTTTTTAAAAGTGTGGTGTGAGTCTCTGTCTGACCACCCTTTCTTGCCTAGCCCTAGCTGCCCTTGAGCTGTAGGGGGTAGTGTAATTTTTAAACGGTTAGCTGCATTTTAGTCCTTTCTACCTTATAGTAAACACAAGCATGTAGGGGGTAGTGTAATTTTTAAACGGTTAGCTGCCTTTTAGTCTTTTCTACCTCATAGTAAACACAAGCAGACACTCGAAACTGTTGCCGGACCTCCCCCACGTTTATATGAATGAAACAGTTGTAACAGCTTTCCTCGATAGTTGAGAGACCGCCCTTAACCACAGTTGTACAACATCATCCATATAAGGAAAGAACGGGAAGCTCAAACACTGATTGGCCAAGTGAATAACAAAATAATCGCAGGCACCAGAACCCAAATAAGGAAACCAGTGGGGAATCCTAGCACTCGTTGGTCAAGACAGCAGTAGTAGACCCAGCCCACATATACATGTATATAATGCGTGGAGATTACTATGCTTGTGTGTGTGTACCTTTGGGAACAACATCCGACTTTGCAAAGTTGAATGAAAAAGTTTTGGACAGACTCCTCCGTGTCTTTGTTCCTGGGAAGGGAAATACAAAGTGCCGTAGATGGGGCTGGACAGCCACTTATCTGGCACAATTGGGGGCTCCTCCAGGATGAAATAATTATTGCGGGGGGGGGGGGGGGGGGCATTCTCTTCGGCTCACGGATCAAGCCTGATTACAACAAAGACGCGTCTAGTATATATTTATACTTCTCACTGATCAGCTTGGTCCGTCGGCCGTCGGCCAAGAGAGGACGTGACCCGGCTCATTTAAAAATAATTTTGAATCCTGGAAAAGGAACACACGGACGAGTGCTGGGACGACCGGTTAGTGACTATACACGGGGGTACACACATTTAAAAAGGCCAGACAACTCCGTGCATGGATCAAGGTAAGAGATTCTTTTGTTCTTCCTTGTTGGCCGCGTGGTTTTGACGGTCATCTGTGAAAACGCTTTGGGCGTTTAAGACCAGGACCGAAGATAAACCACGGGAAATTGTGGTTTTGACGGTCATCTGTGGAAACGCTTTGGGCGCTTAAGACCAGGACCGAAGATAAACCACGGGAAATTGTGGTTTTGACGGTCATCTGTGAAAACGCTTTGGGCGTTTAAGACCAGGACCGAAGATAGACCATGGGAAATCAGACTTCTAGATTTACTAAGGAAAAGTCAGGGAAGACTGCAAATGGGAAAGAAATACCCCCCGATAGTCCATTAGGTCAGAAGTTCAGTCTATGGACGGACAGTAGTAGAACGAAGGACTTAAAGAAAGAGACCATGATAAAATATTGTTGTTTTATATGGACCAAAGAACCTATCCGCGCCCCCTCGATAGTTTGGCCCGAGTATGGGTCTGATGAAGACTGGGTGTGTCAAATCCTAAATGTTTATGTTAACAGAAAACAACCGTTTGACCCAGAGGAGAGCAAATATGCTGCCGCCTGGTTGGCGGGCGACGGCGAGAGTCCCACACGTCTCTATCCTCTGATTCCCCAAACAGACTCGAGGAAGCCCCAGAAGTCTTGGGACATCCTCACCGACGGTTTGCCACCATCTGCCCCGCCCCCGTATATACCACCCGCGCACGACCAGGCGTCCAGCGCGGACCTCCCTCCAGCAACGGATAATTCCGAGTCCCAGCAGTCTATGACCAGTGAGGAAGGGACTGCTGTGGGGGGGCACAGGAGGGGGTGCAGAACTCACCCCAGGCACTAGGAAATCAGTCCGACTCGAGATGCGGAGAGGTCGAGAAGAGGGATTGAGAGCTGGGAGTAGAGACAATATTGAACAGCTGAACCCCTTACGAGAGGTGCCGTTTGGGAATGAATGGTCCGGGTTCGTAGTACAACCTTTAAATTCTGGGGATATCCGGCAACTCCGTAATGAACTACCCCGTCTACTGGTCGACCCCGTCAGTGTGGGAATACAACTGGACCAATTTCTGGGTCCCAGTATATACACATGGGCTGAACTGCAGGCCATGATGAGATTACTATTTAATTACGATGAAATTGTTATGATCCGGAATAGTGCAATGGCCATTTGGGATAGGGAGCATCAGGACGGCCCTCAGCGTGGAGAGCAGAAGTACCCCTTAGAGGACCCCCGGTGGGATCATAACGAAGCGGGGGGACGGGCCAATATGACAGACCTCAGAAGCCTTATAATCAGGGGGATCCAAACCTGCGTGCCCAAACAGCGGAATTTAGCGAAAGCATTTGAAGTTGGACAGAAAAAGAATGAATCCCCGAGTGAGTTTTTAGACCGTTTGCGGGAGTCCATGCGAAAGTATTCAGGTTTAGACCCCGATGGGGAAATAGGCAAGGGCATGCTTAAGGTGCACTTTGTGACTAAGTCATGGCCTGACATTCAGAAGAAATTACAGAAAGTGGAGGATTGGGCTGAAAAGGATGTTGCAGAATTATTACGGGAAGCACAGAGGGTGTACGTTCAGAGGGATGTAATAAGGGAGAAACATAAGACAAAAATGATGGTGGCAGCCGTACGGGAAGCTTGTAAGTCCACCGGAATGGGGGAGGGAGATTATGGGGTGGAAGGAGGAACGTCGAAGAAAAGTTGGAGAGGGAGAGAAGCGAGACGGGGCAGAAGTGAGAGAGGAGGATCTTATGGAATTGAGCGCCCTCAGAAGGCCGGATGTTACCATTGCGGGAAACTGGGACACTTCAAAAGGGATTGTCCTGAGTTTAAAAGGGAAAGAGAAGGGATGTATGAAATGGAGTGTGAACAAATGGATTAGGGAAGTCACGGGAGGATCGGAACACGGGCCTACCAAGAACCCCTGGTAAATTTACGGGTGGGCCCATTTAGACAAGATGTTACCTTCTTAGTTGACACAGGCGCCGGCAGGTCCTCAATTCCTCTCCATCCTAGTGGGGTTGGCTTCCAAGCTAAAACATTACTCATTTCAGGAGTTAAGGGTGGGGTTTTTAGTGCGAAAATATTCGAACCACAACCCTTGCGGCTGGAGGAGGAGGACCTCCAGGTGGAACTCCTTCACCTCCCCCATCTTCCCTATGGGTTGTTGGGACGGGATTTGATAGTCCGTTTCGGATTGCGAATAGAAGTGGGAGAAGAGGAAGAATTAGCCGTTACCATGTCATACCATCGTGAGTCCCGATTGACAGAGATAGACCCTAGGGTTTGGGTCGCCAAAGGGAACCGGGGAGGACTCGCAATTCGACCTGTGGAGGTAAAATTAAAGCCCCAGAGCCCCGACATCAGAGTGCGCCAATACCCCATCTCTTGGGAAGGGAGGCAGGGCTTGAAGACAGTTATGGAAGACCTAATAAAAGATGGATTCGTAGAGCCCTGTATGTCACGATACAATTCCCCCATCCTGCTGGTCCGGAAGTCGGACGGGAGCTACCGAATGGTCCAAGACCTAAGGAAAGTAAATAAAATTGTCCAAGTACGGCACCCTGTGGCACCGAACCCATACACTATTCTGGGGCGAATACCCCCGGACCACGGCTGGTTTAGTGTTATAGATTAAAAGGATGCCTTCTGGGCGTGTCCCCAGACAAGGACAGTAGGGATGTTTTTGCTTTTGAATGGGAGGATCTGATACTGGCAGAAAACAACAGTACAGGTGGACCGTGCTCCCCCAAGGATTCACTGAGTCCCCGACTCTGTTCGGGCAGATTCTGGAACAATTATTGGAGGGACTAACCTTGTCCCCGGCCCTAAAGCTTATACAATACGTGGACGATCTCCTTTTATCCGGACCCGCGGAGGAGGACGTCCTACTTGGGACTAATGCCTTGTTAAATTACCTAGCTGAGAAGGGGTTAAGAGTGAGTCAGAAGAAGCTCCAATATGTCGAGAATGAGGTTAAGTACCGGGGACACTTGATAAGTCAGGGACAGAAACGAATAAGTCCGAAAGAGTGCGGGCAATAATTGAACTAGGCCTCCCAACGACCAAAAGGGAGTTGCGGAAGTTCTTGGGACTCTTAGGCTATTGTCAGTTATGGATAGACGACTATGCCCCCCTTACTAAAGACTTGTACCTGAAACTCATTGAGGAGGCACCCAACAGAATAAAATGGGAGGAGGAGGAGAAAAAGTTAATTGAAATCCTAAAAGGAAAATTGATGGCCGCACCTGTTTTAAGCTTGCCGGATTTTAGTAAGACATTTCGTCTCTTTGTGAACTCCAGAAAGGGAACTGCTCTTGGAGTATTGACCCAGGATTGGGGGGGGGGGGGGGGGGGTGGGGGGGGGGGGGGGAAGGAAGCCCGTGGCTTTCCTGTCAAAAATTCTGGATCCAGTCTCCCGAGGGTGGATGGAGTGTGTCCAAGCGGTGGCAGCCACGGCAAAGCTGGTAGAGGAAAGCAGGAAGTTGACTTTCGGGGCCCCCTTGACAGTCACTACTCCCCACCAGGTTAGATCTATCCTGAATCAGAAGGCCGGGAGGTGGCTGACTGACTCGAGGATTCTGAAATATGAAGCCATATTGTTGGACCGAGAAGACCTCCGAATAGAAGTCGGGAGCTGCCAGAACCCGGCGGACTTTCTTTGGAAAGGGGAAGGGGAGGAGGAACTGGAACACTGCTGTTCAGACATAATAGAGTACCAGAGTAAAGTGAGGGAAGATCTGAGGGATACCCCCTTACATGCAGGAAGGCGGTGGTACATTGACGGGTCCTCTCGAGTGATAGATGGGAAGAGACACAACGGTTATGCTGTCATTAGTGAGACTGGTTGGGAATTAGTGGAAAGTGGACGGCTACCGAATGCCTGGTCCGCACAAACGTGCGAATTGTACGCCTTGCACCGGGCTCTGAGGAATTTAGAGGGAAGAGCCGGGACAATCTACAATGACTCCAAGTATGCCTTTGGGGTAGTACACACCTTTGGGAAGATCTGGAAAGAAAGGGGAATGATAAATAGTAGAGGAAAGGAGTTGGTCCACGAGGAACTTGTAGCCATGATCTTGGAGGATTTGTTGCTGCCACAAGAGATTGCTGTAGTACATGTGAAAGGACACCAGAAAGACGATAAAATCGAGACCCTGGGGAATCAATTGGCAGATGAACAGGCAAAATTGGCTGGGATGGGGAAGGAAGTAATAAACTGCCTGGTAAGGATTCCCCAGATATCCGAAATTACCGAAGTGCCCACGTTTACTGACAAAGAAGAAACTCTTCTCGCGTCTCTGGGGGGTACAAAGGATAGGGAAGGCAAGTGGACCTTACCCGATGGCCGCCAGCTACTAAATCGACCGTTGACGCGGGACATTATTGCCCGTCTACACCAAGGGGGTCACTGGGGCGCCCAGGCACTGTGTGATGCCTTCCTGCGCCGATATGCTCACCCTGGTCTGTACACGGTAGCCAAGCAGGTCACAGGAGATTGCATAACGTGTCGAAAGATTAACAAAAGGGGGCTGCGGCAGCATGCAAGACAAGGGGGTAGGAGTCCGGCCTATAGGCCGTTTGAGTATGTCCAGGTAGATTACACTGAGCTCCCCGCCATAGGTCGCCTGAAGTATCTATTAGTAGTGGTAGATCACCTGACAGGATGGGTGGAAGCTTTCCCCACTACCACGGCAACGGCAACTCAGGTTAGCAAGATTCTACTCGAGCAAATCATCCCACGATTTGGGCTACCCCGCGCTATTGACTCTGACCAGGGGAGCCACTTCACCTCGACCGTCCTCCTGAATGTAGTGCAAGCAATGGGGATTGACTGGGACTTGCACACCCCCTGGCATCCCTCCTCCTCGGGCAAGGTCGAAAGAATGAACCAGACCATCAAAAAGCAGCTAACCAAGCTCACTCGTGAAATCGGCCTGCCTTGGACCAAATGCCTACCCCTTGCCCTATTGCAAATTCGCACCCAGCCAAGGCGGGATTTGGGCGTCTCCCCTTTCGAAATGCTGTTTGACCTCCCGTTCCATGGGCCGAAGGGGGAACCTCCTGTATTTGAGTCTCGGGATATGTTTGTGCAAAAATATGTGGTGGCTCTGGGGTCTGCTCTATCTCGTTTACGCCAACAGGGACTTTTGGCACAGACGCCGCCCCTCGAGTTTGCGGTGCACACCGTCAAGCCGGGTCAGTGGGTCCTGATTAAAAGCTGGAAGCAACGTACCCTCGAACCAACTTGGGACGGTCCATTCCTGGTACTTTTGACGACCGAAACGGCTATCCATACGGCCGAAAAGGGCTGGACACATTACACTCGAGTCTAGGGACCAGTGCCACAACCGGCGGAGGACGAACGAACCTCTCTGACAAAGACATCGAAGGAACAGAGACCCTGAGAACGAACTAATCGGACTTTGGCGCGTCTAAAGGAACTGTGCCTTCGGGCTACGGGTGTCGCGAAAACAAATGCGGTCAATCGTATTGTTAACTTGCTATGCCATTATCCTTGGGCTGGATCATAGTGTGCGTGTTACCCATATTGGCCTCTGGAAAAAACAAGCAGAGGACCGTCGGTGGTTCTCCATCTCCGTGCTTGCCAAACAATCAACACAGGCATTTAGCTTAGACCTATGTGAGTTGGTGCCCTGTAGGACTAAAAGTCAACTGAATCAAACTAAGCGGAACCGAGAGAGAGAAAGGGGATTCCAGGGTCAGACGTTAGTCTTACAATTGCATGGTAGGGAAGGCCTAAATAGGCCTCCCGCCCCCGGGGTCCAGGCTATGGTGTCAGTTGTCCGTGATCCCATCACCCCTGGACGGGATTGTGGGCAGAATCAGTGCAATCAGCTCTATCTGACCATAAAGAACTTGGGAAAGAACGGGGCGAGCCTTAATAGAACAATACTGGGTATTAGAGTTGGGGGCCAGGCAGGATGGGGGGGGTGGCGGGGGGGGATGCAGCTGTGCTGCACGTATATCACGGTCATTGAAGCTGAGTCTAGGGGCTCATCCACCACTGATAAGCAGGAAAAGATTAGAATAATTGAGGTGACGGATTTGGAAAAGACCTTTGAAATAGAAACGGGTTACGGGGAGGCGAATGCCTGGATGGAATGGGTCAAATATACTGTGAGGAGCATGAAAAAGAGTGATTGCTACGCATGCACGAGTGCCCGCCCTAACCCTCAGGTGGTCCCATTCCCGCTGGGTTGGGAGAAACACCCACGAGCCATGGACTGCATGATAAGGCTGTACCAGGACCGAGAGGCCTGGAACGACCCCATTTGTCGACCCTTGAGTTTGATGTTTCCCCCCGTCAGGTCTGAGGGGGCGCCCCGCCCGCCATCATTCTCAGGGGTAACGGGTACGCACCAGGCCTGCGTCTCTCGGACGGGACTACAGTGGGACGACGATGTGGGGACATTTGACAAGTGCAGCGGATCAATTCGGCTGGTCAATGAAACTACCGGGGGCGGGAATTACTCCCACATTCATGTGCCTAGGGCAGACCTCTGGTGGTACTGTGGTGGGAGGGTTCTGCGACCGACCCTGCCCCAAAAATGGACGGGCACTTGTGCGATCGTTCAATTGGCCATCCCATTCACCCTGGCATTCGAAAAACAAGAGCAACCCCGTTCTAGTGGAAGAACTGAGAGAGCTTTGGAGACCTCTTTCGATGATAACATATATTTAGATGCCATAGGGGTCCCCAGGGGTGTTCCTGACGAATACAAGGCTAGGAACCAGATAGCGGCGGGTTTTGAGTCGTCACTGTTCTGGTGGGTGACCATCAATAAGAATGTGGATTGGATTAATTATATTTACTACAATCAGCAGAGGTTCATTAATTATACCCGGGATGCAGTGAAAGGAATAGCAGAACAACCGGACGCCACTAGTAGGATGGCGTGGGAAAATAGGTTGGCCTTAGACATGATGTTGGCAGAGAAGGGGGGTGTTTGTGTCATGATAGGCACTCAGTGCTGCACTTTCATCCCCAACAACACAGCCCCTGATGGGTCCATCACCCGCGCCCTGGATGGACTCATCACATTGGCGGACGAACTGGCCGAAAATTCGGGCATCGACTCTGGCCTCACGGACTGTTTGGAAGCTTGGTTCGGTAAATGGACGGGGGTGGTCGTTCCCTTTCTTGTCTCATGTATAGTGGTGGCAGGAGTACTCACTGCCCTTGGGTGTTGCGTTATTCCCTGTGTCCGGGGATTAACTCAACGACTGATCAAAACCGCCCTTACTAAGAAGGATGTTCCCTATGGGCAGTTTGAACGAATAAATCTCGAGATGGAACAACGTGAATCCCTCTTGGGCGGGGGTAGCATTAGAGAAGGGCAGTTTGATGAACAAGCTCGGGAGTTATTAAATGCCCTGGAGAAGAAACTTACGGTTGAAAAATTACAGGCCGTAAGAAAAGACACGGGGGATTTGTAGGGGGTAGTGTAATTTTTAAACGGTTAGCTGCCTTTTAGTCTTTTCTACCTCATAGTAAACACAAGCATGTAGGGGTAGACGGTTAGCTGCCTTTTAGCCTTTTCTACCTCATAGTAAACACAAGCAGACACGCGAAACTGTTGCCGGACCTCCCCCACGTTTATATGAATGAAACAGTTGTAACAGCTTTCCTCGATAGTTGAGAGACCGCCCTTAACCACAGTTGTACAACATCATCCATATAAGGGAAGAACGGGAAGCTCAAACACTGATTGGCCAAGTGAATAACAAAATAATCGCAGGCACCAGAACCCAAATAAGGAAAACAGTGGGAAATCCTAGCACTCGTTGGTCAAGGCAGCAGTAGTAGACCCAGCCCACATATACATGTATATAATGCGTGGAGATTACTATGCTTGTGTGTGTGTACCTTTGGGAACAGCACCCGACTTTGCAAAGTTGAATGAAAAAGTTTTGGACAGACTCCTCCGTGTCTTTGTTCCTGGGAAGGGATATAAAAAGTGCCGTAGATGGGGCTGGATAGCCACTTATCTCGCACAAAGGTAGAAGGAGATGGGGGAACGAGATCGGGGAATGAGATAGGAGAGGAAGGAAGGGGGATGGATGTGGGGGAAGGAGATGGGGAAGGAGATTGGGGGAAGGAAGTGGGAAGGAGATGGGGGAGGAAGCGAGAAGGAGATGGGGGAAGGAAGGGAGAAGGAGATGTGGGAAGCAAGATAGAAGGAGATGAGGGAAGGAGATGGGGGGAAGGAGATAGGGGAAGGAAGGAAGGGGGAAGGAGAGTGGGGGAAGGCGAGTGGGGGAATGAAGGGGGAAGGAGATCGAGGGGAAAGGAGATGGGGGAAGGAAGGGGGAAGGAGAGTGGGAAAGGAGAGTAGGGGAAGGAGGGGGGAAGGAGATGGGGGAAGGAGATGGGGGGAAGCAGATAGGATGGGAAGGAGATTGGGGGAAGGAGATTGGGGGGAAGGAGATTGGGGGGAAGGTAGTGGGAAGGAGATGGGAGAAGGAGAGGGAGGAAGGAGACGATGATGGGGGAAGGAAGGGGGAAGGAAGGGGGAAGGAGATGGGAGAAGGAGATGGGGAGAAGGAGATGGGAAAGGAGATTGGGGGGAAGGAAGTGGGAAAGAGATGGGGGAAGGAGAGGGAGGAAGGATATAAGGTAGAAGGAGATGGGGGAAGGAAGGGGGAAGGAATGGGGAAGGAAGGGGGAAGAAGATTGGGGGGAAGGAAGTGGGAAGGAGATGGGGGAAGGAGATGGGGTGAAAGGAGCGGGAGGATGGAGGAAGGAGATGGGAAGGAAGGGGGAAGGTGATGGGGGAAAGAGATGGGGAAGGAGATTGGGGCGGAAGGATATATGGGGGGAGGAGGTGGGGGGAAAGGAGAGAGAGGATGGTGGAAGGAGATGGGGGAAGGAAGGAGGAAGGAGATGGGGGAAGGAGATGGGGGAAGGAGGGGGAAGGAGATGGGGGAAGGAGGGGGAAGGAGGGGGGAAGGAGATGGGGGAAGGAAGGGGAAGGAGTTGGGGGAAGGAAGGGGGAAGGTGATGGGGGAAGGAAGGGGGAAGGAGATGGGGGAAGGAGATGGGGGAAGGAGAAGGGGGAAGGAGATGGGGAAGGAGATTGGGGAAGGAAGGGGGAAGGAGATGGGGGAAGGAAGGGGGATGGAGATGGGGGAAGGAAGGGGAAGGAGATGGGGAAGGAAGTAGGGGGAGAAGGAGATAGGGGAGAAGGAGATGGGGGAACGAGATAGGGGAAGGAGATAGAGGGGGAAGGAGGTGGGGGGAGAAGAGGGGGTAGGAGATGGGGGGAAGGGGGTAGGAGATAGCAGAGAAGGAGATGGGGGTAAGGAAGTGTGAAGGAGTTGGGGGAAGGAGATAGAGAGAAGGAGATGGGTGGAAGGAGAGTGGGGGAAGGAAGGGAGAAGGAGATGGTGGAAGGAGATGGGGGAAGGAAGGGGGTAGGACATAGCAGAGAAGGAGATGGGGGTAAGGAAGGGGGAAGGAGATAGAGGGAAGGAAGGGGGAAGGAGATGGGGGGAAGGAGATGGGGGAAGGAGATGGGGGAAGGAGATGGGGGAAGGAGGAGGGAAGGAGATAGGGGAAGGAAGGGGGATAGAGATGGGGGGAAGGAATGTGGATGGAGATGGGGGAAGGAAGGGGAAGGAGATGGGAGAAGGAGGTAGGGGAGAAGGAGATAGGGGAGAAGGAGATAGGGGAGAAGGAGATGGGGGAACGAGATAGGGAAAAGAGATAGAGGGGGAAGGAGGTGGGGGGGACGAGATTGGGGAAGGAGATAGAGGGGGAAGGAGGTGAGGGGAAAGAAATGGGGGAAGGAGATGGGGAACGAGATGGGGGGAAGGAGGGGGGAAGGAGATGGGGGGAAGGAAGTGGTAAGAAGATGGGGAAGGAGATGGGGGGAAGGAACGGGGTAGGATATAGCTGAGAAGGAGATGGGGAAGCAGATAGAGGGAAGGAGATGGGGGAAGGAGAGTGGGTTAGGAAGGGAGAAGGAGATGGTGGAAGGAGATCGAGGCAGAAGGAGATAGGTGGGGAAGGAGGGGGGAAGGAGATGGGGAAGGAGATAGGAGGGGAAGGAAGAGGGAAGGAGATGGGGGGAAGGAGATGGGGAAGGAGATTGGTGGAAGGAAGTGGGAAGGAGATGAGGGAAGGAGATGGGGAAGGAGATGGGGGAAGGAAGGGAGAAGGAGATGGGGAAGGAGATGGGGGAAGGAGATGGGGGAAGGAATGGAGAAGGAGTTAGGGGGAAGGAAGGGAGAAGGAGATGGGGGAAGGAAGGAAGAACGAGATGGGGGAAGGAGATGGGGGAAGGAGATGGGGAAAGGAAGTGGGAAGGAGAGTGGGGGAAGGAGAGTGGGGGAAGGAAGGGGAAGGAGATCGAGGGGGAAGGAGATAGGGGGAACGAAAGGGGAAGGAGAGTGGGGGAAGAGGAGTGGGGGAAGGTGATGGGGGAAGGAAGGGGGAATGAGAGTGGGGGGAGGAGAGTGGGGGAAGGAGAGTGGCGGAAGGAGGGGGGAAGGAGATGGGGGGGAAGGAGATAGGGGGAAGGAGATTGGGAGAAGGAAGTGGGAAGGAGATGGGGGAAGGAGAGGGAGGAAGGAGAAGGAGATGAGGGGAAGGAAGGCGGAAGGAAGGGGGAAGGAGATCGGGGAAGGAGATGGGGGAAGGAAGGGGAAGGAGATGGGGGTAGGAGGTAGGGGGTAAGGAGATGGGGGAAGGAGATGGGGTGAAGGAAGGGAGAAGGAGATGGGGAAGGAGATAGGAAGGGAAGGAAGAGGGAAGGAGGTGGGGGGAAGGAGATGGGGAAGGAGATTGGTGGAAGGAAGTGGGAAGGAGATGAGGGAAGGAGATGGGGAAGGAGATGGGGGAAGGAAGGGAGAAGGAGATGGGGGAAGGAGATGGGGGAAGGAATGGAGAAGGAGTTAAGGGAAAGGACGGGAGAAGGAGATGGGGGGAAGGAAGGAAGAACGAGATGGGGGGAAGGAGATGGGGGAAGAAGATGGGGGAAGGAGATAGGGGAAGGAAGGGGGAAGGAGAGTGGTGGAAGGAGAGTGGGGGAAGGAAGGGGGAAGGAGATCGAAGGGGAAGGAGATGGGGGAAGGAAGGGGGAAGGAGTGTGGGGGAAGGGGAGTGGGGGAAGGTGATAGGGGAAGGAAGGGGGAATGAGAGTGGGGGGAGGAGAGTGGGGGAAGGAGAGTGGGGGAAGGAGTGGGGAAGGAGATGGGGGAAGGAGATGGGGGAAGGAGATTGGGGGAAGGAAGTGGGAAGGAGATGGAGGAAGGAGAGGGAGGAAGGAGAAGGAGATGGGGGGAAGGAAGGGGAAGGAAGGGGGAAGGAGATGGGAGAAGGAGATGGGTAGAAGGAGATGGTGAAGGAGATTGGGGGGACGGAAGAGGGAAGATGATGGGGGAAGGAGAGGGAGGAAGGGAATAAGGGAGAAGGAGATTGGGGGGAAGGAAGTGGGAAGGAGATGGGGGAAGGAGAAGTGGGGAAAGGAGAGGGAGGATGGAGGAAGGAGATGGGAAGGAAGGGGGAAGGAGATGGGGGAAGGAGATGGGGAAGGAGATTGGAGCGGAAGGAGATATGGGGGAAGGAGATGGGGGGAAAGGAGAGTGAGGATGGGGGAAGGAGATGGAAGGAGATGGGGGAAGGAGATAGGGGAAGGAAGATTGGAAGGAGAGTGGGGAAGGAAGGGGATGGAGAGGGAGGGAAGGAGGATTGATCGAGAGGGAAGGAGATGGGGGGAAGGAATGGGGAAGGAGAGTGGGGGAAGGGAGTGGGGGAAGGAGATGGGGGTAGGAGATAGGGGGGGAAGGAGATGGGGGAGGAGATGGAGTGGCGGTGATGGGTGGGTTAGGGGAAGGGTTGGGCCGGAGATGGGAGGAAGTGCAGGGTGAATGGGAAGGATTAGGGGCGAAGGAGATGGGGGAAGGAAGGCAGAAGAGATGGGGTGAAGGAAAGGGGGAAGGAGACTGGGAGAAGGAGAAAGGGGGAAGGAAGGGAGAAGGAGATGGGGGAAGGAGATAGGGTGGCACGGTCGCACAGTGTTTGGCACTGCTGCCTCACAGCGCCAGAGGACCCGGTTCAATTCCTGCTCAGGCGACTCTCTGTGTGGAGTTGCACATTCTCCCCCTGTCTGCGTGGGTTTCCTCCGGGTGCTCCGGTTTCCTCCCACATTCCAAAGATGTGCAGGGCCAGGTGAATTGGCCATGCTAAATTGCCCGTAGTGTTAGATGTAGGGGTGTGGGTGGGTTGCGCTTCGGCGGGGCGGTGTGGACTTGTTGGGCTTAAGGGCCTGTTTCCACACTGTAAGTAATCTAACCTAGAGTTAGAAGGAGATGGGGGTGTAGGAAGGAGAGGCGAGGGAAGGAAGGGGGAAGGGGATGGGCAAGGAAATACAGGGGGGAAGGAGAAAGGGGGATGGAGATAGGGAAGGGGGATGGAGATGGGGAAGGGGGATGGAGATGGAGATGGGGAAGGGGGATGGAGATGGGGAAGGAAGGAAGGGGGTGGAGGGGTGGAAGGGGGATGGAGGGGGGAAGGGGGATGGCGGGAAGGAAGGGGGAAGGAAGGGAGATGGAGATGGGGAAGGAAGGGGGATGGAGATGGGGAAGGAAGGGGGATAGAGATGGGAAAGGAAGGGGGATGGAGATGGGGAAGGAAGGGGGATTGAGATAGGGAAGGAAGGGGGATGGAGATGGGGAAGGGAGGGGGATGGAGATGGGGAAGGAAGGGGGATGGAGATGGGAAAGGAAGGGGGATGGAGATGGGGAAGGAAGGGGGATGGAGATGGGAAAGGAAGGGGGATGGAGATGGGGAAGGAAGGGGGATTGAGATAGGGAAGGAAGGGGGATGGAGATGGGGAAGGAGGGGGGATGGAAATGGGGAAGGAAGGGAGGAAGGGGGATGGAGATGGGGAAGGAAGGAAGGAAGGGAGATGGAGATGGGGAAGGAAGGGGGATGGAAATGGGGAAGGAAGGGAGGAAGGGGGATGGAGATGGGAAAGGAAGGAAGGAAGGAAGGGGGATGGAGATGGGGTAGGAAGGGGGATGGAAATGGGGAAGGAAGGGAGGAAGGAGGATGGAAATGGGGAAGGAAGGAAGGAAGGGGGATGGAGATGGGGAGGACGGAAGGAAGGGGGATGGAGATGGGGAAGGAAGGAAGGGGGATGGAGATGGGGAAGGAAGGAAGGAAGGGGGATGGAGATGGGGAAGGAAGAAAGGAAGGGGGATGGAGATAGGGAAGGAAGGAAAGAAGGGGGATGGAGATGGGGAAGGAAGGAAGGAAGGCGGATGGAGATGGGGAAGGAATGAAGGGAGGGGGATGGAGATGGGGAAGGAAGGAAGGAAGGGGGATGGAGATGGGGAAGGAAGGAAAGAAGGGGGATGGAGATGGGGAAGGAAGGAAGGAAGGGGAAGGAGATGAGAAAAGAAGGAAGGAAGGAAGGGGGTGGAGATGGGGAAGGAAGGAAGGAAGGAAGATGGAGACTGGGAAAGGAAGGAAGGAAGCGGCATGGAGATGGGGACAGAAGGAAGGAAGGGGATGGAGATGGGGAAGGAAGGAAGGAAGGGGGATGGAGATGGGGAGGAAGGAAGGAAGGGGGATGGAGATGGAGTTGGGGGAGGAAGGAAGGGGGATGGAGATGGGGAAGGGGTGAGGGAAGGAAGGGGGATGGAGATGGGGAAGGGGTGAATGAAGGATGGGGGATGTGGATGGGGATGGGGAAGGGAGGAAGGAAGGAGGATGGAGATGGGGAAGGGAGGAAGGAAGGAAAGAAGGGGATGGAGATGGTGAAGGGAGGAAGGATGGAAGGGGATGGAGATGGGGAAGGGAGGTAGAAAGGAAGGGGGATGGAGATGGGGAAGGGAGGAAGGAAGGAAGGAAGGAAGAAAGGGGGATGGAGTTGGGAAAGGAAGGAACGAAGGAAGGGGGATGGAGATGGGAAGGAAGGAAGTGGGATGGAGATGGGGTGGTAGGAAGGGGATTGAGATGGGGGAATGTAGGGGGATGGAGATGGGGAAGGAGTGAGGGAAGGAAGGGGATGGAGACGGGGAAGGGTTGAGCGAAGGAAGGGGAATGGAGACGGGGAAGGAAGGAAGGGGGATGGGGATGGAGATGGGGAAGGGAGGAAGGAAGGAAGGGGGATGGAGATGGTGTAGGGGGTAGTGTAATTTTTAAACGGTTAGCTGCCTTTTAGTCTTTTCTACCTCATAGTAAACACAAGCAGACACTCGAAACTGTTGCCGGACCTTCCCCACGTTTATATGAATGAAACAGTTGTAACAGCTTTCCTCGATAGTTGAGAGACCGCCCTTAACCACAGTTGTACAACATCATCCATATAAGGAAAGAACGGGAAGCTCGAACACTGATTGGCCAAGTGAATAATAAAATAATCGCAGGCACCAGAACCCAAATAAGGAAAACAGTGGGGAATCCGAGCACTCGTTGGTCAAGACAGTAGTAGGAGACCCAGCCCACATATACATGTTTATAATGCGTGGAGATTACTATGCTTGTGTGTGTGTACCTTTGGGAACAACACCCGACTTTGCAAAGTTGAATGAAAAAGTTTTGGACAGACTCCGCCGTGTCTTTGTTCCTGGGAAGGGAAATAAAAGTGCCGTAGATGGGGCTGGACAGCCACTTATCTCACACAATTGGGGGATCCTCCGGGATGAAATAATTATTGCCGGGGGGGGCAGTCTCTTCGGCTCACGGATCAAGCCTGATTACAACAAAGACGCGTCTAGTATATATTTATACTTCTCACTGATCGGCTTGGTCCGTCGGCCGTCGGCCAAGAGAGGATGTGACCCGGCTCATTTAAAAATAATTTTGAATCCTGGAAAAGGAACACACGGACGAGTGCTGGGACGACCGGTTAGTGACTATACACGGGGGTATACACATTTAAAAAGGCCAGACAACTCCGTGCACGGATCAAGGTAAGAGATTCTTTTGTTCTTCCTTGTTGGCCGCGTGGTTTTGACGGTCATCTGTGAAAACACTTTGGGCGTTTAAGACCAGGACCGAAGATAAACCACGGGAAATTGTGGTTTTGACGGTCATCTGTGAAAACGCTTTGGGTGTTTAAGACCAGGACCGAAGATAAACCACGGGAAATTGTGGTTTTGATGGTCATCTGTGAAAACGCTTTGGGCGTTTAAGACCAGGACCGAAGATAGACCATGGGAAATCAGACTTCTAGATTTACTAAGGAAAAGTCAGGGAAGACTGCAAATGGGAAAGAAATACCCCCCGATAGTCCATTAGGTCGGACGTTAAGTCTATGGATGGACTGTAGTAGAACGAAGGAATTAAAGAAAGAGACCATGATAAAATATTGTTGTTTTATATGGACCAAAGAACCTATCCGTGCCCCCTCGGTAGTTTGGCCCGAGTATGGGTCTGATGAAGACTGGGTGTGTCAAATCCTAAATGTATATCTTAACAGAAAATAACCGTTTGACCCAGAGCAGAGCAAATACGCCGCCGCCTGGTTGGCGGGCGACGGCGAGAGTCCCACACGTCTCTATCCTCTGATTCCCCAAACAGACCCGAGGAAGCCCCAGAAGTCTTGGGACATCCTCACCGACGGTTTGCCACCGTCTTCCCCACCCCCGTATTTTCCACCCGCGCACGACCAGGCGTCCAGCGCGGACCTCCCTCCTGCGACAGATAATTCCGAGTCCCAGAAGGCTACGACCAGTGAGGAAGGGACTGCTGGGGGGGGGGCACAGGAGGGGGCGCAGAACTCACCCCATGCACTAGGAAATCAGTCCGACTCGAGATGCGCAGAGGTCGAGAAGAGGGATTGAGAGCTGGGAGGAGTGACAATATTGAACAGCTGAACCCCTTACGAGAGGTGCCATTTGGGGAATGAACGGACCGGGTTCATAGTACAACCTTTAAATTCTGGGGATATCCGGCAACTCCGTAATGAACTACCCCGTCTACTGGACGACCCCGTCAGTGTGGGGATACAACTGGACCAATTTCTGGGGCCCAGTATATACACATGGGCTGAACTGCAGGCCATGATGAGAATACTATTTAATTACGATGAAATTGTTATGATCCGGAATAGTGCAATGGCCATTTGGGATAGGGAGCATCAGGAAGGCCCTCAGCGTGGAGAGCAGAAGTACCCCTCAGAGGACCCCCGGTGGGATCATAACGGCGCGGGGGGGCGGGCCAATATGACAGACCTCAGAAGCCTTATAATCAGGGGGATCCAAACCTGCGTGCCCAAACAGCGGAATTTAGCGAAAGCATTCGAAGTTGGACAGAAAAAGGATGAATCCCCGAGTGAGCTTTTAGACCATTTGCGGGAGTCCATGCGAAAGTATTCAGGTTTAGACCCCGATGGGGAAATAGGCAAGAGCATGCTTAAGGTGCACTTTGTGACTAAGTCATGGACTGACATTCAGAAGAAATTACAGAAAGTGGAGGATTGGGCTGAAAAGGATGTTGCAGAATTATTACGGGAAGCACAGAAGGTGTACGTTCAGAGGGATGTAATAAGGGAGAAACATAAGACAAAAATGATGGTGGCAGCTGTACGGGAAGCTTGTAAGTCCACCGGAATGGGGAAGGGAGGTTATGGGGTGGAAAGAAGAACGTCGAAAAAAAGTTGGAGAGGGAGAGAAGCGAGACGGGGCAGAAGTGAGAGAGGAGGATCTTATGGAATTGAGCGCCCTCAGAAGGCCGGATGTTACCATTGCGGGAAACTGGGACACTTCAAAAGGGATTGTCCCGAGTTTAAAAGGGAAAGAGAAGGGATGTATGAAATGGAGTGTGAACAAATGGATTAGGGAAGTCACGGGAGGATCGGAACACGGGCCTACCAAGAACCCCTGGTAAATTTACGGGTGGGCCCATTTAGACAAGATGTTACCTTCTTAGTTGACACAGGCGCTGGCAGGTCCTCAATTTCCCTCCATTCGAGGGGGGTTAGTTTCCAAGCTAAAACATTAAACATTTCAGGAGTTAAGGGTGGTTTTTTTAATGCGAAAATATTCGAACCACAACCCTTGCGGCTGGAGGAGGAGGACCTCCAGGTGGAACTCCTTCACCTCCCCCATCTTCCCTATGGGTTGTTGGGACGGGATTTGATAGTCCGTTTCGGATTGCGAATAGAAGTGGGAGAAGAGAAAGAATTAGCCGTTACCATGTCATACCTTAGTGAGTCCCGATTGACAGAGATAGACCCTAGGGTTTGGATCGCCAAAGGGAACTGGGGGGGACTCGCAATTCGACCTGTGGAGGTAAAATTAAAGCCCCAGAGCCCCGACGTCCGAGTGCGCCAATACCCCATCTCTTGGGAAGGGAGGCAGGGCCTGAAGACAGATATGGAAGACCTAATAAAAGATGGATTGGTAGAGCCCTGTATGTCACGATACAATTCCCCCATCCTGCCGGTCCGGAAGTCGGATGGGAGCTACCGAATGGTCCAAGACCTAAGGGAAGTAAATAAAATTGTCCAAGTACGGCACCTTGTGGTACCGAAAGCAAACACTATTCTGGGGCGAATCCCCCTGGGCCACGGCTGGTTTAGTGTTATCGACTTAAAGGATGCCTTCTGGGCGTGTCCCCTGGACAAGGACAGTAGGGATCTTTTTGCTTTCGAATGGGAGGATCCTGATACTGGCAGAAAACAACAGTACAGGTGGACCGTACTCCCCCAAGGATTCACTGAGTCCCCGACTCTGTTCGGGCAGATTCTGGAACAATTATTGGAGGGACTAACCTTGTCCCCGGCCCTTAAGCTTATACAATACGTGGACGATCTCCTTTTATCCGGACCCGCGAAGGAGGACGTCCTACTTGGGACTAATGCCCTGTTAAATTACCTAGCTGAGAAAGGGTTAAGAGTGAGCCAGAAGAAGCTCCAATATGTCGAGAATGAGGTTAAGTACCGGGGACACTTGATAAGCCAGGGACAGAAACGAATAAGTCTGGAAAGAGTGCGGGCAATAATCGAACTAGGCCTCCCAACCACCAAGAGGGAGTTGCGGAAGTTCTTGGGACTCTTAGGCTATTGTCGGTTATGGATAGACGACTATGCCCCATTACTAAAGACTTGTACCTAAAACTCATTGAGGAGGCACCCAACAGAATAAAATGGGAGGAGGAGGAGAAAAAGTTAATTGAAATCCTAAAAGGAGAATTGATGGCCGCACCTGTTTTAAGCTTGCCGGATTTTAGTAAGACATTTCGTCTATTTGTGAACTCCAGAAAGGGAACTGCTCTTGGAGTATTGACCCAGGATTGGAGGGGGGGGGGGGGGTGGTGGGGGGGGAAGGAAGCCCGTGGCTTTCCTGTCAAAAATTCTGGATCCAGTCTCCCGAGGGGGGCCGGAGTGTGTCCAAGCGGTGGCAGCCACGGCAAAGCTGGTAGAGGAAAGCAGGAAGTTGACTTTCGGGGCCCCCTTGACAGTCACTACTCCCCACCAGGTTAGAACTATCCTGAATCAGAAGGCCGGGAGGTGGCTGACTGACTCGAGGATTCTGAAATATGAAGCCATATTGTTAGACTGAGAAGACCTCCGAATAGAAGTCGGGGGCTGCCAGAACCCGGCGGACTTTCTTTGGAAAGGGGAAGGGGAGGAGGAACTGGAACACTGCTGTTCAGACATAATAGAGTACCAGAGTAAAGTGAGGGAAGATCTGAGGGATACCCCCTTACATGCAGGAAGGCGGTGGTACATTGACGGGTCCTCTCGAGTGATAGATGGGAAGAGACACAACGGTTATGCAGTCATTAGTGAGACTGGTTGGGAATTAGTGGAAAGTGGACGGCTACCGAATGCCTGGTCCGCACAAACGTGCAAATTGTACGCCTTGCACCGGGCTCTGAAGAATTTAAAGGGAATAGTCGGGACAATCGACACTGACTCTAAGTATGCCTTTGGGGTAGTACACACCTTTGGGAAGATCTGGAAAGAAAGGGGAATGATAAATAGTAGAGGAAAGGAGTTGGTCCACGAGGAACTAGTAGCCATGATCTTGGAGGATTTGTTGCTGCCACAAGAGATTGCTGTAGTACATGTGAAAGGACACCAGAAAGACGATAAAATAGAGACCCTGGGGAATCAATTGGCAGATGAACAGGCAAAATTGGCTGGGATGGGGAAGGAAGTAATAAACTGCCTGGTAAGGATTCTCCAGATATCCGAAATTACCGAAGTGCCCACGTTTACTGACAAAGAAGAAACTCTTCTTGCGTCTCTGGGGGGTACAAAGGATAGGGAAGGCAAGTGGACCTTACCTGATGGCCGCCAGCTACTAAATCGACCGTTGACGCGGGACATTATTGCCCGTCTACACCAAGGGGGTCACTGGGGCGCCCAGGCACTGTGTGATGCCTTCCTGCGCCGATATGCTCACCCTGGTCTGTACACGGTAGCCAAGCAGGTCACAGGAGATTGCATAACGTGTCGAAAGATTAACAAAAGGGGGCTGCGGCAGCATGCAAGACAAGGGGGTAGGAGTCCGGCCTATAGGCCGTTTGAGTATGTCCAGGTAGATTACACTGAGCTCCCCGCCATAGGTCGCCTGAAGTATCTATTAGTAGTGGTAGATCACCTGACAGGATGGGTGGAAGCTTTCCCCACTACCACGGCAACGGCAACTCAGGTTAGCAAGATTCTACTCGAGCAAATCATCCCACGATTTGGGCTACCCCGCGCTATTGACTCTGACCAGGGGAGCCACTTCACCTCGACCGTCCTCCAGAATGTAGTGCAAGCAATGGGGATTGACTAGGATTTGCACACCCCCTGGCATCCCCCCTCCTCGGGCAAGGTCGAAAGAATGAACCAGACCATCAAAAAGCAGCTAACCAAGCTCACTAGTGAAATCGGCCTGCCTTGGACCAAATGCCTACCCCTTGCCCTATTGCAAATTCGCACCCAGCCAAGGCGGGATTTGGGCGTCTCCCCTTTCTAAATGCTGTTTGGCCTCCCGTTCCATGGGCCGAAGGGGGAACCTCCTGTATTCGAGTCTCGGGATATGTTTGTCCAAAAATATGTGGTGGCTCTGGGGTCTGCTCTATCTCGTTTATGCCAACAGGGACTTTTGGCACAGACGCCGCCCCTCGAGTTTGCGGTGCACACCGTCAAGCCGGGCCAGTGGGTCCTGATTAAAAGCTGGAAGCAACGTACCCTCGAACCAACTTGGGACGGTCCCTTCCTGGTACTTTTGACGACCGAAACGGCTGTCCGTACGGCCGAAAAGGGCTGGACACATTACACTCGAGTCTAGGGACCAGTGCCACAACCGACGGAGGACGAACGAACCTCTCTGACAAAGGCATCTAAGGAACAGAGACACTGAGAGCGAACTAATCGGACTTTGGCGAGTCTAAAGGAACTGTGCCCTCGGGCTACGGGTGTCGCGAAAAAAAAAAATGCGGTCAATCGTATTGTTAACTTGCTATGCCATTATCCTTGGGCTGGGTCATAGTGTGCATGTTACCCAATTTGGCATCCGGATAAAACAAGCAGAGGACCGTCAGTGGTTCACCATCTCCGTGCTTGCCAACCAATCAACACAGACATTTAGCTGAGACCTATGTGAGTTGGTGCCCTGTAGGACTAAAAGTCAACTGAATCAAACTAAGCGGAACCTAGAGAGAGAAAGGGGATTCCAGGGTCAGACGTTAGTATTACAATTGCATGGTAGGGAAGGCCTAAATAGGCCTCCAGCCCCCGGGGTCCAGGCTATGGTGTCAGTTGTCCGTGATCCCATCACCCCTGGACGAGATTGTGGGCAGAATCAGTGCAACCGCTCTATCTGACCATAAAGAACTTGGAAAAGAACGAGGCGAGTATTAATAGAACAATACTGGGTATTAGAGTTGGGGGCCAGGCAGGATGGGGGGGGATGCAGCTGTGCTGCACGTATATCACGGTCATTGAAGCTGAGTCTAGGGGCTCATCCACCACTGATAAGCAGGAAAAGATTAGAATAATTGAGACGACGGATTTGGAAAAGACCTTTGAAATAGAAACGGGATACGGGGAGACGAATGCCTGGATGGAATGGGTCAAATATACTGTGAGGAGCATGAAAAAGAGTGATTGCTACGCATGCACGAGTGCCCGCCCTAACCCTCAGGTGGTCCCATTCCCGCTGGGATGGGAGAAACACCCACGAGCCATGGACTGCATGATAAGGCTGTACCAGGACCGAGAGGCCTGGAACGACCCCACTTGTCGACCCTTGAGTTTGAAGTTTCCCCCCGTCAGGTATGAGGGGGCGCCCCGCCCGCCATCATTCTCAGGGGTAACGGGTACGCACCAGGCCTGCGTCTCTCGGACGGGACTACAGTGGGACGACGATGTGGGGACATTTGACAAGTGCAGCGGATCAATTCGGCTGGTCAATGAAACTACCGGAGGCGGGAATTACTCCCACATTCATGTGCCTAGGGCAGACCTCTGGTGATACTGTGGTGGGAGGGTTCTGCGACCGACCCTGCCCAAAAAATGGACGGGCACTTGTGCAATCGTTCAATTGGCCATCCCATTCACCCTGGCATTCGAAAAACAAAGAGCGACCCCGTTCTAGTGGAAGAACTGAGAGAGCTTTGGAGACCTCTTTCGATGATAACATATATTTAGATGCCATAGGGGTCCCCAGGGGTGTTCCTGACGAATACAAGGCTAGGAACCAGATAGCGGCGGGTTTTGAGTCGTCACTGTTTTGGTGGGTGACCATCAATAAGAACGTGGATTGGATTAATTATATTTACTACAATCAGCAGAGGTTCATTAATTATACCCGGGATGCAGTGAAAGGAATAGCAGAACAACTGGACGCCACTAGTAGGATGGCGTGGGAAAATAGGTTGGCCTTAGACATGATGTTGGCAGAGAAGGGGGGTGTTTGTGTCATGATAGGCACTCAGTGCTGCACTTTCATCCCCAACAACACAGCCCCTGATGGGTCCATCACCCGCGCCCTGGATGGACTCACCACATTGGTGGACGAACTGGCCGAAAACTCGGGCATCGACTCTGGCCTCACGGACTGGTTGGAAGCTTTGTTCGGTAAATGGACGGGGGTGGTCGTTCCCTTTCTTGTCTCATGTATAGTGGTGGCAGGGGTACTCACTGCCCTTGGGTGTTGTGTTATTCCCTGTGTCCGGGGATTAACTCAATGACTGATCGAAACCGCCCTTACTAAGAAGGATGTTCCCTATGGGCAGGTTGAACGGATAAATCTCGAGATGGAACAACGTGAATCCCTCTTGGGCGGGGGTAGTATTAGGGACGGGTAGTTTGATGAACAAGCTCGGGAGTTATTAAATGCCCTGGAGAAGAAACTTACGGTTGAAAAATTACAGGCCGTAAGAAAAGACACGGGGGATTTGTAGGGGGTAGTGTAATTTTTAAACGGTTAGCTGCCTTTTAGTCTTTTCTACCTCATAGTAAACACAAGCAGACACTCGAAACTGTTGCCGGACCTCACCCACGTTTATATGAATGAAACAGTTGTAACAGCTTTCCTCGATAGTTGAGAGACCGCCCTTAACCACAGTTGTACAACATCATCCATATAAGGAAAGAACGGGAAGCTCGAACACTGATTGGCCAAGTGAATAATAAAATAATCGCAGGCACCAGAACCCAAATAAGGAAAACAGTGGGGAATCCGAGCACTCGTTGGTCAAGACAGCAGTAGTAGACCCAGCCCACATATATATGTATATAATGCGTGGAGATTACTATGCTTGTGTGTGTGTACCTTTGGGAACAACACCCGACTTTGCAAAGTTGAATGAAAAAGTTTTGGACAGACTCCTCCGTGTCTTTGTTCCTGGGAAGGGAAATAAAAAAGTGCCGTAGATGGGGCTGGACAGCCACTTATCTCACACATGCCCACTATCTCACTCTCTCCCACTCACTCTCACCCACTCTCTCTTGCCCACTCTCTCTCTCTCCCACTCTCTCTCTCGCCCACTCTCTCACTCTCTCCCACTCTCTCTCTCGCCCACTCTCTCACTCTCGCCCAGTCTCACTCTCACCCACTCTCTGTCTCGCCCACACTCTCTCTTGCCCACTCTCTCTCGCCCAATCTCTCACTCCCGTCCACTCTCTCTCGACAATACTCTCTCTCACCCACTCTCTCTCTTGCCCACTATGTCCCTCTTCACCCCTCACTCTCACCCAAATTCTCTCCCTCGCCCACTCACCCTCTCCCTCGCCCACTCTCTCTCGCCCACTCTTTCTCTCTCTCGCCCACTCTCTCACCAAATCTTTCGCCCAGTCTCTCTCTCGCCCACACTCTCTCTCACCCACTCACTCTTGGCCACTCTTTCTCTCTCTCGTCCACAGTCTCTCACACCCACTCTCTATCTCGCCCACTCTCTCTCGCTCACTCTCTCACTCTCTCACTCTCTCTCGCTCCCACTCTTTCGCTCGCCCACTCTCTCAGTCGCCCACTCTCTCTCTTTCGCCCAGTCTCACTCTCGCCTACTCTCTCTCTCGCCCACTCTCTCTCTCTCTCACTCTCTCTCTCTCCCACTCTCTCTCGCCCACTCTCTCTCTCACCCACTCTCTCTCTTTCGCCCAGTCTCACTCTCGCCCACACTCTCTCTCGCCCATTCTCTCTCTCGCCCACTCTCTCTCTCGCCCACTCTCTCACTCTCTCCCACTCTCTCTCCCGCTCACTGTCTCACTCTCGCCCAGTCACACTCTCGCCCACTCTCTCTCTCGCCCACTCTCTCAATCTCTCCCACTCTCTCTCTCGCTCACTGTATCACTCTCGCCCAGTCTCACTCTCGCCCACCCTCTCTCTCGCCCACTCTCTCACTCTCTCCCACTCTCTCTCTCGCTCACTGTCTCACTCTCGCCCAGTCACACTCTCGCCCACTCTCTCTCATTCACTCTCTCTTTGGCCCAGTCTCACTCTCAGTCACTCTCTCTCTCGCCCACTCTCTCTCTCGCCCGCGCTCTCTCTCGCCCACTCTCTCACTCTTGCCCACTCTCTCTCGCCCACTCTCTCACTCTCGCCCAGTCTCACTCTCACCCACTCTCTGTCTCGCCCACACTCTGGCCCACACTCTCTCGCCCACACTCTCTCTCGCTCACTCTCTCTTGCCCATGATCTCACTCTCTCTCACTCACTCTCCCTTGCCCACTCTCTCTCTCCTACTCTCTCTCTCGCCCACTCTCTCACTCTCTCCCACTCTCTCTCTCGCCCACTCTCTCACTCTCGCCCAGTCTCACTCTCACCCACTCTCTGTCTCGCCCACTATGTCCCTCTTCCCCCTTCTCACTCTCACCCACATTCTCTCTCTCGCCCACTCACCCTCTCCCTCGCCCACTCTCTCTCGCCCACTCTTTCTCTCTCTTGCCCACTTTCTCTCACCAAATCTTTCGCCCAGTCTCTCTCTCGCCCACACTCTCTCTCACCCACTCACTCTTGGCCACTCTTTCTCTCTCTCGCCCACAGTCTCTCACACCCACTCTCTCTCTCTCGCCCACTCTCTCTTGCCCACTCTCTCACTCTCTCACTCTCTCTCTCACTCCCACTCTTTCGCTCGCCCACTCTCTCTCGCCCACTCTCTCTTTCGCCCAGTCTCACTCTCGCCCACACTCTCTCTCGCCCATTCTCTCTCTCGCCCACTCTCTCACTCTCGTCCAGTCACAATCTCGCTCACTCTCACTCACCCACTCTCTCTTTGACCGAGTCTCACTCTCACGCACTCTCTGTCTTGCCCACACTCTATCTCGCCCACACTCCCTCTCACCCACTCTCTCTCTCGTCCACTCTCTCACTCTCTCCCACTCTCTCTCTCGCTCACTGTCTCACTCTCGCCCAGTCTCACTCTCACCCACTCTCTGTCTCGCCCACACTCTCTCTTGCCCACTCTCTCTCGCCCACTGTCTCACTCTCGCCCACTCTCTCTCACGCAATCTTTCGCCCAGTCTCACTTGCCCACACTCTCTCTCAACCACTCCCTCTTGCCCACTCTCTCTCTCTCGCCCACACTCTCTCACACCCACTCTTTCACTCTCTCATTCTCTCTCTCCCACTCTCTCACTCTCACCCACTCTCTCTCTTTCACCCACTCTCACTCTCGCCCACACTCTCTCTCGCCCATTGTCTCTCTTGGCAACTCTCTCTCGCCCACTCTCACTCTCTCCCACTCTCTCTCTTGCCCACTCTCTCACTCTCTCCCACTCTCTCTCTCTCGCCCACTCTCTCTCGCCCAATCTCTCACTCTCTCCCACTCTCTCTCGCCCACTATCTTACTCTCGCCCAGTCACTCTCTCTCGCCCACTCATCTCGCTCCCACTCTCTCTTGCCCACTCTCTCTCACGCCCATTCTCACGCTCTCGCCCACTCTCTCACTCTCTCCCACTCACTCTCTCGCCCACTCTCTCTCTCACCCATTCTCACACTCTCGCCCACTCTCTCTCTCGCCAACACTCTCTCTCGCCCACTCTCTCTCTCACCTGCGCTCTCTCTCGCCCACTCTCTCTTGCCCACTCGCTCACTCTCTACCACTCTCTGTCTCTCGCCCACTCTCTCTCGCCCACTCTCTCACTCTTTCCCAATCTCTCTCTCGCCCACTCTCTCACTCTCTCCCACTCTCTGTCTCGCCCACTCTCTCACTCTCGCCCAATCTCACTCTCACCAGTTCTCTCTCTCGCCCACTCGCTCACTCTCGTCCACTCTCTCTCTCGCCCAGTATGTCCCTCTACCCGCCTCTCACTCTCACCCACACTCTCTCTCTCACCCACTCACTCTCTCTCTCGCACACTCTCTCTCTCGCCCACTCTCTCGCCCACTCTTTCTCTCTCTCGCCCACTCTCTCTCATCCACTCTTTCTCTCTCTCGCCCACTCTCTCTCACCCAATCTTTTGCCCAGTCTCACTTGCCCACACTCTCTCTCAACCACTCCCTCTTGCCCACTCTCTCTCTCTCGCCCACACTCTCTCACACCCACTCTTTCATCCTCTCACTCTCTCTCTCCCTCCAACTCTTTCACTCGCCCACTCTCTCTCTCGCCCACTCTCTCTCTTTCGCCCAGTCTCACTCTCGCCCAAACTCTCTCTCGCCCATTCTCTCTCTCATCCAGTCTCTCTCGCCCACTCTCTCACTCTCTCCCACTCTCTCTCTCGCCCACTCTCTCACTCTCGCCCACTCTCACTCTCGCCCACTCTCTCACTCTCTCCCACTCTGCCTCTCGCCCACTCTCTCTCTAGCCCATTCTCACACTCTCGCCCAATCTCTCTCGCCCACTCTCTCACTCTCTCCCACTCTCTAAATCTCGCCCACTCTCTCACTCTCGCCCGGTCTCACTCTCACCCACTCTCTGTCTCACCCACATTCTCTCTCGCCCACACTCCCTCTCGCCCACTCTCTCCTGCCCACTCTCTCACTCTCTCCCACTCTCTCTCTCGCCCACTCTCTGTCGCCCACTCTCTCTCACCAAGTCTCTCACTCTCGCCCAGTCACACTCTCGCCCACTCTCTCTCGCCCACACACTCTCTCGCCCACTCTCACTCTTGCCCACTCTCTCACTCTCTCCCACTCTCTCTCTCGCCCACTCTCTCTCTCGCCCACTCTCTCTCTCGCCCACTCTCTCACTCTCACCCACTCTCTCTCTCGCCCACTCTCTCTCTCGCCAACACTCTCTCTCGCCCACTCTCTCTCTCACCTGCGCTCTCTCTCGCCCACTCTCTCACTCTCGCCCACTCTCTCTGCCCCCCACTCTCTCAATCTCGCCCACTCTCTTACTCTCGCCCGGTCTTACTCTCACCCACTCTCTGTCTCACCCACACTCTCTCTCGCCCACTCTCTCTTGCCCACTCTCTCACTCTCTCCCACTCTCTCTCTCGCCCACTCTCTCTCTCGCCCACTCTCTCTCACCCACTCTCTGTCTCGCCCACACTCTCTCTTGACCACTCTCTCTCTCGCCCACTCTCTCTCACCCACTCTCTGTCTCGCCCACACTCTCTCTTGACCACTCTCTCTCTCGCCCACTCTCTCACACTCGGCCACTCTCTCTCTCGCCCAGTCTCTCTCTCACCCACTCTCTCTCTCTCGACCTGCGCTCTCTCTCGCCCACTCTCTCACTCTCGCCCACTCTCTCTGCCCCCACTCTCTCAATCTCGCCCACTCTCTTACTCTCACCCACTCTCTCACTCTCTCCCACTCTCTCTCTCGCCCACTCTCTCACTCTCTCCCACTCTCTCTCTCGCCCACTCTCTCACTCTCTCCCACTCTCTCTCGCCCACTCTCTCACTCTCGCCCAGTCTCACTCTCACCCACTCTCTGTCTCACCCACACTCTCTCTTGACCACTCTCTCACACTCGGCCACTCTCTCTCTCGCCCAGTCTCTCTATCACCCACTCTCTCTCTCTCGACCAGTCACACTCTCACCCACTCTCTCAACCACTCTCTCTTTGGCCCAGTCTCACTCTCACCCACTCTCTCTATCGCCCACTCTCTCTCGCCAACACTCTTTCGCCCACTTTCTCACTCTCTCCCACTATCTCTCGCCCACTCTCTCTCTCGCCCACTCTCTCACTCTCGCCCACTCTCTCTCTCCCCCACTCTCTGTCTCGACCACTCTCTCACTCTCGCCCAGTCTCACTCTCGCCCACTCTCTGTCTCGCCCACACTCTGTCTCGACCACTCTCTCACTCTCTCTCGCCCACTCTCTCTCTCGCCCACTCTCTCACTCTCTCCCACTCTCCCTCGCCCACTCTCTCTCTCCCCCAATCTCTCTCTCACCCACTCTCTCTCTCGTCCATTCTCTCTCTCGCCCAATCTCTCTCTCACCCACTCTCTCACTCTCTCCTACAATCTCTCTCTCGCCCACTCTCTCTCTCGCCCAGTCTCTCTCTCACCCACTCTCTCTCCCTCTCGCCCACTCTCACTCACACCCTCTCTCTCTCTCCCCCACTCGCTCTCTATCGCCCACTCTCTCTCTCGCCCACTCTCTCATTCTCGCCCACTCTCTCTCTCGCCCACTCTCTCACTCTAGCCCACTCTCTATCTCTCACCCATTCTCCCTCTCTCGCCCATTCTCCCTCGCCCACTCTCTCTCTCCCCCAATCTCTCTCTCATCCACTCTTCCTCTCGCCCACACTCTCTCTCACCCACTCTATCTTTCGCCCACTCTCTGTCTCGCCCACTTCTCTGTCGCCCACTCTATCTCTCACCCACACCCTCTCTCGCCCACTCTCTCTCTCGCCCACACCCTCTCTCGCTCACTCTCTCTCGCCCTCTCTCTGTCTCGCCCACACACTCTTACCCACTCTCTCTCGCCCACTCTCTCTTGCCCACTCTCTCTCTCGCCCGCGCTCTCTCACGCACACTCTCCCTCTCACCCACTCCCTCTCGCCGATTTCTCTCGCCCACACTCTATCTTTCGCCCACTGTCTCTTTCTCGCCCACTCTATTTCTCGCCCACTCTCTCTCACACACACTCTCTCTCACACACTCTCCCTCTCACACACTCTCCCTCTCGCCGATCTCTCTCACCCACTCTCTCTCTCTCGCCCACTCTCTCTTTCTCGCCCACTCTATTTCTCGCCCACTCTCTCTCACACACACTCTCTCTCACACACTCTCCCTCACACACACTCTCCCTCTCGCCGATCTCTCTCGCCCACTCTCTCTCTCGCCCACTCTCTCTGATCCACTCTCTCTCTCTTGCCCACTCTCTCTCTCGCCCGCTCTCTCTCACACACACTCTCCCTCTCACACACTCTGTCTCGCCGATCTCTCTCGCCCACACTCTCTCTCTCGCCCACTGTCTCTTTCTCGCCCACTCTATTTCTCGCCCACCCTCTCTCTTGCCCACACTTTCTCTTGCCCAATATCTCCCTCTGCCCCCTCTCTCACTCTCGCCCACACTCTCTCTCGCGTACACTCTCTTTAGCCCACACTCTCTCTCGTGTGTATTCTCTCTTGCCCACTCTCACTCTCTCTAGCCCACTCTCTCTCACCCCTACTCTTACTCTCGGCCGGACACTCTCTCACACACTCTCTCTCACCCTCACTCTCTCTCCCCCCACTCTCACTGTCACCCACACTCTCTCGCCCATTCTCTCACCCCTCTCTCTCACACTCTCTCGCCCACTCTCTCTCACCCCCACTCTTTCTCTCACCCCTCTCTCTCACCCCCACTTTCTCTCGCCCACACTCTCTCTTGCCCACTCATCCTCTACCCCCTCTTACACTCGCCCACTCTCCCTTTCGCATAGTCTCTCTCTCCCGCATTCTCTCTCGCCCACCTTCTCTCTCGCCCACTCTCTCACTCTCGCCCACTCTCTCTTTTGCCCACTCTCTCTCACCCACACTCTCTCTCAGCCACAATCTCTCTCGCCCACTCTCTCTCTCGCCCACTCTCTCTCTCACCCACTCTCTCTCTCGCCTACTCTCTCTCTCACCCACTCTCTCTCTCGCCCACCTTCTCTCTCGCCCACTCTCTCACTCTCGCCCACTCTCTCTTTTGCCCACTCTCTCTCACCCACACTCTCTCTCGCCCACTCTCTCTCTCACCCACTCTCTCTCTCACCCACTCTCTCTCTCGCCCACTCTCTCTCTCACCCACAATCTCTCTCACCCACTATCTCTCTCGCCCACCTTCTCTCTCGCCCACACTCTCTCTCGCCCCCTACTCTCTCTTTTGACCACTCTCTCTCGCCCACACTCTCTCTCGCCCCCCACTCCCTTTTTGCCCACTCTCTCTTTTGCCCACTCTCTCTCACCCACACTCTCTCTCGCCCACTTTCTCTCTCACCCACTCTCTCTCTCTCACCCACTCTCTCTCTCGCCCACTCTCTCTCTCACCCACAATCTCTCTCACCCACTATCTCTCTCGCCCACCTTCTCTCTCGCCCCCCACTCTCTCTCGCCCACTCTCTCTTTCGCCCACACTCTCTCTCGCCCACACTCTCTATCTCACCCACTCTCTATCTCGCCCACACTCTCTCTCGCCCACTCTCTCTCTCACCCACACTCTCTATCTCACCCACTCTCTATCTCGCCCACTCTCTCTCACACCCTCTCTCTCTCTCGACCACACTCTCTCACCCACACTCTCTCTCGCGTACTCTCTCTGTCGCCCACACTCTGTCTTTCGCGTACCCTCTCTCTTACCCACTCTCTCTCTCCCGCCCACTATCTCCCTCTGCCCCCTCTCTCACTCCTACTCTTTCTCTCGCCCACTCTCTCTCGCTCATTCTCTCTCACCCAGACTCTCTCTCCCCCACTCTCTCTGTCGCTCACACTCTCTCACCCACTCTCTCACCCTCACTCTCTCTCTCCCACTCTCTCACTCTCACTCACTCTCTCTCTCGCTCACTGTCTCTCTAACCCACTCTCGCTCTCGCCCACTGTCTGTCTCTGGCCAACTCTCTCACTCTCACTCACTGTCTCTCTCGCCCACTCTCTCTCTCACCCACTCTCTCTCTTGCCCATTCTCTGTCTATTGCCCACTTTCTCACTCTCGCACACTCACTCACTCTCGCCCACTGTCTCTCTCTCTCACCCCCATTCTCTCTCGCCCACACTCTCTCACACCCACTCTCTCACTCTCCCACTCTTTCGCTCGCCCACACTCTCTGTCGCCCACTCTCTCTCGTTCACCCAGTCTCACTCTCGCCCACACTCTCTCTCGCCCATTCTCTCTCTCGTCCACTCTCCCTCGCCCACACTCTCACTCTCTCCCACTCTCTCTCTGGCCCACTCTCTCACACTCGCCCAGTCACACTCTTGCCGACTCTCTCTCACCCACTCTCTCTTTGGCCCAGTCTCACTCTCACTCACTCTCTGTCTCGCCCACACTCTCTCTCGCCCTCTCTCTCTCTCGCCCGCTCTCTCTCTCGCCCAATCTCTCACTCTCGCACACTGTCTCTCGCCCACTCTCTCACTCTCGCCCAGTCACACTCTCGCCCACTCTCTCTCACCCACTCTCTCTTTGGCCCAGTCTCACACTCACCCACTCTCTCTCTCGCCCACTCTCTCTCTCGCCAACACTCACTCTCGCCCACACTCTCTCTCGCCCACTTTCTCTCTCGCCCAGTCACACTCTCGCCCACTCTCTCTCACCCACTCTCTGTCTCGCCCACACTCTCTCGCCCACTCTCTCTCGCCCACACTCTCTCGCCCACTCTCTCTCGCCCACTCCGTCATTCTTTCCCACACTCTCTCTCGCCCTCTCTCTCTCTCGCCCGCTCTCTCTCTCGCCCAATCTCTCACTCTCGCACACTGTCTCTCGCCCACTCTCTCACTCTCGCCCAGTCACACTCTCGCCCACTCTTTCTCACCCACTCTCTCTTTGGCCCAGTCTCACTCTAACCCACTCTCTCTCTCGCCCACTCACTCTCTCGCCAACAATCTCTCTCGCCCACTCCCTCTCTCGCCCACGCTCTCCCTCGCCCACTCTCTCACTCTCGCCCAGTCTCACTCTCACCCACTCTCTTTCTCGTCCACACTCTCTCGCCCACACTCTCTCTCGCTCACTCTCTCTTGCCCACGATCTCACTCTCTCCCACTCACTCTCACCCACTCTCTCTCGCCCACTCTCTCACTCTCTCCCACTCTCTCTGTCTCGCCCACTCTCTCTCGCCCACTCTCTCTCTCTCCCGCTCTCTCTCTCGCCCACTCTCTCACTCTCGCTCACTCTCTCTCTGGCCAACACTCTCTCTCAGCTACACTCTCTCTCGCCCACTCTCTTACTCTCTCCTGCTCTCTCTCTCTCGCCACTGTCTCACTCTCGCCCACTCTCTCTCGCCTACTCTCTCTCTCTCGCCCACTCTCTCTCGCCCACTCTCTCACTCTCGCCCACTCACTCTCTCGCCCCCTCTCTCACTCTCGCCTACTCTCTCTCTCGCCCACACTCTCTCACCCACTCTCTTTTTGGCCCAGTCTCACTCTCACCCACTCTCTCTCTCGCTCACTCTCTCTCGCCCACACTCTCTCTCACCCACTCTTTCTCTCGCCCGCGCTCTCTCTCGCCCACTCTCTCTCATTCTCGCCCACTCTCTCTCTCGCCCACTCTCTCACTCTCGCCCAGTCACACTCTCGCCCACCCTCTCTTTGGTCCAGTTTCAATCTCACCCACTCTCTCACTCTCACCCACTCTCTCTCTCGCGCACTCTCTCTCGCCAACACTCTCTCTCGCCCACACTCTCTCTCGCCCACTCTTTCTCTCGCCAGCGCTCTCTCTCGCCCACTCTCTCACTCTCGCCCACTCTCTCACTCTCGCCCAGTCTCACTCTCACCCAATCTCTATCTCGCCCACACTCTCGCCCACACTCTCTCACTCACTCTCTCTTGCCCACGATCTCACTCTCTCCCACTCACTCTCACCCACTCTCTCTTGCTCACTCTCTCACTCTCTCCCACTCTCTCTCTCTCGCCCACTCTCTCACTCTCTCCCACTCTCTCTCTCGGCCACTCTCTCACTCTGACCCAGTCTCACTCTCACCCACTCTCTGTCTCGCCCACAGTCTCTCTTGCCCACTCTCTCTCTCCCCCAATCTCTCACTCTCGTCCACTCTCTCTCGCCAACACTGTCTCTCGCCCACTCTCTCTCTCGCCCACTCTGTCACTCTCGCCCACTCTCTCTCTCTCGCCCACTCTCTCTCTTGCCCACTATGTCCCTCTTCCCCCCTCTCACTCTCACCCACATTCTCTCTCTCGCCCACTCACCCTCTCCCTCGCCCACTCTCTCTCGCCCACTCTTTCTCTCTCTCACCCACTCTCTCATCAAATCTTTCGCCCATTCTCTCTCTCGTCCACGCTCTCTCACACCCAATCACTCTTGCCCACTCTCTCTCTCGCCCACAGTCTCTCACACCCACTCTCTCTCTCACCCAATCTCTCTTGCCCACTCTCTCACTCTATCACTCTCTCTCTCTCTCTCCCAATCTTTCGCTCGCCCACTCTCTCTCTCGCCCACTCTCTCTTTGGTACAGTCTCACTCTCAAGCACTCTCTGTTTCGCCCACACTCTCTCTCACCCACACTCCCTCTCTCCCACTCTCTCTCTCGCCCGCTCTCTCTCTCGCCCACTCTCTCACTCTCGCCAACACTCTCTCTCACCTACACTCTCTCTCGCCCACTCTCTTACTCTCTCCTACTCTCTCTCTCGCCCACTCTCTCACTCTCTCCCACTCTATCTTTCTCCCACTCTCTCTCGCCCACTCTCAATCTCTCCCACTCTCTCTCTCGCCCACTCTCTCACTCTTGCCCACACTCTCTCTCACCCACTCCCTCACATTTTCTCTGTCGCCCACTCTCTCACTCTCTCCCACTCTCTCTCTTGCCCACTCTCTCACTCTTGCCCAGTCTCACTCTCACCCACTCTCTATCGCCCACACTCTCTCTCACCCACACTCTCTCTCGCCCATTCTCTCACTCTCTCCCACTCTCTCTCTCGCCTACTCTCTCTCACCCACTCTCTCTCTCGCCCTCTCTCTCACTCTCGCCCAGTCTCACTCTCACCCACTCTCTGTCTCGCCCACACTCTCTCGCCCACACTCTCTCTCGCTCACTCTCTCTTGCCCACGATCTCACTCTGCCCCACTCATTCTCACCCATTCTCTCTCGCCAACTCTCTCACTCTCTCTCTCTCGCCCACTCTCACTCTCTCCCACTCTCTCTCTCGCCCACTCTCTCACTCTCGCCCAGTCTCACTCTCACCCATTCTCTCTCTCGCCCACTCTCTCTATCGCCCGCGCTCTCTCTCGCCCACTTTCTCACTCTCGACCACTCTCTCTCTCTCGCCCACTCTCTCTCGCCCACTCTCTCTCTCGCCAACACTCTCTCTCGCCCACATTCTCTCTCGCCCACATTCTCTCTCACCCACTCTCTCTCTCGCCCGCGCTTTCTCTCGCCTACCTCTCACTCTCGCTCACTCTCTCTCTCGCCCACTCTCTGTCTCGCCTACTCTCTCACTCTCGCCCAGTCTCACTCTCACCCACTCTCTGTCTCGCCCACACTCTCTCTCGCTCACACTCTCTAGCCAACACTCTCTCGCCCACTCTCTCACTCTCTCCCACTCTCTCTCTCGCCCACTCTCTCACTCTCTCTCACTCTCTCTCGCCCACTCTATTTCTCACACATATGTCCCTCTTCCCCCCCTCACTCTCACCCACACTCTCTCTCTCGCCCCTCACACTCTCTCTCGCCCACTCTCTCTCTCACCCACTCTTTTTCGCCCACTCTTTCTCTCTCTCGCCCACTCTCTCTCACCCAATCTCTCTTTTGCCCTGTCTCTCTCTCGCCCACACTCTCTCTCACCCACTCCCTCTTGCCCACTCTCTTACTCCCGCCCACTCTCTCTCGCCTACACTCTCTCTCGGCCATTCTCTCTCTCTTGCCCACTCTCTCCCTCTCCCACTCTCTCACTCTCTCCCACTCTCTCTCTCGCCCACACTCCCTCTCACCCACTCTCCCTCTGCCACCTCATTCACTCTCACCCACACTATCTCTCGCCCTCTCTGTGTCACCCCCACTCTCTCACTCCCACTCTCTCTCGCCCACGCTCTGTCACACACTCTCTCACCCACTCTCTCTCTCGCCTACTCTCTCTCTCGCCCTCTCACTCTCTCACCCAGTCTCTCACTCTCGCCCATTCTCTCTCTCTCTCACCCACTCTCTCTCTCGCCTTTACTCTCTCTCACCCATTCTCGCCCACTCTCTCTCTCGCCTTCACTCTCTTCACCCACTCTCTGTCGCCCAGTCTTTCTCTTGCCAACTCATTCTCTATCGCCCACACTCTCTCTCGCCCACACAATCTCGCCCTCCCTCTCTCTCGCCCACTCTCTCTCTAGCCCACACTCTCTCTCGCCCACTCTCTCGCGCCCCCTCTCTCATTCTCTCCCACTCTCTCTCGCCCACTCTCTCACTCTCTCCCACTCTCTGTATCGCCCACACTCTCTCTCTCTCCCACTCTCACTCTCGCCCACACTCTCTCTTGCCCACTCTCTCTCTCGCCCAATCTCTCACTCTCTCCCACTGTCTCTCTCTCCCACTCTCACTCTCGCCCACACTCTCTCTTGCCAACTCTCTCTCTCACCCAATCTCTCACTCTCGCCCACTCTTTGTCGCCAACACTCTCTCTCGCCCACTCACTCTCTCGCCCACTCTCACTCTTGCCCACTATCTCTCTCGCCCACTCTGTCCCTCTTCCCCCCTCTCACACTCACCCACACTCCCTCTCTCGCCCACTCATTCTCTCTCTCGCCCACTCTATCTCTCGCCCACTCTCTTTCGCCCACTCTTTCTGTCTCTCGCCCACTCTCTCTCACCCAATCTCTCTTTCGCCCAGTCACTCTCTCGCCCACATTCTCTCTCACCCACTCCCTCTTGCCCACTCTCTTACTCTCGCCCACTATCTCCCTCTGCCCCCTCTCTCTCGCCCACTCTCCCTCTGCCACCTCACTCACTCTCGCCCACACTCTCTCTTGCCCACTCTGTCTCAGCCCCACTCTCTCACTCCCAATCTTTCTCTCGCTCACTCTCTCTCGCCCACTCTCTGTCGCACACTCTCTCACCCACTCTCTCTCTCGCCTTCACTCTCTCTCACCCACTCTCTGTCGCCCACACTTTCTCTCGCCTACTCTTTCTCTATTGCCCACACTCACTCTTGCCCACACTCTCTCGCCCCCCTCTCTCGCCCAGTCTCTCTCTCGCCCACTCTTTCTCTCAACACTCTCTCTCACCGACTCTCGCCCCCTCTGTCTCTCTCGCCCACTCTGTCTCTCTCCCACTATCTCTCTCACCACCTCCTAACTCGCCCAGTTTCTCTCTCACCCACTCTCTCTCTCTTCCACTATCTCTGTCTCCCCCACCCTCACTCTCGCCCACTCTCTCTCTTGCCCACTCTCTCTCTCCCCCACACTAGCTCTCACCCTCACTCTCTCTCTCACCCATTCTCTCTTTCGCCCAGTCTTTCTCTCGCCTATTCTCTCTCTCCCTCACTCTCGCCCACCCTCTTTCTCGTGCACTATCTCTCTCTGCCCCCTTTCTCACTCTCACGTGCACACTCTCTCGCCCACACCTGATCTTGCCCACTCTCTCTCTCGCCCACTATCTGCCTTGCCCACACTCTCTCACCCCCAATCTCTCTCTCGCCCACTCCCTCTCTCTCACCCACTCTCTCTCACCCACTCTCTCACTCCCACTCTTTCTCTCACCCACTCTCTCACTCCCACTTTCTCACTCACACGCTTTCTCTCACCCACTCTCTCTGATCCCCTCTCTCTCTCACCCACTCTCTGTCACACCCACTCTCTCTCTTGCCCACTCTCTCCCTCTGTCCCCTCTCTCACTCTCGCACACTCTCTCTATCGCCCACTCTCTCACTGTCGCCCACTCTCTCACTGTCGCCCAATCTCTCCCTCTGCCCCTCTCTCACTCTCGCCCACTGTCTCTTTCACCCACTCACTCTCACACCCACTCTCTCTCTTTCCCACTCTCTCACTCTCGCCCACTCTCACTCTCGCCCACTCTCTCACTGTCGCCCACTCTCTCCAACTGCCCCCCTCTCACTCTGTCCCACTCTCTCTCTCGCCCACTCTCTCACTCTTGCCCAGTCTCACTCTCACCCACTCTCTCTCGCCCACACTCTCTCTCACCCGCACTCTCTCTCGCCCATTCTCTCACTCTCTCCCACTCTCTCTCTCGACCACTCTCTCTGTCGCCTACTCTCTCTCACCCACTCTCTCTCTCACTCACTCTCTCACTCTCGCCCAGCCTCACTCTCACCCACTCACTCTCACCCAATCTCTCTTTGGCCCAGTCTCACTCTCACCCTCTCTCTCTCTCACCCACTCTCTCTATCGCCCGCGCTCTCTCTCGCCCACTCTCTCACTCTCTCCCACTCTCTCTCTCTCGCCCACTCTCACTCTCTCCCACTCTCTCTCTCGCCCACTCTCTCACTCTCGCCCAGTCTCACTCTCACCCACTCACTCTCACCCACTCTCTCTTTGGCCCAGTCTCACTCTCACCCACTCTCTCTCTCACCCACTCTCTCTATCGCCCGCGCTCTCTCTCGCCCACTTTCTCACTCTCGCCCACTCTCTCTCTCGCCCACTCTCTCTCGCCCACTCTCTGTCTCGCCAACACTCTCTCTCGCCCACATTCTCTCTCGCGCACATTCTCTCTCACCCACTCGCTCTCTCGCCCGCGCTTTCTCTCGCCTACCTCTCACTCTCGCCCACTCTCTCTCTCGTCCACTCTCTGTCTCGCCTACTCTCTCACTCTCGCCCAGTCTCACTCTCAGCCACTCTCTGTCTCGCCCACACTCTCTCTCGCCCACACTCTCTGGCCCACACTCTCTCGTCCACTCTCTCACTCTCTCCCACTCTCTCTCGCCCACTCTCTCACTCTCTCCCACTCTCTCACTCGCCCACTCTCTTTCTCTCACACTATGTCCCTCTTCCCCCTCACTCTCAGCCACACTCTCTCGCCCCCTCACTCTCTCTCTCGCCCACTCTCTCTCTCACCCACTCTTTTTCGCCCACTCTTTCTCTCTCTCGCCCACTCTCTCTCACCCAACCTCTCTTTCGCCCAGTCTCTCTCTCGCCCACTCTCTCTCACCCACTCTCTCTCTCGCCCACTCTCACTCTTGCCCACTATCTCTCTCGCCCACTCTGTCCCTCTTACCCCCTCTCACACTCACCCACACTCTCTCTTTCGCCCATTCTTTCTGTCTCTCGCCCACTCTCTCTCACCCAATCTCTCTTTCGCCCAGTCACTCTCTCGCCCACATTCTCTCACCCACTCTCTCTTGCCCACTCACTTACTCTCGCCCACTATCTCCCTCTGCCCCGTCTCTCTCGCCCACTCTCTCTCTCGCCCACTCTCCCTCTGCCACCTCACTCTCTCTCGCCCACACTCTCTCTCGCCCACTCTTTCTCTCGCTCACTCTCTCTCGCCCACTCTCTGTAATCACACTCTCTCACCCACTCTCTCTCTCGCCCACTCTCTCTCTCGCCCTCTCACTCTCACACCCACTCTCTCTCTCGCCTTCACTCTCTCTCTCACACACTCTCTGTCGCCCACTCTTTCTCTTGCCTACTCTTTCTCTATCGCCCACACTCTCTCTCGCCCACACTCTCTCGCCCCCTCTCTCTCGCCCACTCTCTCTCTCGCCCACCCTTTCTCTCAACACTCTCTCTCACCGACTCTCGCCCCCTCTGACTCTCTCCCCCACCCTCACTCTCGCCCACTCTCTCTCTTGCCCACCCTCTCTCTCCCCCACACTAGCTCTCACCCTCACTCTTTCTCTCACCCATTCTCTCTTTCGCCCAGTCCTTCTCTCGCCTATTCTCTCTCTCCCTCACTCTCGCCCACTCTCTTTCTCGTGCACTATCTCTCTCTGCCCCCTCTCTCACTCTCACTTGCACATTCTCTCGCCCACACCTGATCTTGCCCACTCTCTCTCTCGCCCACTATCTGCCTTGCCCACACTCTCTCACCCCCAATCTCTCTCTCGCCCACTCCCTCTCTCTCACCCACTCTCTCTCACCCACTCTCTCACTCCCACTCTTTCTCTCACCCACTCTCTCATCCTCTCTCTCTCTCTCACCCACTCTCTGTCACCCCCACTCTCTCTCTTGCCCACTCTCTCCCTCTGTCCCCTCTCTCACTCTCGCACACTCTCTCTATTGCCCACTCTCTCACTGTCGCCCACTCTCTCACTGTCGCCCAATCTCTCCCACTGCCCCCTCTCACTCTCTCCCACTCTCTCTCTCGCCCACTCTCTCTCGCCCAGTCTCTCTCTTGCCCACTCTCACTCTCGCCCACGCTCTCTCTCGCCCACTCTCTCACTCTTGCCCACTCTCTCTGTCGCCCACTCTCTTACTCTCGCCCACTCTCTCTCTCGCCCACTCTCTCACTCTCGCCCATTCTCTCTCTCGCCCACTCTTTCACTCTCGCCCACTCTCACTCTCGCCCACTCTCTCACTGTCGCCCACTCTCTCCCACTGCCCCCCTCTCACTCTCTCCCACTCTCTCTCTCGCACCCTCTCTCTCTGTCTCGCCCACTCTCTCTCGCCCAGTCTCTCTCTTGCCCACTCTCTCACTCTCGCCCACTCTCTCTGTCGCCCACTCTCTTACTCTCGCCCACTCTCTCACTCTCGCCCACTCTCTCACTGTCGCCCACTCTCTCCCTCTGCCCCCCTCTCACTCTCTCCCTCTCTCTCTCCCACACTCTCTCTCTCGCCAAACACTCTCTCGCGCCCACTCTCTCTCTCTGCCCCACTCTCTCTTATTGCCCACTCTCTGTCTTGCCCACTCTCTGTCTTGCCCACTCTCTCTCTCGCCCATTCTCTCACTCTCTCTTTCGCCCACTGTCTCACTCTCGCCCACTCTCTCTCTCGACCACTCTCTCACTGTCGCCCACTCTCTCTGTCTCGCCCACTCTCTCTCGCCCACTCTCTCTCTCGCCTACTCTCACTCTCGCCCACTCTCTCTCTTGTCCACTCTCTCACTCTCGCCCACTCTCTCCCTCTGACCCCCCTCACTCTCTCCCACTCTCTCTCTTCCCCACACTCTCTCTCTCGCCCACACTCTCTTGTGCCCACACTCTCTCTCTCTCGCCCAGTCTCTCTCTCGCCCGCTCTCTCTCTCGCCCGCTCTCTCTCTCTGTCTCGCCCACTCTTTCTCGCCCAGTCTCTCTCTCACCCACTCGACCTCTGCCCCCTCAATCTCGCCCATTCCTATTCGCTCCCACTCTCCCTCGCCCACACTCACTCACACCCACTCTCTCAGTCTCCCACTTTTTCGCTCGCCCACTCTCTCTCTCGCCCACTCTCTCTCTTTCACCCAGTCTCACGCTCACCCACTCTCTCTCTCACCCACTCTCTGTCTCGACCACACTCTCACACCCACACTCTCTCGCCCACTCTCTCACTCTCTCCCACTCGCTCATTCTCGCCTAGTCTCACTCTCACCCACTCTCTCGCCCACACTCTCTCTCACCCACACTCTCTCTCGCCCATTCTCTCACTCTCTCCCACTCTCTCTCTCTCGCCCACTCTCTCTCTCGCCCACTCTCTCACTCTCGCCCACACTCTCTCTTGCCCACTCTCTCTCTCGCCCACACGCTCTTGCCCACGATCTCACTCTCTCCCACTCTCTCTCTCACCCACTCTCACTCTCACCCACTCTCTCTCTAGCCCACTCTCTCTCTTGCCCACTCTCTCTCTCGCCCACACTCTCTTGCCCACGATCTCACTCTCTCCCACTCACTCTCACCCACTCTCTCTTGCCCACTCTCTCACACTCTCCCACTCTCTCTCTCACCCACTCTCACTCTCACCCACTCTCTCTCTCGCCCACTCTCTCTCTTGCCCACTCTCTGTCTCTCGCCCACTCTCTCACTCTCGCACACTCACTCACTCTCGCCCACTGTCTCTCTCACCCCCATTCTCTCTCGCCCACCCTCTCTCACCCACTCACCCTCTGACCACTCACTCTCGCCCATTCCTATTCGCTCCCACTCTCTCTCTCTCGCCCAAACTCTCTCACAACCACTCTCTCACTCTCTCACTCTCCCACTCTTTCGCTCGCCCACTCTCTCTCTCGCCCACTCTCTCTCTTCCACCCAGTCTCACTCTCGCCCACACTCTCTCTCGCCCATTCTCTCTCTCGCCCACTCTCTCTCTTTCACCCAGTCTCACTCTCGCCCAAACTCTCCCTCGCCCACTCTCTCACTCTCTCCCACTCTCTCTCTCGCCCACTCTCTCACTCTCGCCCAGTCACACTCTTGCCCACTCTCTCTCACCCACTCTCTCTTTCGCCCAGTCTCACTCTCACTGACTCTCTGTCACGCCCACACTCTATCTCGCCCACACTCTCTCTCGCCCTCTCTCTCTCTCGCCCGCGCTCTTTCTCCCCCACTCTCTCACTCTCGCCCACTCCCTCTCGCCCACTCACTCATTCCCACTCTCTCTCTTGCCCACTCTTTCACTCTCGCCCAGTCACACTCTCGCCCACTCTCTCTCACCCACTCTCTCTTTGGCCCAGTCTCACCCTCACCCACTCTCTCTCTCGCCCACTCACTCTCTCGCCAACAATCTCTCTCGCCCACTCTCTCTCTCTCGCCCGTGCTCTCTCTCGCCCACTCTCTCACTCTTGCCCACTCTCTCTCGCCCACTCTCTCACTCTCGCCCAGTCTCACTCTCACCCACTCTCTGTCTCGCCCACACTCTCTCGCCCACACTCTCTCGCCCACACTCTCTCTCGCTCACTCTCTCTTGCCCACGATCTCACTCTCTCCCACTCACTCTCACCCACTCTCTCTTGCCCACTCTCTCTCTCACTCCCACTCTCACTCTCGCCCACTCTCTCACTCTCACCCACATTCTCTCTCTCGCCCACTCACCCTCTCCCTCGCCCACTCTCTCTCTCACCCACTCTCTCTCACCAAATCTTTCGCCCAGTCTCTCTCTCGCCCACACTCTCTCTCACCCACTCACTCTTGGCCACTCTTTCTCTCTCTCGCCCACAGTCTCTCACACCGACTCCCTCTCTCGCCCACTCTCTCTCGCCCACTCTCTCACTCTCTCTCGCTCCCACTCTTTCTCTCGACCACTCTCTCTCTCGCCCACTCTCTCTCTTTCGCCCAGTCTCACTCTCGCCCACTCTCTCTCTCTCGCCCACTCTCTCACTCTCTCACTCTCTCTCTCTCCCACTCTCTCTCGCCCACTCTCTCTCTCACCCACTCTCTCTCTTTCGCCCAGTCTCACTCTCGCCCACACTCTCTCTCGCCCATTCTCTCTCTCGCCCAGTCTCTCACTCTCGTTCAGTCACAATCTCACCCACTCTCTCTCACCCACTCTCTCTTTGGCCCAGTCTCACTCTCACGCACTCTCTGTCTCGCCCACACTCTATCTCGCCCACACTCTCTCTCGCCCACCCTCTCTCTCGCCCGCTCTCTCTCTCGCCCACTCTCTCACTCTCGCCCACTCTCTCTCTGGCCAACACTCTCTCTCACCGACACTCTCTCTCGCCCACTCTCTCACTCTCGCCCACTCTCTCTCGCCCACTCTCTCTCGCCCACTCTCTCTCTCGCCCACTCTCTCTCACCCACTCTCTCACTCTCGACCACTCTCTCTCTCCCACTCTCTCTCTCTCCCACTCTGTCTCTCGCCCACTCTCTCTCCCGCCCCCTCTCTCACTCTCGCCCAGTCACACTTTCGCCCACTCTTTCTCACCCACACTCTCTTTGGCCCAGTCTCACTCTCACCCATTCTCTCTCTCGCCCACTCTCTCTCGCCAACACTCTCTCTCGCCCACACTCTCTCTCGCCCACTCTTTCTCTCGCCTGCGCTCTCTCTCGCCCACTCTCTCACTCTCGCCCACTCTCTTTCTCGCCCACGCTCTCACTCTCGCCCAGTCACACTTTCGCCCACTCTTTCTCACCCACTCTCTCTTTGGTCCAGTCTCACTCTCACCCACTCTCTCTCTCACCCACTCTCTCTCGCCAACACTCTCTCTTGCCCACACACTCTCTCGCCCACTCTTTCTCTCGCCCACGCTCTCTCTCGCCCACTCTCTCACTCTCGCCCACTCTCTCTCTCGCCCACTCTCTGTCTCGCCCACACTCTCTCGCCCACACTCTCTCTCGCCCACTCTCTCTTGCCCACGATCTCACTCTCTCCCACTCACTCTCACCCACTCTCTCTTGCCCACTCTCTCACTCTCTCCCACTCTCTCTCTCTCGCCAACACTGTCTCTCGCCCACTCTCTCTCTCGGCCACTCTCTCAATCTCGCCCAGTCTCACTCTCACCCACTCTCTGTCTTGCCCACAGTCTCTCTTGCCCACTCTCTCTCTCGCCCAATCTCTCACTCTCGTCCACTCTCTCTCGCCAACACTGTCTCTCGCCCACTCTCTCTCTCGCCCACTCTCTCACTCTCGCTCACTGTCTCTCTCTCGCCCACTCTCTCTTGCCCACTATGTCCCTCTTCCCCACTCTCACCCTCACCCACATTCTCTCTCTCGCCCACTCACCCTCTCCTTCGCCCTCTCTCTCTCGCGCACTCTTTCTCTGTCTCACCCACACTCTCACCAAATCTTTCGCCCATTCTCTCTCTCGCCCACGCACTCTCTCACCCACTCTCTGTCTCGCCCACAGTCTCTCTTGCCCACTCTCTCTCTCGCCCAATCTCTCACTCTCGTCCACTCTCTCTCGCCTACACTGTCTCTCGCCCACTCTCTCTCTCGCCCACTCTCTCACTCTCGCCTACTGTCTCTCTCTCGCCCACTCTCTCTCTTGCCCACTATGTCCCTCTTCCCCCCTCTCACCCTCACCCACATTCTCTCTCTCGCCCACTCACCCTCTCCCTCGCCCTCTCTCTCTCGCCCTCTCTTTCTCTGTCTCACCCACTCTCTCACCAAATCTTTCGCCCATTCTCTCTCTCGCCCACGCTCTCTCTCACCCACTCACTCTTGCCCACTCTCTCTCTCTCTCGCCAACAGTCTCTCACACCCACTCTCTCTCTCGCCCAATCTCTCTTGCCCACTCTCTCACTCTATCACTCTCTCTCTCTCTACCACTTTTCGCTCGCCCACTCTCTCTCTCGCCCACTCTCTCACTCTCGTCCAGTTACACTCTCGCCCACTCTCTCTCACCCACTCTCTCTTTTTTCCAGTCTCACTCCCAAGCACTCTCGGTTTCGCCCACACTCTCTCTCACCCACACTCCCTCTCTCCCACTCTCTCTTGCCCGCTCTCTCTCTCGCCCACTCTCTCACTCTCGCTAACTCTCGCTCTGTCCAACACTCTCTCTCACCTACACTCTCTCTCGCCCAGTCTCTTACTCACTCCTACTCTCTCTCTCGCCCACTCTCTCACTCTCTCCCACTCTCTCTCGCGCCCACTCTCTCACTCTCGCCCAGTCTCACTCTCACCCACTCTCTCTCCCCACTCTCTCTTTGGCCCAGTCTCACTCTCACCCACTCTCTCTCGCCCACTCTCTATCGCCCGCGCTCTCTCTCTCCCACTTTCTCACTCTCGCCCACTCTCTCTCTCTCGCCCACTCTCTCTCGCCCACATTCTTTCTCGCCCACATTCTCTCTCACCCACTCTCTCTCTCGCCCGCGCTCTCTCTCGCCGACCTCTCACTCTCGCCCACTCTCTCTCTCGCCCACTCTCTGTCTCGCCTACTCTCTCACTCTCTCCCAGTCTCACTCTCACCCACTGTCTGTCTCGTCCACACTCTCTCTCGCCCACACTCTCTAGCCCACTCTCTCTCGCCCACTCTCTCACTCTCTCCCACTCTCTCTCACCCACTCTGTCACTCTCTCCCACTCTCTCTCTCGCCCACTCTCTTTATCACCCACTATGTCCCTCTTCCCCCCTCACTCTCACCCACACTCTCTCTCGCCCCCTCACTCTCTCTCTCGCCCACTCTCTCTCTCGCCCACTCTCTTTCGCCCACTCTTTCTCTCTCTCGCCCACTCTCTCTCACCCAATCTCTCTTTCGCCCAGTCTCTCTCTCGCCCACACTCTCTCTCACCCACTCCCTCTTGCCCACTCTCTTACTCCCTCCCACTCTCTCTCGCCCACACTCTCTCTCGCCCATTCTCTCTCTCTTGCACACTCTCTCTCTCGCCCACTCTCTCACTCTCTCCCACTCTCTCTCTCTCGCCCACACTCTCTCTCACCCACCTTCTCACTCTCTCTCTCGTCCACACTCTCTCTCGCCCACTCTCACTCTTGCCCACTATCTCTCTCGCCCACTCTGTCCCTCTTCCCCCCTCTCACACTCACCCACACTCCCTCTCTTGCCCACTCATTCTCTCTCTCGCCCACTCTATCTCTCGCCCACTGTCTTTCGCCCACTCTTTCTGTCTCTCGCCCACTCTCTCTCACCCAATCTCTCTTTCGCCCAGTCACTCTCTCGCCCACATTCTCTCTCACCCACTCCCTCTTGCCCACTCACTTACTTTCGCCCACTATCTCCCTCTGCCCCCTCTCTCTCACCCACTCTCTCTCTCGCCCACTCTCCCTCTGCCACCTCACTCACTCACGACCACACTCTCTCTCGCCCACTCTGTCTCAGCCCCACTCTCTCACTCCCAATCTTTCTCTCGCTCACTCTGTCTCGCCCACTCTCTGTCGCACACTCTCTCACCCACTCTCTCTCTCGCCCACTCTCTCTCTCGCCCTCTCACTCTCGCACCCACTCTCTGTCGCCCAATCTTTCTCTCGCCTACTCTTTCTCTATTGCCCACACTCTCTCTCGCCCACACTCTCTCCCCCCCTCTCTCGCCCACTCTCTCTCTCGCCCACTCTTTCTCTCAACACTCTCTCTCACCGACTCTCGCCCCCTCTGTCTCTCTCGCCCACTCTGTCTCTCTCCCACTCTCTCTCTCACCAACTCCTAACTCGCCCAGTTTCTCTCTCACCCACTCTCTCTCTCTTACACTATCTCTCTCTCCCCCACCCTCACTCTCGCCCACTCTCTCTCTTGCACACCCTCTCTCTCCCCCACACTAGCTCTCACCCTCACTCTCTCTCTCACCCATTCTCTCTTTCGCCCAGTCTTTCTCTCGCCTATTCTCTCTCTCCCTCACTCTCGCCCACCCTCTTTCTCGTGCACTATCTCTCTCTGCCCCCTCTCTCACTCTCACGTGCATACTCTCTCGCCCACACCTGATCTTGCCCACTCTCTCTCGCCCACTATCTGCCTTGCCCACACTCTCTCACCCCCAATCTCTCTCTCGCCCACTCCCTCCCTCTCACCCACTCTCTCTCACCCACTCTCTCACTCCAACTCTTTCTCTGATCCACTCTCTCTTTCCCACTTTCTCACTCACTCGCTTTCTCTCACCCACTCTCTCATCCCCCCTCTCTCTCTCACCCCCACTCTCTCTCTTGCCCACTCTCTCCCTCTGTCCCCTCTCTCACTCTCACACACTCTCGCTCGCCCACTCTCTCACTCTCGCCCACTGTCTCTCTCACCCACTCACTCGCACACCCACTCTCTCTCGTTCCCACTCTCTCACTCTCGCCCACTCTCACTCTCGCCCACTCTCTCACTGTCGCCCACTCTCTCCCACTGCCCCCTCTCACTCTCTCCTACTCTCTCTCTCGCCCACTCTCTCACTCTCGCCCACTCTCTCTCGCCCACTCTCTCTCGCCCACTCTCTCTCTCGCCCACTCTCTCTCACCCACTCTCTCACTCTCGACCACTCTCTCTCTCCCACTCTCTCTCTCTCCCACTCTGTCTCTCGCCCACTCTCTCTCCCGCCCCCTCTCTCACTCTCGCCCAGTCACACTTTCGCCCACTCTTTCTCACCCACACTCTCTTTGGCCCAGTCTCACTCTCACCCATTCTCTCTCTCGCCCACTCTCTCTCGCCAACACTCTCTCTCGCCCACACTCTCTCTCGCCCACTCTTTCTCTCGCCTGCGCTCTCTCTCGCCCACTCTCTCACTCTCGCCCACTCTCTTTCTCGCCCACGCTCTCACTCTCGCCCAGTCACACTTTCGCCCACTCTTTCTCACCCACTCTCTCTTTGGTCCAGTCTCACTCTCACCCACTCTCTCTCTCACCCACTCTCTCTCGCCAACACTCTCTCTTGCCCACACACTCTCTCGCCCACTCTTTCTCTCGCCCACGCTCTCTCTCGCCCACTCTCTCACTCTCGCCCACTCTCTCTCTCGCCCACTCTCTGTCTCGCCCACACTCTCTCGCCCACACTCTCTCTCGCCCACTCTCTCTTGCCCACGATCTCACTCTCTCCCACTCACTCTCACCCACTCTCTCTTGCCCACTCTCTCACTCTCTCCCACTCTCTCTCTCTCGCCAACACTGTCTCTCGCCCACTCTCTCTCTCGGCCACTCTCTCAATCTCGCCCAGTCTCACTCTCACCCACTCTCTGTCTTGCCCACAGTCTCTCTTGCCCACTCTCTCTCTCGCCCAATCTCTCACTCTCGTCCACTCTCTCTCGCCAACACTGTCTCTCGCCCACTCTCTCTCTCGCCCACTCTCTCACTCTCGCTCACTGTCTCTCTCTCGCCCACTCTCTCTTGCCCACTATGTCCCTCTTCCCCACTCTCACCCTCACCCACATTCTCTCTCTCGCCCACTCACCCTCTCCTTCGCCCTCTCTCTCTCGCGCACTCTTTCTCTGTCTCACCCACTCTCTCACCAAATCTTTCGCCCATTCTCTCTCTCGCCCACGCACTCTCTCACCCACTCTCTGTCTCGCCCACAGTCTCTCTTGCCCACTCTCTCTCTCGCCCAATCTCTCACTCTCGTCCACTCTCTCTCGCCTACACTGTCTCTCGCCCACTCTCTCTCTCGCCCACTCTCTCACTCTCGCCTACTGTCTCTCTCTCGCCCACTCTCTCTCTTGCCCACTATGTCCCTCTTCCCCCCTCTCACCCTCACCCACATTCTCTCTCTCGCCCACTCACCCTCTCCCTCGCCCTCTCTCTCTCGCCCTCTCTTTCTCTGTCTCACCCACTCTCTCACCAAATCTTTCGCCCATTCTCTCTCTCGCCCACGCTCTCTCTCACCCACTCACTCTTGCCCACTCTCTCTCTCTCTCGCCAACAGTCTCTCACACCCACTCTCTCTCTCGCCCAATCTCTCTTGCCCACTCTCTCACTCTATCACTCTCTCTCTCTCTACCACTTTTCGCTCGCCCACTCTCTCTCTCGCCCACTCTCTCACTCTCGTCCAGTTACACTCTCGCCCACTCTCTCTCACCCACTCTCTCTTTTTTCCAGTCTCACTCCCAAGCACTCTCGGTTTCGCCCACACTCTCTCTCACCCACACTCCCTCTCTCCCACTCTCTCTTGCCCGCTCTCTCTCTCGCCCACTCTCTCACTCTCGCCAACTCTCGCTCTGGCCAACACTCTCTCTCACCTACACTCTCTCTCGCCCAGTCTCTTACTCACTCCTACTCTCTCTCTCGCCCACTCTCTCACTCTCTCCCACTCTCTCTCGCGCCCACTCTCTCACTCTCGCCCAGTCTCACTCTCACCCACTCTCTCTCCCCACTCTCTCTTTGGCCCAGTCTCACTCTCACCCACTCTCTCTCGCCCACTCTCTATCGCCCGCGCTCTCTCTCTCCCACTTTCTCACTCTCGCCCACTCTCTCTCTCTCGCCCACTCTCTCTCGCCCACATTCTTTCTCGCCCACATTCTCTCTCACCCACTCTCTCTCTCGCCCGCGCTCTCTCTCGCCGACCTCTCACTCTCGCCCACTCTCTCTCTCGCCCACTCTCTGTCTCGCCTACTCTCTCACTCTCTCCCAGTCTCACTCTCACCCACTGTCTGTCTCGTCCACACTCTCTCTCGCCCACACTCTCTAGCCCACTCTCTCTCGCCCACTCTCTCACTCTCTCCCACTCTCTCTCACCCACTCTGTCACTCTCTCCCACTCTCTCTCTCGCCCACTCTCTTTATCACCCACTATGTCCCTCTTCCCCCCTCACTCTCACCCACACTCTCTCTCGCCCCCTCACTCTCTCTCTCGCCCACTCTCTCTCTCGCCCACTCTCTTTCGCCCACTCTTTCTCTCTCTCGCCCACTCTCTCTCACCCAATCTCTCTTTCGCCCAGTCTCTCTCTCGCCCACACTCTCTCTCACCCACTCCCTCTTGCCCACTCTCTTACTCCCTCCCACTCTCTCTCGCCCACACTCTCTCTCGCCCATTCTCTCTCTCTTGCACACTCTCTCTCTCGCCCACTCTCTCACTCTCTCCCACTCTCTCTCTCTCGCCCACACTCTCTCTCACCCACCTTCTCACTCTCTCTCTCGTCCACACTCTCTCTCGCCCACTCTCACTCTTGCCCACTATCTCTCTCGCCCACTCTGTCCCTCTTCCCCCCTCTCACACTCACCCACACTCCCTCTCTCGCCCACTCATTCTCTCTCTCGCCCACTCTATCTCTCGCCCACTGTCTTTCGCCCACTCTTTCTGTCTCTCGCCCACTCTCTCTCACCCAATCTCTCTTTCGCCCAGTCACTCTCTCGCCCACATTCTCTCTCACCCACTCCCTCTTGCCCACTCACTTACTTTCGCCCACTATCTCCCTCTGCCCCCTCTCTCTCGCCCACTCTCTCTCTCGCCCACTCTCCCTCTGCCATCTCACTCACTCACGACCACACTCTCTCTCGCCCACTCTGTCTCAGCCCCACTCTCTCACTCCCAATCTTTCTCTCGCTCACTCTGTCTCGCCCACTCTCTGTCGCACACTCTCTCACCCACTCTCTCTCTCGCCCACTCTCTCTCTCGCCCTCTCACTCTCGCACCCACTCTCTGTCGCCCAATCTTTCTCTCGCCTACTCTTTCTCTATTGCCCACACTCTCTCTCGCCCACACTCTCTCCCCCCCTCTCTCGCCCACTCTCTCTCTCGCCCACTCTTTCTCTCAACACTCTCTCTCACCGACTCTCGCGCCCTCTGTCTCTCTCGCCCACTCTGTCTCTCTCCCACTCTCTCTCTCACCAACTCCTAACTCGCCCAGTTTCTCTCTCACCCACTCTCTCTCTCTTACACTATCTCTCTCTCCCCCACCCTCACTCTCGCCCACTCTCTCTCTTGCACACCCTCTCTCTCCCCCACACTAGCTCTCACCCTCACTCTCTCTCTCACCCATTCTCTCTTTCGCCCAGTCTTTCTCTCGCCTATTCTCTCTCTCCCTCACTCTCGCCCACCCTCTTTCTCGTGCACTATCTCTCTCTGCCCCCTCTCTCACTCTCACGTGCATACGCTCTCGCCCACACCTGATCTTGCCCACTCTCTCTCGCCCACTATCTGCCTTGCCCACACTCTCTCACCCCCAATCTCTCTCTCGCCCACTCCCTCTCTCTCACCCACTCTCTCTCACCCACTCTCTCACTCCAACTCTTTCTCTGATCCACTCTCTCTTTCCCACTTTCTCACTCACTCGCTTTCTCTCACCCACTCTCTCATCCCCCCTCTCTCTCTCACCCACTCTCTGTCACCCCCACTCTCTCTCTTGCCCACTCTCTCCCTCTGTCCCCTCTCTCACTCTCACACACTCTCGCTCGCCCACTCTCTCACTCTCGCCCACTGTCTCTCTCACCCACTCACTCGCATACCCACTCTCTCTCGTTCCCACTCTCTCACTCTCGCCCACTCTCACTCTCGCCCACTCTCTCACTGTCGCCCACTCTCTCCCACTGCCCCCTCTCACTCTCTCCTACTCTCTCTCTCGCCCACTCTCTAACTCTTGCCCAGTCTCACTCTCACCCACTCTCTCTCGCCCTCACTCTCTCTCACCCACAGTCTCTCTCGCCCATTCTCTCACTCTCTCCCACTCTCTCTCTCTCGCCCACTCTCTCTCTCGCCTACTCTCTCACCCACTCTCTCTCTCGCTCACTCTCTCTTGCCCACGATCTCACTCTCGCCCAGTCTCACTCTCACCCACTCTCTCTCACCCACTCTCTCTTTGGCCCAGTCTCACTCTCACCCAATCTCTCTCTCGCCCACTATCTCCCTTGCCCACACTCTCTCACCCCCAATCTCTCTCTCGCCCACTCCCTCTCTCTCACCCACTCTCTCTCACCCACTCTCTCACTCCCACTCTTTCTCTCACCCACTCTCTCACTCCCACTTTCTCACTCACACCCTTTCTCTCACCCACTCTCTCTCATCCACTCTCTCTCTCACCCACTCTCTGTCACCCCCACTCTCTCTGTTGCCCACTCTCTCCCTCTGTCCCCCTCTCACTCTTGCACACTCTCTCTATCGCCCACTCTCTCACTATCGCCCACTCTCTCACTGTCGACCAATCTCTCCCTCTGCCCCTCTCTCACTCTCTCCCACTCTCGCTCGCCCACTCTCTCACTCTCGCCCACTGTCTCTCTCACCCACTCACTCTCACACCCACTCTCTCTCTTTCCCACTCTCTCACTCTCGCCCACTGTCACTCTCGCTCACTCTCTCACTGTCGCCCACTCTCTCCCTCTGCCCCCCTCTCACTCTCTCCCACTCTCTCTCTCGCCCACACTCTCTCTGTCTCGCCCACTCTCTCTCGCCCAGTCTCTCTCTCACCCACTCTCACCCTCGCCCACTCTCTCTCTTGCCCACTCTCTTACTCTCGCCCACTCTCTCTCTCACCCACTCTCTCACTGTCGCCCACTCTCACTCTCGCCCACTCTCTCACTGTCGCCCACTCTCTCCCACTGCCCCCCTCTCACTCTCTCCCACTCTCTCTCTCGCCCACTCTCTCTCTCACCCACTCTCTCACTGTCGCCCACTCTCACGCTCGCCCACTCTCTCACTGTCACCCACTCTCTCCCATTGCCCCCCTCTCACTCTCTCCCACTCTCTCTCTCGCCCACTCTCTCTCTCTGTCTCGCCCACTCTCTCTCGCCCAGTCTCTCTCTCACCCACTCTCACCCTCGCCCACTCTCACTCTTGCCCACTCTCTCACTCTCGCCCACTCTCTCACTGTCGCCCACTCTCTCCCACTGCCCCCCTCACTCTCTCCCTCTCTCTCTCTCGCCCACTCTCTCTCTCTGTCTCGCCCTCTCTCTCGCCCAGTCTCTCTCTCGCCCACTCTCTCTCTCGCCCACGCTCTCTCGCGTCCACTCTCTCTCTCGCCCAGTCTCTCTCTCGCCCGCTCTCTCTCTCTCGCCCACTCTCTCTCTCTCGCCCACTCTCTCTCACACCCTCTCTCCCTCCCCCACTCTCTCTATCGCCCATTCTCTGTCTTGCCCACTCTCTCTCTCGCCCATTCTCTCACTCTCTCTCTCGCCCACTCTCTCACTCTCACACACTCTCTCTCTCGCCCACTCTCTCACTCTATCCCACTCTCTCTGTCTCGCCCACTCTCTCTCGCCCCCCTCACTCTCTCCCACTCTCTCTCTCGCCCACTCTCTCTCTCTGTCTCCCCCACTCTCTCTCGCCCAGTCTCTCTCTCACCCACTCTGACTCTCGCCCACTCTCTCTCTTGCCCACTCTCTCACTCTCGCCCACTCTCTCTGTCGCCCACTCTCTTACTCTCGCCCACTCTCTCTCTCACCCACTCTCTCACTGTCGCCCACTCTCACTGTCGCCCACTCTCTCACTGTCGCTCACTCTCTCCCACTGCCCCCCTCTCACTCTCTCCCACTCTCTCTCTCGCCCACTCTCTCTCTCACCCACTCTCTCACTGTCGCCCACTCTCACTCTCGCCCACTCTCTCACTGTCGCCCACTCTCTCCCACTGCCCCCCTCTCACTCTCTCCCACTCTCTCTCTCGCCCACTCTCTCTCTCTGTCTCGCCCACTCTCTCTCGCCCAGTCTCTCTCTCACCCACTCTCACTCTCGCCCACTCTCTCACTGTCGCCCACTCTCTCCCACTGCCCCCCTCTCACTCTCTCCCACTCTCTCTCTCGCCCACTCTCTCTCTCTGTCTCGCCCACTCTCTCTCGCCCAGTCTCTCTCTCACCCACTCTCACTCTCGCCCACTCTCTCTCTTGCCCACTCTGTCACTCTCGCCCACTCTCTCACTGTCGCCCACTCTCTCCCACTGCCCCCCCTCACTCTCTCCCTCTCTCTCTCTCGCCCACTCTCTCTCTCTGTCTCGCCCTCTCTCTCACCCAGTCTCTCTCTCGCTCACACTCTCTCGCGTCCACTCTCTCTCTCGCCCAGTCTCTCTCTCGCCCGCTCTCTCTCTCTCGCCCACTCTCTGTCTCTCGCCCACTCTCTCTCACACCCTCTCTCTCTCCCCCACTCTCTCTATCGCCCACTCTCTGTCTTGCCCACTCTCTCTCTCGCCCATTCTCTCACTCTCTCTCTCGCCCACTCTCTCACTCTCACCCACTCTCTCTCTCGCCCACTCTCTCACTCTATCCCACTCTCTCTGTCTCGCCCACTCTCTCTCGCCCACTCTCTCTCTCGCCCACGCTCTCTCGCGTCCACTCTCTCTCTCGCCCAGTCTCTCTCTCGCCCGCTCTCTCTCTCTCGCCCACTCTCTCTCTCTCGCCCACTCTCTCTCACACCCTCTCTCCCTCCCCCACTCTCTCTATCGCCCATTCTCTGTCTTGCCCACTCTCTCTCTCGCCCATTCTCTCACTCTCTCTCTCGCCCACTCTCTCACTCTCACACACTCTCTCTCTCGCCCACTCTCTCACTCTATCCCACTCTCTCTGTCTCGCCCACTCTCTCTCGCCCCCCTCACTCTCTCCCACTCTCTCTCTCGCCCACTCTCTCTCTCTGTCTCCCCCACTCTCTCTCGCCCAGTCTCTCTCTCACCCACTCTGACTCTCGCCCACTCTCTCTCTTGCCCACTCTCTCACTCTCGCCCACTCTCTCTGTCGCCCACTCTCTTACTCTCGCCCACTCTCTCTCTCACCCACTCTCTCACTGTCGCCCACTCTCACTGTCGCCCACTCTCTCACTGTCGCTCACTCTCTCCCACTGCCCCCCTCTCACTCTCTCCCACTCTCTCTCTCGCCCACTCTCTCTCTCACCCACTCTCTCACTGTCGCCCACTCTCACTCTCGCCCACTCTCTCACTGTCGCCCACTCTCTCCCACTGCCCCCCTCTCACTCTCTCCCACTCTCTCTCTCGCCCACTCTCTCTCTCTGTCTCGCCCACTCTCTCTCGCCCAGTCTCTCTCTCACCCACTCTCACTCTCGCCCACTCTCTCACTGTCGCCCACTCTCTCCCACTGCCCCCCTCTCACTCTCTCCCACTCTCTCTCTCGCCCACTCTCTCTCTCTGTCTCGCCCACTCTCTCTCGCCCAGTCTCTCTCTCACCCACTCTCACTCTCGCCCACTCTCTCTCTTGCCCACTCTGTCACTCTCGCCCACTCTCTCACTGTCGCCCACTCTCTCCCACTGCCCCCCCTCACTCTCTCCCTCTCTCTCTCTCGCCCACTCTCTCTCTCTGTCTCGCCCTCTCTCTCACCCAGTCTCTCTCTCGCTCACACTCTCTCGCGTCCACTCTCTCTCTCGCCCAGTCTCTCTCTCGCCCGCTCTCTCTCTCTCGCCCACTCTCTGTCTCTCGCCCACTCTCTCTCACACCCTCTCTCTCTCCCCCACTCTCTCTATCGCCCACTCTCTGTCTTGCCCACTCTCTCTCTCGCCCATTCTCTCACTCTCTCTCTCGCCCACTCTCTCACTCTCACCCACTCTCTCTCTCGCCCACTCTCTCACTCTATCCCACTCTCTCTGTCTCGCCCACTCTCTCTCGCCCACTCTCTCTCTCTTTCCTACTCTCTCACTCTCGCCCACTCTCTCTCGCCCACTCTCTCTCTCGCCCACTCTCTCTTTCGCCCACTCTCTCACTCTCGCCCACTCTCTCACTCTATCCCACTCTCTCTGTCTCGCCCACTCTCTCTCGCCCACTCTCTCTCTCGCCCACTCTCTCTCTTGCCCACTCTCTCACTCTCGCCCACTCTCTCACTGTCGCCCACTCTCTCCCTCTGCCCCCCCTCACTCTCTCCCACTCTCTCTCGCCCACACTCTCTGTCTCGCCCACACTCTCTCGTGCCCACACTCTCTCTCTCTCGCCCAGTCTCTCTCTCGCCCGCTCTCTCTCTCGCCTGTTCTCTCTCTCTCGCCCGCTCTGTCTCTCTCGCCCTCTCTCTCTCTCTGTCTCGCCCAGTCTCTCTCTCGCCCACTCTCACTCTCGCCCACTCTCTATTTCGCCCACTTTCTCACTCTCTCCCACTATCTTTCTCGCCCACTTTCTCTCTCGCCCATTCTCTCACTCTCTCTCGCCCACTCTCACTCACCCACTCTCTCTCTAGCCCACTCTCTTACTCTCGCCCACTCTCTCTCTCGCCTACTCTCTCACTCTCGCCCACTCTCTCTGTGTTGCCCACTCTCTCTCTCCCGCACACTCTCACCCGCCCATTCTCTCTCCCTCACCCACTCACTCTCTCTCTCTCGCCCACTCTCTCTCAGCCCCACTCTCTCTCGCTCCCACCCTCTCACGCCCACTCTCTCTCTCGCCCACTCTCTCACTCTCGCCCACTCTCTATCTCTCACCCATTCTCCCTCTCTCGCCCACTCTCCCTCGCCCACTCTCTCTCTCCCCCAATCTCTCTCTCACCCACCCTCTCTCTCATCCACTCTCTCTCGCCCACTCTCTCTCACCCACTCTCTCACTTTCTCCCACTCTCTCTCGCCCACTCTTTCTTGCGCCCACTCTCTCTCTCTCGCCCACTCTCTCTCACCCCCACTCTCTCTCGCTCCCACCCTCTCACGCCCACTCTCTCTCGCCCACTCTCTCACTCTCGCCCACTCTCTATCTCTCACCCATTCTCCCTCTCTCACCCACTCTCCCTTGCCCACTCTCTCTCTCCCCCAATCTCTCTCTCACCCTCCCTCTCTCTCATCCACTCTCTCTCGCCCACTCTCTCTCACCCACTCTCTCACTTTCTCCCACTCTCTCTCGCCCACTCTCTCTTGCGCCCACTCTCTCTCTCTCGCCCAGTCTCTCTCTCGGCTGCTCTCTCTCTCTCGCCCACTCTCTCTCTTGCCCACTCTCTCTTCTCTCGTCTACTCTCTCTCACACCCTCTCTCTCTGCGCCACTCTCTCTTTATCGTCCACTCTCTCTCTCGCCCACTGTCTCTCTTGCCCACGCTCTCACTCTCGCCCACTCTCTCTCTCTCGCCCACTCTCTCTCTCGCCCACTCTCTTACTCTCTCCCACTCTCTCTCTCTTGCCCACTGTCTCTTTCTCTCACACACACTCTCTCGCCCACTCTCTCTCTCTCTCTCCCACTCTCTCTCTCGCGCCCACTCTCTCTCTCGCCCACTGTCTCGCTCTCACCCACTCTCTCTCTCTCGCCCACTCTCACTCTCTCCCATTCTCACTCTCGCCCACTCTCTCACTCTCACCCACACTCTCCCTCTGCCCCCTCATTCACTCTCGCCCACTCTCTCCTTCTGCCCCCTTTCTCACTCTCGCCCACTCTCTCTCACTCTCACCTGCACCACCCTCACTCTCTCCAGCCCTTCGCTCTCACTTGCACCCTCTGTCGCTTTCTCCCCTCTCTCTCACTTATCCCCGTCTGTCGCTCTATCTCGCTCTTGCTCTATCTCTCTCTTGCTCTTCCTGTGTCATTGTCTCCCTCTTTTGCTCATCTCCTCTCTCGCCATCTCCCCCTCTCTTGCTCCCCCTTTCTCCCCCTCATTGTCCCCTCTCCCTCACACTGTCTCGTCTCCCTCTCGTCCCCTCTCTCTCCCTCTCTCTCTCTTCCCCTCTCTCGTCCACTCTGTTGTCCCCCTCTCGCATCCCCTTTCTCTTCCCCTCACATTCCCTCTCTATCCCCCATCGCCCCCCTCTCCCTTGTCCCCTCTCTCTCCCTCTCTCGCCCCCCCATCATTCCCTCTCTCTCTCTCCCTGTATCATCCCCTTTCTCTCCCTCTTTCTCCCTCTCTCTGCCTCCCTTGTCCCCTCTCACTCCCCCCATTGTCCCCTCTCTGTCCCTCCCTCATCCCCTCTCTCTCCCCCTCTTGCCCCCTCTCTCTCTCTCCTTCATTCCCTCTCTCTCCCCTCTTGTCCCCTCTCTCTCCCCTCTCGTCCCCTCTCTCTCCCTCCCTCATCCCCTCTCTCTCACCATATCGTCCCCCTCTCCCTCTCTCTCCCTCTCTCTCCCCCCATTGTCCTCTCTCTCTCTCTCTCGTCCCCCCCCTCTCTCATCCCCTCTTTCTCCCACTCTCTGTCACTCTCCCACCCCCCATCATCCCCCCTCTCTCCCCGTATCGTCCCCTTTCTTTCCCTCCCTCTCCTTCTCTCGTCACCCTCTCTCTCCCCCACTCTCGTCTCCTCTCTCTCCCCCCAAACGTCCCCTCTCTCTTCCTCTCACATACCCGCTCTCGCGCCCTCTCTCCCTCTCTCGCCCCCCATCGTCCCCTCTCTCACCCTCATTCGTCCCCTCTCTCTCCCTCTCTTATACCGACTCTCTCTGCCTCTTGTCCCCTTCTCTCCCCCATTGTCCCCTCTTTCTCCCTCTCTTCCTTCTCTCTCCGTCTCTCTCCATCCCTCTCCTCCATCGTCCCCTCTCTCCCTCTCTCGTCCCCTGTCTCACCCCATCGTCCCCTCTCTCCCCCTCTCTCTCCCTCTCCCCCATCCTCCCCTCTCTCTCCCCCTCTCGTCCCTTCTCTCTCACCCCGTCCCCTCTCTCTCCCCTATCATCCCCAATCTCTCCCTCTCTCCCTCCCCCTCTGTCCCTCTCACGTCCCCTCTCTACCTCTCCCGTCACCCTTCTCTACCCCTTCGTCCTCTCTCTCTCCCTCTTGTCCCATCTCTCTTACCCTCTTTCTCCCCCCCGTCCCCTCGCTCACCCCTCTCATCACCTCTCTCCCCTTCTCTCTTCTCCTCTCTCTCCCGCCATCGTCCCCTCTCTCTCCCATCGACCACACTCTCTCCCTCTCTCATCCCCTCTCTCTCCCCCTCTCGTCCCCTCCCTCTCCCTCGCTTGCCCCCACTCTCTTCCACTCTCGTCTCCCCTCTATCCCTCATTGTTCCCCCTCCCTCTCTCGTTCACACTCTTTCCCTCATTCATCCCCTCTTTCTCCCTCTGTCTCCCTCTCTCTCCCCCCATCGCCCCCTCTCCGTCCCTCTCCCTTCCCTCTCTCCCCTATTGTCCGCTCTCTCTCTCTCTCTCTCTTCCCCTCTCTCTCCCCCATCATCCACTCTCTCTCACCCCATCGTCCCGTCTCTCTCCCTCTCTCCCCCATCGTCCACTCTCTCTCCCTCTCTCGTCCCTTCTCTCTCCCCCCCATTGCCCCTTCTCTCTCCCTCTCTCTCCCCTCTCCCTCCCCTTCTCTTTCCTTCTCTCGTCCCCTCACCCCACTCCTCTCATCACCTCTCTCTCTCCCCGCTCTCTCCCCCATCATCCTCTCTCTCCCCACATCGCCCCCCTCTCTCTCCCTCTCGTCCCCTTGCTCCCCCATCACCTCTCTCCCCCCATCGTCCCCTCTTTCCCCCCTCACGTCCCCTCACTCTCCACCCCTCTCGTTACCTCTCTCTCCCCTGTCTCTCTCCTCTCTCGTTCCCTCTCTCTCCTCCTCTCATCCCCTCTCTCTCCCCTTTCTCTCCCCTCTCTCGCCCACTCCCTTTCCCCCCTCTCTCCTTCCCTCGTCCCCTCGCTATCCCTCTCTCGTCCCCTCTCCTCACCTCTCTCTCCACCCATCTTGTCACCTCTCTTTCCCCTCTCTCGCCACTCTCTTGTCCCCTCTCTCTCCCCATTGTCCCCTCTCTCTCCCTCTGAACCCATCGTTCACTGTCTCTCCCCCATGGTCCCATCTCTCTCCCTCTCTCGTCCCCTCTCTCTCACCCCATCATCCCCACTTTCTCCCCCCATCATCCCCTCTTCCTCCCCACCATCAACCCCCTCTCTCCTCACCGTCGTCCCCTCTCTCTCCCCCTCTCTCTCCCTCTCTCTTCCCCCTCCCTCTCTTCCCCTCTCTCTCCCTCTCTCTTCCCCTCTCTCTCCCTCCCTTGTCCCCTCTCTCTCCCCTTTCCCCTCTTTCGCCCCTCCATTTCCCCCTCTCTCTCCCTCCCTCGTCCCCTCTCTATCCCTCTCTTGTCCCCTTTCTCCCCCCTCTCGTCCCTGCTCTCCCCCTCTCCTCACCTCTCTCTCCACCCCTCTCGTCACCTCTCTTTCCCCCCTCTCGCCCCTCTCTTGTCCCCGCTCTCTCCCCCATTGTCCCCTCTCTCTCCCTCTCTCCCCCTCTGCACCCATCATTCCCTCTCTCTCCCTCATGGCCCCCTCTCTCTCCCCCTCTGGTCCCCTCTCTCTCACCCCACCGTCCCCTCTCTCTCCTCCCATCATCCCCTCTCCCTTCACCCCATCGATCCCTCTCTCTCCCTCTCTCTTCCCCTCTCTCTCTATCCCCCTCTCTCTCTCCCTCTCTCTTCCCCTTTCTCTCTCTTCCCCTCTCTCCTCCCCGACCCCTCTCTCTCCCTCCCTCTCCCCTCTCTCTTCCCCCCTCTCTCTCTTCCCCTCTCCCTCTCTCGTCCCCTCTGTCTCACCCCATCATCACCTCTCTCTCCCCATCATCCCCTCTCCATTCCCCCATCGACCCCTCTCTCTCCCTCTCTTTTCCCCCTCTGTCACCCCCTCTCCCTCCCTCTCTCTTCCCTCTCTTTCTCTTCCCCTCTCTCTCCCTCCATTGTTCCCTCTCTCTCCCCTTTCCCCTCTCTCGCCCCCCCCTCCATTTCCCCCCTCTCTCTCCCTCCCTCGTCCCCTCTCTATCCCTGTCTCGTCCCCTTTCTTCCCCCTATCTTCCCCGCTGTCCCACTCTCCTCACCTCTCTCTCCACCCCTCTCGTCACCTTTCTTTCCCCTCTGTCGCCCCTCTCTCGCCCCTCTCTTGTCCCCTCTCTCTCCCTCTCTCCCCCTCTGCACCCATCATCCCCTCTGTCTCACCCCATCGTCCCCTCTCTCCCCCCACCGTCCCCTCCCTCTCCCCCCATCGACCCCTCTCTCTCCCTTCTCTCCCCCCAGCGTCGTCCCCTCTCTCTCCCCCTCTCTCTCCCTCTCTCATCCCCTCTCTCTCTCTTCCCGTCTCTCCCTCTCTTGTCCCCTCTCTCTTCCTCAATCTCTCTCCCTCTCTCTTCCCCTCTCTCTCTCATTTCCCTTCTCTCTCTCCTTCTCGTCACCTCTCGCTCCCCTCTCCCCCCTCCCCATCATCCCCTCTCTCTCCCTCTCTCGTCCCCTCGCTCCCCCATCACCTCTCTCCCCCCATCGTCCCCTCTCTGTCCCCTCTCGTCCCCTCACTCCACTCCTCTCGTCACCTCTCTCTCCCCTCTCTCTCTCCTCTCTCATTCCCTCTCTCTCCTCCTCTCATCCCCTCTCTCTCCCCTTTCTATCCCCTCTCTCGCCCCCTCCATTTCACCCCTCTCTATCCCTCTCTCGTCCCCTCTTTCTCCCCCATAGTCACCTCTGTCTCCCTCTCTCTCCCCCTCTCGTCACTTCTCTCTCCCCTCTCCCGTCCCCTCTCTCCCCACCCCTCTCCCTCCCTCTCCTCCTCTCTCTCCCCCTCTCTTTTCCTCTCTCTCTCTCTTTCCCCCCTCTCCCCCCACTCATCCCCTCTCTCTCCCACAATCTCTCCCCCTCTCTCTTCCCCTCTCTCTCTCCCTCTCGTCGCCTCTCTCATCCCATAGTCCCCCCTCTCTCCCGTCCCCTGTCTCTCCCTCTCTCGTCTCCTCTCTCTACACCCTCGTCCTCTCTCTCGCCCCCTATTGTCCCACCTCTCCTGCCATCCCTCTCCCCCTCTCTCCCCCCATCGTCCCCTCTCTCTCCCTCTCTCTCCCCTCTCTCTTGTCTCTCTCTTCCCGCATCGTCTCCTCTCTGGCCACCCATCGTCCCCTTTCTCTCCCTCTCCTCCCACATCGTCACCTCTCTCTCCCTCTCTCTCCCCTCTCTCTCCCCATCGTCCCCACTCTCTCCCACTCTCTCCCCTCTCTCTCCCTCTCTCTACCCTCTCTCTCCCCCTTTCGTCCCCTCACTCTCCCCACATCGTCCCCTCTCTAACACATCGTCCCCTCTCTCTCCCTCTCTCGTCCCCTCTGTCTCCCCCCATCATCTCCTCTCTCTCCCCTCTCACTCCCACCCATCTCTCTACTCCTCTCGTCCCCTCTCTCTCTCTCCTCCCCTCTCGTTTCCACCACTCTCTCTCCTACTCTTGTCCCCTCTCTCTCCCCCATCGTTCCCTCTCTCTCCACCTCTCGTCCCTTCTCTCTCACCCAGTCCCTCTCTCTCTCCTCGTCCCTTCTCTCTCCCCCCATCGTCCCCCCTCTCTCCCGCCTATCTTTCTCCCTCTCGTCCCCTCTCTGTCCACCCTCGTCCTCTCTCTCTCGCCCTCTCCCCCAGTTGTCCCACCTATCTTTCCCTCTCTCTCCCCTCTCACTCCCCTCTCTCTCCCCCCATCGTCCCCCTCTCTTTCCTTCTCTTGTTCCTTCTCTCTCCTCCTCTAATCCCCTCTTTCTCCCCCATTGAGCCCTCTCTCTCCCCTCTCTCTCCCCCTCTCTCTTCCCCTCTCTCTCTTCCCCTCTCTCTCTCCCTATCTTGGCCCCTCCCTCGCCCACCTCTCTCCTCTCACTCCCACCCTCTCTCCCCCCATCGTCCCCTCTCTTTCCTTCTCTCGTCTCCTCTCTCTCCCCCTTTCGTCCCCCTCGCTCCCCCATCACCTCTCTCCCCCCATTGTCCCCACTCTCTCCCCGCTCGTACTCTCACTCCACTCCTCTCGTCACCTCTCTCTCCCCTTTCTCTCCCCTCTCTCGCCCCCTTCCTTTCCGCCTCTCTCTCCCTCCCTCGTCCCCTCTCTATCCCGCTCTCATCCCCTTTATCCTCACTCTCGTCCCCTGTCTCCCCGTCTCATCACCTCTCTCGTCACCTCTCTTTCCCCTCTCTTGCCCCTCTTTTGTCCCCTCTCTCTCTCCCATCGTCCCTCTCTCTCTCTCTCTCTCTCTCTGCCCCCACTCTCCCCCTATCGTCCCCTCTCTCTCCCGCGTTAGTCCCCTCCCTCCTGCTCTCATCCTCTCTCCCCCCTCATTTGGCCCGTCTCTCTCCACCCATCGTCCCCTCTCTCTCACCCATCGTTCCCTCTCTCTCCCCCTCTCGTCCCCTCTGTCTCACCGCCTCGTCCCCTCTCTCCCCATCTCGTCACCTCTCTCTCCCCCCATCGACCCCTCTCTCCCTCTCTCTCCCCACCCCCACGTCGTCCCCTCTCTGTCCCCCCTCTCTCCCCTCTCTCTCCCTCTCTCTCCCTTCTCGCTCCCCCTCTCGTCCCCTCTCTCTCCCCCCATCATCTCCTCTCTCACACCCCATTGTCCCCTCTCTCTCCCCCTCCCGTCTCAATCCCTCGTTCGTCCCCCCTTTCCCCCCCGACCCTCTCTCTCCTCCAGGGCCCTCTCTCTCCCTCTCGCCCCCTCTCTCCCCCTTCGCCCCCTCTCTCTCCCCCTTTTGTCCCCACTTTCTCCCTGTCTCGTACCCTCTCTGGCCCACCATCGTCCCCACTCTCTCCCCACATCGTCTCCTCTCTCTCCCCCTCTGGTCCCCTCTCTCTCCCCCATCGTCCCCTCTCTCTCCATCTCTCATCCACTCTCTCTTCCCCATCGTCCCCTCTGTCACCCCAATCTCTCCCCCGTCGTCCTCGCTCTCTCCCCATTGTGCCCTCTCTATCCCACCATTGTCCCCTCTCTCTCCCTCTCTCCATTCTCTCCCCTCTCTGTCCCCGACTCGCCCCTCTCTCTCTCCCCCCATCATCCCCTCTCTCTCCCCTCTCTCCACCCCTCTCCATCCCCTCTCTCTTCCTCTCTCTCTCTCCCTCTCCATCCCTCCTTCCCCATCGTCCCCTCTCTGTCCCCCATCCCCTCTCTCTCCTCCCATCGTCCCCTTTCTCTCCCCTCTCTCTCTCCCCTCTCTCCCCTCTCTCTCCCCCTCCATCGTCCCCTCTCTCTCCCTCTCTTTCTCCCCGTCTCTCCCCTATCAATCCCCTCTCTCCTTTTCTCTCCCCTCTCTCTCCTCCTCTCGACCCCTCCCTCTCCCTCTCTCGTCCACTCTCTCCCCCATCATCACCTCTCTCATCCCACATCGTCCCCCCTCTCTCCCTCCCCTTTCAATCCCTTGTTCCCTCTCTCCCCTCTCTCTCCTCCTCTCGACCCATCCCTCACCCTCTCTCTCCCCCTCTCTCCCCCATTGTCCCCTCTTTGTCCCCCTGTCGTCCCTCTCTCCCCCTGTCTCGTCCCCTCTCTCTCCCACCATTGTCCTCATTCTCTCCCCCATCGTCCCCTCTCTCTCCCTCCCTCTACCCTCTCTCACACCATCCTCCCCTCTCTCTCCCCCATTGTCCCCTCTCTCTCCCTCTCTCTCCTCTATCTCCCTCACTCTCCCCTCTCTCTCCTCCCATCGTCCTCTCTCTCCCCATCATCCCCTCTCTCTCCCTCTCTCTCACCTCTCTCTCCACTCTCGCTCCCCTCTCTCTCTCCACGTCGTCCAGTCTCTCTCCCTCTCTCTCTTCCCCCTGTCTCCCCTCTCTCTCCCTCCATCGACCCGTCTATCTCCGTCTTTCTACTGCCCGTCGTCCCCTCTCTCCCCTCTCTCTCCCCTCTCTCTCCCCCATCGTCTCCTCTCTCTACACTGTATATCCCCTCTCTCTCCCCACATTGTCCCCTCTCTCTCTCTCTCCCCTCTATCGCCCCATCGTCCCCTCTCTCGTCTTCTCTCATCCCCTCTCTCGTCCTCTCTCTCTCTCCCATCGTTCCCCCCCTCTCCCTCTCTCTCCCCTCTCTATCCCTCTCTCTTCCCCTCACTTTCCTCCCATCGTCCCATCGGTCTCCCCTCTCTCTCCCCCTCTCGTCCCCTCCCTCTCTCTCTTTTGTCCCCTCTCTCTCCCCCCATCGTCCCTCCTCTCACCCTCTCTCTCCCCTCTCTCTCCCTCTCTTGTCCCCTCTCTCTCCCCCCATCGTCCCCCCTCTCTCCCTCTCTCTCCCCTCTCTCTCCCTCTCTCGTCCCCTCTCTCTCACCCCATCGTCCCCTTTCTCTCACTCTCTCTCCCCCCATCAGCCCGTCTTTCTCACCCTCTCGTCCCCTCCCTTCACTTCTCTCGTACCTTCTCTCTCCCCATCATGTCCTCTCTCCCCCATTGTCCCCTCTCTCTCCCTCTGTTTCCCCCCATCGTCCCCTCTCTCCCCCTTTCTCGTACCCTCTCTCTTACCATCGTGCCCTCTCTTTCCCCCAGTCGTCCCCTCTCTCTCCCTCTCTCTCCCCTCATTTGCTCCTCTCTCTCCCCCTCTCTCCCCTCTCTCTCCCTCATTAGTTCCCCTCTCTCCCCGTCTCGTCCCCTCGCTCCCCCTCTCATCACCTCTCTCCCCCTCTCGTCCCTTCTCACTCACCCCTGTCCCCTCTCTCTCCCCTCGCTCTCTCTCATCCCCTCTCGCTTCCTCCCCTCTGTCTCCTTCTCTCGTCCCCTCTCTCTCCCCCTCTCATCCGCTAGCTCCCCCTCTCATCACCTGCTCCCACCTCTCTTCTCTCTCTCTCTCATCACCTCTCTCCCTCTCTCTCCACCCTCGTCCTCTCTCTCTCTCCCCCTCTTGTCGCACTTCTGTTACCCTCTCCCTCCCCCTCTCTCCGCCTCTCACTCCTCCACTCTTCCGCCATCGTCCCCTCTCTCTCCCTCCCATCCCCTCGCTTCCCCCTCTCATCACCTCTCTCCCCCTCGCTCTCTTCCCCTCTCTCTCTCTCGACCACTCTCTCTCCCCCTCACGTCACCTCTCTCCCCCCTCTCTCGTCCCCTCTCCTTCCCCCTCTCTCTCTCTCCCTCTCTCGTCCCTTCTGTCTCCCTCTCTCTCCCCATCACCCCCATTGTCCCCACTCTATCCACTTCTCATCCCCTCTCTCTACACTATCATCCCCTCTATCTCCCCAATCATCCTATCTCTCTCTCCCCCTCTCATCCCCTCTCTCTCCCCCATCGATCATTCTCTCTCACCCCCATCCCCCTCTCCCCTCTTGTATCCTGTCTGTCCCTCTCTCCTCTCCTCTCTCTCCCTCCCCTCTCTTTCCCTCTCTCGTCCCCTCTCTCTCCACCCTCGTCCTCTCTCTCTCCTCCTCTTGTCCCACCTCTTTTGCCCTCTCTCTCGCCCCTCTCTCCCCCTCACTGCCCCCCCTCCCCCCATCGTCCGCTCTCTCTCTCCCTCTCGTCCCCTCACGACCCCCTCTCATCACCTATCTCCCCTCTCTCTTCGCCTCTCTCCGTCTCTCTCCTCCCTATCACCTCTCTCGTCCCCCTCTCTCCCCCTTTCTCCCTCTCTCATCCCCTCTCTCTACTGCCATCATCCCTCTCTGCCCCCTCTCTCCCGCTCTCTCTCCCCTCTCTCTCCCCCCATCTTCCACTCTCTCTCCCTCTCTCGTCACCTCTCTCCCCTTCTCATGCCCTCCCCTTCCCCCCATCGCCCGTCTCTCTTCCCCATCGTCCCCTCTCTCATCCCCTATCGTCCATTCTCTCTCACCCCCACCCCCCTCTCTCCCCCCTTGTCCCGTCTCTCTCTCTCTCTCCTCCCCTCTCTGTCCCTCCCCCCTCTCTCCCTATCTCGTCCCATCTCTCTCCACACTCGTCCTCTCTCTCTCTCTCCCACTCTTGTCCCACCTCTCTTAACCTCTCTCTCCCCCCTCTCTCCCCCCTCACTCCCCCCTCTCCCCCCTTCGTCCCCTCTCTCTCCACACTCGTCCTCTCTCTCTCCCCCTCTTGTCCAACATCTATTACCCTCTTTCCCACCCCTCTCACTCCCCTCTGTCCCCCTGTTATCCCCTCTCTCTCCCCTCTCTCGTCCCCGATCTCTCCTCTCTCTCTCCCCGTCACCCCCATCGTCCCCGCACTCTTCCCCACTCGTCCCCCCTCTCTCCCCCATCATCCCTTGTCTCTCTCCCATCCACCCCTCTCTCTCTCTCCCACTCTCGTACCCTCTCTCTCCCCCTATCGTCCCTTCTCTCTCACACCCATCCACTCTCTCCCCTCTCGTCACCTCTCTCTCACCTCTCTCCTCCCCTCTGTCTCCCTCCCCAACTCCCTCTCTCGACCCTCTCTCTCCACCCTCGTCCTCTCTCTCCCCCTCTTGTCCCACCTCTCTTACCCTATCTGTCCCCCCACTCTCCCCCTCTCACTCCCCCACTGTCCCCCCATCGTCCCCTCTCTCTCCTTCTCTCGTCCACTCTCTCCCCTCCTCTCTTCCCCTCGCTCCCCCATCTCATCACCTCTCTCCCCACAACTTCTCCCCTCTCTCTCTCGTCTCCTCTCTCTCGCCCTCATGTCACCTTTCTCTCCCCTCTCTCGTCCCGTCTCTCCCCCTCTCATCGCCTCTCTCTCCCACTCTCTCCTGATCACCCCCACCATCCCCGCTCTCAGCCCCCCTCGTCCCCTCTCTCTTCCCCCATCATCCCCTCTCTCTCCCCCTCTCCGCCCCTCTCTCCCCCTATCGTCCGTTCTCTCTCACACCCGTACACTCTCTCTCCCCTCTCGTCCCCTCTCTAACCCTCTCTATTCCCCTCTCTCCCTCCCCCCCTCTCCCTCTCTCAACCCTCTCTCTCCACTCTTGTCCTCTCTCTCTCCCCTCTTGCCTCACTTCTGTTACACTCTCCCTCCCCCCTCTCTCCGCCTCTCACACCTCCACTCTCCCACCATTGTCCCTTTTCTCTTCTTCTCTCGTCCCCTCTCTCTCTCCCCTCTCGTCCCCTCGCTCCCCCCTCTCATCACCTCTCTCCCCGTCTCTCTTCCCCTCTCTCTTGTCCACTCTCTCTCCCCCTCACCTCATCTCTCTCTCTCCCCTCTCTCGTCCCCTCTCTCCCCCTCTCATCCAATCGCTCTCCCCTCTTTCGTCCCCTCTCCCTCCCCCTCTCTCCCATTCTCGTCACCTCTATCTCCCTCTCTCTCCCCGTCACCCCCATCGTCCCTGCTCTCTCCACCTCTCGTCCCCTCTCTCTCCCCCATCATCCCCTCTCTCTCCCCCCATCGACCCTTCTCTCTCACTCCCATCCCCCCTCTCCCCTCTTGTATCCTCTCTGTCCCTCTCTCCACCCCTCTCTCTCCCTCCCCTCTCTTTCCCTCTCTCGTCCCTTCTCTCTCCCCCATCGTCCCCTCTCTCTCTCCCCCTCTTGTCCCCTCACTACCCCCTCTCATCAGCTCTCTCCCCCTCTCATGCCCTCTCTCTCCCGCCATCGCCCCTCTCTCTTCCACATCGTCCTCTCTCTCATCCCTTATCGTCCATTCTCTCTCACCCCATCCCTGTCTCTCCCCTCTTGTCTCCTCTCTCTCCCTCTCTCCTCCCCTCTCTCTCCGTCCCCTTTCTCCCCCTCTCTCCTCCCCTCTCTCTGCCTCCCCTTTCTCCCCCTCTCTCCTCCCCTCTCTCTCCCTCCCCCCTCTCTCCCTCTCTCGTCCCATCTCTCTCTACACTCGTCCTCTCTCTCCCCCCCTTGACCCACCTCTCTTACCCTCTCTCTCAACCCTCTCTCCCCCCTCACTCCCCTCTCTCCATCATCATCCCCTATCTCTCCTTCTCTCGTCCCATCTCTTTCCCCCTCTCCTCCGCTAGTTCCCACTCTCATCACTGGCTCCCGCCCTCTTCCCCCCTCTCTCTCGTCCCCTCTGTCTCCCTCTCATGTCACCTTCTCTCCCCTCTCTCGTCCCCTCTCTCCCCCTCTCATCCCCTCTCTCTCCCCCCATAATTCCCTCTCTCTCCCCCATCATCCCATCTCTCTCCCTCTCTCGACCCCTCTCTTTCCCCCTCTCGTCCCCCCTCTCTCCCCCATCATCCCCTCTCTCCTTCTCTCGTCCCCTCTCTCCCCTCCTCTCTTTCCCCTCGCTCCCCCCTCATCATCTCTCTCCCCCTCACCTCCCCTCTCTCTCTCTCTCTCGTCCCCTCTCTCTCCCCCTCATGTCACCTCTCTCTCCCCACTCTCGTCCCCTCTCTCCCCCTCTCATCCCCTCTCTCTCCCCTCTCTCATCCCCTCTTCCTCCCCCTATCTCTCTCCCTCTCTTATCCCCTCTCTCTTCCCCCATCATCCCCTCTCTCCCCCCCTCTCCTCCCCTCTCTCTCCCCCTACCGTCCCTTCTCTCTCACACCCGTCCACTCTCTCCCCTCTCCTCCCCTCTCTTTCCCCCTCTCGTCCCCTCTCTCTCCCCCCATCGACACTTCTCTCTCACCCCCATCCCCCCCTCCCCTCTTGTATCCTCTCTGTCCCTCTCTCCCTCCCCTCTCTCTCCCTCTGTCAACCCTCTCTCTCCACCCTCGTCCTCTCTCTCTCCCCCTCTTGTCCCACTTCTGTTACCCTCTCCCTCCCCCCCTCTCCACCTCTAACTCATCCACTCTCTCCCCATCGTCCCCTCTCTCTCCTTCTCTCGTCCCCTCTCTCTATCCACTCTCGTCCCCTCGCTCCACCCTCTCATCACCTCTCTCCCCCTCTCTCTTCCCCGCTCTCTCTCGTCCACTCTCTCTCCTCCTCACGTCACCTCTCTCTCCCCTCTCTCGTCCCTTCTCTCCCCCTCTCATCCAATCTCTCTCCCCTCTCACGTCCCCTCTCCTTCCCCCTCTCTCTCTCCCTCTCTCGTCCCCTCTGTCTCCCTCTCTCTCCCCGTCACCCCCATCGTACCCGCTCTATCCACTTCTTGTCCCCTCTCTCTACCCCATCATCCCCTCTATCTCCCCAATCATCCCATCTCTCTCTCTCTCTCCCACTCTCTCTCACCCCCATCACCCCTCTCCCCTCTCGTCCCCTCTCTCTCCACCCTCGTCCTCTCGCTCTCCCCCTCTTGTTCCACCGCTCTTGCCCTCTCTCTCGCCCCTCTCTCCCCCCTCACACCCCTCTCTCCCCCATCATCCCCTCTGTCTCCCTCTCCCGTCCCCTCTCTCACCCTCTCATCCCCTCATTCTGCCCCTCTCGTCCCCTCTCTCTCCCCCATCTCATCCCCTCTCTCTCCCCTCTCTCGTCCCTCTCTCTCCACTCTCTCGTCCCCACTCTTTCTCCCTCTCTCGTCCCCTCTCTCCCTCACTCTCGTCCGCTACCTCCCCCGTCTCCTCCACACACTTTCCCTCTCTCTCCCCCCTCTTGTCCCCTCTCTTCCCCCTCTCGTCACCTCTCTCTCCCCCCCTCGTCACCTCTCTCTCTCTCTCTTGTCCCCTCTCTCTTCCCCCCCTCCATGGTCCCCTCTCACTCTCTCTCTCCCTCTCTCTCTCCCCCTGTGCCTCCATCGACCCCTCTCTCCCCCCCATTCGTCCTCTCATCACCTCTCTCCCCTCTCTCCATCTCTCTCCCCTCCCTCTCACCTCTCTCGTCCGCTCTCTCTCTCCCTCTCTCCAACTCTCTCTCCCCCATCATCCCTTCTCTCTCACCCCCGTCCCCCCTCTTTCCCCTCTAGTCCCCTCTCTCCCTCTCTCCTCCCCTCTGTATCCTCCCCTCTCTCTCCCTCTCTCGTCCCCTCTCTCTCCGCACTCGTCCTCTCTCTCCACCTCTTGTCCCACCTCTCTTACCCTCACTCTCCACCTCTCTCCCCCGCTCACCCCCCTCTCCCCCATCGTCCCCTCTCTCTCCTCCTCTCTTCCCCTCACCCCCTCTCATAATCTCTCTCCCCCTCTGTCTTCCCCTCTCTCTCCCTCTCTTGTTCCCTCTCTCTCCCTCTCTCGTCCCCTCTCTCCCCTCTCGTCCCCTCATTCCACCCCTCTCATCACCTCTCTCTCCCCTCTCTCTCACCTCTCTCGTCCCCTCTCATCCCCTCTCTCTCCCCTCTCTCGTCTCCGTTATTTCCCCCTCTCTCCCCCCGTCGTCCGCTACCTCACCCCTCTCGTCCCCACTCTTTCCACCTCTCTCTCCCTCTCTTTCCTCTCTCTCTCCCCCATCGTTTCCTCTCTCTCGCCCCATCATCTCCATATCTTCCCCCGTCGTCCCCCTCCCTCCCACCATCGTCCCATCTCTCACCCCCTCTCATTACCTCTCTCTGTCACACTGTCTGTCTGTCTCTCTCAGCTCTCCCTCCCTCTCTTGCCTTCTCTGTCTCTCTCGTGCCCTCTCTTTCATCCCTCTCTCTCTCATTCGCCTCCCCTCTCTTTTGCTGTCTGTCTCTCTCCCACTCTCTCTCTCTATCCCTCTCTCTGTCCCCCTCCCACACTCGCATCCTCTCTCTCTTACTCTTCCTATCTCTCTCTCACTCTTCCTCTCTCTCTCTTGCGCTCTCACCCTCTCTCACGCTCTCTCTCCCTCTCTCTTGCTCCCCTCTCTCGCTCATCTCACTCTCTCTCTCGCTCGCTCACTCGTGCTCTGTCTGTCTGTCTCTCTCTCTCTCTCTTCCTCTCTCTCAGTTCTCCCTCCCTCTCTCTCCTCTTCTCTCTCACTCTTACTCTATCTGTCTCTCTGTCATCTCTCTACCTCTCACTTGCCCCATTTCTCCATTTTGCTCTCCCCTATCTCTCGCTCCCTCTCCCTCTCTCGCGGCCTCTCTCTCTCACTACCCCCCTCTCTTTCTCTGTAGCCCTCTCTCTCTATCCCGCCCCTTCTCTCTCTCTCTATTAATCCTCTCTCATACGATCATCTCTCTCCCTCTCTCTCTCGCACTCTCTCTCGTATCTGGCCCCTCTCTCCCTCCATCTTGACCTCTCTCTCTCTCGCCTCCTCTTTCTCTCGCTGTCTCTCTCGTGCACACTCTCTCCCCCTTGCTCACCTCCTTTCTTCATCTCTCTGCGACTCTTTCTCTCATTATGGCTTCTCTCTCTGTCATCCTCTCCCTGTCGCCATCACTCACTCCCCTCGATCACTCTTGCCCTCTCTCTCTCTCGACACATCTCTCCCTCCTTTGCGCTCTCATCCCATCTCACTCTCGCTCTCGCACCCTCTCTTCCTCTCTCAACCCCGTCGCCCTCTCTCATCTCTCTCTCTCTCCCTCTCCCTCTCTCTCTGTCTCTCTCGACCCTCCCTCCCACTCCCGCCTCCTCTCTCTCCCTACCCCCCTCTATCTCTGTCTCTCTCAATCTCTCTCTTTCACACCCCCCCTCTCTCTCATCTCTGTCACTCGCTAGTCGCCTCTCTCTCACTCTCCCCCATCTCTCTCACAAACTCTCTCCCTCATTCCCGCTCTCTCATCCCCTCTCTCTCATTCTCGCAACCTCTTTTCCTCTCTCACCCCTCTCCCTGTCGCTCTCTCTCGCCCGTCTCTCTCTCTCTCACGCCCCTCTGTCTTTCCCTTGCTCACTCTCTCCCTCTCTCTCTCACCCATTTTCTCCCTCCCTCCCTCTCTCTCTGTCTCATCCTCTCTTGCTCCCTCACGCTCGCTCCCACCCTCTCTCTCTCTCCTGCCCTTCTCTCTCTCGACCACCCCCCACACACTCCTGTCTCCTTCTTGCCCTTGCTCTCTCTCACCATTTCTCTCTCTCGCCCTTGCTCTGTCTCTCGTCCGTCTCTCTCTCTCGTCCAATCTCTCTCTCTCTCTCTCCCTTTCTCTCTTGCCCCCTCCCTCACCCCTCTCTCAGTCTCACCCTTTCTCTCGCCCACTCTCTCTCTCTCCCAACCCTCACTCTCATTGTCTCCTCCCGTGTATCTCTCTTTCTTTTCCTCACCCTATCTCTCTCTTGCCCCTCTCTCTCCCTGCCCTTCACTCTCTCTCCACCTTCTCCCATTCTCGATCCCGCTTCCTCGGTGACTCTCTCTCTCTCTCCACCTCCTTCCGTTTCTCTTCGGCTGAATCTCTCTCCCTCCCTCCCTGTCTATCTGCCACACAGTGTCTCCCTGGTCCTTCCCTTCCCCTCTGACCCAGAGACGAGGGTGTTGGTGATGAGGCTGCGTGTCGGATGGTGGGGATGGGATATGGGAGAAGGGGGGAAATGTGGTAGAGATGGAATTGCAGAAGGGAGAGAGAGGCGGCAAGAGAGAGAGAGTGAGGGGATGGGGAGAGGGAAGAATGGAGGCAGGTGGAGAAACCAGTTTTGGGGGTGTGTGTGAGAGAGAGGGATGAAGGAGAATGAAGAGGAGAAGTGGTGGAAGAGAGAGGGGGAGAGAATTGAGGAGGAAGAGTGGGGGATAGGAAATGGGGAGGCCAGGTTGGATTGGGGGGATAGAGGGAGTTAAACCCAGCTCCTGAGCTCAAGGCGCGGTGCCCTCCCCTTCCCTGAGGACCAGGACTTGGGGCTGAGTCTGTCTCTCTCCAGCTCAGCTTCATCAACACAAAGACACACAACAACATCGGTCACTCTGCTGCTCGGCACGCTTTAATCAACATTTTTATTGGTTACAAATGGAAGTGGTGGATACAGTCAGTGGAATGGTGCCTTTTCTCACTGGCCCCTGAGTTGTGAGAAACATTGAAATGTTTCCCTGTTACCCCCCTGTGGGATAAGGATGCACAAACCAGCGCTACCCTCAGTCTGTTACCATAGCGACAGGCTGCTCCATCGCTGAAACACTGAACTGAAATGAGAAAATCCCGGATGGTGTGATTAATGAGGGAATTTGATGGATGGATGGATTTGGGTGAAGGGATATTTCAGCACATTCTTCAGCTGCTGCCTGAACTTAGTCTGGGTCACGGCATAAATCGCGGTGTTTGTGCAGCAACTGAGGAGCTGCAGCATGAAGCCCAATTCCCGCACAAAGGGATCGAGATACACAGACTGATACCCAAAATACCACATCCGGTACCATATAGAAAACAGCATGAACGTTGACCATAACAGGATGAAATTGGCCGAGATCACAAACAGTAAAATGATGGATTTTTTTCGGTTTCTCATTTCAGCGTCAGACTGAACGTCCCCATTGGTGTGAGCGCGGAGTCTCCTGCGGGCTCTGCTGGTCACTAAAATGTGTCTGACGGTGAGAACATTGAGCAGCAGAATCAGGAGAAATGGGACACACGGGGTTAGAATGTGGTGGAGGGACTCGATTGTGACCCAGACACTGGAGAAATAAACACCGTCTGTTACAGCACAAAACCAGGGATTGTTCCCCAGCCAATACCGAGCCGTGAGCATAAAATACCAGAAAATGTTCTTTAAACAGCTCAGCACAGTCACTGCTCCCAGAACCACAGCCGCCGTTTTCTCACTGCAACATTTACTTTTCAGCTTCTGGCAACAAATGGCCACAAACCGATCAATGGTGAAAGTGACAGTGAACCAGACAGAGCAGTCAGTGGCTGCATAAAGCAGGACGGCGTGGATATTACACACGGGGACGGCGTACAGGAAATAAAACTGTTCCCAATAAACAATGGGAATGTGTCTCAGGATCAGGTCGAGGATAATGACCAGGAGATCCGCCGCTGCCATGGCCCCCAGGTAACGTCTGACACATGGAGACAATCCACAATCTTTATAAAGCAGGACGTAGATGGTCACTACGTTAACTGTGAGGAAGGAAAACAAACCCATTATCCATCAGCCTGGAGGCAAAGGGACCCGTTTGATCGGGGACCCAGTGAGATTTTCAAATGTGTACCAGTATTCAGGGATTTATTAAAATAATTGGAGCTGGAATAACAAATGTGAAGGTCGGAATTACTGACAAAAATGTGACATAAACCACAAGAAACCCTCCCTCCCCAAACACACAGAGACACATCCATAAGGACAGATGGTTTCTAGAACATTCCCACACACTCGATCACTCGAGAGCAGACAGAGGTCACTCCTTCCCAGTTCCTAATACGGAGGGTGGAAACGTTACTGTCCTGAAGGATTCTCTCCCAGTTTCCTGAAGACAAATGGAGTTTGGGAATTTCTGTATTTTGGTCTAAATTGTGGTCGATCCTGTGTCGTGGAGAAATGTAAACGCAGGGAAAACATATTCACCCCTTTAACTGCCTGAGGGACCTTCCGAACAGTGTCTCCTTCTCCCTGGAACGGGATCTCTTCCAACGGGATCTTATCGTTTATTCAATTCACTGACGTCCGGCCGTTCACAAACAATGTCAGGGACAGAACGTTCCGGGGAATGTCAGTTATAGAATGTCAGGGACAGAACGTTCTGGGGAATGTCAGTTATAGAATGTTGGGGACAGAGCGTTCCGGGGAATGTCAGTTATAGAATGTCAGGGACAGAACGTTCTGGGGAATGTCAGTTATAGAATGTTGGGGACAGAGCGTTCCGGGGAATGTCAGTTATAGAATGTCAGGGACAGAATGTTCTGGGGAATGTCAGTTATAGAATGTTGGGGACACTGCGTTCCGGGGAATGTCAGTTATAGAATGTCAGGGACAGAACGTTCTGGGGAATGTCAGTTATAGAATGTTGGGGACAGAGCGTTCCGGGGAATGTCAGTTATAGAATGTCAGGGACAGAACGTTCTGGGGAATGTCAGTTATAGAATGTTGGGGACAGAGCGTTCCGGGGAATGTCAGTTATAGAATGTCGGGGACAGAACGTTCAGGGGAATGTCAGTTATAGAATGTTGGGGACAGAACGTTCTGGGGAATGTCAGTTATAGAATGTTGGGGACAGAACGTTCCGGGGAATGGCAGTTATAGAATGTTGGGGACAGAACGTTCTGGGGAATGTCAGTTATAGAATGTTAGGGACAGAATGTTCCGGGGAATTCCTTGACCTGTCCATGACCTTTACCCCCTATCCACCCCACCAACATGATGTACTGAGCAAAGGCTACATATCCATCCAGCATGGGGAGCTGCACTGACCACATCATTGCATTATCTATAAACCACAGATAGCCTGACCAGCACAACAGGATGTGTAGTGATCGCACGGGAATTAATCGGTAACCCAGGAACAGTTACCCTCCCAGCATGTAGGACTGTGTACCCCACCCCAGTACATTGATCTGTAACCCAGGAGCAGTTACCCTCCCAGGATGTAGGACTGTGTACCACACCCCAGTGCAATGATCTGTAACCCAGGAGCAGTTACCCTCCCAGCAAGTAGGACTGTGTACCCCACCCCAGTACATTGTTGTGTAAACCAGGAGCAGTTACCCTCCCAGCAAGTAGGACTGTGTACCACACCCCAGTGCAATGATCTGTAACCCAGGAGCAGTTACCCTCCCAGCATGTAGGACTGTGTACCTCACCCCAGTGCATTGTTGTGTAAACCAGGAGCACTTACCCTCCCAGCAAGTAGGACTGTGTACCCCACGGCATTGCAATGATCTGTCACCCAGGAGCAGTTAGCCTCCCAGCATGTAGGACTGTGTACCCCACCCCAGTACATTGATCTGTAACCCAGGAGCAGTTAGCCTCCCAGCATGTAGGACTGTGTACCCCACCCCAGTACATTGATCTGTAACCCAGGAGCAGTTACCCTCCCAGCAAGAAGGACTGTGTACCCCACCCCAGTACAATGTTGTGTAAACCAGGAGCAGTTACCCTCCCAGCAAGTAGGACTGTGTACCACACCCCAGTGCAATGATCTGTAACCCAGGAGCAGTTACCCTCCCAGCATGTAGGACTGTGTACCTCACCCCAGTGCATTGTTGTGTAAACCAGGAGCACTTACCCTCCCAGCAAGTAGGACTGTATACCCCACGGCATTGCAATGATCTGTAACCCAGGAGCAGTTACCCTCCCAGCATGTAGGACTGTGTACCCCACCCCAGTGCATTGATCTATAAACCAGGAGCAGTTACCCTCCCAGCATGTAGGACTGCGTACCAAACCCCCGTGCAATGATCTGTAACCCAGGAGCAGTTACCCTCCCAGCATGTAGGACTGTGTACCCCACCCCAGTGCATTGTTGTGTAAACCAGGAGCAGTTACCCTCCCAGCAAGTAGGACTGTGTACCCCACCGCATTGCAATGATCTGCAACCCAGGAGCAGTTACCCTCCCAGCATGTAGGACTGTGTACCCCACCCCAGTGCATTGATCCATAAACCAGGAGCAGTTAAACTCCCAGCATGTAGGACTGTGTACCACATCCCAGTACATTGATCTTTAACACAGGAGCAGTTACCCTCCCAGCATGTAGGACTGTGTACCCCACCCCAGTGCATTGATCTGTAACCCAGGAGCAGTTACCCTCCCAGCATGTAGGACTGTGCACCCCACCCAGTGCACTGATCTGTAACCCAGGAGCAGTTACCCTTCCAGCATGTAGGACTATGTACACCACCCCAGTGTAATGATCTGTAAACCAGGAGCAGTTACCTTCCCAGCATGTAGGACTGTGTACCCCACCCCAGTACATTGATCTGTAACCCAGGAGCAGTTACCCTCCCAGCATGTAGGACTGTGTACCCCACCCCAGTACATTGATCTGTAACCCAGGAGCAGTTACCCTCCCAGCAAGTAGGACTGTGTACCCCACCCCAGTGCAATGATCTGTAACCCAGGGGCAGTTACCCTTCCAGCATGTAGGACTGTGTACCCCACCCCAGTGCATTGTTGTGTAAACTAGGAGCAGTTACCCTCCCAGCAAGTAGGACTGTGTACCCCATCCCAGTGCAATTATCTGTAACCCAGGAGCAGTTACCCTCCCAGCATGTAGTACTGTGTACCCCACCCCAGTGCATTGATCTGTAACCCAGGAGCAGTTACCCTCCCAGCAAGTAGGACTGTGTACCCCACCCCAGTGCAATGATCTGTAACCCAGGAGCAGTTACCCTCCCAGCATGTAGGACTGTGTACCCCACCGCAGTACATTGATCTGTCACCCAGGAGCAGTTAGCCTCCCAGCATGTAGTACTGTGTACACCACCCCAGTGCATTGATCTGTAAACCAGGAGCAGTTACCCTCCCAGCATGTAGGACTGTGTACCCCACCCCAGTGCATTGATCTGTAACCCAGGGGCAGTTACCCTCCCAGCATGTAGAGCTCTGTACACCACCCCAGTGCATTGCTCAGTAACACTGTGTTCGATCCCTGCCCAGTGTGGGGAAACTTGCAGCCCGGACTGGAAGTGACAGGATGTGCAGCTTCCATCCATTTACAGCTCCATGTCTCCATTGTGCCCTGACAAGGGGGTGCTGTGTGTGTGAACATCACTGCCAGAGAGAGATGGTGGGGGAATCAGTTTCAATGTCACCACATGGGAGGGGTTTGGGGTATAGACAGAGAGGGGGAGACTGAGAGACAGTGTCATGGAAGGATGTGTTCCCAGGTTGCAGAATGCTGAAACTTCGATAGCATCCTGTAACATGAGTCAGTCTTCCCAGGAAAGATGGGAAAAAAGGATCTTGGTGTGAGGTCAGATGAAACAACAGCTGCTGTGTGGTTTTGAAATTACGTTTATGTAATTTTAATAAGTGTCTTTTTGAAACAGTACATTGCTGTAAAGTTTGAGTAGGGTAATAAGCAGTTAAAGAAAGGGGGTCTCAGAGTTGTGAACAGTTGATGTAAAATGTTCAGTTTCAGAGTTAAAAAAATAAATTGATATTTTTATTTAAACAGTGGAATTTGGGAGTCCTCTGTCACTCATATTTTAACAGTTTACAAGGCCAATTGACCATTTCTTTATGTTTAGTTTATATTACCAGATGAGCTCAATGTTGTGTCCTAACAATTGCTGTGTGTATCTGTGTGTCTGTGTGTGGGGCAGGTCTGGCAGTCTCTGTGGTGCTTAAAGTGATACAATGCCACCCTCATCTGGCCTCCCCACGCCACTGCACAGACATTGGCAGAGGGTGTAAACCAACAGGGATACATTCAGAGAGGGGGAGGGAGAGGGCAGCTGCTCACAGCACCATCCAAACTGATGTCTTATCCATGGACTGATCTAAATGTCCTTTAAATGTTGTAACTGTCCCTGCTTTCACCACTTCCTCTGGAAGTTCATTCCACACACAAGCCAGATTCGGTCTAAAATAATTACCTCTCGTGACATTTGTGAATCATTTTTCCTCGCAACTTAAAATATCCCTCAGTTTTGAATCCCCAACTCTAGGGAAAAGACATCAGCCCTCCCTTCAGCTTCTCTTTTCCCCCAATTACTTTATAAACCTCTGTAAAGTTACTGCGTAATCTCATATTCTTCAGTGAAAAACATCCCAGCCTAGCTCAATCCCTCCTTTCCCACCAACATCTAGGTTAATCTCTTTTGAATCCTCTCCAGCTTAATAATATCAAAGTCAGTAATATCAAAGTGAATAGTCAAGGTATTTTCTTAGGGTACGGGGAGACCAAAACTAGCGGACATCAGCTAAAGGTGAGAGGGGAAACATTTAAAAGTGACCTAAGGGGCAGCTTTTTCACCCAGAGGGTGGTGTGCCTATGGAATGAGCGGGCAGGATGACCAGACTGGACACAGTATTCCAGTAGAGGTCTCACCAATACCCTGTACAACCACAACATGACATCCCAATTCTGATACTCAAAGGTCTGATCAATGAAGACAAGTGTGCTAAACACCTTCTTAACCACGCTATCTATATGAGATGCCAATTTTAAAGAATTAAATCTAGGTTTCTGTTCTACAACATTGCCAAAGGCCCTGCTTTTAATTGTATAGGTCCTGCTGTTGTTTGATTTACCAAATCCAATGCCTCGCATTAATCCAAACTAAACTCCATCTGCCACCCCTCAGCCCAGTGTGTGATATTACTGCCACCTCCCCCTCCTCCTTCACTTTTAAAATGCCCATCCCCCTCTCCAGAGTGCCTGCACACTCCAGCCTTGAGTTTCACAAAGACCCTGAGCTTGGTTTGCCTTGTGTGGTTAGGGGGAGGAGGAACAGATTGCAGATACAGTCAGTGGGGAGGAGAGACTGGGCAATAATCAGCGGCCTGGTGTCACTTCATGATTTTAGGAAGAGGGGAGTCGCACGTTAGAGGTGGGTAAGAGTGATCGGTATTTTGGGACCAGAAATTAAGCTCTTCCTTCGTATCTGGTGTTCAGTAATAAATATCTATTTGAGACCCTTCATTGGGCAGAGTGTGGCTGCAGGATTTCTTTCCTTAATATTGCAGACGTCAGATAATAGCAATTAAAGATGGTCATAGTTAATTTCGATAGCATAGCATATAGACTCAATATCCTACAGTTGAGACAAATATCTTGCATTTGTTTAATAATACAAAGTGTTTTTCCGTAATTCAGTAATGGCAACCTGATTATAATCATCCACACCGAACTGAAAATGGGCACTAAAATATGACCCAAAATCTGAGTATGGTAGTTGTATTGGGTAGTGTCCCTGTCTCTGAGCCAGAGCTCTGGATTTGATTCCAATTCCTGAACTTGTGTGGTAGTGTTCCTAGCTCTGGACTAGAAGGCCTGGATTCGAGTCCTGCCTGTTGCAGAGGTATGTCCCAGCATGTCAGGACAGTCTGATGAACAAACACACAGGAGAATAATGTTACAGCTTTATGGGTATTGCTGAGTGATGCTAGGGGGAGGTGGCAGTAATATCACACACTGGGCTGAGGGGTGGCTGATGGAGTTTAGTTTGAATTAATGCGAGGTATTGGATTTGGTAAATCAAACAAGAACAGGACCTAAACAATTAAAAGCTGGGCCTTTGGCAGTGCTGTAGTACAGAAAACCTAGGCCGTCAGGTTTAATTCTTTAAAATTTGCATCTCATATAGATAGTGTGGTTAAGAAAGTGTTGAACACACTCTGCTCCACCAGGATAGGGGGTTCCAAAACAAGAGGTTGAAGGTGAGGAGGATTGATTTAGAAGGGACATGAAGATAAATGTTTCACACAGAGAGTGGTGTGTGTACAGAAAGTGCTGTCAGAGGAAGTGCTGAAGGCGGTTACAATCGCACATTTAAAAAGTATCTGAGAGGAGGGATATTGACCAAATGCTGGCAAATGGGACTGGATCAGATTTGATATCTGATCGGAGTGAACAGATTGGACTAACGGATCTGTTTCCGTTCTGCATGACTCTCTGAGTCTATAAGAGGGATGACAAAAATTCTGAAAGGACCTTTCAAGTCATAAATCTCTTCGCTGGAAGTTTATCGTGCCTTGATGTTCATGTTGATTGAAAGCTGCGTTAGGTAAGTATTTGACAGAGAAGTGAGTCATGCACAATGGGATATAGACAGGAAAGTGGAGCTGAGACCCCAAACTGATCAGCCACAATCTTAGTGCCTGGTGGAGAAGGCTCAAAGTATCTAATGACCCACTCCTGCTCCTCAGTCCCATGTTCCTGTATTCCATTCAGCCCATCAAACCTGCTAGACAGGAGCTGTTGGAGGCTACTTACTGCTATAACCTGGTGCACAGAAACAGAGGAGACCATTCGACCCTTCAAGACTGTCCCACACGGTTTGAGGTGATTTGGGAAATGTAATTGGAAAACCCAGGCTGGGTATGAAAGAGGCCCCTCATCTCTCTTTACAGAGCTTCCCCTCTCTGCAACTTGTGATTCATTTGTTGGTCATGTTGTAGACCCAAATTCACTGAGAATACAGTCCCCATACCTCACCCAGAGATGGCTCACAAAATCCTCTGGTCTCCCTGACTGCAACATTCAATAACAGAACATCCATGAAAATAACACCCACTAACTTTCCAATAACAGAATGGGAGAACATCAGAAACAGGGGCAGGACATTCACTCCCCAAACCTGCCTTGCCCTTCACTAACATCGTGACTGATCTGCTCTCGGTCTGAAATCATCTTCAATACCCAATTCTTCATCGCCCTCAACTCTCTGACAGATCAATATCCATCTACCTCCTCTTCAAACACTTTCAGTCGTCTTGCTCCCTAACTTTCTTGAGAAGAGAAACCCTGACATTCAATACCAATTGTTTGAAGAAAACACGTGTTGTTCCTATATCATGGCCTATTGATGTGAACAAAAGAGGTTGAGACAAGGGTTCAGGTAAAAATGACTGGCCCTGATATCAAGGCAGTGGTTGACTTCTGTTGATATCAAGGAGCTGGACTTAATGGGAATCAGAGTAACCTCTCCAGTGTTTGGGGTCAAACATGGCACAAAGGAAGATGGTCATCATCTCAGTCCTGGGTCACCTCTGTACGAGATCCTCAGGGTAGCTTACTCTTCACAAACAGCTTCAGCTGCTTCATCAATGTCTCCCCGCCCCCACCCTCCCCACCATGAGATCAGAAAGTGGGGATGGTCACTGAAGATTCCACAATGTTCAGGACATTTTGTCCCCCGTCAGTTCCTGAACTGGTTTGTGTCCATGTGCAGCAAGGCCCAGACTCCATTGAGGCGTGTGCTGTTAAAATGTCCACAACATTCATGTAATAGCACTTCCTGACACTGCACATTGCCACAGTAAAACAAGAGTTCATTCAACACCTCACGCTGTTTTCACAGGAATATGAGGAAGCCATTTAGTCCATTGAAACTTTTGGAGAAGAACAAGGACAGCCGATTCAGTGCCTCCAGCCTATCACTCAGGAAGAGAAGGAGTCCAGTGTGATGGTCCACACCAGAGCCGCTCGAAAATATTTGAAGGTGGTAACCTAGACGCTAATGTTTTCTTATTTTAAAGGAAATATAAAGTGTCTGTCCCAGATGCAATGTGACTGGTCAAAATACTCGGTGTGAAGAAAACACCATTTATTTAAACACGGAAGATAAAATAAAACCAAAGAAAGAGGAATTTAGAAAAACGTAATTGTATTGGGCAACTAAACAGAATAATCGATCTAGGAGCTATTACTAATGAACTAGTCCAACATAAGAAATTCACATAAACACAGCCCTTAGCAAAAAGGAACATTCAGGAATTGAAAACAGCATCAAGAGAAAATTCAGATAGAGTAGCAGCCAGGAGACATTCCCTGAGGCTTCCAACTCTTTGGAGACCACTATAGTTTTTGATGTTACTGAGAAACCAAAACCCCGAGATCCTAATCTGTGAGAGCTGGCCACACCCATTCAGGCTGCATTAAAATAAACCTAAGGCCTCCCTCGTTGTTTACTCAAGTGGTCTTAACTAACCAGCTTGGTAATGATTGTTCAATCTCTCTCTTAAAAGAAACCAGGTTAAAAATAACCTCTTAAAGCTTCAGCATTGTCACACTTGTCAGCACATCTAGTTATTAAACAGGAACCAGGGGTAACCAGTCAGGCCCTTGGCCCTGTCCAATCGGACAAGGAAGAAGCCAGTCAGTCCCTTGAGTCACTTATACAGGAACAGCAGGAGGCCATTCCCACCTCAATGCACTTACACGGGGGCAGAATGAGGTAATTTATGCTGATTCCTGATGAATGTCTTATGCCCGAAACATCGATTCTCCTGGTTCTCGGATGTTGCCTGACCTGCTGTGTTTTTCCAGCAATTGATGCTCTCCTCTGATCTCCAGCATCGGCAGTCTTAAGGGTCTCCTAATTGATGCTCTAACATGATGATCAAGTGGGGCAGAGGCTGCACAGACAGACTGTTCCACGTTGTTCCTCTTGGCTCTGTTGCTGATGATACACATGTGGGACTTTAACGTGGTTTTCTAGTGGTGAGGAGGGAAGCCATATGTCTTGTGTGAAGTCTCAAGAAGGCATGTTCCATCTCCAAGAAGACAGTCTGGTGTTCTTTATGCAGGGTGGAAGCTGATGGGAATGTCTACCTGTTTCCGATGGAAGGTATTGTGGCTGCTGTTGGGGATTGTGAATAACCTGACGTTCAGTACAGGGTTCACACGCCGACTGCACAATAACATGGGGAGCGTTAGTTTAGGCATATAAACTATTAGGAAAGTCACGTTAGACTGATGAATGGATGCTCTCAGTTCAAATAATGCTGATCTTGTTCATGTTGACCTTGTCTAGTGCATGTCCTGTGCAGTGTAACCTGCGTGCCTTACTCTGTCCAAGTCTATTTCCACCCTATGATCTGTCTGGCCAGGCTTACTATGATCTGCTTCACTGCTCATAAACAAAATGTTTCCCTGTACTGAGGTACACATGACAATAAATCACACCAATAAATCCTGGCATTTCTCTCCCTATCAATGTCTCTTTTGGAAATAAGTGATCACTGCCACTCTTCGTGTTTCAGCATCACAATTTCTTCGTCTCTCACAGCTCCACAGATTAAACACTCAGCTTCTTTACTCTATCCTCATGTTACCATCACCCGTGTCTGTGGTAAGGAGATCATTCCTTACAAAGGAGATCAAATCTGTACAGAGTGCCTCAAATGCTCTCTCAGCAAGGCTCTACAACAGCAGGAAGATGGCTTTACTTATGTACTCAGATCATCTTACAATGAAGGACAGCATAACATTGTCTGCACCCATTACTTACACAGGGTTTGATTCGGAGCAGTCAGCATAGACTTGTGATTGGGAGATCATGCTTCCCAAATTTCTTAGAGTCTTTTGGTGAAGTGATCAAGAATGTTGATGAGGGCAGAGCGGTTAACGTAGTCTCTATGGATTTCAGTAAGGCCTTTGATAAGGTTCCACATGGCAGGCTGCTCTGGAAGGTTCCATCACGTCGAATGCTGGGGGAACTGGCCAATTGGATACACAGTTGGGTTGTTGATAGGAAGCAGAGGGATGAATGGAAGGATACTTGTCAGACTGGAGGTTGGGTCCAGAGCTGTTTGTTATCTATGATTTGTTTGAGAATGTACAAGGTATGGGAGAGCACACCATCTAATCCAGTATTTGATTTTCAGCATCTGCAGTCATTGTTTTTACAATGTACAAGGTATGATTAGTAAGTTTGCAGATGACACTAAAATAAGTGGCAGCATGATCAGTGAGGAAGTTTATCAGAAATTGCAGCAGGACTTTAATCAGGTGGGCAACTGGGCTGAGAATTGGCAAATGGAATTTAATATAGATGTGTGAGGTCTTGCAGTTTGGAATCTCAAATCAAGGCAGTAGTTTCATGGTGAATGGGCGGGTCTTAAGGGGTGTAATGGGCAGAGAGACCTTGGAATTCAGGTGCACGGTTCTCTGAGAGTGGAGTCACAGGTAGGCAAGGCAGTGAAGAAGGCTTTTGGCACATTGGCCTTCATCAGGCAGGATATTGAGGATAGAAGTTGGGAATTTATGTTGCAGTTACACAGGTCTTTGGTAATGCCGCACTTGGAGTATTGTGTTCAGTTTTGTCACTTTGTTATAGTGAGGATATAATGAAATTAGAAAGATTGCAGAAGAAATTTACAAGGACGTTGCCAGGACCCAATGGTCTGAGTTATAGGGAGAGGTTAGACAAGGTAGGACCTTTTCTTTAGAGTGTAGCAGACTGAGGAGGGTCCTTATAGAGCTGTATAAGATCATGAGGGATATGGATAGGGTGAATGCTCTCAGTCTTTTTCAAAGTTTAGAGAATCGAGGACGAGACGGGACCAGTTTAAGGTTAAAGGGGAAGGAATAAAAGGGAACCTGAGGGACCACTTATTTACATAAATGGTTGGTACGTGAATGAGCTGCCAGAAGATGTGGCTAAGGGGGGTACATTATTAACATTTCGAAAGCATTTGGATAAATATGTTGATAGGAAAGGACGAGAAGGATATGGGCCAACTGCAGGGAAATGGGGTTAGTGTGAATGGACATTTACAATGTGGAGTCGAACCCCTTTGTTAATTAAAACCAAACACCCAGAAAAGCTCGCCTCACCTCGTAATCTGTTAACATACGAGTGATACAGATCTCCTACATTCCACTATTTAAACAACAAATAGCAAGTTAGTTTCTTAACTTTAATAGTGAACACTAAACAAAAACTATTCGCAAATACAAGCCCCTCTTTTCTTTGCTACTTACTATCTGACTCCAACTCTGTAAAAATATGCTGTTCCAACAACCCACATATTAAACGTTACAATCTCAAAACCACACAGTCTCTATCTTCCCCGCTGTGTTCACTTTCAGCTGCTGATCTCACGTGGTCATATTTTTTTAAAATGCAAGTATGTTTTACATGAATATGTGTCTTTGATAGAGAGTGTTTGAGATGGTCAGTTAGCACTCCTGCTCTACAGCAGTTACTCTGCTGTTGTATGGCAGCAGCTCTCCCTCTAGTGTTCAAAATGCTGGATTTATATATGCCCCAGGATATAATAATTCTCATAACTTGATTGATTTTCAGGTGTACGAACAATAATATTCAAATTCTGTTGGCTTCAGATATTCTGAGCATTATTTAAAGTCTTTGATTGCTTTTGAACTGCTGTCAAAACAGCAACCAAAAACCCAGGCTTCCATTTCCCAGCTAATTGTTACATTTCGAACAGTCTGACCTTTAGCTGGCATCTGTGGCTGTACTTTCGATTCAGCAAAACCCGTCCTATCTTAAAGTGAACAGACATTGATTAGATTCCAGGCAGTAACACACCCCGGCTATCTGTTATTCTGTATACTAACATTCTTGACCCCTCGATTAGATTCCAGGCCGTAACTCATTCTGGGCTATCCGTTATTCTGTATATAATCCACCCTGAACCCCTCGATTACATTCCAGGCTGTAACTCAGTCAGGGGTATCTGTTATTCTGCAGATAAACCACCCTGAACCACTCAATTAGATTCCAGGCTGTAACACATCCCAGAATATCTGTTATTCTGGATATAAACCACCCTGAAACCCGCGATTAGATAGCAGGCTGTAAATCACACCGGGATGTCTGCTGTTCTGAATATAAACAAGCCTGAACCCCATGATTAGATTCCAGGCTGTAACTCACTTCAGGTTGTCTGTTATTCTGTATATAACCACCCTGAACACCTCGAATCGATTCCAGGCTGTAACCCACTCCGAGCTATCTGTTATTCTGTACATAACCCACCCTGGACACCTCGAATCGATTCCAGGCTGTAACCCACTCCGGGCTGTCTGTTATTCTGTATATAACCATCCTGAACACCTCGAATCGATTCCAGGCTGTAACCCACTCCGAGCTATCTGTTATTCTGTATATAACCACCATGAACACCTCGATTCGATTCTAGGCTGTAACTCACACCGGGCTATCTGTTATTCTGGTTATAAACCACCCTGAACCCCACGATTAGATTCCAGGCAGTAACTTCCTGTCAGGATTGAAAGGGAAGGCTGGTAGTTATAGGGAATGCTGGCTGACTAAAGAAATTGAGGGTTTGGTTCAGAAAAAGAAGGAAGCATGTGTCAGGTATAGACAGGATAGATTGAGTGAATCATTAGAAGAGTATAAAGGAAGTTGGAGTATACTTAAGAGGGAAATCAGGAAGACAAAACGTGGACATGAGATAGCTTTGGAAAATAGAATTAAGGAGAATCCAAAGTGTTTTTACAAATATATTAAGGACAAAGGGTAACTAGAGAGAGAATAGGGCCCCTCAAAGATCAACAAGGCGGCCTTTGTATGGAGCCACAGAAAATGGGGGAGATATTAAATGAATATTTTGCATCAGTATTTACTGTGGAAAAGGATATGGAAGATGTAGACTGTAGGGAAATCGATGGTGACATCTTGCAAAATGTTGCAGATATGCAGAGGAGGAAGTGCTGGATGTCTTGAAATGGTTAAAGGTGGATAAATCCCCAGGACCTGATTAGGTGTACCCGAGAACTCTGTGGGAAGCTAGAGAAGTGATTGCTGGACCTCTTGATGAGATATTTGTGTCATCGATAGTCACAGGGGAGGTGCCAGAAGACTGGAGGTTGGCAAACGTGGTGCCACTCTTTTAAAAGGGCGGTAAAGACAACCCAGGGAACTATAGACCGGTCAGCCTGACCTCGGCGGTGGGCAAGTTGTTGGAGGGAATCCTGAGGGACAGGATGTACATGAAGTTGGAAAGGCAAGGACTGAGTCGGGATAGTGAACATGGCTTTGTGCTTGGGAAATCATGTCTCACAAACTTTATTGAGTTTTTTGAAGAAGTAACAAAGAAGATTGATGAGGGCAGAGCAGTAGATGTGATCTATATGAACTTCAGTAAGGCGTTCGACAAGGTTCCCCATGGGAGACTGATTAGCAAGGTTAGATCTCTTGGAATACAGGTCGAAATAGCCATTTAGATACCGAACTGGCTCAAAGGTAGAAGACAGAGGGTGGTGATGGAGAGTTGTTTTTCAGTCTGGAGGCCTGTGACCAGTGGAGTTTCACAAGGATCAGAGTTGGGCCCTCTACTTTTTGTCATTTATATAAATGATTTGGATGCGAGCATAAGAGGTACAGTTAGTAAGTTTGCAGATGACACCAAAATTGCAGGTGTAGTGGACAGCGAAGAGGGTTTCCTCAGATTACAACAGGATCTGGACCAGACAGGCCAATAGGCTGAGAAGTGACAGATGGAGTTTAATTCAGATCAATGCGAGGTGCTGGATTTTGGGAAAGCAAATCTTAGCAGGACTTCGACATTTAATGGTAAGGTCCTAGGGTGTGTTGCTGAACAAAGAGACCTTGGAGCGCAGGTTCATAGTTCCTTGCCAGTGGAGTCGCGGGGAGAAGGATAGTGAAGAAGGCATTTTGTATCCTTTCCTTTATTGGTCAGAGTACCGATTACAGGAGTTGGAGGGTCATGTTGCGGCTATACAGGACATTGGTTAGGTCACTCTTGGAATATTGCGTGCAATTCTGGTCTCCTTCCTATTGGAAAGATGTTGTGAAACTTGAAAGGGTTCAGAAAAGATTTACAAGGATGTTGCCAGGGTTGGAGGATTTGAGCTACAGGGAAAGGCTGAATAGGCTGGGGCTGTTTTCCCTGGAGTGTCAGAGGCTGAGGGGTGAATTTATCGAGGTTTACCCTGGTGTAATGGAGTCCAGAACTAGAGGGCATAGGTTTAGTTTGAGAGGAGAAAGATATGAAAGAGACCTAAGGGACAACTTTTTCACGCAGAAGGTGGTACGTTTATGGAGTAAGCTGCTAGAGGAAGTGGTGGAGGCTGCTACAATTGCAACATTTAAGAGGAATTTGGATGAGTATATGAATAGGAAGGGTTTGGAGGGACATGGGCCAGGTGCTGCCAGGTGGAACTAGATTGGGTTGGGATATCGGGTCGGCATGGACAAGTTGGAGTGAAGGGTCTGTTTCCATGTTGTACATCTAGATGATTCTATCTCTCTCTAACTCACTCCGGGCTCCCTGTTATTCTGCATATAAACCACCCTGAAACCCTTCATTAGATTCCAGTCTGTAACTCACTCTGGGGTATCTGTTATTGTACACATAATCGTCCTGAATCCCCTTGATAAAATTCCAATCTGTAACTGACTTCCAATTTTAAGGGACTCTGTACATTAGCCACTTCAATCGTTTGATTAGATTCCAGTCTGTATCACACTCCTGGGTATCTGTTATTCTGTATATTAACCATTCAATCCAAAGCTGTTAAAATTGTCCACAGTGTTCAGGGATGTGTATGTGAGGTGTATTAGTCAGGGATAAATGTGGGGAAATGGGTCTGGATGGGTTATTCTTCTGTGGGTCACTGTGGTCTTGTTGGGCTGAAGGGCTTGTTTCCCCACTGTCGGGATTATATGAATCACCCGGAACCCTCTCGATTAGATTCCAACATGTAACTCACTCTGGGCTGTTATTTTGTATATAACCCACCCTGAACACCTCGATTTGAATCCAGGCTGTAACTCACTCCAGGCTATCTGTTATTCTGTATGTAACCCACCTGGAACCCCTCGATTGGATTCCTGGCTGTATCTCATTCTGTGGCATCTGTTATTCTGTATATAAATCACTCTGAACTCCTCGATTTGGTTCCAGGCATTGACTCACTCAGGGCTATCTGTTATTCTGTATATAAACAAGCCTGAACCCCTCAATTAGATTCCATGCCTTAACTCACTCCAGGGTATCTGTTTTCTGTATATAAACCACCCCGAACCCCTCGATTACATTCCAGGCTTTAACTCACTCCGGGATATCGGTTATTCTGTAACATAAACCAGCTTGAACCCCTTGATTAGATTCCAGGCTGTAACTCACCCTGGGCTATCTGTTATTCTGTATATAAACTACCCTGAACCCCTTGATTAGATTCCAGGCTGTAACTCACCCTGGGCTATCTGTTATTCTGTATATAAACCACCCTGAACCCCTCAATTAGATTCCAGGCTGTAACTCACTCTGGACTATCTGTTATTCTGTATATTAACCACCCTGAACCCCTCAATTAGATTCCAGGCTGTAACTCACTCTGGGCTACCTGTTATTCTGTGTATTAACCACCCTGAACCCATTGATTTGATTCCACTTCCTGTCATGTTAAGCTCATGTTCCCAACACAATCTAATCTCAATAATGATCAATGTATCACGGGTCCTCCTATCTGCTGGCACTACCATCATGTTAACTTACTGATGTTTACGTACATGATCAGCTGTAGCATCTGAACAATACTGCTTCAGAATTTCTCATCATTTTACACAGAAACATTCAGCTTTTTCTATTCTTACTGCAAATCACCTTCCAGAATATTCTCTTGCACCTGCCAATGTTTTCAATATAATTCACAAAACACTGACAGCAAAATAGATGACATGATAGGATTAGCAAACTGTTACACTCAGTACCTTCATGTTACAATGTAATAATATCCAGTCAGAAACATGCCCTGGGTCAGGGATAAAACCTCCCGGGGTCTGGAAGTGGGGACTGGGCAGAGAACGGGGTTTTCGTCTGTCACTGAGTTAGTTTGGAAATCTGTGCTGCACATGGACATTTCTCCACATTATATTCAGTTTCTGTGTGTGGGTGTGTGTGTGTTTGATGGAGAGAGATTAAACTGAGTTTAACTCTGCGTCTCTGCTTAGGGATTCCCTGTCTTTCAGATATTTGTCTGCAACATCATAGAAAGCGTGGGTATCTGCCTGTTTCTCTCCCATCTTTCAGAACACATGGAAATCTCCACATACAGCAGTTGAATCCTGTCTGGCTCAGCTCATTGTTAAGTTGGTCCATGGAGGGTACTTTCTCCTCTGCTTTCTCTCCTCTCGTATCCCGTTGCTCTGTCGATAAATCGCCCAATACCCTCAATTTGATTGCAATCTGCAACTCACTCCTGGGTATCTGTTATTCTACACATAATCATCCCGAATCCCCTTGATAAAATTCCAATCTGTAACTGACTTCCAATTTTAAGGGGATCTGCACATTAGCCACCTCAATCCTTTGATTAGATTCCAGTCTGTATCACACTCCTGGGTATCTGTTCATCTGTATATTAACCATCTGTTAGAAACGAAAATCGCTTCTTAATAATCGCTCTAGACAAATTCAGGAAAACAAAGTTTTATTAGCAAGTCTGCAGAGTTGGGCACCCTTCTGAGAAAAAAAGCGCGCTGAGGCTTACAAAGTTTCTCATTATATACAGCACAAGTCCTTCCCCTCCTTGGCTCTAAAGAGTCACGAGGTTCACATTCTAAACCGTCAGTATTTTTCCAATTTGCACCCTTGTCACAAAGTCTGCAGCAGATGTCTCCCGAGTTGTTTTTCTACCCTGTAGTCTTATCAGTCAAGGACTTATTCTTCTCTGTCTGTGTTAGTGGTCTTATCAATCAAGGACTTGTTTTTCTACTCTGTCAACGTGAGTGGTCTTATCAATCCGTAGCAGATGTCTCTCGAGTTGTTTTCCTACCCTGTAGTCTTTAGGGTCATGCACATCTTAATTGTTTGAACCGAAGTCGCCTCTCACAATTCCACCCTTTTTCTTTTTAAGATGTGCATGACAAAGATAAGCCTCCTCCCATCAAGGGCCCGGGAAATCCTTGGTCTTTCGCAGCAACAGCACCTTAAGTTCCTGCGTTCCATGTTGGGGTACCGCCACTGCCAATACAGTCCAGGTAGAGTTCATTGTCGCTGCCTTTTCAGTTTTACCACCAACGGCTTGTCCCCTGGGCCGCATGTCCAAGTGCTCTCTCCTTCTGGCGGAATAGGCCCCTTTATCCTCGATGCGTGGGTCCACCCTTTTTCTTTCGTCCGAACAGCGGCTTCAGTTGTTAACAGGACGAGGAACGGTCCTTCCCACCGCGGCTGGAGCTTTTCGGCCTTCCAGGTCTTTACAAGTACCCAATCTCCGGGCTCCACCTTATGCAAGAGGAAGTCGAGCGGCGGAGTCTGAGCCAGGAGACCTTTCCTCCGGAGTTCTGTAAAAGAACGGGATAAGGCCAGTAAAGTTTCTGACAAATACATCTCCCCCTTGTAGAGTGGGACACCCATCAACCTTACTCCAATATGGTAATCCGAACAGCATCTCACAGGGGGAGACCCCGATATCCCGGCGAGGTGCTGTACGTATCCTCAATAGGGCAATGGGAAGGCACTTTGGCCATGGTAACTTAGTTTCTAACATCAGCTTAGTCAATTGGGTCTTGAGCGTGCCATTCATCCTCTCAACTCGACCCGAGCTCTGGGGATGCCAGGGTGCATGGAATTTCCATTGGATACCCAGGGCAGTACAGATCAAATGGTGTAGCCTAGAAACAAAATGTGTCCCGCAGTCTGAGTCGATAGATTCCATTATGCCATATCTCGGGATTATGTTCTCTAACAATAGTCGGGCCACGGTTGGTGCATCGGCTTTGGCGGTTGGGAAAGCCTCTACCCAGTGAGTGAAATGGTCTACTATTACTAGCAGATACTTCCATCTCTGTACTGGGGGTAAGTCTGTAAAGTCTATTTGGATCCTCTGGAATGGCCTAATTGCGAGGGGCTGACCACCAGCTGGCATAGAACGCATGGCTTTCTTGTTAATACGCTGGCAAGTGGGGCATCCGACTATTTCTTGTTGGGCTAACGTGTATATCCCCCTGCATACATAGTCTCTCAGGATCGTGTCACACATGGCTTGCACCCCCCAGTGGGTCTGATGGTGTAATCGGTGCAGAATACCCCGGGTGATCTATTTGTTCAGTACTTGTCTCCCATCAGGAACCGTCCACTTCCCGATGGTATCTAGCCGGGCACCCAATTGATCCATTTTATCAATCTCCCCCTGGGTGAAGACGGGTTGTTTAGCGAGCCCTTCCCTCAACGGTATTAATGGTAATAATTGGATGGGTTTTTCGACCGCTGCCCGCTTGGCTTCCTCATCTGCCAGCCGGTTTCCCACCGCTTCCGGTGTCAACCCCTTCTGGTGACCGGGTACATGGACTACTGCGAGTTCTGTAGGTAACGGCAGGGCTTCCAACGTTAGGCTGATCATTTGTTCGTGAGCTAATTCTTTTCTCCGGGAAGTTATCAATCCTCGCTCTTTCCAGATTTTCCCGAAAGTATGAACGATTCCGTATGCATACTTTGAGTCAGTATATATGGTTCCCACTTTCCCTTCCAACAACTTCAGGGCCCTCTGGAGGGCGTACAACTCACAGGATTGGGCTGACCACTTCCAGGGCAGTCGTCCGGACTCGATCGTCTGTTTCGTTGCACCATCTATGACAGCATAGCCACTGTACCGTACTCCACTGATGCACCGGGAGGACCCGTCGATGTACAGTTCCTGTCCTTCACCCAGCGGGGCTTCTTGCAGGTCCTCTCGGCTTTTGGTCTGCAAGTCTACAAATTCCACACAATCATGCTCCTGTTCCCCATCTGCAGGACGTCCGTATAGAAACTGGGCAGGGTTGCAACTGAGATCTTTTGCAAAATTGAGATCGTCCCCAGTCATCAAAATCGTCTCATACTTCAGGATGCGAGAGTCTGTTAACCATCGGTGAGCCTTCTGAGCCAGTATGGCACTAACCGAATGTGGGGAATATACTGTGATCCTTCGTCCAAAGGTAAGTTTTCGAGCCTCTTCCACTAACATTGCCGTAGCTGCCACTGCCTGTATACAGGTCGGCCATCCACATGACACAGGGTCTAACATTTTTGACAAAAATGCAACCGGCTGACGTTTCCCTGCCCGCAGCTGGATAAGCACACCCCGGGCAATTCCGCCGGCGCTATTGACATATAACTGGAACGGTTCCTTCAGGGTGGGTAAAGCCAATACCGGAGCTCGGATCAGTTTACTTTTAATAATATTAAATCGCTGCTCCTCCTCATCTGACCAGTCCACCTTTTGTACTTCTTGTCCCAGTTTGTCGTACAAGAATTTTACTAAAGTGGTGTAACTTTCAATCCATATCCGGCAATATCCTACTAGCCCCAGGAATTGTCTGATTTCCTTCTTCGTCCTGGGTATTGGCATACCCGTAATCCCTGATATTCGTTCTGGCGTGATACGGCGATGCCCCTTACTGACTTGATGGCCCAGATATCTTACTTCTTGCTCCACAAACTGGAGTTTTGTCCTGGAGACGCGTAGGCCCTGTTTCCCCAGGAAGTTCAGCAAGGCAACGGTGTCTGCCCGTACCTCCTCTTCTCTTGGTCCTGAGAGTAAGAGATCATCGACATATTGGAGCAATTGATTTTCCGCGTTACACCGAAATCCTCCTAAGATCTGCTCCAGTATTTGTCCAAACAAGTTGGGTGACTCCGTGAATCCCTGCGGCAAGACCGTCCATCTTAACTGTCGCTTTCGTCCTGTGAAGGGATTCTCCCATTCAAAGGCAAAAAGGTTCCGACTTTCTTCGTCAAGGGGGCAACTCCAGAAGGCATCCTTCAGATCTATGACGCTGAACCATTCGTGTTCGGGGGAAATTTTACTCATTAACGTGTAGGGATTGGGTACCACCGGGTACCTAGCCTGGACTACTTCATTCAAACCCCGCAAGTCTTGCACCAGCCTATATGTCCCATCTGGCTTCCTCACAGGGAGTATTGGAGTATTGAAAGGGGACATACATTCCTCCAGTAGTCCATCTGTGATTAATCTTTCTATCACAGGTTGTAACCCCTCGCGTCCTTCCATAGCAATCGGGTACTGTTTCCTTCTCACGGGGCCTCTTCCTGGTAACATGGTGATTTGGAGAGGTTTGATGTTTAAACCCCCTCTGTTCCCTTCTCGGTACCATACTTCCGGGTCTATTTGTTGATCATCTTCTTCGGTGAGGGCGAACAACCTTACCACTATTTCCCCGTTACTTGGTACCGTTCCGATCCCTAGTTTGACCTGCAAGTCTCTTCCTAACAAATTAAACCCCGCCGATGGCAGTAGGAGGAGGTCTCGTTTAGTAGTTCTGTTTTCATACCCAATTTCCACGTCCTCCACCACTGGGACTTGTAATTTCTGTCCTCCAATTCCAGATACCCCCATAACTTTTCCTCCTGCTCGGGTGCCGGGGGGTATTTGGATTATACTTGATCTTTCGGCTCCCGAGTCCACCATAAATGTGATCTCCGATCCTTGGGGTCCTACTTTCAAGTTTACCAGGGGTTCCTGTCTGTAGTCCTTTTGCCCCAAGGGTAGGAACCCCCGACCTCCCTAATCTTCCTCCATCAGTGCGTACGACCGCACCTCCCGCTTGTAGCGGGGGCACTCCCGTTTAAAATGTCCCTCTTCATTACAGTAGTAACATCTGAGTATCCTCTTTGTTTCTCTGTCGCGGTCTCGCGTTCCTCCACTCTTCCTTTGTTCCGGCCATGGTTCTCTTTTCCTCTGCTCTTGCCACGACTCTCCCCTTTCCTGTTTCTGCCACGGCTCTCCCTTTTCCCTTCTTCCAGCTGTCATTTGTTGCACCGTTTGCATCATTATCTTTGTCGCCTTCTTTTGCTTCTCATCGTCCCTTCTCACAAACACCTTTTGCGCCTCCCGTAGTAGTTCACTTAGAGATTTACTATCCCAATCATCCATTTTCTCTAACTTCTTTCGTATGTCCGGCCAGGCTTTTGATACAAACTCTACCCGTATGAGTTGTTGCCCCACGTCCGTCTCAGGGTCCACCCCAGCGAACTGCTGCAAGTTCTTCCTAATCCTGTCTAGGAAGTCCGTAGGGGTTTCCTCCGGGTTTTGATGATTACCAAAGGCCTTGGTAAAATTGTGCCCCTTCGGGGCTGCCTGCCTTATTCCTTTTATCCAATATTGCCGCATGTCCCTCATGTTGCGCCGTCCTTCCTCCGTGTTCTTATTCCACTCGGGGTCGGTGAGGGGAAACTTCTGCTCCCCTCCTTCTCCCCCCTCTTTCTCCCAGACCAAGAGTGCAGCTTGTCGTATCATCTGTCGCTCCTGGCTATAGAACAATGTTTTCATGATGGAACACATCTCTTCCCACGTGTAAGTATTCGGACCCAGGAACTGATCTAATTGTTCAGCCAGGCCCATGGGGTCCTCTAGTAGACCCTTCCTCTCCCTCCTGAAATTCCGTACTTCAGTACTCGTCAAGGGAACGTTCACATATCCCGTCCCTCCTTCCTCGCCCCCCATGGGCACTTCCCGGAGTGGATTCATTAATGCAATTGAGGTAGGGTTTTGTCCGTGACCCCTTCCAGCTCGAGATCTGGTCTGCACCCCTGAGGTAGCCTGTGATTCCTCCCCTTTTTCTTTCCCTTCCCCTGATTCGTCGTCACCCAGAGGAACATTTTGTGGGGCAGACGGGGTCACGTAGGGTGGCGGTAAGTGATCTAAAGGGTCCCATTCTTTCTGTCTTCTCGAGTCTTCATTAGTTGCCTGCATTTGGCAAGATATCACAACCGGTAGCCAACAAAAGGCATAATCACTTTCTTCCAGATTATCACCCGGTTTTGAATTGACATATAAAATGAGAGCTTGCCGGACCCAGTCTTCGTCAGTACCGAATCTAGGCCACCACACTGAGTCGCCCTGATTAGGTTTCTGGGACCACTTTTCACAGTATTCTACCATCTTCCTTTTAGATTTTCCTTTTCTCCCGCCCTGATTCCAATTATTTAACATTCTTCCTAACAGACTATCGTCAGGTACCCCGGGGTATGTGTCATTGTCCCTGTTTAAGCCTACCCTTCCCTTAATCACCTTGGATCCCTTATTTCCCATTGCCGAGGACTTCGTATTTCTCGTATTATCCCGTGATAATCTATCACAATTTAGCCAATTCCCGGACCTTCAGTCCCGTGATCGCCCAGGTTCCTTTGCAGGCACCCCCGGTCTTTGGATTCCTGTGTCCGAAGTCTCTGTGACACAGATCACAGGCACCCCGTAGGTACACGTTCCTCCTGAAACACGGTCTCTGCAAAATCCTTCACAGGCGAGCCCCGGTCCCTAGATACTTGAGTCCCACATCTCTGTAGAAAAATCCACAGGCACCCCATAGGTCCCCAGGCCTCCGGAAACACGGTCCCCGCAAGTTTTTTCTTACCTGGGCTCGGTGCACCGAAATTACTCGATCGTTAACCGTCCTCACTGCCTCGGCCACACCCCTCCTTTGTTTTCCTGAGCCTCCCGGGTATCACTCGCTCAAGCCGCGCGGGGCGACAAGCAAGGAATCAGGGACTGCCGAACTCGGCAGGGTGCACCTTCTCCAATGTCCTTCCTCAGCTCCCCTTGCGGCCGGAGTGTTGACCGGACGAGCCCCCAAGTTGTTAGAAACGAAAATTGCTTCTTAATAATCGCTCTAGACAAATTCAGGAAAACAAAGGTTTATTAGCAAGTCTGCAGAGTCGGGCAGCCTTCTGAGTAAAAGGCGCGCTGAGGCTTACAAAGTTTCTCATTATATACAGCACAAGTCCCTCCCCTCCTTGGTTCTAACGAGCCATGAGATTCACATTCTTAAAAACATCATTATTCTCCAACTTGCATCCTTATCACAAAGTCTGCAACAAATGTCTCCAGACCCTCCCCTTTCTGGCTCTTAACGAGCCATGAGGTTCACATTCTTAAAAATATCATTGTTCTCCAACTTGCATCCTTATCACAAAGTCTGCAACAAATGTCTCCAGACCCTAGAGGTGTTGTTTTTCTCCCCCTGTAGTCTTATCAGTCAAAGACTTATTCTTCTCTGTCTGTGCTAACGGTCTTATCAATCTGTAGCAGATGTCTCTGTATCAATCTGTAGCAGATGTCTCTCGAGTCGTTTCCCTGTCCTGCAGTCTTTATCAGTCAAGGACTCATCCTTCCCTGCCTGTGTTTATGGTTTCATCAATCAAGGGCCTGTTTGTTTTTACTCTGCTCACAAACTGCATGCACTATTTTAAACTATTCTACTTTTGAGGATACAAAATGTTTTAAGAAAGCAAAAGTCACAAACTGCATGCACAATTGTAAACTATTCTACTTTTGAGTATACAAAATGTTTTTTAAAAAAAGCAAAAGTCTAATGTTTTAGAAAAGAAGCAAAAGTTTTGTCTTTTATTATAGATCAGTCTGTCGTCTAGGCACATCTTAAAGTTGCAAACCGAAATTACCTCTCACAGTGAAGAATTTGTCAAATATGTTCACGAAAATATTCTTCATCAAAATGCGGATGGTTTAACAGAGAAGAAGCAAAACCATGTGCAAGAGGCGGGGCAAGTGACTGAAGTAAAGAGGGAATACTTTGGGTATTGCAATCATAACTCTATTAGTTTCATTATGTTTATGGAAAAAGAATAAGGCCTTCATTAGTTATTTATTTAATTGGAGTGCCATAAATGTTAATGGCATGAAACAAGGACTAATCAAGTTTGATTCGAGTAGACTGTTAGCAGGTAAAATGATGTATGACAAGTGGGAGGCGTTCAACAGTTTGACGACGGGAGTTGACAGGCACTGTGTTCCAGTTAGAGTACAGGGTAATGCTTGTAACATTAAGGAGCAATGGTCAAGTACAGTTATTGAACTTTTATTCCAGAGTCAAAGAAAACCTTACTTTAGATATGGACAACTTAATTCAATTTAATCTCTTAGTCAGTATAAAGAGTGTATGGCATTATTTCGAGAGAAATCAGGAAAGCAAGAAGGAGATATGAGATAGCATGGGCAGATAAGGTTAAGGATAATCCAAAGACATTGTGCAACTACATTAACAGCAAGACAGTAAGGCCTCTCAAAGATCATGAAGGATATCGATGTTTTGAACCCAGGAGATGGGGATTAAAATCATCCCATTCCGAGTGCATCAGACAACAGCAAACACACACTATTGCCTGCCTCTCACATTCATCCAGCTTGAACTCTATCTGCTAGTTGTCAGTCTATTGACCGGTTTCATCAAGATCCTTTTGTGTTCTTAGAAACCCTTCTTCACTGTACACGATGCCACCAGTTTTGGTGTCATCCACAAACTTACGAACCATGCCTTCGATATTCTCACGCAAATCATTTACGTAAATGGCAATTTCTGATTAACTCCCAATGCCAAACTAGGCTGGGAAGGAACAAAGGGATAAAGGAGAAAAAATAAGAGCTGAAGAGCTACTGTGTTTCTGTGGAACAATGCTTGGCATAAGCATCCAGTCCAAAAAGCAACTGCCCACCATTACTCTCTATCTTCTGCCATTGCAACAATTGGAAGTGCTGGAGAGAAACCCAGTTGTTCAGGTAGTATCGGAGCAGAAAAAAAATGGAATTAACTCTTTTTGAGTCCAACATAACTTGTTCAGAACAGATTCATCTAAGACTTGATACGTTAACTCTGTGTCTCTGCCCAGATCCTGCGTCATCTGTTGCATTTCTCCATCATTTTGCATTTGTATTTCCGATTTCCACTATCTCTAATATTTTGCTTTTTCTTAATTGGTCTGGATGTTGGTTATATTTGGACAATATGCTCCATTCCTGTTCGCATCACTTGTGCCAGTGACAGATGTATTACACTGGAGTCTATTTCTTCTTTAAGTTCTGAAAATAAATGCAGATGTTATCGAAGTGATTTTGATGCAAAGGGCCTTTTAGAGACAGCTACACTTGATGGACAAATAGGAATAAAATATTAGTTATGACATTGCCTACGCGTTTTATGTCTAATCTTGTCTCCTCAGTCTCTGAATATTTTCAATACATTTCTCTGAATAAGTTCAGCAAATATGGTTGCCATGCATGAGTTCGGTATGAACTGGATCCTCATTGTTGCTCTGCTATAACTCACAGTAACCCAACACATTTTGTTATCCGTGTCTGTTTTTATTTCTGAATACCCCGTGCAGATATAAACAATCTTAACAACCTGTATAACCTGTGATTAAACAGTCTGTATATATGATATAATTCTGCACATCACATTTAAAATTGTCCTGTTCTATTCACACTGTTGTTCAGCATTCCATGTAACAACGTTCATCTGTTATCTTGCTCTGCAGTGCGTTTCATTCCATTTGTCAGAAACAGTGATGGCTAAATACTCGTGACTGGGAGAAATCACTGTACTCCCCTCAGGTCTCCTCAGTCACTGGCCGCAGCCCTTTCTCTCATAAACATTATCATATTCATTCTGTCACTGAGTCATTACTTCAGGACTGTTAATTATCAAGGTTATTGTACGTTGTTATGGACAAGTGCCAACCCCTCAAAACATTCTTAAGCACATTGCCCAGACCATAATGTTGCCATTTGTTGAAGTTAAGTGTATAGTGGATATTACCAGAGTGAGTTAGCTGGTCCGACTGCCGACTTTTAAATATACAGAATTTATTTACAAAAATAAGGAATGAAACACAACGAACTAAAAATACTGTACCTAAATAATTCATCCTATCCGAAACTGACAGGCAATCTCCAATTATTGATGCTGATCCAAATTACTAGCAACAATCAAAATAATCAAACCCCTGAGCACAAAGAGTAAACATTACAATAAAAAGCTTACATGTTATGAAGTCAGTGGATTGAAGGAGGCGGAGTGTGTCCAGTTTCAACAGTGCACCTGACTCAACTAACCCTCAAACTGAACTGACCTTTGCAGCTGTAGAGCTCGCTGCATCCCTTGATTTTGAATGGCTTCAAAGCCGTCTTCCCGAGGCATTATCTGTTCGGTAAAAAAAACAAAGGACCCCAAAGACGTATTGAAAATTGACACATTGTGGAACATTGGGTCGTTTAGAGCCTCTTTGAATGCATTCAAGGATGACATAACCTTGTAAAGAGACCGCCTGTGTGACAAGTCACCCAATATAAAACTGGATCTTCAATATCCAAAGATGGCTTCAGTTTTCAAAAGCTCCAAAAATAGTAGTTCGTACTCTACAAAGCGCACGTACATTGATTTACTATAAACATGCAAATATGCGCAACTACATCCAGATTCAGTGCGTGGTACTTCCATCACTGAGTGCCTCAATTTGTCACTCAAGTCTCAACAATGCATTGTAAATCATGGTTTCAAGACTTGCCATGTGCATAATTTTCAAATTGAATGGCTGTAACAACAGGCTCCAACTAAACAGTCTCGCATTTTTGTCCCAAAATTTCTCAAAAAGACTTCATTGAGTTATGATCAGTGTAAATGGTTGTCTCCGATAAGTTGCTGGTAATATAAACACTGAAACGTTGTCGTACCAACACAAAGCTCACTGTCTCTTTCTCAACTGTTGAATATTTCTACTAATGATCATTCACCTTCTTGGAGGAATACCCAATAGGTCTCTTTGTCTTCTCGTCATCTTCCTGCAGGAGCCCAACACCGAAATCTACATCATTCGCATTTAAATCCACCTGAATGGTTTTGCATAATCAGGTGTGTCTGATCGTGGGCAGTGGTTAACACATATTTCAAATGCCGTCAAATGCCTTCTGACAGTCCTCTGTCCACTGACACTTCTTGCCTTTCTTTAACAATTCAGTGAGTGGAGCAGTCACGCTGCAAAAATGAGGCACAGTCATTCGATAAAATCCACTTTGTCCCAGGAACTGCTCCTTTTGTCAACAGTATGTGAAATTCCCCAATTACCTTTACTTTTCAAGCTCATGGCACCGTTTATCTAAGTTCAATAGCATAGCCAAGGAAGGTGACTTTTGCTTTGGCAAATTCACTTTTCGCTAGGTTTACCACCAAGCCTGCCTTCCGAAGTCGATCAAACAAGTCCGATAGATGCTGTCATGTTCCTTCCATGAGTTAGTAAATATCACAATGTCATCAATGTAAACCACAGGGTGGATAATCTGGCAACTTGTTGGTAAGTCCATGAAATGAGGCCGGCACATTTTTCATATCAAATGTAAGTTGCTTGTCCCACATTTTCAATGCAGTCTTCCAACCATGGAACTGGATATACATCAATCTTTTTAACGGCATTGACGTTACGATAGTCCACACATAATCGTTCGGTACCATTTGGCTTTGGCACCATGACTATGGGTGATTTCAAGTCACTGTAATGCACGTTGATTATGTCGTCTTAGGGCACGCGTTTAATCTCCTTCTGAACTTGTGCCCGAAAGGATGTTGTTTAATCGTAACAAAATATGCTATAGCTACATTATGCACAATTAGGTGAGTGTGTCCAAGTTATTATCTGCATATCTCCACATGAGACAATAATAACTCTTTCTGATCATTTCAATTTTCTCATGAAGGTTAATCAATAAATTATCCCAATTTTAGACAAGTTGCTTATTGTCCCCTTTAATTTGAGGAATTTCCAATTCTCTGAATCAGAATCCTCTGAACTTGGTTCTTCCTTCTGTGCCGTAATCATTCATACCTTCTCCTCTGGCTTTCCTTCCCTATCAAAGTATATTTTGAGCATATTCACATTACATACGCTGTGAGATTTCTTTCTTTCTGGAGTCCCTATCAAGTATTTATCCTCACTCTATGCCCGTTGTATTTGGTAAGGTCCACAAACCTTGGTTTTCAAGGTTCACCTATAACTGGAAGTAAAAGTAAGAACTAATCCCCGATCGGATAATTGCAATTTTTATTACTTCTTGTCAGCTTCCTGTTTTATTGCATGCTGCAACACTTTTAACTGTTAGCCAAACTCCCCAGCACTAATAATCGTTCCGTAAAGTGGAGATCTTGTCAAATGTGTGGCCTTTGAATTCTGATTTACTATTTTCTCGTAAATCAATATTAATGGTCCTCTCACTTAATGCCCAAAAAATAATTCAAATGGATTGAATTTGCTCTGTTAATTTGGTGCATGGTCTGATCACAAAAACCACAAACGCTTACCCAATCATCTAAATAATCCTGATCATAAGCCGTCAACATGGTCTTTCATGTTTAATGTCACCTTTCCAGCGCTCCCTGCAATTTTGGATGGTATGCAGTCGATTTGAGTTGCATTATTCCTAAGACATCACAGTGAATAAATTAGATGTGAAGTTTGAACCTTGACCTCACTCTATCTCTATTGGTAGTCCGTGTCTTTTTTTTAAAAAAAAGAGTAATTACTTTGCAATTCCTTTAGTTGTGATGCTGCATCTTGGGATGGCCTGTTGAAATCTATTCGATACATCCAGTATTGTTAACAAATTCTGGTGCCCACCATTTTGTTTGATGTCGGGGACTTAGCCAATCAATTAAGACTCTTGTAAAAGGTTCTTCAAATGCAGGAATAGTTTAGAAAGGCGCAGATTTTATTGTCACTTGTGTTTTTTTTCCAATTCGCTGACATGTGTGACACGACTGGCAAAATTCAACGACATCATGTTGCAGTCCAGGCCAGTAAAAATGTCTGTGTTTCAGCCTGTGTTTTCCTAACTCCTAAATGACTTCTCGGTGGTAGCTCATACACCATTCACATCACCTTTTTTTCTGTATCCTGTTGGTAATACAATGTGATGAACTTCTGCCCAATTATCATCTCCTTGAGTATGTGACAGTTTCCGTTTCCTCATCAGGATGTCATTTTTAGTGTAATAACACTCAGGGATACATTCAAAATTCCTAACGAATATGCTTTTTGATAAAACTGCGTTCCCCTTTTTTTCTTTCTGCTGTAACTCAATTAGAATAAATTAGCTAAAATATTTGCACGATGCCCTGCTTCCTCAATAGTTTTTTTCACAACTATCTGATGGAACAAAGTCTCTGTAAATGTCACTTCCGCTTCCTTATCTTTACATTTTTGATATTTCCTGTTTCAATTGGTGACATTTGGGTTTCCTTACCCACACTCAGCACACTTCCAGGATAAGACTCCTGCATTGCTTCAGTTGCCTGCGTCTCCACTGGCTTTTCAACCAGAGTAGGCAATACTGCTACTGGTGAATCAGCTGTATTTTTTTTGCAAGGATAGATTGTATTCCTGGAGCTGAGAGATTTTTCCAATACTCATATCACAGTTTCTCCACACGTTTCTGGACACTCTGTCCACACTTTACATCATTATGCGCTTTTTGTCTCAAGATGAATTTTCTTTAATAGTAACCTTTCTGGAAATATTCCTTCTGGAGTATATATCTCCTGATCTTTCAGCATCACGGACTAAGAGGATCCTGTGTCACTTATTATTGCATCCTTTTTACATGCTCTATGTCAGTGAACTTTCCCTTTGCAGGTATATTTTCCAAGCAGATCTGCCACTTCCTCCTTAACAAACCTCTGATCAGCTTATACACTCTTATGCAGCATTCTAGCTTCCACTGTGTTTTCTGTTACCACTCCAACATAACTTCCAAGCTTATCCTGTTTTCCTGCATCTGTATTTTTGTTTCCTGAACCCACCAAAACGGTGTTTTCATGTGACATAATTTATTGCAATGAAAATACCGGAGCTTTTTAACTTCTTTTTTTCCTTCAAGTGTTTCCTTTTCAGCCTGTGCAAAGTTATCCTTCTGATCTTCATTGAGATCAACATTTCCCCCTCAAGTAAGGAATTCACTTTGACCCAGTTTCTATCCCTCATGAAGTGAAATTGATCCTAGAAGCCAAACCATGTTTTATGAACCAATTCATAATCATCAGCCACATCAGCTGCCTGAAACGTTTCAAAAATATAAGGAGGGATCCTGGTCAAACCTATATTGAGTTTCAAAGGATCAAACAAAGTAATTTTGATAGCTGGAAAAAAGCTTTAAAAATACAGTAAACCTACGATGCTCTGAGAGATACAATTACTTTGGAGGAGTTCAAAGATTCACTGCCTGATATAGTGCAAACACATTTGGAAGAGCAGAGAGTTAAAACGGCAAGGCTGGCAGCTGAAGTGGCTGATGATTATGAATTGGTCCGTAAGACATGGTTTGTCTATCTCTGAAGCACAAACCCTCTCTATTTTTCTTTCTCTCCTGCTAAGCACATTTATTGTACTTTATTTCCTCTGCTAAACCTATTCATTCTCTTTCTTTCTCTTCTGACTTTAGCCGTAACTCAAACTGCTTCATTTCCGCTTTTAACTCAAGCTGCGTCATTTGCAATTGAAGTTTGCTCATCTCTATAGATCCTGATGGAGTTTCCAGCAAATTGGAATGCTGAGCTACTGTTGCAATCATCTCAACTTTCCTCACGTTAGCAGGTAGCTTCACCGCAAGCTTGTCCACTAATCTTTTCAGCTTGGACTTATGTGCATTCTGTTAAAAACCCCAAGGTCACTTCTTCCACCTCCAAAACATCCTTATTTCCTGCAAGAGTCATTGCTATTTGAAGCACTGTGTCCCCACCAAATCAACACACAAATTAGGAGACACTAATACTTACAATTTGCTGCTTAAATCGCGTAAATGGCCCCCATTCGGTTATGGAACAGGTCCGACCCCACAGAACAATTTAAGCAGCTAGCCTAGACCGTAACTTTGTTATTTCTTAAAAGTTAGAGTAGAGTGGATCTTCCCAGAGTGAATTAGCTGGTCAGACTGCCGAGTTTTAAACAACTAACATTTATTTTCCAAATTACCGAATGAAATGCAAGAAACCAAAAATAGAATAGCTGAATAACTAATCCTATATAAACACAACAGGCTAGCCAGACTTAAGGATCCTGTTCCAAAATACTTGCAACAATGCCAATGAGCAAACCCCTTGGCACCAAGAGTAAAATTGACTCAAAGGCTTACAGGTTAAAAGGTCAGAAGCACAGAAGGAGGAGGAGAGCGTCCAGTTCCAACAGTGACCCTGACTTAACTAACCCTAGAACTGATCAGACATGTCCACTTAGAGAGTTGGCCACGTTCACTTGATTGTCCAAGTTTCTTATTAAATACTAAACAAGCCTTCTGGCTGAGGCATTACCTGTTAGATATAAACAAAACGATCCCCATGAAACTTTCAAAGTTCAAACATATTTGAATCTTGGTTCATTTAGACTCTCTGTAAAAAAATAAGGACATCATAACCTTGTAAATGGACCGGTTTTGTGACAACATGCCATATATGGCTTTGAACTGAATTCAGTAAATGTAAGTCTTACTACTTTGAAGCCAATGAAGTGTATTCAAGTGTTTGTGAGTTTACATAAAACAAAACTGAATCGCATTGTGTGTTGAACGTTCAACACTGTTTTATTAGAGCAATGAGAGGAATATCCAGACAGATCCACACTTCCTATGTATGGTCAGGGAAAATATATCCAGTGAGAATCTATTTGCTGGCGTGTGGTCTAGTTGAGGAGAGATCAGCAATTAAAATACATCTAGATTGCGTATTTTGTGGGTGGCTGTGTTGGGGGGGGTGGTTGAGGGCGGTGTTCAAGTGTACAGTATTGCAAACAGACAACACAGCAGAATCATCTAGCCTGTGATAAGGAAACACCCATCATCTTCCCTCACAACTAACTTCACAAGAGCAATTGGTGATGGGAGATGTGACCAATAGTCAGTGATATCAACATTCAATCAAGTCCAGTTGTTATTTGTACCATACTGAAAGGGGTTAACTGGATCTGTGTGTTCAGTGACTTTGATTGATGTCAGTCTCCATTGGATCCTAATGATGTCGCTGGATGTTTTCCCTCTTCTAGTAGTAAGGGGGCTTCTTGCAGTGATTTATCCCATTGTAGCAGCAGATGCATCACCTGCAACACTAACAAGAATCAGCAGTTGCAGAGACTGAGAGAGGAGAGGTGAGAATCTGAGAGTAGACTGGAATGTTCTAACAATGGTTCAGAATCTGGGAACCCTAGGATGGAATGCTGTAACAATGGACAAGAGTTTCTCGTGGGGTCTTTCCTATGTTTCTTGGTGTTGGAACATATTACCAATTCGGATATACGGTGTACTGCTGATTATTCAGGCTGGTTACTATCCCATGCTCGCTATTGTTGGTGTTCCTGGTAAGTATCCCCCTCTCTATCTATTTATTAATCCCATAAACCATGGTGAACGTCAGTGCTATTTCTGTTAACTATATTTGGCAAAGTTGGAAACTACTGTCTTCAGTTTCAAATGCAAATCCATTCATTCCCACAAATTTCAAAACTGCCCACACCCCCGCCTTCACACACATCTGAGGACAAGACTGTTCACAATCCGGAAATATCTATTTGCCCTGAATTGATTTATGTCTTCACATTCTCTCCATCAACAAACAGACCCACTACCAGCTCCATGATATCTCCTTTCCACAGCTTGACGTTTGTTCAGTTGTTAAATATACCACTATACATGCTTTGGAAAATTTCGGACTTCATGGTTCCAGCTCTCTTCTAATCACTCTTTCCATTTCAATGTTTCCATCATGGCTTTGTTCTTTTCTCTAAAGTGACTTCATGTCAGGTACACTGTGTCAGAATAGTAATGTCGCTGGCCAAGTCATTCAGTGGTCCTGGTTACTACACTGAAGACACGGTTTCAAATCCTATCTCAGACGATGAGAGAACTTAAACTCAAATGACAGGAACTGGAAGTAAAAGCGAATTTCACTAATATAACCCCACTAGCATTTTGTCAATATGTTTATATATTTTGCTGGTGTCCTTTGGTAAAGAAATCTAACATTATTATCTGGTCTGAATAAGGACGACGTCAGGTCCACAGCAATGTGTTTTGCTCTATACTGCCTTAAGGAATGGCCTCACATTAAAGGGCATTAAGTGAGTTCAACAAACGGTGCCCTTAACAGCGATACAGACATCCTATATAATGACAACACTAAAGTTTGGGGAAAAAAGAATGATGCGAGAGATCAGAAGAAATAGGAAGTGCCAGAGAAACTGAGCAGATTTGGCAGCCTCGGATCGAGATAAAAATAGAGTTGGCATTTCGATTCCAATGACCATCCATCAGAACTGCACACAACTGTGAAATAGTGTGATTGATGTTGGTGACAGGGACGTCTGTTGTGAAGGGGAGATGGAGGGAGTTGAACAGATAGATAAAGAGAGAGATAGAGGGAAAGAAGCAAATAGAGGGATTGTTGATTGACCAGCTGGAATGAAAATAAAAATCAAGATTAATCTTATTTATTTTTCTCCTGTTGCCATATTAACGAAAATACTGTCCATGTAAGGTATACATCAAAGTCACTGTTTGAAATGAGCTATGTCCCTTTGTCACCCTTTCCTAAGTGTAATCATCTTTTTTTTATATTCATTAATGCGATGTTAGGACAGCATGTAATTCCCTTTCCACGTTGTCCTTGAGAAGCTGTTGGTGAGCTGCCTTTCTGACCACTGCAGTCTGTGGGCTGTAAGCATTCAATGCTTAGTTCCGTCTGGTTTAATTTCTTTGAGACTTTTTAGTGAGTGATATAACTGAGTGGTTGGGCTTAGACATTTCAAACGGCAGCCGAGAGCTAACAACATTGCTATGGGTCTAGAGACACAGGTAAGCCCGATCAGGTGAAGATGATAGATTTCATTCCTTGAAGGGTATCAGTGTGCCAGGTAGGGTTTTCTGACAATCGTTTCATTGTTTCTTAATTCATGAAATTTTATTGAACTCAATTTCCAACATTTGCTGTGGTGGGATTTGAATTTGTGCTCTGGGTCATTACCTGGGTCACTGCATTAATAATCTGGAGATAATACAGCTAGACCATCGCCTCATTAGCAGCTCCAACCATCTCCAATGGCAATAGTGATGATGTTCTTGGCGTGGCTGTGCAGGAAGTATAGCGTTTCGCAAGGCAAAGGAATGATTTGGAAAACATACCATCCTTCTCATTTTGTATTTATGAAAAGGTGAAATGATGAGAGGTGCTCTTGGTGAAAAGGAGCTGAATGCCCTTGGTCATGAATCACTGACAGAATTCATACAGAGCAGCAAGTAATCAGCACAGTATATTGTATAATGTCCTCCATTGAAAAATGATTCAAATATAGGCGTGAAGACACCTCCCTGCAGTTGTAGAGAGATATTGAGACATCACGGGGGGCACTGTGAACAGATTTTATCTCCATTATAAGGAATAATCTCCTTGTCACAGTGAGATAGTGTAAAGGAGTTTGACCAGACTAATCCCTGAAGTGATGGTACCATGAGGAGTGTGTGAAGGAAATGAGTGTTTAATCTGTAATGCTGCAAAAGACTAATTTGGCATAGACATTCTCTGTGGAGACCCCATGTTGGTTGCGGGACAGCTGCAGATTCTGAATGAACTCTCTCCATATCAACAACAGTTGGAGTGAGACCCTGCACTAAGCACATGTTGTTCACAAACATGCCAGCAGCTACGCTCTTATAGAGTTGGCCATTCCCAAAAGTTTCTGATCTTCATGCCGAAGATGAGCCTGTCTTCTCGGAGATGGCAGATGCCTCCTTGCGACCTGGGACAAGCCATCCGGTGTGCTCCTCGCCATCAGAAAACCACATTAACGTAACACATATGTAGCTATAGCATTGGAGCCAGGCGGAACAATATGGAGGAGTCTGTCTGTGCAGTCTCTGCTTCATTGTTTTGTCGTGTTGCAGCATCAATGACATCAATGGCAGCACACGAGGGAGCTCCGAGGGAGCTTCTCCACACGTCCTTGAATGTGACTGGACAGGGTAATACACATGTTGAGAAAGCAAAGGGGAGCGTAAGCATAGCCTTTATTCATCGAGGCACAGAGCTATAAAAGCTATGCAGAACGTTGGTTAGGCCAAGATGGAAAACTGTGTGTAGTTCTGGGAACCACATTACAGGAAAGATGTGATTGTACTGGAGGAGGTTGCAGAGGAGATTCACCAGGATGTTCCCTGGGATGGAGCATATCAGCTATGGAGAGAGGCTGGATAAACTCGGGTTGTTTACACTGGAGCAGAGAAGGCTGAGGGGGATGTGATTCAGAAGGAAAAGATTATGAGGCATATGGACAGGCTGGATAGACAGCAGCTGTTCCTTTTAGTCAGAGGGAGAAGAACAAGGAGGAGCACATTCTTAAAGTAAAGGTTTGAGATTTAGAGGGGACTTGAGGATAATTTTTCACCCAGAGGGTTTTGGGGTCTGGAATGCACTACCAAAGAGGGAGTTGTCACGGGCAACCTCACATCTGTTACACAAAGTTAGGAAGGTAAATGGTGTGTTGGATCTTCATTGCAGGGGGATTTGTATCCAGGTGTCGGGGTGTCTTACTGCAGCTGTACAGGCCCTTGATGAGACCCCATCTCGAACATTGTGCAGTATTGTGGGCAGTTTTGTTCTCCTTACCTAATAAAGGACAATGCATCATTGCGGGAGAGAAGGATGATCAGATTGTTCTCTGGGATGACAGGCTTTTAGTGGGAGCAGAATTTGAGTCGACTGAACCTATATTCCATGTGTTTTAGCAAAATGAGTGGATACCTCAGTGAAATATATAAAACGCAGACAGGGTGAGACTGATTATAAGCAGGGATGATAATTTTGGAGCCATTTCAGATTCCATTGAAGAGTTTATCACATGTTTGTGTGTCTGGAGTCACTTTTAAGCCAGACCTAGAAAGCACGGGAGATTTACTTCCTGAAAGTACATTGGGGATGTAAACTGATGTTTACAATCGACATTGGCTTCAGGGTAACGATTACTGACACAAGATTTTATATCTCAATATTTTATTAATTGTTTTTAACTTCCACCAGCTGCCAGAGCATTATCATTGTCTAGATTAGTAACCCAGTGACATTTCCACAATAGCACCATCTCCATATGGGGACCTATCGGAAACTACACTGAGCAGGTTATTCCTGTGCTGCTTGACAGCTCTGTGAAAAAGAACCCCCACCAATTCGAGCATCGTGATGGGACTTAGGGCGTGGAAATTGGTCAGATTGTAATTATTCTTCTCTTAAGGGAGTGGACATAGTTGAGTAATTTTCCACATTACCAGGCAGATGTCAGAGTTGGAGCTGGAATGAAACAGCTTCCCCAGGGACACGGCTTTTTGTTCAGCACAAGTCTTCAGTCCCATTGCAGGAATGATGTCAGGGCCCACAGCCTTTGTCGTATCGACTGTGTTCAGTTGTTTCTCCATGTCACATGCAGCGAATCGAATTGGTTGAAGACTGGCATCTGTGATCCTGTGGGCATCACGGCGAGGGTGAGGTAGATCATCCACTCAACACTTCTAGCTGAGGATGGTGCAGATAATACATCCTTGTCTTTTACAATGAGGGTGCAGGGCTTTTCCGTTATTTAGGATGGGGATGTTTGTGGAGCCCTTTCCTGCGTTGTTTGTTTAATCGTCCATTACCATTTGTGACTAAATGTGGCGGGACTGCAGAGCTTCAATCAGTTCTGTTGGTCAAATGCGGTAGCTTTAAGGGTTAGCATCAGGTTTAAGTTCACGTGGATCTGACCTTGACACGTTCACCCACACTCATCACGGAGCCATAGATCATGTTGATGGTAATGGCAGACTGAAGGATTATCCTGGGAAAAAAAGTTGCAGGTTGTGGTTGAATGCAGATCTGCTTCTCCTGTCATGCTTTCAATCTGACACATTCCACAAAAGCATTTAAATGATTTTAATTCAACTGTTTATTTCATCTGAATCTTTTTCCTTCATTAATGCCATCTTTTATTTTTAAAGTGAATGTGTTTCTCTCTGTTTCTCTCCCTGACCATGATTGAGAGCTCTGTAGTGTCAGTGATACCATCCTTATGTCATTTCAGAGCCAATGAATTCTCTGGATTCCCAATCATCTTCACCACATTGTATGTTTTCTCTTTTGGTTTGATGCCGTCCCTTACTTGCCTTATCATTCATGGCTGCCTTGTTCTCGCATGAGTACGTTTAATCTTCTTTCGGATGAATTTCATTATTTTGCGAATTATCCCCAGAAACTCCTACCATTGCTGCTCCATGGTCTTCCCTGCTCAGCTTCCTTTCCAATTAACTCTGGCCAGCGCAACCGAATGCTCAATTATATTCACATTACATCAAGAAAAGAGCAATAATTATAAACCGAAAGGAGTTTTGAGAGATGGGACACGAAGAATAATTGGTGGATTTTTTAAACTAGATACAAAGAGAGAACGAGAGACAGGATGTAGATGTGAAGGTAAGAAAAATAAGAAAACCAGATTATTGAAAGAAGTAGATGTACATCCCTCAATGTTTTCGCAATTCCTGCGTGCTGTGGTCCTTTGTACAGTGTATTTACAACAGAGTAATATGATCAAATGCTGAGTCTGATGCCAGAATTTTTATCTCCAATAATATGACAGACAGTAGCTTTGGAAAGACCCAGCAGGCCAATATATTGAATTCCTGGTAGAAAGGGGAATAACTGAAATAAGTTGGGACACCATAAGCAAGACTTATAACACACATCCTGGTAAGAATGGGAGACAAGAGTAAGGAATCCCAGAAAAGGGGGAATGTTGAGAGAAGGGGAACATAACATTTCAGATGAGGATCAAATAATGCTTTAATGCTTTATAAATGTTCTACATCATGTGCACCATTTTTGTTAGCTGTGTCTCCATTGTTCATTCATAATGTGTTGTACACATATTAACAATCTCCCTTATCTGAACACACACTGATTAAACAGAGTATATAAAATCATTTTTCCACCATTTCAAACTGTCCTTTTGTCGTGCTACCATGATACATGACCACCAACTGGCCACAAAAAGACATGAACCACTATCACTAGTTTCCATACATACAGACAAAGAAGGACACCACTTTGACTGGGACTACACACACATCATAGGAAAGGCGAAACAAAGATGCACGAAAGTTCGAAGAGACATGGCGTTCTAACCAGAAGTACATTAATAAACACATCAATTTCGATCCTATCTACTTTCCCTTGAAAAAAAAGAACTGGAAATGACACCATCCAACTTAAGAAACCAAAACCTATAAAAAGAGAGTCGGGACATTCCACCAGTGTGTCACCGGAGACTCTAACTGATGATGTTACCGAGGCATGGTAACAAAACATCTGAAAACAAATCCTCAACTTCCATACTTATAAACTGTTATTTTTCTTTTAATGGATGGATTTGGGACTTCTCTGTCACTCATGTTTTAACAGATTACGAGGCAAGGTGAGCTTTTCTGGTTGTGTGATTTTAATTAAGAGAAGGGTTCGACATCGACATCATAACAGCTTGCCGGCTTGTCGTATGGGATTAGGACAGATTTGACCAGATTTGTGGTATGAAAGTTGCCAGCAGATGTCATCACTTGCCAGTTAGTGACCTAGATCTTAAAATAAAACAGATGAGAAAATTCATTTATTTTTGATTCCGTGTGGTTGGTAAAATTATAAGAAATGGCTTTTAACATTACTAAAGAAGTTCTGGGGTATGAAGATGATTCCCAAGTTTGCCAAGAAAGTCGATAAAGATAGAGGAAGGGGATATTAGAATTGGGTTTAACCAGGGACAAAAGGAAAGCTGAAATTGTAATGGAATTGGTCAAGCACTTTGGTGTATCAGAGAAACAGGAAACTGCAGTCGAGTGAGAAAAATCTTAAATTGCAAATGTGGCAACTGGACTTAGAAAATACTGAAAGAAACAAATAGAGAGAGAAAAAAGAGAAAGAGAAAGAGAGGAAAAACAAAGAGAAAGAATCTGAAATTCGGAAGATTGAAATTAGATAAGAAAGTTAAATTAATAGGATGAAGATAAAGGGAGAATGTAGGGATGTATACAACTATATAAATATATTGCCATATTTCAGTGAGAAAAATGTCAAAATCTTTTTTATTTCATTCGAAAAATTGACTCAGCAGATGGTGTGTCCAGTGAACTTGTGGGTAATGTTCGTTCAGACTAAGCTGGTGGGCACAGCTGGTGAGGCATGTGCAGCGCTGTCAGATGAGGGGTCAAGAGATTATGCAGCTTTCAAACACGTTGTTTTGAGAGTTCATGAATTGGTACTAGAAGCATATAGACGGAAGTTCAGTAACAGAGATGGGACCTGATCAGTTTGAAAGAATTAAACAAAGTAATTTAGACAGATGGATGCAGACCTTAAATTTGGATAAGACCTTTGAGGCCTGAAGGGAGATTATTCTGCTGGAGGTGTTTAAAAACTCCCTTCCAGAGATGGTAACGATTCATGTGAATGAATAGAGGGTGCAAGAAGTGAGAAGCGCGGCAGACTTTGCAGGTAAATATGCATTGGTGTATGAAATGAAATTTAGCTTCTGGGAGGAGTTTCATCCTATGAGGGACAGGAATTGGGAGAAGGGAAGATCCTACACTGCAGAGCATAGAGTAAAGCACACTGGCAATACTTTACCACAGGTGAAAAAAGAAGTCCAAGGGGGTTGAAAGGTGGTGAAAGCCTCAGCTGTTCTCACTATAAGGGAGTGGAACACATAAATGTACAGTGCTGATGGTTTCAGGAGAGCACTGGGAAAAGGAGCTATCACTGCAGTAAGCTGGGACACACAGTGCTGGGGTTGAAGGAAGACATTTTGGGAAAAGATGTGGTAAAAGAGGCTCAACCAGTGGCATTAGTGAAACTGGCAAAGGAGACCCCAAGTGGAGCCAAGGAGCTGCAGGAGAGTGCACAGCCTAGGCAAGGTCTGGGTATGGAGTTATGCCTGATCTCTAAAAAGAATTCGCCTCTGTAGATAAAGTTAACTCGGTGGGGGGGGGGGGGGGGGGGCGTGGGGCAGGGGAAGGGGTGGACAAGAAATTATAATTTTGCAAGATACGGGATCTGTTCAGTGTCTAATAGTTGAGAAGTGGGGCGCAAGAAAAGCACAACAGATCAGGCAGCTTGCGAAGAGCAGGACAATCGACATATCAGCATAAACCCATTGTTAGGAATGTGACGGGGGGACAAGGGAGCTGAAAGGTAAATAGGCGGGTAGGAGCCGGACTGGTGGGAGGGTCACTGTGAGGACGATAGGAAGATGTAGGTGGGAGTGATAGTGATATGTCGGAGAGGAGGGTGAATGGATAGGTGGGAAGGGAGATGGGCAATTAAGACAGTTCAAGAGGGCGGTGTTAATTTGAATGGTTGGATCTGGGATGAGGTTGGGGAGGGGAGATTTGGATTTTGGTGAATTCAACGTCGATGCTGTATAGTTTGAGGGTTTCAACTGTCCTACCACCTATCCACTTCACCGTCCTGTCCAACCGATCAAAATCAGAGCCCGCCATCGAAGCTAACTTCCACCCAGTTCCACACCCACCCTCCTATTTATTTCTAAAGCCCCCTTCCCCGCTCCCTTGCCCCTCACTTTCCTGATGAAGGACTTGTACCTGAAAGGTCAACTCTCCTGCATCCCGGATGCTGCCTGACCTGCTGTGCTTTTTCAGCCCCACACTTTATAACTCTGATCTCCAGCATCTGCAGCCCTCACTTTCTCTCGGCCTCTAATAGTAAGAGATGGAAGTAATTTCACTCTTTTGACATGTTATTCAAGAGCGTGATAATTTATGGAATGTGGACCGAAATTAAGCATTCCCTTGTGTAACATCAGGTTGGAATGCCAAATCAATATTGGGGAAGTAACAGTGAGATTGAGTGACAGATGTCAGTTCCGGCAATGCAGTTTGTTCTTGGGAACGATTTCGCAGGATTCAAGGTGGGAGAAACATCCCTTGTGGTGGAGAAGGCATAGGAAAATTAGGGAACAAGGGAGTTTAAAGAAAAATACCCAGGAATTTTTCCAGACTCTGTAGTAACAAGATCCCACTGTCATAAGTTACAGCAGGAAGGGAAAAACGAAAGAAAAAGTCAAAGGAGTTGATGTGCAGGTAACTGCTACCCTGTTTGATGTCACGGTGCAGGAAAAAAACCTGACCAGGCAGAGGGTCAGGCAGTGGTGTTGAGTCCTTCAAGACTAATAGACTTACAACAGAGATAAATACACACACATACACATACACACACACAGAAAAGAAATCAGAATATATTATCGAACGTTATTAATTTAAAGATAGAATCCTAAAATTGAAATGGAGACCACAGTAGGTTAGTGCAGAAGGGAAATGGGCCGAAGTGCACCAGATTGTCTTACCAGTCGCATACGGTGTTACGGGTAGCACATAAACTAACTGCAGGCGGTCACCTAGGTGTACGGAATACTCAGACTAAGGTACAGAAATATTTCTAGTGGCCTGGAATGCACAAGGAGTGGTTAATTTTTGTAACATGCCAAATGTTAGGTAAGTCACAGGCAGTAATAAAAAAAGCACCTTTGCGGGCAATTCCTGCATTCGAAGAAACGTTCACGTGGTTTATGATTAATTGTGTAGCTCCCCTTTCTAAGTTAAAAGTAGAAATCAATATTTGCTAACCATGATGGTATGTGTCTACCAGATTTCCAGAGGCAATTCCATTACGGAGTGTTAAGGTGAAAAGGGAGGCGGAGGAGTTGGCAGCTTTCTTTACTCGCTAGGGACTGCGCAGAGCGATTTATTCAAACCAAGGTTCTCATTTTACTGCTCAGCTGTTTAGGAAGTCATGGATAGCTTAGATATGCAGCACTTCAAATCAGGTGCGGCCCATCCTGAATCTCAGGGCACCTTGGAAATTTAGCATCAGACACTGAAGACCATGTTAACAGCGTACTGTCAGGATTGCCTGAATGATTAAGATAAAGGTGTCCCAGTAAATTGTTTCCCATCAGAGATGTCCCAAATAAATCTATTCAGTTTACTTCCAATGAGTTAAGATTCATACATGAAGTGAGAAGTCGTTTGAAGCTAATTAAATATGAATTGACAAGACCGATTTCGGAGATCTCACAGTTGGATTATTGTACGTGAAGTGAGGTAGAGTTTAGATGGAGTAGGTGAGTTAGCTAAATAGCACCTGAAGAGGGCACAGCATAGAATGAAGCAGGTGGCAGAAAAAAAAAACTCTGAAACTTTGACGATTTCCCGTGGGGATGACGTATTAGTTTCGCCACCAGTGGTAGGAAATCCCTTAAAAGCCAGGTTTAGTGGCCCCTTTCAAATTAAAAAATAAATGTTCAGTCAGTTAAACTATCTAGTAAAGATACCAGAGCTGACAAAAACGTTATCAAGTGTATCATGTGAAGGAATAATGCTCCAGCCACATTTAAGACTCAGGAACAGAGTTGTGGCCAGATGAACAAATTGTGCAGCTTATCTGTACGTTGAGGTGATCTTTAGAAAGTGATTAAAAGCTCACATGTTACAGTTGGTTGAGCATGTTGAACGATTACAAGAAGAAAACTTGGTAATAAACTTAAATAAAACAGTATTCGCGAAGGCAGAGGTGACATTCTTGGGACATTACATTGGACATGGAAGGTTGACTCCATGGAACACAAAGACGAAGGGCTTTGAGGAATTTCCAGGACCATCCTCGAAGAAAGAGATGCTTCGATTTTTGGAACTGAGTGGATTCTATCGGACTTTTGTTGCAAACTTCAGCAGCGTATTGGCACCACTGCTGGATTTGTTAAAGAAGACCACAGAATTGTGGTGGACAGGACAATGGCAGGATGCATTTGAGAATTTTAAAGCAGGATTAATCACCCTGCACCAGTTTTAGCCACACGAAATATTTTGAAAACCTTTGAAAATTGTGTTTGATGCTCGGGATATAGGGGTCGGCGATGATGAAAGATGATGAGATAGAGAAAGTTTATGATGAAATCGAGTGGCCAATTGGCTACTTGTCGAAAAAACTCAATATCCACCAGAAAGTAAAACACAATACTTCAATTATAGAAAAAGAATGATTGAATTTCGTACTGCCCTGACAACATTTTAATGGTTACATGACAATTGTTGCAGATGGTTGTAGACAACAATGACAATCCTTTCGTATTTTTGAAATATTTAACGACCAGAATATGAGAATATTTCATTGGAGTCTCATGTTACCAACTTTGAACTTATAATGCACATGCCGTGGGTCCTAGAAATGTGATGTGTTATCATGGCTTTAAAGGAAAGAAGTGGAGATAAGAGTTGACTTATTCCAGTGCTATAGATGTGCGCGGAACTAATATGAATGGTATAACTGAGATTAATGCTTTTGTATTTCAGAATGATGCGGTTAAGAATCAGAGGAAAAAGGTTCTTTTTTTTCTGAACGGGTGAAGTGTTCTGAAGCCGTAAGCATGTCTGGTCACTTTAAGAGAGAACGGGTTTGCTGAATAGTAAGTATAGCCATAGATGCCAGCTAAAGGTCAGACTGTTCCAAATGTAACAATTGGCTGGGAAATGGAAACCAGAGTTTTGGTTGTTATTTTGACAACAATACAAATATAACCAACGAGTTTAAATAACGCTCAGGCTACCAGAAGTCAACGGAATTTGAATATTATTGTTTGGACACCTGGAAAGCAATCAAATTATGAGAATCGTTGTATCATGGGGAGTAAATAAACCCAGCATTTGATCACTAGAGGGAGAGCAACTGCCATCCAACAGCAGTGTATCTGCTACAGAGAAGGAATGCTAACTGGCCATGTCAAACACTCTCTATCAAAGATACATGTTCATGTAACACCTGCTTTCAGCAAAATAAAACATGACCCAGGGAGATGAGCAGCAGGAAGAGTGAACACACCGGGGAAAATAGAGACTGTGTGGTCTTGAGATTGTAATGTTGGAACAGCATATTTTTACAGAGTTGGGGTCAGTTAGTAAGTAGTTAAGAAACAGAGGGGCTTGTGTTTGTGAATAGTTGTTGTTTAGTGTTCACTACTAAAGGTAAGAAAGTAACTTGCTCTTTTTAAAAAAATAATGGATTGCGGGGGATCTGTGTCGCTCATGTTTTAACAGATTACGAGGTGAAGCGAGCTTTTCTGGGTGCTTGTTTGTAATTAACAGAAGGGTTCGACTCTACCTTGTAAATGTCCATCCATGCCATCCACATTTCCCTGCAGTTGGCCCATATCCTTCTAGTCCTTTCCTATCCGCACATTTATCCAAATGCATTTGAATTGTTGTTAATGTACCCCATCAACTTCATCTGCTGGCAGCACATCCACTTACCAGCCCTCTGTGTAAAGAATTGGCCCCTCAGTTTCACTTTTATTCCTTCCCCTCTAACCTTAAACTCATCCCCTCTATTCTCGATTCTCGAAACCTTGGAAAAAGACTGAGAGCATTCACCCTGTCCATATCCCTCATGATCTTATACAGCTTTATAAGGTCCCCCCTCAGTCTCCTACACTCTGAAGAAAAACTCCTAGTTTGTTCAACCTCTCCGGATAACTCAGACCACTGGGTCCTGTCAATGTCCTTGTAAACTTCTTATGCACTCTTTCTAATTTAATAACATCCTCCCTATAACAATGTGACAAAACTGAACACAGTACTCCAAGTGCTGCCTGAGCAAAATCCTGTGTAATTGCAACATAAATTCCAAACTTCTATACTCACTGTCCTGCCTGATGAAGGCCAGTGTGCCAAATGCCTTTTCCCTGCCCTGTCGACTTGGGACTCCACTTGCAGAGAACTGTGCACATGAACCCAAAGGTCTTTCTTCCCACGACACACCTTAAGGCCATCCCATTCAACATGAAACTGCTACCTTGATTTAAGCTTCCAAAAGGCAAGACCTCACACATCTACAGTACATTCCATTTTCCATTTCTCGGCCCACATCCCCACCTGATTAAGATCCTGCTGCAATTTCTGATAAAAGTCCTCACTGATCACGATACTACTTATTTTAGTGTCATCTGCATACTTACTAATCATGCCTTGTACATTCTCAAACAAATCGTAGACAACAAACAGAAATGCGCCCAGCCTCCAGTCTGAGCACCATCTTTCCACAAAACACTTTGCTTCCTACCATCAAGCCAACTGTGTATCCAATTGGGTAGTTCCCCCAGCATCCCACGCGATATAACCTTCCAGAGCAGCCTGCCATGTGGAACCTTTTCAAAGACCTTACTGAAATCCACAGACACTACGTCTACCACTTTGTCCTCATCAATCTTCCTGGTCACTTCATCAAAGAACGCTAACAAATTTAGGAAGCGTGGTCTTCCACTTACAAATCTATGCTTACTGCTCCGAATCAAACCCTGTGTAAGTAATGGGTGCAGTCAATGGTATGCTGTCCTTCATTGTAAGATGATTCAAGTACACAAGTAAAGCCATCTTCCTGCTGTTGTAGAGCCTTGCTGAGAGAGCGTTTGGGGCACTCTCTACAGAATTGATCACCTTTGTAAGGAATGATCTCCTTACCACAGACACAGGTGATGGTATCATGAGAATAGAGTGAAGAAGCTGAGTGTTTAATCTGTAGAGCTGTGAGAGATTAATAAATAGTGATGCTGAAACACGAGGAGTGGCAGAGATCACTTATTTGCAAACAGACATTGACAGGGAGAGAAATTCCATACTTTGCCCAGGATTGATTGGTTTGACGTATTGTCACGTGTACCTCAGTACAGGGAAACACTTTATTTATGAGCAGTGGAGTCAGATCATAGTAAGCAAATCCAGACAGATCATCGGGTCGAAATAGACTTGGACAGAGTAAGGCATACAGGATACACTGAACAGGACGTGCACACGACAAGATCAACATGAACAAGATCAGCATTATTTGAACTTAGAGAGTCCAGTCATCAGTCTAACGTGGCTTTCCTAATAGTTTATATGCCTTAATTAACTTTCCTCACGTAATTATACAGTCGGCCTGTGAACCCTGTACTGAACGTCCGGTTGTTCACAATCCCCAACAGCAGCCACAATACCTTCCATCTGAAACAGGTAACCATTCCCATCAGCTTCCGCCCAACATAGAGAACACCAGGCTGACTTCTCGGAGTTGGAAGATACCTTTTTTGAGACTTCACACATATGGCTTCACTCTTCACCGCGAGAAAACCAAATTAAAGTCCCACATGGTTATCATGAGCAAGGGAGCCAGGTGGAACAACGTGGAACAGTCTGTCTGTGCAGCCTCTGCTCCACTTGTTCATCATGTTACAGCATCAATTAGGAGACAGTGGGGACTGCCGATGCTGGAGATCAGAGTAGAGTGTTGATTGCTGGAAACGTACAGCAGGTCAGGCAGCATCCGAGAAACAGGAGAACCGATGTTTCGGGCATCAGCAGTTCATCAGGAATCAGCATCAGTTACCTCATTCTGACCCCATGTAAGTGCATTGAGGTGGGAATGGCCTCCTACTGTTCTTGTATTAGTGACTCAAGGCACTGAATGGCTTCTTCCTCGTTCGATTGGACAAGGCCAAGGGCCTGACTGGTTACCCCTGGTTCCTGTTTGACAGCTTGATGTGCTGACAAGTGTGATGATGCTGCAGCTTTAAGAGGCTTTTTGCCCCGGTTTCTTTTAAGAGAGAGATTGAACGATCGTTACCAAGCTGGCTTGTTAAGGCCACTGAGTAAACAGCTAGCGAGGCCTTAAATTTATTTTAATGCAGCTGGAATGGGTGTGGCCAGCTCTCACAGATTAGGATCTCTGGGTTTTGGTTTCTCAGTAACATCAAAAACTATAAGGGTCGCGAGTTCGAAGCTTCAGGGAATGTTCTCCTGGTTGCTACTCTCTCTCAATTTTCTCTTGATGGTGTTTTCTATTCCTGAATTTTCCTTTTTGCCAAGGGCTGTGTTTATGGGAATTTCCGATGTTGGACTAGTTCATTCGTAATAGCTCCGAGATTCTGTTAAATTGTCCAATATAATTACATTATTCTAAATTCCTCTTTCTTTGGTTTTATTTCATCTTTCGTGTTTAAATAAATGGTATTTTGAGTGGTTTGACCAGTCACACTGCATCTGGAACAGACACTTTACATTTCTTTTAAAATAAGAAAACATTAGAGTCTCGGCTACTGCCTTGAAATATTTTCGAGAGGCTCTGGTGTGGTCCATCACACTAGACTCCCTCTCTTCCTGAGTAATCGTCTGGAGGCACTGAGTGGGCTGTCCCTGTTCTTCTCCAATCGAGTCAATGGGCTGAATGGTTTCCTCATATTCCAGTGAAACCAGCGTTAGGCGCAGAATGAACTCTTGTTTTACTGTGGCAATAGGCAGTGCTGTTACATGAATGTTACTGACACGTTAACAGCACAAGTTTCAATGGAGTCAGGGTCTGCTGCACATGGACACAGACCAGTTCAGGAGCTGACGGGCGATAAAATGTTCTGAACATTGTGGAATCTTCAGTGACCATCCCCACTTCTGATCTTATGGTGGGTAGGGTGGGGGCGGGGAGACATTAATTAAGCAGCTGAAGATGTTTGTGAAGAGGAAGCTACCCTGAGGATCTCCCACAGAGGTGACCCAGGACTGAGATGGTGAACATCTTCCTTTGTGCCATGTTTGACTCCAAACACGGGAGAGTTTACTCTGATTCCCATTAAGTCCAGTTTTGTTAAGCTCCTTGATGTCAACAAAAGTCATCCACTGCCTTGATATCAGGGCCAGGTATTGTTACCAGAACCCTTGTGTCAATCTCTTTTGTTCATATCAATAGTCAATGATATAGGAGCAGCAAATGTTTTCTTCAAACAGGTAGTATTGAATGTCAGGATTTCTCTTCTCAAGAGTGTTGGGGAGCTGGATGACTGAAAGTATTGGAAGAGGAGGTAGATATTGACCTGTCAGAGAGATGAGGGCTATAAGGAATTGGGCATTAAAGAGGATTTCAGATCGAGAGCAGGTCAGCCACGATCTTAGTGAAGGGCAAGGCAGACTTGGGGAGTGAATGACCTGCCCCTGTTTCTGATTTTCTCACATTCTGTTATTAGAATGTTAGTGGGTGTTATTTTCATGAATGGCTCTTTTATTGCATATTGCAGTCAGGGAGACCAGAAGATTTTGTGAGCCATCGCTGGCTGAGGTATAGGGGTTGTACTCTCAGTGGAGTTATGTCAACAACGTGACCAAAAAATGGAGCATAAGTTATAGAGAGGGGAATCTCTGTCAAGAGAGATGAGGGACCTCTTTTATACCCAGTCTGGGTTTTCCAACTACATTTCCAAATCATTTCAAAGCGTGTGTGACAGACTTGAAGGGCCGAATTGTCTCCTCTGTTTCTGTGCACCAGGTTATAGCAGTAAGTAGCCTCTAACTGCTCCTGTCTAGCAGGTATGAGGGGCTGAATGGAACACAGAAACATGGGACTGAGGAACAGGAGTTGGTCATTAGACATTTGGAGCCTTCTCCCCTAGGGACTAAGATTGTGGCTGATTAGGTTGGGGTCTCAGCTTCACTTTCCTGTCTATATCCCATTTTGCATGACTCACTTCTCTGTCAAACTTTTAACTAATGCAGCTTTCATTCAATGTGAACATAGAGGCACGATAAACTTCCAGTGAAGAGAATGCCCAATTGAAAGGTGCATTCAGAATTGTTCATCGTTCCTCTTATAGAATCAAAGAGTCATACAGAACAGAAACAGACCCGTTAGTCCAATCTGTTCACTCCGATCAGATATCAAACCTGATTCAGTCTCATTTGCCAGCATTTGGCCAATATCCCTCCTCTTTCAGATACTTTTTAAATGTGCGATTGTAACCGCCTTCACCACTTCCTCTGACAGCACTTTCTGTACACTCACCACTCTCTGTATGAAACATTTATCTTCAGATCACTTCTAAATCATTCGATCTCTCCCCTCCAACCTATGCTCTCTTGTTCTGGACTCCCCTACCCTGGGGTGCAAAGCGTGGCTGTTCAGAATATCCATGCCCCTGATGATTTTATAGGCCTCTATAATGTCACCCCTCAACCTCTGACACTCCAGGGGGAAGCACCTCAATCTAATCAGCCTCTCCCTAAAGCTCAAATCTCCAGACCTGGAACATCCATGTAAGTCATTTCTACAGAAAACTGAATTGTAGGCAATATTATTAAAGTGGCCTCACCAACATCCTGTACAGATGCAACATACCACCACAACTCCTATACTCAATGCTCTGACTGATTAAGGCAAATGTGCCAAATTTGTTCAGAACAACTCCACTTTCGTGCGACTCCACTTTCAAGGAACAATGTACCTGCAGCCCGATGTCCGTTTGTTTCACAACACTCCCCAGGACCTGACCATTAAGTGTATAATTTCTGCCCTGATTTGCCTTCCCAAAATACAAAACCTCGTCTTTATCTAAATTAAAATTCATCTTTCACTCCTTGCCCCTTTGTCACATCTAATTGTGGTCTCGTTGTACTCTGAGATAATCTGCTATACCACCTTTCTGATGTCATCTGTAAACTTACTAATTATGGCCCTAATATTCACATCTAAATCCTTTACATAAATGATGAAATATTGTGAACTTAGTACCGATTCTTACAGCATGCTGACAAGCCTCCAGTCTGAAAAATATCCCTCTTTCGTCAAACCAATTGTGACTAGCTTCTTCTGTATCCCATGTGACCGAAAGTTCCTAATCTGTCTACCAATCAGAATAAAATACTAGCTATGGAGCTAGGCTGAGTAGGTTAGGTTTATTTTCACTAGAAAAAACGGAGATTGAGGGAGGGAGCTGATTAAGGTTTGCAAAATCATGAAGGGTACAGACAGGGTGGACAGAGACAAGCTTTTTTCCAGGGTGAATGATTCAATAACGAGAGATCATGCTTTCAATGTGAGAAGTGGAACGTTTAAGGGGGATGCACGCGGTAAGTACTTCACACAGAGAGCGGTGGCATTTGGAGCACGTTGCTAGCAGAGGTGTTAGAGGCAGGCAGGTGGATTAATTAACAGGTGTCTGAACAGATGCATGAGTAGGTGGGGAGCAGAGGGATACATTTGTTTAGGAATTGCCCGACAGATTTTGACAGTACATTTGGATCAGCTCAAGCTTGGAGGGTGAAGGGCCTGTTCCTGGGCTGTAAATTTTCTTTGCTTTTGTTCTTCAAATGAACACCTTGCTGAGGTCCATATGGACAATGTCTACTAAACTGCCTTCATCAATCTTAAATGTCATCTATTCCAAACACTCAATCAAATTAATGAGACATGATTTCCCATGCAGAAAGCCACGTTGTCTCCTCCGATCAGCCCATGCCTTCCCAAATGTATGTAAATGATATCCCTCAGAATCCCCTCCAACAACTTACCCACCACTGACATCAGGCTCACCGGTCTATAGTTCCCCGACTTTTTGGGTGACTGTTTCCTTTTCTAGTCCCACTGCTCCACTGCTCACAACAAATGTTAAATGTAACCAGGTTAGTGATATGGCCGAAAATATCGGTCTCAGACTGGGTCAGGGTCAGTTTTAGGAACAATTCTTTAATCTGCTAAAAGAACACGTTTATAATCCAGAGCAATGTTACTCAAACTATGATGGAAAGATGAATGACGAAGTGTTTGGGTATTGCAAATATATAATCAATATTTCCCTTTCTAAAAAAAATCACACACACACACAAACACACACACACACACACACAAACACACACACACTCTGCAATGTTAACTTGAAAGAACTTTGTCCAGATATTATTGGAACTCATGACAAAGGAAAAATTGCAAGAATGTTCAAAACGTTATTCTGCTTCTGAAGATATTGTACTCACACAGCTCTTAGCAATGGGATTTCATCCTGGGAGAGTTGGATTTGACAGAATTCCCTTTGCTTTAGGCAGTGAGTAGATTCCAATGAATTCTGGTCAGGCGTCACCCAAAGGGTAGCACGGTGGTTAGCACTGCTGCCTCACAGCACCAGGGACTTGTGTTCGATTCCAGCCTTGAGTGGCTGTCTGTGTGGAGTTTGCAAATTTCTCCACTTTCCTGTGTGAGCTTCTAAAGGGGTGATCTAGTTTCCTACCACATCTCAAACTGTGTTGGTTCGTTGGATTGGTCATGCTAAATTGTCTGTCGTGTTCAGGGATTTCTAGGTTAGATGCATTGGTCATGGGTAAATATAGGGAAATGAGTTGGGAAGATTGGTATGGACTTGTTGGGCCGAAGGGCCTGTTTCCACACTGCAGGGATTCCATAAAAATACCAAAGGTAACGATGACTTTAGGGTTTTTTTTTTGGCTCGCACACATTGCTGTGATGAGAAACAATGAAGGAGAGAGAGTGCAATAGGCCGTTCCTTCTCAGGCAGATTACATTGTCTCCCTCTCTGAGTTGAATCACACAGTAATGTCATCCTCTCCCAAACTGGATCATGTCAGGTCCCTTGTACATTGTCCAAACTATGCCTCCATCACATTCCCTGTTCCATGTAGGTACATCATTGCTGCTGTCATATACAGAGCCATACCATTAGCAGAAAATTGTCTTGGTCGATTTGAAGATATGTTTATATGTCCCTGCGTCATTAAAAAATACAAATTCTTAATTTATTCAGAATACCTCTGTTAAAATTAATGCTTTTTAAAAAAGAAATACAGAAACTACTGGAAAAGCTCGGCAGTTCTGTCAGCATCCAGATCCCTTTTACATGCTCTAGTTGTACCAGCCTCCATCACTTCCTCTGGCAGCTCATTTCATATGCACGCCACCCTCTGTGTGAAATGGTGTCCTTTAGGCCTCATCAAAACCTTTCCCCTCTTACTTTCCACCAATGTTGTCTAGTTTTGGACGCCCCTAACCTGGGGAAAAACCCTGATTCTCAACCTATCCATGACCATTCTGATTTTGGAAACCTTTACTGCTGCGAAATGTGACTTCAATCAACACGAATGGCTGTACTTTCACTCATCCTGGGCCTAAATTCTGAAATGCCATACTGACACCTCTTCCTTCTCCAGCAAGTCACAATTCTAAATCCATTTTAATCAGCTTTTTCAGATGTATCATGAGACTCTTCTGTTTGCTTTATACCTAGACCTTTGTGCCTGGAGGTAGCAACACTAGCATCACTCGGCAATACCCATAAAGCTGTAACATTATTCTCCTGTGTGTTTGTTCATCAGAATGTCCTGACATGATGGGACATACCTCTGCAACAGGCAGGACTTGAATCCAGGCCTTCTAGTCCAGAGCTAGGAACACTACGACACAAGCTCAGGAATTGGAATCAAATCCAGAGCTCTGCCTCAGAGACAGGGACACTGGCCACTACAACTACCATATGCAGATTTTGGGTCATATTTTAAGTGCCCGCTTTCAGCTCAGTGTGGATTTATTATACTCAGGTTCCTATTACTGAATTACAAAAAAAAAACACTTTGTATTGTGAAGCAAATGCAAGATATTTGTCTCAACTGTAGGATATTGAGTGTACTTGCGATGCTATCGAAATTAACTATGAACATCTTTAATTGCTATTATCTGTAGTTGCAATAATAAGGAAAGAAATCCTACAGACACACTCTGCCCAATGAAGGGTCTCAAATAGATATTTATTACTGAAAACCAGAGATGAAGGAAGAGCTTAATTTCTGACCCCAAAACACCAATCACTCTTACCCACCTCTAACGTCTGACTGCCCTCTTCCTAAAACCATGAAATGACACCAATCCGCTGATTAACTGTCCAGCCTCTCCTCCCCACTGATTGTGTCTGCAATCTGTCCCTCCTCTCCCTAACCACACAAGGCAAACCAAGGTCAGGGTCTTTATGAAAATCAAGGCTGCAGTGTGCAAGTATCCTGGAGAGGGGGAAGGAATTTTAAAAATGAAGTGGGAGGGGGAGGTGGCAGTAATATCACACACTGGGCTGAGGGGTGGCAGATGGAGTTTAGTTTGGATTAATGCGAGGCATTGGATTTGGTAAATCAAACACAAGCAGGACCAATACAATTAAAAGTAGGGTCTTTTGGCGGTGTTGTAGTACAGAAACCTAGGCCGTCAGGTATAATTCTTCAAAATTTACATCTCATATAGATAGTGTGGTTAAGAAGGTGTTTAACACACTTGTCTTCATAGGTCAGACCTTTGAGATCGGAATTGGGACGTCATGTTGTGGTTGTACAGGACATTGGCGAGATCTCTTCTGGAATACTGTGTCCTGTCTGGTCACCCTGCCCGCTCATTCCATAGGCACACCACCCTCTGGGTGAAAAAGCTGCCCCTTAGATCACCTTTAAATGTTCCCCTCTCACCTTAAGCCGATGTCCTCTAGTTTTAGACTCTCCCGTACCCTTAGAAAATACATTGACGATTCATTTTGATATTATTGACCTTGATGTTATTAAACGGGAAAGGATTCCGAAGAGATTAACCTGGATGTTGCTGGGAAATGAGGGATTGAGGTACAAGGGGAGGCTGGATAGACTGGGATTTTTTTTTTCACTGAAGAATATGAGATTAAGTGGTAACTTTACACAGGTTTATAAAAAACAAGGAAAGGTACAGATAAGCTGAAGGGCTGATGTATTTTCCCTAGAGTTGGTGATTCAAAACTGAGGGATATTTTAAGGCGTGAGGAAAAAGATTTACAAAAGTCATGAGAGGTAATTATTTTAGACAGAAGCTGGCTTGTGTGTGGAATGAACTTCCAGAGGAAGTGGTGTAAGCAGAGACAGTTACAACGTTTAAAGGGCATTTAGATCAGTCCATGGATAAGACATCAGTTTGGAAGGTGCTGTGAGCAGGGTGGCATTGCATCACTTTAAGGACCACAGAGATTGCCAGACCTTCCCCACACAGACACACACAGATACACACACAGCAGTTGTTAGGACACAACATTGAGATTATCTGGTAATTTAAAGTAAACATAAAGAAATGATCAATTTTCCTTGTAAACTGTTAAAATATGAATGACAGAGAACTCCCAAATTCCACTGTTTAAATCAAAAATATCAATTTGTTTTTTTTTAACTCTGAAAGTGAACATTTTACATCAACTATTCACAACTCTGAGACCCCCTTTTTCTTAACTGCTTATTACCCGACACCAACTCTACAGCAATGTACTGTTTCAAAAAGACACTTATTAAAATTACACAAACGTAATTTCAAAACCACACAGCAGCTGTTGTTTCATCTGACCTCACACCAAAATCCCTTTTTCCTATCGTTCCTGGGAAGACTGGCTCATGTTACAGGATGCTATTGAAGTGTCTACATTTCGGCATTCTGCAACCTGGGAACACATCCTTCCATGACAGTGCCTCTCAGGCTCCCCATCTCTGTCTATACCCCAAGCCCTTCCCCTTTGATGATATTTAAACTAAATCCCCTGCCAACGCTCTCTGGCAGTGATGTTCACGTCCACAGCACCCCATGTCAGGGCACAATGAAGAGATGGAGCTGTAAATGGGTGGAAGCTGCACATCCCGTCACTTCCAGCATGGGCTGCAAGTTTCCCCACACTGGGCAGGGATCGAACACAGCGCTATTGGGCAATTCACTGGGATGGCGTACACAGTCCTACATGCTGGGAGGGTAACTGCTCCTGGTTTACAGATCAATGCACTGGGGTGGGGTGCACAGTCCTACATGCTGGGAGGGTAACTGCTCCTGGTTTACAGATGAACTCACGGGTGATCACTGCACAGGTCGCTGTGCTGGTCAGACTATCTGGTTGAGGTTTATAGATACTGCAATGATGAGGTATGTGCAGCTCTCCATGCTGGATGAATATTTGTTTAAGGTTTACACATTAGTGCCCTCCTGTGGTCTGCATAGCTCTCCGTGTTGGGCAGATATTTAGTCTGGGCTATAGATCAATGCATGAGTGTGGTCTGCATTGCTTCCCCTGTTGAATACTTGCTGGAGGAACACTGCAATCCAGTCACCATCAGGAAGTGTAGAATTTGATGTTTCAGGTGTAGCCCTCCTTCTGGACTCTTACAGAACGGTTACATCCTAAATGTCGACTTCTCCACCTCCTAATGCTGCCTGGCTTGCTGTGTTCTCCCAGCTTCCTGCCTGTCTACTTTGGAGTCCAGCATCTGCAGCTTTTCAGTCTCTATCCCACCTCCCCAAACGGACAGATATCTCGCCTGTGTTTGAAGATAAGTGCTCTCACATGATCTGTGCAGTGTTTCACTCTGGACAGATTGCTGGATTGTATTGACCAGTGCAATGGATGAATCTGGACAGATTGCTGGGTTGTACTGAGCAGTACACTGGCGTGGTCTGCAGTGTTCCACGGTGAACAGATATCTCCCCGGGTTTGATGGTATCTGGGCTGGTTCTGTGAGGTGGATTGAGAATGTGGTATACCTAACCATTTCAGCTGATCAGGCAATGCCTTTAGTCCCCATTCCTGTGATTGGACCCTCCGTCTCTCACCCCATTAATGTTACAGTGTGTCCAGGCACAGGACATCATGTTGATGGGTAAGGGGGAAAGGTCATGGACAGGTCAAGGGGTCCCCCGGAACGTTCCGTCCCCAACATTCTATAACTGACATTCCCTGGAATGTTCTGTCCCTGACAGTCTATAAATGCCATTGCCTGGAAAGTTCTGTCCCCGACATTCTATAACTGACATTCCTCGGAAAGTTCTGTCCCTGACATTGTTTGTGAACGGCCGGATGTCAGTGAATGGAACAAATGATAATATCCCGAGGGAAGAGATCCCGTTCCAGGGAGAAAGCGACACTGTTCCGAAGGCCCCACAGGCAGTTAAAGGGGTGAATACGTTTTCCCTGCGTTTACATTTCTTCACAACACAGGATCGACCACAATTTAGACCAAAATACAGAAATTCCCAAACTCCGTTTGTCTTCAGGACACTGGGAGAGAATCCTTCAGCACAGCAACGTTTCCACCCTCCGTATTAGGAACTGGGAAGGAGTGACCTATGTCTGCTCTCGAGTGATCAAGTGTGTGGGAATCAAGTTCTAGAAATCATCTGTCCTTATGGATGTGTCTCTGTGTGTTTGGGGAGGGAGGGTTTCTTGTGCTTTATGTCACATTTTTATCAGTAATTCCGACCTTCCCATTTGTTATTTCGGCTCCAAGTATTTTAATAAATCCCTGAATACAAGGACATACTTGAAAAACTCACTGGGTCCTCGATCAAACGGGTCCCTTTGCCTCCAGGCTGATGGATAATGGGTTTGTTTTCCTTCCTCACAGTTAATGTAGTGACCATCTACGTCCTGCTTTATAAAGATTGTGGATTGTCTCCATGTGTCAGACGTTACCTGGGGGCCATGGCAGTGGCGGATCTCCTGGTCATTATACTCGACCTGATCCTAAGACACTTTCCCATTGTTTATCGGGAACAGTTTTTTTTTCTGAAAGACTCCGTCCCCGTGTGTAATATCCACGCCGTCCTGCTTTATGCAGCCACTGACTGCTCTGTCTGGTTCACCGTCACTTTCACCTTTGATCGGTTTGTGGCCATTTGTTGCCAGAAGCTGAAAAGTAAATATTGCAGTGAGAAAACGGCGGCTGTGGTTCTGGGAGCAGTGACTGTGCTGAGCTGTTTAAAGAACATTCCCTGGTATTTTATGCTCGAGGCTCGGTATTGGCTGCTGAACGGCCCTTGGTTTTGTGAGGTAACATTCGCTGTTCGTGACTTCAGTGTCTGGGTCACAATCGAGCTCCTCCACCATATTCTAACCCCGTGTGTCCCATTTCTCCTGATTCTGCTGCTCAATGTTCTCACCGTCAGACACATTTTAGTGACCAGCAGAGCCCGCAGGAGACTCCGCGCTCACCCCAATGGGGACGCTCAGTCTGACACAGAAATGAGAAACCGAAGAAAATCCATCATTTTACTGTTTGTGATCTCGGCCAATTTCATCCTGTTATGGTCAACGTTCATGCTGTATTCTATATGGAACCGGATGTATTATTTTGGGTATCGGTCTTTGGACCTCGATGACTTTGTGCGGGAATTGGGCTTCATGCTGCAGCTCCTCAGTTGCTGCACAAACACTGCGATTTATGCCGTGACACAGACTAAGTTCAGGCAGCAGCTGAAGAATGTGCTGAAATATCCCTTCACCCAATTCCATCCATCCGTCAAATTCCCCCATTAATCAATCCATCCGGGATTTTCTCATTTCAGTTCAGTGTTTCAGCGATGGAGCAGCCTGTCGCTATAGTGACAGACTGAGGGTAGTGCTGGTTTGTCCATCCTTATCCCACAGCGGGGTTACAGGAAAACATTTCAATGTTTCTCACAACTCAGGGGCCAGTGAGAAAAGGCACCATTCCACTGACTGTATCCATCACTTGCATTTGTAAACAATAAAAATGTTGATTAAAGCATGCCGATCAGCAGAGTGACCGATGTTGTTGTGTGTCTTTGTGTTGGAGAAGCTGAGCTGGAGAGAGACAGACTCAGTCCCAAGTCCTTGTCCTCAGTAAAGGGGAGGGCACCGTGCCCTGAGTTCAGGAGCTGGGTTGAACTCCCTCTGTCACTCCCATTGCAGCCTGGCCTCCCCATTTCCTCTCCCCCACTGTTTGTCCACATTTCTCCCCTCTCTCTCTCTGCACAGTCACTCTTTCTCACTACTTCTCCCTTTCACTCGCCCTCGTCCCCCTCTCTCTCATACACACCCCCAACCCTGCTTTCTCCATCTGCCTTCACTCTTCCCTCTCCCCCTCCTGCTCATTCTCACACTCACTGTCCTGCCGTAGTTGTCTCCCTCCCACAATTCTGTCTCTACCCCATTTTCCCTTCCTCCCACATCTCACCCCCCCCCCCCATATGCAGTCTCACCAGTCTCTGGGTCAGAGGGAGACGGAAGGATTAGGGAGAAAGAGTGTGTCAGAGAGGAAGGGAGGGACAGGAGGGAGAGAGATTCAGTCAGAGAGAAACCTCAGAGTTACTGCTTCACTATCAACAGGACCCCCTCACACTAACTGTGTCACTATCACCCTGTCCCGACACACTTACTTCATCACTATCACCCTGACCCCTTACAATTACTGCATCACTAACAGCCTCATCCCCACACACTTACTGCGTCACTATCACCCAGAACGTCCCACACTGCGCCACTATCACCCTGACCCCCTCACACTTACTGCATCAATACATCCTGCCCCCTCACAATTACTACGTCACTGTCACCCTTACACACCTACACTGACTGCGTCACTATCACCCTAACACCCCTACACTTACAGTGTCACTATCATCCTGACACCCTCACAGTTACTGCATCACTGTCACCCTGACACCCTCACACTTACTGCGTCACTCTCACCCTGACCACCTCACACTAACTGTATCACTAACAGCCTGTCCCCCACACGCTTACTTCGTCACTATCACCCTGACCTCTCATAATTACTGTGTCACTATGAGCTGGACACCCTCACATTTACTGCGTCACTATGAACCTGACCCACTCACACTTACTGCGTCAATATCATCTTGCCCCGTCACAATTACTACGTCACTGTCACCCTTGCACACATATTGACTGTGTCACTATCACCATAACACCCCTATATTTATTGCATCACTCTCACCCTGATCCCCTCACACTTACTGCATCAAAAGTATCCTGCCCCCTCACACTTACTGCATCACTATCACACTGACCGCCCTCAGACTTACGGCATCACTATCACCCACACCTCCTCTCAATTACTGCGTCACCGTCACCCTGACCCCCTGAACCATACAGCGTCACTATCACCCTGACCCTCTCACACTCACTCCATCACTGTCACACTGAAAACCTCACACTCATTCCATCACCTTCACCCTGACCCCTCTCACTCACTCCATCATTGTCACACTGATCCCCTCACACTCACTCTATCACCGTCACCCTGACCCCCTCACACTCACTCCATATCTGTCACACTGACCTCCTCACACTCACGCCAACACTGTCTCCCTGACCCCGTCACACTTACTCCCTCACCGTTAACCTGACTTCCTCACACTCACTCCATCACCATCACCCTGCCCCCTCACACTCACTCCATCACAGTCACCTGTCCCTCTCACACTCACTCCATTACAGTTTCCCTGACCCACTCCATCATCTGTCCTGACCCCCTCATACTCACTCCATCAACATCACCCTGCCCCCTCACACTCACTCCATCACCGTCACTCCGACCCTCCCATACTCACTCCATTACAGTTTCCCTGATCCACTCACACTCACTCCATCATAGTCACCCTGACCCCCGCCACTCCATCACTGTCACCCAGACCCTCTCACACTCTGTCCATCACTCTAACCCCTGACACTCACTCCATCACCGTCACTCCGACCCTCCCATACTCACTCCATTACAGTTTCCCTGACCTACTCACACTCACTCCATCATCATTTCCTGACCCCCTCATACTCCCACCATCATAGTCACCCTGACCCTCTCTCTCTCACTCCATCACTGTCATCCTGACCTTTGACACTCACTCCATCACCGCCAACCTGACCCTCTCACACTCACTCCAACACCATCACCCTCACCCCCTCACACTCACTTCATCACCGTTACACGGATCCCCTCACACTCTCTCCATCACCGTGACACTGACCATCCTCACACTTACCTACGTCACCATGACCCTGACACCCTCAAACTCACTGCATCACGTTCACCGTCACCCTCTCTCACTCTGTCCATCACTGTCACCCTGTGCCCTGACACTCACTCCCTCACCGTCACCCTGACCCCCTCGCACTCACTCCATCACCGTCACCATGATCCCCTCACACTCACTCCATCACCGTCACACTGACATCCTCACACTCACTCCCTCACCGTCACCCTGACCCCCTCGCACTCACTCCATCACCGTCACCATGATCCCCTCACACTCACTCCATCACCGTCACACTGACATCCTCACACTCACTCCCTCACCGTCACCCTGACCCCGTCGCACTCACTCCATCACCGTCACCATGATCCCCTCACACTCACTCCATCACCGTCACACTGACATCCTCACACTCACTCTATCACCGTCAACCTGACCCCTCTCAATCACTCCATCACTGTCAGCCTGACCTTATCACCCTCACGCTATCACCGCCACCCAAAACCCCTCACACTCACTCTATCACCGCCACCCTGACCATCTCTCTTTCACTCCATCACTGTCACCCTGACCTTTTATACTCACTCCATCACCGTCACCTTGAACCTCTCACACCCACTCCATCACCATCGCACTGACACTCTCACACTCACTCTGTCACCGTTACCCTGACTCCCTCACACTCACTCCATATCTGTCACTCTGACCCCCCTCACACTCACTCCACCACAATCACCCTGAACCCCTCACATTAACTCCATCACCGCCACATTGACAAACTCACACTCACTCCATATCCGTCAACCTGATCCCTTCACACTCACTCCATCACCATCACCCTGACCCCCTCACATTCACTCCTTCACCGTCACACTAACACCCTCGCACTCAGTCACCGTCACCCTGACCCTCTCATGCTCACTCCATCACCGTCACCGTGATCCCCTCACACTCACTCCATGTCTGTCACCCTGCTCCTCTCACTCTCACTCCAACACCGTCACACGGACACCCTCACACTCATTCCATCACCGTCACCCTGACCTCCTCACACTCACTCCATCACCATCATCCTGACTCCGTCACACTCACACCATCACCGTCACCCTGACCCTTCAAACTCACTCCATCACCGTCACCCTGACACTCACACTCTGTCCATCACTGTCACCCTGATCTCTGGCACTCACTCCATCACTATCACCCTGACCCTCTCACACTTACTCCATCACCATCACACTGACGCCCTCACACTCACTCCATCTCCGTCTCACTGAATCACTCACACTCACTCCATCACCGTCACCCTGCCCCCTCACACTCACTCCATCACTGTCACCCTGACCTCCTCACAGTATGTCCATCACTGTCACCCTGACCCTCTCACACTCACTCCATCATCGTCACCCTGGCCCCCCACACTCACTCCACCACAGTCACCCTGACCCTCTCACACTTTCTCCATCACTTTCACATTGACACCCTCACACTCACTCCATCACCGTCACCCTGGCACTCTCACGAAAACACCATCACCATCACCCTGACCCCTCACAGACACTACGTCATATAAAGCTCCATACCACTCCCACTGTCATGCACACCCTCACGCACTACACCACCCTCACTCACACTGCCCCACAACACTCCCACCTTCACGCTCACCACCACACACTCCACCACCATCACACACACTGCCCCACACCACCCCCAACGTAACACTCACCACCACACACTCCACCACCATCACAATACTGCGCTACAACACTCCCACCATCACGCTCACCACCACACACTCCACCACCATCACACACACTGACCCACTCCACCCCCACCGTCACGGTTACACCCACACAGTCTACCACCATCATACACTGCCCCACACTACCCCCACCGTCACGCTCACCCTCACACAATCCACCACAATCACACACACTGACCCACTCCATCCCCACCGTCATGCACAACCCCACACCCTCCACCATCATCACACACACTGCCCCACACGACCCTCACTGTCACGCTCATCCCCTCACCCTTCACCACCATCAAAAACACTGCCCCACACCACCCCCACCATCACGCTCACCACCACACCCTCCACCACCATAAGACACATTGCCCCATACCACCCCAACAGTCACGCTTACCCCCTCACCCTTCACCACCATCACGCACAATGCCCCACACCACCCATACCGTCACGCTCACCCCAACACCCTCCACCACCATCACACACACTGCCCCATACCACCCCAACAGTCACGCTTTCCCCCTCACCCTTCACCACCATCACGCACACTGCCCCACACCACCCACACCATCACGCTCACCCCACACACTCCAACACCATCACACACACTGCCCCACACCACCCACACTGTCACGTTCACCCACACACATTTCACTACGATCACACACACTGCCCGACACCACCCACACCGTCACGCTCACCCCACACACTCCCCTACGGTCATGTTCACTCTCCTGCACAGGCGCTCACTATCACACTCACTCCACCACACAATGTCCCAGTAACTTGCTCACTCACCATGCACAAAGCCTCACCATTAGACTCACTCAAACACACTGTACACCACTGTGTCACTCATTCCCCCACACACAGCCCCACCCTGGTTCTCAGACCCTGTGGACTCCCCTTCCATTACGCTCACACTCCCGCACACCCCCACGGTCCCGTTCACTCCCCTGCACATGGCCCCATCATCACATTCACTTCCCCACACTCTCCCTCACCATCAGGCTCACTCTCGTGCACACACCCGCAGCATCACACTCACACGCCCACGCAGTCGCCCACCATCACACACCTTAAACTCAGCTCCTGCGTGTGAACACCGACCCAGTTGATACCCTCTAAGTGGCCTTTAACCCCATCCCCATTCTATTCCCTGAGTGACAGACAGGATGTCCCACACAATGTGTTCTGTTTGTGATATCCTGTTGTACCAGTCTCAGCCACAGCCCATGGTGCCACTCCACCTGTTACCCCTGGAAACGGCTAGTGTTCTCATACCCACTATGTCCCCGAGCAATGGTGTTTGGCCCTAGCTCCATACAGTTGCCTTAGCAATGGCCTGACATGCCGTCCTAATCTCTGTTCCCTAACATCGGTCTGAAGATCGACAACACTATTCTATTCCTCCAGCAGTGAAGGATTTGAGGAACACAGAAACATTGGGAGGTTATGATTGCAAGATGGAGAGAGAGTAAATGAGATTGGGGAAGGCAAGGACAGTGGAATTGAGTGTGTAAATGGGAAAATGAGAGAGGAACATTGGCGCAATGTGAGAGTGGGAGGGATATATGGAGGGAGAGTGACAAAGGGAGCAAGTTGAATTCTGCTGAAAGCCAAGTTGGAATGGGAGTCCCAGGGGTGAAAGTAATGACAGGGAGAGTTAAACCCAGCTCCTGAGCTCAGGGCGCATTGCCCTCCCCTTCCCGGAGGACCAGGACTTGGGGCTGAGCCTGTCTCTCTCCAGATCAGCTTCTCCAACGCAAAGAGATATAACAACATCGGTCACTCTGCTGCTCGGCACGCTTTAATCAACATTTTTATTGTTTGCAAATGGAAGTGATCGATACAGTCAGTGGAATGGTGCCTTTTCTCACTGGCCTCTGAGTTGGGAGAAACATTGAAATGTTTCCCTATAACACCCCCCTTCCCCCCGGGGGATAAGGATAGACAAACCAGTGCAACCCTCTACGGTTACCATAGCGACAGGCTGCTCCATTACTGAAACACTGAACTGAAATGAGATAATCCCCGATGGATTGATTAATGAGGGAATTTGATTGATGGATGGATTTGGGTGAAGGGATATTTCAGCACATTCTTCAGCTGCTGCCTGAACTTAGTCGGGGTCACGGCATAAATTGCGGTGTTTGTGCAGCAACTGAGGAGCTGCAGCATGAAGCCCAATTCCTGCACAAAGGGATGGAGATACACGGACTGATACACAATATCCCACATCCATCTCCATAGAGAATACAGCATTAACTTTGACCATAACAGGATGAAATTGGCCGAGATCGCAATCAGTAAAATGATGGATTTTTTTTGGTTTCTCATTTCTGTGTCAGACTGAGCGTCCCCATTGGGGTGAGCGCGGAGTCTCCTGCGGGCTCTGCTGGTCACTAAAATGTGTCTGACGGTGAGAACATTGAGCAGCAGAATCAGGAGAAATGGGACACACGGGGTTAGAATGTGGTGGAGGAGCTCGATTGTGACCCAGACACTGGAGACTGCAACAGCGTCTGTTATGTCACAAACCCAGGGGTCTTTCCCCAGCCAATAGCGAGCCGTGAACATAAAATACCAGGAAATGTTCCTTAAACAGCTCAGCACAGTCACTGCTCCCAGAACCACAGCCGCCGTTTTCTCACTGCAACATTTACTTTTCAGCTTCTGGCAACAAATGGCCACAAACCGATCAAAGGTGAAAGTGACGGTGAACCAGACAGAGCAGTCAGTGGCTGCATAAAGCAGGACGGCGTGGATATTACACACGGGGACGGAGTCCTTCAGGAAATAAAACTGTTCCCGATAAACAATGGGAATGTGTCTCAGTATCATGTCGATGAATATGACCAGGAGATCTGCCACTGGCATGGCCCCCAGGTAACGTCTGACACATGGAAACGATCCACAATCTTTATAAAGCAGGACGTAGATCGTCACGACATTAAATGTAAGGAATTTTTAAAAATCCCATTATCCACCAGTCTGGAGGCAAAGGGACCCGTGTGACTGGGGACCCAGTGAGATTTTCAAATGTGTCACGTATTCAGGGATTTATTAAAATAATTGAAGCTGGAAAAACAAATGGGGAGGTCAGAATTTCTGACAAAAATGTGACCTAAACCACAAGAAACCCTCCGTCCCCAAACACACAGACACACATCCATAAGGACAAATGGTTTCTAGAACATTCCCACACATTCGATCACTCGAGAGCAGTCACAGGTCACTCCTTCCCAGTTCCTAATACGGAGGGTGGAAACGTTGTTGTCCTGAAGGATTCTCTCCCAGTTTCCTGAAGACAAACGGAGTTTGGGAATTTCTGTATTTTGGTCTAAATTGTGGTCGATCCTGTGTTGGGAAGAAATGTAAGTGCAGGGAAAACGTATTCATCCCTTAAACTACCTAAGGGGCCTTCGGAACAGTGTCTCCTTCTCCCTGGAACGGGATCTCTTCCCTTGGGATTTTATCATTTGTTCAATTCACTGACGTCTGGTCGTTCACAAACAATGTCAGGGACAGAATGTTCCAGGGAATGTCAGTTATAGATGTTGGGGACAGAACGTTCTGGGGAATTGCTGTTATAGAATGTTGGAGCCAGAATGTTCCGGGAAATGTCGATTGTAGAATGTTGGGGACAGAACGTTCCGTGGAGCGTCAGTTAGAGAATGTCAGGGGCAGAACGTTCTGGGGAGTGTCAGTTAGAGAATGTTGGCGACAGAACATTCCCGGGAGTGTTAGTTATTGAATGTTGGGGACAGAACTTTCCGGGGAATGACAGTGACAGAATGTTGGGGACAGAGCATTCCGGGGAATGTCAGTTATATAATCTCAGGAACAGAATGTTCCGGGAACTCCTTGACCTGTCCATCACCTTTCCCCCTACTCACCCCACCAACATGATGTACTGTGCTGGGACACGCTGTAACATTAATGTTGTGAGAGACGGAGTGCCTAATCACAGGAATAGGAACTAAAGACATCCCCAGATCAGCTGAAATGGTTAGATATGCCACATTCTCAATCCACCTCACAGATATGACCCAGACACTATAAACCCATGGGGAGATATCTGTTCACAGTAGAGCACTGTGTAGACTAGGCCAGTGTACTGCTCAGTACAACCCAGCAATCTGTCCAGATTCATCCATTGCACGAGACAACGCAATCCAGCACTTTGCCCAGAGTGCAACACTGCACAGATCATGTGAGGACACTAACCTTCAAACACAGACGAGAAATCTGTTCAGTACGGGTAGCCAGTTAGAGACCGAAAAGCTGCAGATACTGCAATCCAAAGTAGACAGGCAGGAAGCTGAGAGAACACAGCAAGCCAGGCAGCATCAGGAGGTGAACAAGTCGACGTTTCGGGTGTCAAACTTCGGCAAGAATCCTGAAGGAGGGCTACACCTGAAACATCCAATTCCACACCTCCTGATGCTGCCTGGCTTGCTGTTTTCCTCCAGCAAGTATTCAGCATGGGAAGCAGTGCAGACCACAGTCGTGCAAAGATCTATAAACCCGAACTAGACACCTGTTCAGCACGGGGAGCTGTGCAAACCACAGTGGAGCACCAATGTGTGAACCTGAACCAAATATCAATCCAGCATTGGGAGCTACACAAACCATATCATTGCATTATCTATAAACTTCAACCAGATAGTCGGACCAGCACAGCGACCTGTGAATTAATCTGTAAACCAGGAGCAGTTACCCTCCCAACATGTAGGGCTGTTTACCCCACCCCAGTGCATTGATCTGAAACCCAGGAGCAGTTACCCTCCCAAAATGTAGGGCTGTGTACCCCACCCCAGTGCATTGATCTGTAAACCAGGAGCAGTTACCCTCCCAGCATGAAGAGCTGTATACACCATCCCAGTGCATTGCTCAGTAACACTTTGTTTGATCCTTGCCCAGTGTGGGGAAACTTGCAGCCCATGCTGGAAGTGACAGGATGTGCTTCTCCCAACCATTTCCGCTCCATATCTCCATTGGGCCATGACAAGGTGTGAACATCACCGCCAGAGAGAGATGGTGAGAGAATCAGTTTAAATATCACCACATGGGAGGGGATGGAGTACAGACAGAGAGGGGGAGACTGAGAGACAGTATCATGGAAGGATGTGTTCCCAGGTTGCAGAATGCTGAAATGTAGACACTTCGATGGCATCATGCAACATGAGGCAGTCTTCGCAGGAAAAATGGGAAAAGACAAACTGGTGTAAGGTCAGATGAAACAACAGCTGCTGTGTGGTTTTAAACTAAGTTCATGTAACTTTAATAAGCATCTTATTGAAACAGTATATTACTATAGAGTTGGAGTCGGGTAATATGTGGTTGAGAGAAAGGGGGTCTCAGAGTTGTGATTAGTTGACGTAAAATGTTCACTTTCAGAGTGAAAAAATAAATTGATGTTTTTATTTAAACACTGGAATTTGGGAGTTCTCTATCACTCATGTTTTAACAGTTTATGAGGTTAATTGACTATTTCATTATGCTTAGTTTAAATTACCAGATGAGCTCAATGCCGTGACTTAACTATTCTTGTGTGTGTATCTGTGGGTCTCTGTGTGGGGCAAGTCTGGCAGTCTCTGTGGTGCTTAAAGTGATGCAATGCCACCCTCTGCTGGCCTCCACACGCCACTGCACAGGCATTGGCAGAGGGTGAAAACTAACGGATTCATTCAGAGAGGGGGAAGAAAAGAGCAGCTGATCACAGCACCATCCAAACTGATGTATTACCCATGTACTGATCTAAATGTCCTTTAAACGTTGTAACTGTCCCTGCTTTCACCACTTCCTCTGGAATTTCATTCCACACACAAGCCAGCTTCTGTCTAAAATAATTACCTCTCATGATCTTTGTAAATCTTTTTCCTCGCAGCTTAAATTATCCCTCAGTTTTGAATCCCCAACTCTAGGGAAAAGACATCACATCTTCAGTTTTTCTCTACCCCTCATGATTTTATAAGCCTCTGTAAATTTACCCCTTAATCTCATATTCTCCAGTGAAAAAGGTCCCAGCCTATCCAGCCTCTCCTTTATCTCACTTCCTCCATTCCCAGTAACATCTAGGTTAATCTCTTCTGAACCTTCTTCAGCTTAATAATATCAACGTCAGCAATATCAAAGTGAATAGTCAATGTATTTTCTGAGGGTAGACAAGTGCAAAACTAGAGGACATAGGTTTAAAGTGAGAGGGAAAATATTTAAAAGTGACCCAAGGGGCAGCATTTTCACCTAGAGGGTGGTGTGCCTATGGAATGAGGGCGGGATGACCAGGCTGGACACAGTATTCCAGAAGAGGTCTCACCAATGTCTTGTACAACCTCAACATGACGTCCCAATTCCAACACTCAAAGGTCTGACTAATAAAGACGTGTGCTAAACACCTTCTTAAACACACTATTTATATGAGATGCAAATTTTAAAGAATTATATCTGACGGCCTAGGTCTCTGTTCTACAACATTGCCAAAGGCCCTACTTTTAATTATATAGGTCCTGCTCTTGTTTGATTTACCAAATCCAATACCTCGCATCAATCCAAACTAATCTCCATCTGACACCCCTCAGCCCAGTGTAATATATTGCTGCCACCTCACCATCCCCCTTCAATTTTAAAACGCCCATCTGTCTCCAGGAGGCCTACACACTCCGGCCTTGATTTTCACAAAGACCCTGAGCTTGATTTGTCTTGTGTGGTTAGGGAGAGGAGCGACAGATTACAGACACAGTCAGTGGGAAGGAGAGGCTGGAGAATAGTCACCGGCCTGGTATCATTTCATGGTTTTAGGAAGAGGGCAGTCGCACGTTAGAGTTGGGTAATACTGATCGGTATTTTGGGGTCAGAAATTCAGGTCTCCCTTCGTCTTTGGTGTTGAGTAATAAATATCTATTTAAGACCCTTCATTGGGCAGAGTGCGCCTGCAGGATTTCTTTCCCTAATATTGTAGACTACAGGTAATAGCAATTAAAGATATTCATAGTTATAGATGTAAGTTTGCTCGGTGAGCTGAAAGGTTCATTTCCAGACGTTTCATTGCCTTACTAGGTAACACCTTCAGTGGAAGATAAATCCAACACACCACGCTCCTACTGATTACCCAAAATTCACAAACGAGGAGCCCCCCTCAGACCTATAGTCTCACTACCTGGAAACACCAACTTACAGATTGGCCAAGGAGCTACACGAAAGACTAAGAAGACTAGTAGAAGGTTCATGCCACTCCATCCACTCCACCCAAGAATCCCTGAGGACCATTAAAGACACTAAGATAGAATTGGACAACAGGCAGAAAACTAGGATACATAAACACCAACTAGCCACAAAAGGACATGACTGTCTGTTATTAGTATCCTCACAAAACGGTTAAGGAGGACACAACTTCGACTGGGACAATACATCCATCCATGGACAAGCCAAACAAAGACATGCACGAGAATTCCTAGAAGCATGGCATTCCAACCAGAACTCTATCAACAAACACATCGAGTTAGACCCCATCTACCACTGTCTGAGAAAAGGAACAGGAAATGACTTCACCACAGGAAATAATGTCATAAAAGGAAATGACATCACCAACTCAAAGAAACCCAAACACATAAATAGAAAGCAGCAAGTTTCAGCATTGCTTTGCATAACGTCCACTGAAGATGTTGCCTAGTAAAGTCATGAAACGTCTAGAAATGAATCTTTCAGCTCAGCGAGCAAACCTACATCCAAATCCTCAACCTGAGCTACAAACCTTCTCAAAACTCACTATGTTCATAGTTAATTTCGATGGCACAGTACATGCACTCAACATCCTACAGTTCAGACAAATATCTTGCATTTGTTTAACAATACAAAGTGTTTTGTGTAGTTCAGTAATGGTAACTTGATTATATTAAATCCACACCGAGCTGAAAGCTCGTACTTAAAATATGACCCAAAATCTGGGTATGGTAGTGTAGTGGGTAGCGTTCCTGTCTCTGAGCCAGATCTCTGGATTTGATTCCAATTTCTGAACATGTTAAGTAGTGTTCCTAGCTCTGGACTAGAAGGTCTGGATGCAAGTCCTGCCTGTTGCAGAGGTTTGTCACAGCATGTCAGAACAGGCTGATGAGCAAACACACAGGAGAATAATGTTACAGCTTTATGGGTATTGCTGAGTAGTGCTCGTGTCCCTACCTCCGTGCACAAAGGTCGAGATGTAAATCCCACAGACGTGTTTCATGATACATCTGAACAAACTGATTAAAGTTGATTTAGAACTGTGACCTGATGGAGAAGGAAGAGGTGTCAGTATTGAATTTCAGAATTTAGGCCCGGGATAAATGAAAGTACAGCTATTCGTGTTGATTGGAGTCACATTTCGCAGTAGTAAATGTTTATAAAACCAGAACGGTCATGGGTAGGGTGAGTAGTCAGAGTTTTTCCCCAGATTAGGGGCGTCCAAAACTAGAGGACATTGGTTGAAAGTAAGAGGGGAAAGGTTTTGGTGAGGTCTCAGCGGCACCTTTTCACACAGAGGGTGGTTTGTGTATGGAATTAGCTGCGAGAGGAAGTGATGGAGGCTAGTACAACTACAGCATGTAAAAGGCATCTGGATGCTGACAAGCTTTTCCAGCATTTTTTTAAATTGTTTAAAAAATGCATTCATTTTAACGCAGGTATTCTGAATACATTAAACATTTTGTTTTTTAATGATGCAGGGACATATAAACATATCTTCAAATCAACCAAGACCATTTTTCTGCTCAGGGTATGGCTCTGCGTATGACAGCAGCAATGATGCACCTACATGGAACAGGGAATGTGATGGAGACATAGTTTGGACAATGTACAAGGAGACCTCACATGGTCCAGTTTGGAAGAGGATGACACTATTGTGTGATTTAACTCAGAGAGGGAGACAATGTAATCTGCCTGAGAATGAACGGCCTATTGCACTCTCTGTCCTTCACTGTTCCTCGTCTCAGCAATGTGTGCGAGCTAAAAAAAACCTCTACAGTCATCTTTACCGTTCTTGTTTTTATAGAATTGCTGCAGTGTGGAAACAGGCCCTTCGGCACAACATTTACATACCAACCTTCCGAAGAGTAAGCTTCCCAGACTCGTTCCCCTACATTTACCCTGACTATTGTAACGAACCTAAAAATCCCCGAACACTATGACAATTTAGCATGACCAATCCACCTAACCTGCACACATTTGGACTGTGGGAGGAAACTGGCGCACCCATTAGAAGCTCATGCAGACAGAGGGAGAAGGTGCAAACCCCACCCAGTTAATCGCCCGAGGCTGGAATCGAACCCAAGTCGCTAGTGCTGTGAGGCAGCAGCTCTAGCCACTGAGCCACTGTGTTACACGTTGGGCTATCTCTGACCGCAATTCATTGGAATCTCATCACTGCCTAATTCAAAGGGAATTCAGACAAATCCAACGGTTCCGGAATGAAATCCCATTGTTAGCAGGTTGTGTGAGCAGAATGTGTTCAGAAGCAGAATAACATTTTGGACAATCTCTCACTTTTTCCTTTTGTCATGAGTTACACGAATATCTGGGCAAAGTTCTTTCAACTTGATATTGCAGAGATTTTGTTTATTGTGTGTGTGTGTGTGTGTGTGTGTGTGTGTGTACAAAGAACAAAGAAAATTTACAGCCCATGAACAAGCCCTTCATCTGCCACATTTCCGCCCAACTCTCCTGTCTATCTATATCCTCCTGTATTCTCTGACATTCCGTTGTGCTTTCTGCAACTCCATCAAACTTCAGGTCATTTGCAAACTTGCTAATCATACCAACAGTGCCCTCATCCAGATCATTTATATATATATTACAAACAACAGTGGCCCCAACACTCTCCCCTGTGGATCACCACTGGTCACCTTTCTCCATTTCGAGAAACTCCCTTCAACTACTACTGTCTGTCTCCTGTTTCTCAACCAGTTCTTTATCCAACAAGCTAGAATTCCCTGCACACCATATGACTTCAATTTCTCCATTAGTCTACCATGGGGAACCTTGTCAAACATCTTACTAAAGTACATGTATATGACATCAAGAGCCCTTCCTTCATCTATTAACTTGGTCACTTCCTCGAAGAACTCTATTAAGTTGGTAAGGCACAATCTCGCCTGCACAAAACCATGTTGCCTATCACTGATAAGCTTATTATTTTCTAAATATAAATAGATCCTATCTATGAGTACCTTCTCCAGCAACTTTCCAAGCACTGACGACAGGCTCACTGGTCTGTAGTTACCAGGAATATCCCTACTACCATTCTTGTACAGGGGAACAACATAAGCTCCCTCCAGTCCTCTGGGACCTCACCCGTATTTAAGAATGCCACAAAGATATCTGTCACGGCCCAAGATATTTCCTCTCTCACCTCCCTCAGCAACCTGAAATAGATACCACCTGGTCCTGGGTATTTATCTACGTTAATAACCTCCAGCGTACCCAGCACATCTTTGCGTGTGTGTATGTGTTTTTTTGTTTAGAAAGGAAAATATCGATTTATTTTGCAATACCCAAACACTTCGCCATTCATCTTTCCATCATAGTTTGAGCAACATTGCTCTGGATCATAAGCGTGCTATTTCAGCTGATTAAAGAAACTCGCCTGACTTGTTCCTAAAACTGACACTGACCCAGTCTGAGACCGACATCATCGGCCATATCACCAACCTGGTTATATTTATCATTTATTGTGAGCAGTGGAGGAGTGAGACTAGAAACCAAACAGTGACACAAAATGCAGGGTAACTTTAGACCGGTGAGCCTAATGTCAGTGGTGGGTGAGTTGTTGGAGGGGATTCTCAGTGACAGGATTTACATACATTTGGAAAGGCAAGGGCTGATCGGGGTAGTCAACGTGGCTTTCTGCATGGGAAATCATGTCTCATTAATTTGGTTGAGATTTATGAAGAGTTTACAAAGAAGATTGATGAAGGCAGTTTGGTAGACATTGTCCATACGGCCCTCAGCAAGGTGTTCACAATATTCCGAATGGTGGACAGATTAGGAAGTTTCCGTCACATGGGATACAGAGGAAGCTCGTCACAATTGGCTTGAAGGAAGAGGGATATTTTTCAGACTGGAGGCTTGTTAGCGGCAGTATGCTTCAAGGATCAGTACTGAGTTCACTGCATTTCATCATTTATGTAAAGGATTTAGATGTGAATATCGAGGCCATAGATAGTAGGTTTACAGATTCCATCAGAAAGGTGGTCGTGTAGATTATCTCAGAGTTCAACGACACCACCATTAGATGGGACAAAGTGATAAGGAGTGATAGGGCAGTAATTATACACTTAATGGTAAGGTCCTGGGGAGTGTTGTGAAGCAAAGGGACCTGGGGCTGCAGGTACATTGTTCCTTGAAATTGGAGTCGTAGGTCGACAGAGTAGTGCAGAACACATTTGGCACATTTGCCTTAATCAGTCAGAGCATTGAGTATATGAGTTGTGGTGGCATTTTGCATCTGTACAGGATGTTGGTGAAGCCACTTTATGAACACTGCGTACAACTTGATTGTCTGCAGAAAAGATTTATACGGATGTCCCAGGACTGGAGGTTTGAGCTTTAGGGAGAGGCTGGTGAGGTTGTGGTGTTTCCATGTGGAGTTTCAGAGGCTGAGGGGTGACATTATAGAGGTTTATAAATTAATCAGAGGCATGGATATTCTGAACAGCCATGTTCTGCTCCCCAGGACAGCGGAGTCCAGAACAAGAGGGCATAGGTTGAAGGGGAGAGAGCGAATGATTTAGAAGGGACCTGAAGGTAAATATTTCACACAGAGAGTGGTGTGTGTACATGAAGTGCTGACAGATGACGTGGTGAAGGGGGGTACAATCGCACATTTAAAAAGTATCTGAAAGAGGAGGGATATTGGCCAAATGCTGGCAAATGGGACGAGATCAGATTTGATATATGATCGGAGTAAACAGATTGGACTAACGGGTCTGTTTCCATTCTGCATGAATCGCTGAGTCTATAAGAAGGATGACAAATAATTCTGAAAGGACCTTTTATGTCAGAATTCTCTTCACTGGAAGTTTATCGTGCCTCCATATCCACATTGATTGAAAGTTGTGTTAGGTATATATTTGACAGAGAAGTGAGTCACGTATAATGGGATGAAGACAGGAAAGTGGGGCTTAGACCCCAACCTGATCAGCCACAATCTTAGTGCCTGTTGGAGAAGGCTCAAAGTATCTAATGACCCACTCCTGCTCCTCAGTCCCATGTTTCTGTATTCCATTCAGCCCCTCAAACTTGCTGGACAGGAGCAGTTGGAGGCTACTTACTCCTATAACCTGGGGCACAGAAACAGAGGAAACCATTCAACCCTTCAAGACTGTCTCACACGCTTTGAGGTGGTTTGGGAAATGTAATTTGAAAACCAATGCTGGATATGAAAGAGGCCCCTCATCTATCTTTACAGAGCTTCCCCTCTCTGCAAATTGTGCTTCATTTGTTGGTCATGTTATAGACCCAGATTCACTGTGAATACAGCCCCCATACCTCACCCAGAGATGGCTCACAAAATTCTCTGGTCTCCCTGACTGCAACATTCAGTAGCATACCTTCCAAGAATGTAATACTCACTAACTTTCCAATAGCAGAATTGGAGTACATCAGAAACAGGGGCAGGTCGTTCACTCCCCAAGCCTGCCTTGCCCTTCATTAAGATCGTGGCTGATCTGCTTTCGGTCTGAAATCCTCTTTAATGTCCAATTCCTCGAACCCTCACCTCTCTGACAGGTCAATGCCCATGTACATCCTCTTCTAATACTTTCAGTCATCTAGCTCCCCGAACACTCTTGAGAAGAGACATCCTGACATTCAATACCACCTGTTTGAAGAAAACACTTGCTGCTCGGGTATCATGGCCTATTGATATGAACAAAAGAGGTTTAGGTAAAAATGACTGGCCCTGATATCAAGGCAGTGTTTGAATTTGTTAACATCAAGTAGCTTAACAAAACTGGACTTAATGGGAATCAGAAAAAACTCTCCAGTGTTTGGAATCAAACATGGCACAAAGGAATATGTTCATCATCTCAGTCCTGGGTCGCCTCTGTGGGAGGTCCTCAGGGTAGTTTCCTGTTCACAAACATCTTTACCTGCTTCATCAATGTCTCCCCGCTCCCACCCTCCCCACCATAAGATCAGAAGTGGGGATAGTCACCGAAGATTCCACAATGTTCAGAACATTTTATCCTGAACTGGTCTGAGTCCATGAGCAGCGAGACCCCGACTCCATTGAGGCCTGTGCTGTTAACGTGTCCATAACATTTATGTAACAGCACTTTCTGACCCTGCACATTTCCACAGTTAAACAAGAGTCCATTCAGCACCGCACGCTGGTTTCACAGGAATATGAGGAATCCATTCAGCCCATTGACACTATTGGAGAAGAACAGGGGCAGCCCACTCAGTGCCTCCAGGCGATTACTCAGGAAGAGAAGGAGTCTAGTGTGATGGACCACACCAGAGCCCCTCGAAAATATCTGAAGGTAGTAGCCGAGACTCGAATGTTTTCTTATTTTAAAGGAATTTTAAAGTGCCTGTTCCAGATGCAATGTGACTGGTCAAACACCTCGGTGTGAAGCAAAAGACCATCTATTTAAACACGAAAGATAAAATGAAACCAAAGAAAGAGGAATTTAGAATAACGTAATGCTATTGGACAAGTTAACAGAATAATAGAACTAGGAGCTATTACTAATGAATTGTTCCAATATAGGAAAATCCCATAAACACAGCCCTTGTCAAAAAGGAAAATTCAGGAATAGAAAACAGCATCAAGAGAAAATTCAGAATGACTAGCAGCCAGGACACATTCCCTGAAGCTGCCAACTCTGTGGAGACCCCAATAGTGTTTGATGATACTGAGAAACCAAAACCCAGTGATCCTAATCTGTGAGAGCTGGCCACACCCATTCCAGCTGCATTAAAATAAACCTAAGGCCTCGCTAGCTGTTTACTCAAGTGGTCTTAACTAACCAGCTTGGTAACGATCGATTAATCTCTCTCTTAAAAGAAACCAGGACAAAAAGAACCTCTTAAAGCTACAGTATAATCACACTTGTCAGTACATCGAGCTGTCAAACAGGAACCAGGGGTAACCAGTCAGGCCCTTGGCGCTGTCCAATCGGACGAGGAAGAAGCTAGTCAGTCCCTTGAGTCACTTATACAGGAACAGAAGGAGGCCATTCCCACCTCAATGCACTTACACAGGGGCAGAATGAGGTGATTGATGCTGAAAGCTGATGAATGTCTTATGACCGAAACATCGATTCTCCTGCTTCTCGGATGCTGCCTGACCTGCTGTGCTTTTCCAGCAATCGACTCTCTACTCTTACCGCCAGCATCGGCAGGCTTAGGTCCCTCCAGATTGATGCTCTAACATGATTAACAAGTGGAGCAGAGGCTGCACAGATAGACTGCTCCATGTTGTTTCTCCTGGCTCCGTTGCTTATGATACACACGTGGGACTTTAACGTGGTTTTCTAGTGGTGAGGTGGGAAGCCATATGTCTTGTGTGAAGTCTCAAGAAGGCACCTTCCATCTCCAAGAAGACAGCCTGGTGTTTCTATGAAGGGCGGAAGTGGGTGGAATTGGCTACCTGTTTCAGATGGAAGATATTGTGGCTGCTGTTGGGGATTGTGAACAACCTGATGTTCAGTCCAGGGTTCACACGCCGACTGCACAATAACGTGGGGAGAGTTAATTTAGGCATATAAACTATTAGGAAAGTCACGTTAGACTGACGAATGGACTCTGTAAGTTCAAATAATACTGATCTTGTTCATGTTGATCTTGTTTAGTGCACGTCCGTTTCAGTGTAGCATGTACGAATTACTCTGTCGAAGTCTATTTCCACCCTATGATCTGTCTGGCCTTGCTTACTATGATCTTCTTCTACTGCTCATAAATAAAGTGTTTCACTGTGCTGAGGTACACCTGACAATAAATCAAACCAATCAATCAATAAAGTATGGAATTTCTGTCCCTATCAATGTCTCTTTTGGAAATAAGTGATCGCTGCCACTCCTGTGTTTCAGCATCACAATTTCTTCGTCTCTCAAAGCTCTATAGATTAAACACTCAGCTTATTCACGCTATCCTCATGTTACCATCACCCGTAACTGTGGTAAGGAGATGATTCCTTACAAAGGAGACCAAATCTGTACAGAGTGCCCCTAATGCTCTCTCAGCAAGGTTCTACAACAGCAGGAAGATGGCTTTACTTATGCACTCGGATCATCTTACAATGAAGGACAGTATAACATTGTCTGCACCCATTACTTACACAGGGTTTGATTCAGAGCAGTCAACATAGACTTGTGAGTGGGCGATCATGCTTCCCAAATTTGTTAGAGTTCTTTGATGAAATGACAAGGAATCTTGACGAGGACAGAGCGGTAGACGTAGTCTCCATGGATTTCAGTAAGGCATTTGATAAAGTTCCACATGGCAGGCTGCTCTGGAAGGTTACATCACGTGAAATGCTGGGGGAACAGGCCAATTGGATACACAGTTCACTTGATGGTAGGAAGCAAAGAGTTTAGTGGAAGGATGCTTGTCAGACTGGAGTCTGGGTCAATTGCTATTTGTTATCTATGATTATCTACGCCTTCAGACACATAGACATGTGATAAAACTTTTCAATTATCTCTGAAAAGGCCAAGCAAGACACTCTATTGTATCAAACTGCTCTGAGGTCTTAAAGGATAAACCCAGACAGAACACCCGGCCCCAGCCTCAGTATCGGCAAAAGGAAACGGGAAACACAGTCCTGTTGACCCTGCAGAGACCTCCGTGCTAACATCTGAGAGCTTGTGACAACATTTACAGAGCTTTCCCACAGTATCCGTTAATGCGAGTAACCTTGGGAAGCTATAAATTAGCAAGTGCAGTAGTCCATTTGGTCCATAGAATTTGCTACCCAATTCAATATAATGATGGCTTGCCCTTTATTTCCACAACATACTCCTGCTCTCCCACCATTCCTTTTTTGTCTCTAAATCCGTATTTATATTCAGTGTCTTGGCTTCCAGGTTCGAGTGCATTCCCCAGGTTCACCAGTCTCTGAGGGCAGACATTTATTGGCATCTCAATGCAGAATAGCCTGTCTGTATCTAATACTGTAGCACCTTGTTTTAGACATCACAGCCTGGGGAATTATCATCCCTGCTTCCAATCTGTCTCACCCTGTCAGAGTTTTATATATCTTAGTGAGATCTCCACCCATTTTCCTTAACCCAATGGAATACAGGCCCAGTCGCCCCAAACCCTGGTCCCACAACAAACCTGTTATCCCAGTTATCAGTCTGGTCATCATTCACTGCTCTCCCTCAATGTCAGGTTTGTCCTTTGTTAGGTACAGAAACCAAAACTGCACACAATACAGCAAAATGTTTGAATTGTGGTCTCACTAAGGTCCTGTACAGTTGCAATAAGACATCTTTACTCCTGGATTACTTCCTAACTGCTCTCTGCTCCTGAAATATTGTTTTCGGTGACTGGTCTAGAGGGAGATCCAAATCCTTTGCAAAGTTACAGCTCCCCACTGGGTGGGTCTATGTACACTGTGCAGCGTGCCAATGCCATTCCCAATATTGACTTCTGGGTTTAGAACTCACTGCTCTGCATGGACCTCGGAGGGCTGCTCAGATGGAAATAGCAAAAAGGAGCATATGTCCATTTGTAGATCAACATGTTTCAAACAATCCCTTTTCAAACGATAGACTTCCAATCAATTGTTCCCAACAAAGGGCACACCGTCACCTCTACCCACCTTGCTCTCCATCTGCCATGTATTTGCCCATTCATTCACTTGTCTTAGGCACCTTGAAGCTTTTTTGCAACCTCCTCACCGACTCACAATCCAACACCCTTTAGTTCGGTGAGCATGTTGGGATATATTGTATTTGATTCCCACAACCAAATGTTTAATGGGTATTGTGAACAGCTGGGGCCCGAGCACCGATCCCTATGATAAGTAAGCAACCTTCCTATGTTAAGTTTAACAAAAAAATCTTGAATCTGGGTGTGACTGGCTGGGCCAGCATTTATTGCCTGTCCGTAGTTGCCCTTGAAAAGGTGGTGGTGAGCTGCCTTGTTGAACCGTTGCAGTCAACTGTGGATTCAGTGATGGTGACACCACTGAATGCCAAGGGGCAGGTTAGATTGTAATTTTATTGGTGATGGTCGGGGTTTGGTATTTGTGTGGCCTGAATATTACTTGCCACTTGTCAGCCTGGATAATGTCCAGATCTTGTCGTATTTGGGCATGGACTGCTTCAGTATCTGAGGAGCCACAAATGTTGCTGAACAAGGTGCAATCATTGTCGACAATCCCCACTTCTGACCTTTTAATAGAGGCTAGGTCATTGATGAAGCAGCCCTGAAGATGCTTGGGCCGAGGCCACTGCCCGAGAAACTCCTACAGACTTGTCCTGGAGCTGAGGTGACTGACCTTTATAAACCATGACCATCCTTCGAAGTGTTAGGTATGATTTTAATCAGAGGGGAGTTTACCCCTGATTCCCATTGATTCCAGTTTTGCTCAGATGCGTTGATGCCACACTTGGTCAAAGGCAGGCTTGTTTTAAAGGTTTGTCACTCTCACCCCATTTCTGCAATTCAGCTCTTTTGTCCATGTTTGAACCAAGGTAATGAGACCAGGAGCTGAGTGGCCCTCGTGGAGCCCAAACTGAGTGTCATTGACAAGGCTATTGCTGAGCATGTGCTGCTTGAAAACACTGACACCTTCCATCACTTTACTGATAGGTTGGTAATTGGCCAGATTGGATTTGTTCTGCTTTTTATGTATGGGAGATATTTGAGTAATTTTTCACGTAATCAGGGAAATGTCATTGTTGTAACGATATTGGAACAGCTTAGTTAGGGCAGTGACAAGGTCTGGAGCACAAGTTGTCAGTACTATTGCCAGAATGTTGTCAGGGTATGTACCCATTGGAGTATTCAGTGTCTCCAACTGAATCTGGATATCGCGTGGACTGAATCGAATTGGCTGATGACTGGTATCTGAATTGCTGAGGACCACTGGAGGAGGCCGAGATGGATCATCCACTCAGCACTTCTGACTGAAGTTTGTTGCAAATGCATTAGCCTTATCTTATACACAGAAGTGCTGGGCTCTTCCATCATTAAGGATGGGGATACTTGTTGAATCTCCTCCTCCAATGACTTGCTTAATTTTCCATAACTTTTCTCAACTAGAAGTGGAAGGACTGCAGAGATCTGAACCGTTGCTTGTGGGATCACTTAGCTCTGTCTATCACTTACTGCTTATGCTGTTTGGCACACACGTTGCCCTGGTTGGTGGCTTCACCAGGCTGACACCTCATTGTCAGGTATGCTCAGTGCTGATCCTGCCCTCCTGCACACTCCATTGATCCAAGGTTGATCCTCTGGATTGATGTTAATTGTTGTGAGGGGGATATGCCAGGCCATGAGGGTTGCGCTGGAGTACAATTCTGCTGTTATTGCTGACCCACAGCGACTTATGGAAACCCAGACTTGAGCTGCTAGATCTGCTTGAAGTCTATCCCATTCAGCACGGTGATAGTCCCACCCAAAATGATGGATGTTATTCTCAATGAGAATGTGTGACTTTGTCTCCACAATGACTATGCGTGGTCAATCTTACCGATACTGTCATGGACAGATACTTCTGCAACTGGCAGATTAGTAAGGATGTGGTCAAGTATGTATTTTCATCATGTTGGTTCCTTCACCACCTGCCGTAGACCCAGTTGAGCAGTTATATCCTTTAGGACCAGACCAACTCAATCAGTAATGCTGCTGCACAGCTACTCTTAGTGGTGGACATTGAATTCCCCCACCCATTGTAAGGAAACTGAACTTGTTTTCTCATATTTCTCACATTGACATGATTTAACAAGCTATACTCGTTCACTGTTATAACTCTTGTGAATATACTTTTCAGGAACCCATCAATTCCTGCCTTAGGCTGCTCAATGACTGACCTTGCACAGCCATACACTCACAGGAGCATATATTCTGTACTGTTAGAAATACAGCACGATCTACAGTAGTCCCACTTTCCTACACCAGGCCCATAGCCTGGAATGTTATGACACTTCCAATTGCTCGTCCAAGCAATTTTTAATGGCTGTGAGGATACCCGTGATAACTCCCCACTCATGAATTAAATTCCTGGCACCAACACCCACTGGGTGAAAGAAAACTATCTTTTAATCCTCACTAAACCTCATACCCTTCACTTTAAAAGTGTGCTCCATTGTTCTTCACTCTCTGACTAAAAGGAACAGCTGCTGTCTATCCACCCTCTCCATGCCCCTCATCATCCTTTCCCACTGGATCACATCCCCCTCATCCTCCTCTGCTCCAAACTAAACAACCTTAGCTTATCCAGCCTCTCTCCATAGCTGCTATGTTTCATCCCAGGGAATATCCTGGTGAATCTCCTCAGCACACCCTCCAGTACTATGACGTCCTTGCTGTAATGTGGCGCCCAGAATTATACACAGTACTCCATATTGGCCTCACCAAAGCCGTGTATATCTGTAATAATCTACGCCCCAAATAATAATTGCTACACCCAAGGTCCACTTCTTAACTAACGTATTACCCTGTCCAGTTCCATTTAGGGATGTGTGGAGAAGCACCCTCTGATCTTCCTAGTGTGCTGCCATTCACTGAGTCCTCCCCGTCTGATTCCTTCTTCCAAAGTGGATCACCACATATTTATTAGGTTTACATTCCATCTGCCATTGATCTGCCCATCTGACCAATCCATGTGTATCTTTCTGTAACATAAGCCCTTCCTCCTCACTACCAACCAACCAGGCAAGCACAAACTTACTTATCACAAACCCCACCCCCTTCGCCCACCCCCCTATATTCAGATCTGCACCATTTATGAATACCACAAACAATAAGGGACACAGCACCGATCCCTGTGACCATTGGGGACACTGGTCTCCAGTCTAAGAAACAGCCTTCTTCCCTCACCCTCTGACTTCTGCCACTGAGACAATTTTCGTTGTAATTTGTCAAGGTATCCTTGATTCCATGAGATTTAACTTTGTTTATCATTTTCCCATGTGGAGCTTTGTCAAAGGCCTTGCTGCAAAACTAATTCAGCGACCTCCTCAAATTAATTCACATTTGGTAGGTGTGACTTCCCTCTGATAAAGTTATGATTATAATCCCTGACCAAGCCTTGCCATTCTGATTGGGGTTCAATTTTCTCCTTCCCTATTTTCTCCAGTGTTTTCCCGAACAGTGATCTAATACTTGCTTGTCTATACTTCCCGGTCTATCTCTTCCATCCTTAGGTAAAGTCAATCGTATTAGCTGTTCTCCAGTCCTCTGGCGCCTCCCCTATGGTCAGATTCTAATTAACATTTTTCAGTCAGGGTCTTTCCTCCATTGTCTCCCTCAATAGCCTGTGATACAATTCATTCAGACCTGGACATCAGTCCAATTTTCTTTCAGCGAAAGCCTCAAAGTCCTGCTCACATTTTACATCAATCTGTTCAAGAGCTTCCCCATCCATCTTCTCAAATTCTGTACCTGCCTCCTCCTTCTCCAAAGTAAAACAGATGGGAAGCTCTCATGTTACAACCTCTGAATGTTCTCCAGCTTCACACATAGATTGCCCTCTAGGTTTCTAATGGACACAAACTGTTCACTGATTATTCTGTTCTACTCATTGTCCGTGTAGAATATCATGGGAGTTTCCCTAATCGCGCCTGCTTGCAGTTCTCCATACCCCTGTCTTATTCAGTCCCCTCTATGTCTCTAAGTTTCTAAGATTCACTACGATCAGGTCTCACTGTTTGAAATTCGAGACGATGGGCTGAGTTTCCCAATCAGACAATCTTGCCATTTTAGGGATTAATCTGGAGAATGCCTTTTGCAGTTCCTCTGTACTCAGTATATTCTTCCTTAGATGGAGAGTGCACAACAGTACACAATACTCTCATCGTGTGTTAGCAACACACTATGCAACGGGTGCACAACATATTCTATATTCCAATTAAATTCACATGAATGTAAACCTAATTTTTACCCTCCCATCTGCACAATACTTTTGCTTTAACTTTTCTTATGATATTAGTGTATGGGTTCGTAAAAGAATGCTCCTGAATATCCAACTATATGTTATCCATTGGTTCCTCATTGCTAATGTCGACGTTTCGGGCAAAAGCCATTCATCATCAATTCCATAATTCCCCAATCCTCTAACACATCAAATTGAGAACGTCATTCTAGCCTTGGAGACGACAACATGGGAACACCAGAAAGACGTCAGCCCATCGATTTTGTACACCAGCAGGATGATGAGTCCATTCAGCCACACATGACTCTTACACAGCAATAGGAGCAGATTTCTTAAAGAACGTGTGCTGGTTAAACTGGAATTCAAAGAAAACTTAAAGGTTTTCGAAAGGGAAGAACTTGTAATAATGGTATACATTAGGGACTGAAGTGTAACAATAAAGTATGGTAATTTAAGACAAATTGTTAGAGTCCATTGTTCAGGATATTTGCAAAGTTAAACCACACTCTGTCAGAGTCAACATGGTTTTTCGAAGGCTAAATCGTGTTTGAATTGTTTGCTTGAGCTATTTAAAGATGTCACAAACAAGGTGGTTCGTGGGAATCCTGGAGATGGAATATATCTGGTCTTCCAGAAGGGATTGGATATGTTGCTTCTCCAAAGGGTAAGTGTTAAGATCAGACAACATGGGTTTAGGAGCAATTTATTAGCTTGGATGGAGGATTGGTGAACCAACAAAATGCAGTCAGATGGAATAAAGGTGTCATTTTCTTCTAGCAAATGTACCTTCTGAGGTGCCACAGATTTCAGTATTCATGCATTATCTATTGTCATCAATATTATTACTCGATTGACAGGATAGAAAATGCTATAATCAATTTTTCAGATTACACTAACATTGATGGGAAATTACTTCGGAATGGAGATGTAAGAATGTTAAAAATGAATATGAATAGTTTGGGTGAATGGGCCACCATTTGGCAATAAAAATTTAACTGGATAACTATGAGATTATTCAATGTAGCCAGCGAAATAGAAAGGCAAATTATTATCTAAATGGAGAGAAACTTCAAAGTGCTCAGGTGCAGAGGGGTCTATGTGTTCACGTGCATTTCACAGAAAACCTGCATGCAGCTAGAGCAAGTAATGGGAAAGGCAAGCTTAGGGTGAGTTTTTATTTGTAAAAGGGTGGAGTAGAAAGGTAGGGAGTGTTGAAGTAGCTTTACAAGACATTAGAGAGACTGCAACTGGAGTAGAGTTTGGATGTCCTGACTTGCAGAAGGAAGCATTTGCATTGGAGGTAATTCAGAATGGGTTCATCAGATTGATTCCAGAGATGAGGGGTTTGTCTTATGAAGAGAGATTGAGCAGTTCAGGTCTTTAGTCTCATGTTTATAATAATGAAAGGAGACCTCAATTGAGGTCTGTAAAATCCTAAAAGTATTTCACAGTGTTGATGTGGAGTGGATATTTTTTTCATGTGCAGCAATCTACAACAAAAGTCCAGAGTTTCAGGATGGAGAGATGGCAGGAAAGTGGAACAGAGGCCGCAATGACATCAGCTGTGATTGTATTCAGTGGTGGAGCAGGACGAAGCGGCTGAATTACTGACTGATGTTCCTTGTTCTTATTCAGCCCTTCAAATTTGTTACACAGGAATGGGGAAGGACTGGTTATCAAACAGGAAGCAGGCACTCCGGATAAATCAGTCTGAATCAGTTGCATAGATCTTCACCAGTGGAGTGACACAATGACCAGTGCTGGGTCCTCAACTATTTACAATCTATATCAATGATCAGGAGGATGGAACAGATGCCCTACTACTAAGTTTGGTGATGACTCGTGTGATCAGCAAGACATTAAATTATCAAGCGAGGCAGTGGAATATAACATGATATGACCTGTCATTATATTTACAGGAAGAATGGAGGGGAGTATGTTACTGAACTGTAGAGAGATTACCGGGCTTAGTAATACTGTGTATTGGGGATTTCACTCAGACCAGTTCAGATATGGGAGGCTTTGCTCCTTCTCTCTGATGGTCTGCTCCGTGACATTCCCAGTGGCCCAATTGATCTCAGTACATACCGGATATTTTGATGTTGTTGGTTGGCAGTAGGGATAGTGTTTTGAAACTTGTAGCAAGGGAACGGCCTTTAAGATACAATCATTTCTTTGTACTTGGAGACCGATGATGAAGGAATGGTCTGACTGCTTCTGAATGAAGAGGCTGTGGCTGCTGTGAGTACAGTGGGTATTCACCAACATGGTGTACTGTGCATGATGTCCTTCAGTTCCCCTCCATAACCTCAATGACATGGGGACCTGCAGAGCCATGTACATCATTGGGTAAATTACTGGGAAAACAAGGATACACCCTGCAGCTCCCTGCTGAGGGAGAAAACATCGTATTCATCTCATCCACCATATATATCCTCCGTCTCTGAATGGTGACATTGATGTCGACATACTGGGAAATGATGGGTATGTCACCAGTCCTGCCTGGAAAGTTCCAGATCGTAGAAGTCACAACTATCCCTTTGAAAATAAATGAACAATCAAGATGCAAATGTGACTTCATTTTAAACTCCTTCTTCTTACTGTTTCAGTAGACTACAATACATATATATTTTATTGACACTAGGCATGCAAATGCTCGCAACTCCATTTTATTTCAGTCAGTTTACTCCGGCCACAGAACGCCTCTGTCCTTCTTCATCCAAGTCTCGACAACTTGGCAGCAAGTATGGTTTCTCATCCTGTCACCTGTATAACTTCCAAATTGAATGGCAACAATAATAACCTCTATCTGAATAGCGGAAGTTTTCTGCCTAAATTTCTCCAAAAATTTTTAGGAGTTATGATCGTGTGTAAATTTGTCTCAGGCACGTTAGTTACAAGTTAAATGCTGAAATGTTGTAACGCTCACACCAAGCTCTAGGCCCATTTGTGAAATATTTCTTTTGATAGTTTAACCGGACGCTCCAATCACATATTACATAATGGAGCAAATCTCATCTCTCCAATAGTCCTTCTCAATGACATGTCTCCCCATGTCTCAGCTTACAAGATTTACATGCTTCTGTACCGCTCAGTGCTGGAAACTCTTTACCTTATACTCCTGGCCTAGGCCAGTAAACCTTACTCTCACAGGTATATATTTTATGATCTCGCACATTCTTCTCCATCCCTGACAGAAGCCAAACTTTGATTTTTGGACCAACCGTTAATAATTAGCCATTTCAGCTTCTAGGCTTGCCATTTTAAGTCTCTCCTCTTCCACACGAGTTCTCGCGACGGCAGAAACCGAATTTTTGAACTCCTCCCAGGTAAGACTCTCTCTAAGAGTGTCATAGATTGCTTTGTTTTTAATACCCTTATCCACCTTTCAAAATTACTTTGTTTGATTCTTTCAAACTCAATATACATTTAACCAGGGACGCTTTTTTCACTCCCTCATACTGATCAGATACACCCTCCGATAGGGATGCAAATACCTCACTGCTTATACTGACCCGCTTTGTTTGGATCAACTAACTCCACGTGGTCAGTGGCCACAGCATCCTTTTAGCCACCTTCTCAAATGAAATTAAAAAGGTGTCTGCATCCTTCTCATCAAATTTAGACTTTGCCTGGATGTATTTAAGCAGATCCTCATCATACCGTTGGCTACTATAGAGTTGCTCATCTTCACTCTCCGCCTCATCCAGCCTACCGTCTGCCTTCATCTCCACCCTGCTAAGTCGTCTTTCCTCTCTAATTGTTAACTTTTGAAGTTGAAACTCTCTCTCTTTCTGCTTTTCTTCTCTCTTTTTCTTTCTTTCTTTTTCCTCTCCTATTCTTTTAATTCTACGTTTAATAGTATTTCAAGCTGTTTCAATTCATTTTTGTGTTCAATCTGCCTTTTCTGCAATTGAATTCCAGACTTTTCCAAAGATTCAGATGGTGTTTTCACCAAAATGTAAATGCCAAGCTATAGCTATAATTATCTATCTTTTGCTCACAGACAAACACAAACCCATCTCCAGCTTGTTTGCCAATTTAAAAAAATCTTTGCCTTGCTTAGCTTTTGTAAAATCTCTGACTTCATTTCTTCCACACCCAGAGAACTCATAGAGACAGAAAGAACCATTACGACACAAACCAACTGAATTCAACACGCAGAACAAAAGATACCAACAACTACCAAATGCCGCCTTTGAGCCCAACAATCTCCCAGTGCACATTCTCCACCTCCCCAAGTGGGTTTCCTCTGAGTGCTCAGTTTTCCTCCCACAGCCCAAAGATGTGCAGGTGAGGTGAATTGGCTATGTTAAATTGTCCATACTGTTCAGGGACGTGTAGTTTAGGTGCATTAGTCAGTGGTTAATATGGAATATTAGGATAGCGAATTGTGTCTTGGTGGGTTACACTTCGGTGGATTGGTGTGGACTTGTTGGGACAAATGTCCTGTTTCCACAATTTGGAATTATCGATTTCGAAACGGACAAGAGTCCACACTTTGCTATGGACCAGACCAGACTGCCTTAAGATGGCAGCCTGGACCCCAACTGTGTCTTATAATAAAGGTAGATCCAGATGTGATGCAGCTATTCAAACCACTCAATTTATTTAAAAACTCTAATAAAAATACATGCTAAAAGAAGAGGTATGTAGAATAACTAAACTATTGGAAATCTTAACAGAATAATAGACATAGCACCTTCCACTAATGAACTGTTCCAATGTACAGTCATCCCATAATCTCATCCCTTGGCAAACAGACACATCCAAGGTCAGTCTGTAGTGCATGCAGTTCTCCAATTCAGGAGGAAACAGCATCAGGACAGATCTCGGAGAGAATAGCAGCTCGGTATCATTGACTGAAATATCCAACCCTTCTCCCACTCCTGGTGCCTGGTGATTGTTACAGCTCAGAAAAACTGTAAATTCTGATATGTGCGAACTGACCATTGTTATCACTATTTATTAAAACAAACCTAAATGCCTACTAAGTTATTTACTTCAGCCGTTTTCAGTAGGCAGTTTGGCCTTTAAGACCTCTCTTTAAAGAAAAGGAGCAAGTAACCTTTATTTAAAGTGACAGCATTGTCAGAGGTGTTACCTGCCTGATCCTTTACAATAATACTCAAGGGGCTTCCTCGTGTTACTGACCACACGATCAGCTCAAAGAGACAAACACAGAAGTCAGACGTTCAGTGGACAGGTGCAGATCAAGTTTCAAAGATGTGAGTCAAAGCTGCTGAAACGACTTACCAATATGGAGCAGCACATGGGATACACCGAGACGTGAACAACAGCCTGACACACACCACCCTCCCCCGTCCATGGAGCACCATATGGGACACAATGGGAAGTGAACAACAGCCCGACACGCACCACTCTCCCACCGTCCATGGAGCATCATATGGGATACACCGTGAAGTGAACAACAGCCCGACACGCACCACCAAAATACATGACCCACTATCACGAGTTTCCATATATACAGACAAAGAAGGACACCACTTTGACTGGGACTACACACGCATCGTAGGAAAGGCGAAACAAAGTCACGCATGAAAGTTCACAGACGCATAGCGTTCTAACAAGAAGTACATTAATAAACACATCAATTTCGATCCTATCTACTTTCCCTTGAAAGAATGAACTGGAAATGACATCATCCAACTTAAGAAACCAAATCCTATAAATAGAGAGTCGGGACATAACACCAGTGTGTCACCAGAGACTCTAACTGATTATGCTATCTCGTCATGGTAATGAAACATCTGAAAACAACCCTCCAAGCTCAGCGAGTTAACTTACATACTTATTAATTGATATTTTTCTTTTCATAGTAGAATTTGGGACTTATCTGTCACTCATGTTTTAACAGATTACGAGGCGAGGTGAGCTTTTCTGGGTGTGCGGTTTTAATTAACAGAGGGGTTAGACATCGACATTATAACAGTTTGAGGGCTTGTCGTATGGGATTTGGACAGACTTGAAAAGATTTGGGGTACAAAAGGTCCCAGCAGATTCCATCAATTGGCGGTTAGTGACCTAGATCTTCAACTAAATCAGGTGGGAAAATTCATTTAATTTTGATTCCTTGTGGTTGGTTAAATTATCAGAAATGGCTTTTAACATTACTAAAGAGGTTCTGGGGTTTGAAGGTGATTCCCAAGTTTGCCAAGAAAGTCTAAAAAGACAGAGGAAGGACGTACTTTTAAAATTAACAAATAGATTAGAATTGGGTTTAACCAGGAACAAAAGGAAAGCTGAAATTGTAATGGAATTGGTCAAGCACTTTGGTGTATCAGAGAAACAGGCAACTGCAGTCGAGTGAGAAAAAACTTAAATTGCAAATGTGGCAACTGGACTTAGAAAATAATGAAAGAGACAGAAAGAGAGAGAAAAAAGAGAAAGAGAGGAAAAAGAAAGAGAGAGAGTCTGAAATTCGGAAGTTTGAAATTAGATAAGAAAGTTAAATTAACAGGATGAAGATAAAGGGACAATGTAGGGATGTATACAACTATGTTAATACATTGCCATATTTCGGTGAGAAAAATGCCAAAACCTTTTTCATTTCATTCGAAAATTTAACTCAGCAGATGGTATGTTCAGTGAACTTATGGGTAATGTTAGTTCAGACTAGCTGGTGGGCAAACTCGTGAGGCATATGCAGCGCTGCCAGATGAGGGATCAAGAGATTATGCAGATTTCAAACACACTGTTTTGAGTGCTCATGAATTGGTACTTGAAGCATATGAACTGAAGTTCAGAAACATAGAGATGGAACCAGATCAGTTTGAAAGAATTAAACAAAGTCATTTTGACAGACCACTTCATAGTCCCCACATTTTCTTACTTTCTCCCCAGTGAGACTGCGATTATGTCCTGACAGTTCAGATGATTGCCTGAAACTTCGTCCACACACGACAGGTGCACAGTTTCTCCTCACTGTGATTGGTGTTTTCTCCTTCCAAGTTCAGAATCCAACTATATTCCAATCATATAAAAAAAATGAATCTTTCAGATTCTGTTTCCTGATCACAGACTGTCCCTTCACATATTCTGTGAAGCTAATTAAAAAGAAGGAAAGTGAGCGAGAGAAGGCCAGATTCTGATTGAATGGTCATCATTAAGACCTGGCTGCAGGATGAGGTTCTAGGATACTCCTGAATAGGGCTGTCGATGTCTACACTAAAGGACACCAGTGCGCAGGCGCTGGATTGAACACGTTGGAGCATGCGCAAATTGACTGAAAGCTCTCTTGCCGCCGCCGGGGGGGGGGGGGGGGAATGGCAGGCAGCGGGATTAGTGGTGCTGGAAGAGCACAGCAGTCCAGGCAGCATCCAACCAGCCGCGAAATCGACGTTTCGGGCAAAAGCCCTTCATCAGGAAAGATTCCTGCTGAAGGGCTTTTGCCCGAAATGTCGATTTCGCTGCTCGTTGGATGCTGCCTGAACTGCTGTGCTCTTCCAGCACCACTAATCCAGTATTTGCTTTCCAGCATCTGCATTTATTGCTTTTACCCCAATAGCAGGCAGCGGGTGATCCCAGAGAAATAATGGAGAGCGAGTTGTGGTGGTGCAATCCGTCTTGATAATACCCAGTAAAGGCTCCTCGAACCGAATAAGAATTAGCGGCTTCCGTGATTTCAGCCCTGAGTCTAATTCACGGAACCAGGGCCTAGGCTGTAGCGGCCATCTTGTTTGGGACGAGGCGCATGCGCCATTATCCTGGTGACGCACGAGTGGGCGCGGCCTCCGCCCACAGTGACGGAGACAGTGGAGACGGGGAGGGGGATGTGGGACTGACCCAGGGAGGAGGGAGAGTCTTGGGAGGGTGGGGGAACAGGACAGGGATAAATAATTCACCAATACTGGAAATGGTCTGAACTTCTCTCCCGTATTTACAGTGATCACTTTTATAAACTTCTTTTACAGGGGATCAGGAGAGAGCCGGAGAAAGGAAACTCAAACCAAACCGAAAACAGTCAAAATCTGATACAACACAATTAATCAGGAACTGAATGCTATCGGTCTTTGAACATGGAAGCAGAAATGTTACAACCAGATGCACAGCCTAAAAAAAGCTTTGCACCATTCGCAGCAGATAGGACCTAGACGTCATAGAGTTATAGAGGTCTACAGCACAGAAAAAAGATCCTTGAGCCCTTCTGCAATTTAAACCAAACACACAGAAAAACTCATCTTGCTTCGCAATCTGTTAAAGGGACAGAGGACTCCCAAATTTCACTATTTAAAAAAAAATAAATTTTATTCTTTAACCCTAAAAGTGAACTTTAAACATTTTCAAAAGTGAACATTAAAGTGAACATTTTAATTGGGGAAAACAATTATGACGCGATCAGACAGGAGTTGTGAAGTACAGACTGGGGGCAATTGTGCCATAGAAAGGGCACAGCAGACATGTGGAGACTGTTTAAGGAGCAGTTGTTGCGAGTGATGCACAAACGTGTTCCTTTGAGACAGATAGGAATGGGTAAGATGAGGAACTTTGGAGGATGAGAACAGAGGAGCTTCTCCTCAAAAGGAAGAAGGTAGCTTATGTCAGGTGGAGGAAGCAAGAATCTAGCACAGCTTTAGAGGATTACAGGCTTGCTAGAAAGGAGCTCAGTAATGGACTGAGGAGAGCCAGGAGGGGGCAGGAAAAAGGCTTGGCAGGAAGGATTAGGGAGAATCCAAAGGCATTTTACTCATACGTGGAGGAATACAGATTGATCAGGGAGAAGGTAGGGCCAATCAGGGATAACGTAGGGAACTTGTGCGTGGATTCTGAGCAGATAGCAAAAACCCTAAATGAGTTTTTTTTCTTTGGTTTTCACTAAGGAAAGGGACCTTGTTGGGAATGAGAACTTTGAGGAGCTTGGATACAGGCTGGAACAGATCAAGATTGATGTGGTTGATGTGCTGGAAATTTTGGCAAACATTAAGATTGATAAGTCCCCAGGACAAGACCAGATTTATCCTGGGCTACTCCGGGAAGCAGGAAAGGAGGTTGCTAACCTACTGATGAAGATCTTTGCATCCTCAGTCTCCACGGGAGAGTCGTATTGGAGGATTGCTAGGAGATGAATGTTGTTCCTCTTTTCAAGAAAGGTAATAGGGAAATCCCTGGCAATTACAGACCAGTCAGTCATACGTCTGTGGTCATCAAGGTTTTAGAAAGAATTCTGAGGGATAGAATTTATGACTTTGGAAAAGCATAGCGTGATTAAAGGCAGTCAGCATGGCTTTGTGAGGAGCAGGTCATCCCTTATAAATCTTATTGAGTTCTTTGAGGAAGTGACAGGACAGATCCTGAAGCTAGTGAATGTGGTATATAAGGACTTCAGCAAGGCCTTTGATAAGGTTCTCCATGGTAGGCTCATCCATAAAGTCAGGAGGTATGGGTTTTGGGAGATTTGGCTATTTGGATTCAGAATTGGTTAGCTGACAGAAGGCAGAGAGTGGTTCTGGATGGAAAGTTCTGCCTAGAGGTCAGTCTTGAGTGGTGTCCCACAGGGTTCTGTTCATGGGTCTCTGCTCTTTGTAGTTTTTATAAATGACTTGGATGAGGGGGTTCAGGGATGGGTTAGTAAATTTGCAGATGGCACATAGGTTGGAGGTGCTGTTGATAGTATCGAGGGCTATTGCAGGCTTCAGCACAACACAGACAGCATGCACAGCTGGGCTGAGAAATGGCAGATGGAATTAAACCTGGATAAATGCGAAATGATGCAATTTGAAAGGTCCAACTCGAATGCTGAATATAGGATTAAAGACAGGATTCTTGGCAGTGTGGAGGAACAGAGGGATCTTGGTGTTCAAGCACATAGTTTCCGCAAATTTGCCACACAAGTGGATAGGGTTGTTAAGAAAGCATATGGTGTTTTGTCTTTGATTAACAGGGAGATCTAGTTTATGAGCCGAGAGGTTTTGCTACAGCTCTGCAAGTCCCTGGTGAGACCACACGTGAAATATTGTGTCCAGTTCTGGTTGCCCGACTATAGGAAAGATACAGAGGCTTCGGAGAGGGTGCAAAAAAATGTTTACCAGGACTTCCTGGACTGGAGGGCATGCCTTATGAAGAGAGATTGACGAAGCTCAGACTTCTCTCTCTGGAGAGAAGGAGGAAGAGAGGAGACCTGATTGAGGTATAAAAGGTAATGAAAATAATAGAGACTTTTACCCAGGGCAGGATTGACTGGCACGAGGACTCATAGTTTTAAGTTATTAGGAGAACGGTTAAAAGGGCCGTCAGAGGTAGGTTCTTTACGCAGAGTTGTGAATGCATGGAATGCGTTGCAAGCGGTGGTGGTGGAAGCAGAGTCATTAGGGACAATTAAGCGACTACTGGACATGCACATGGATAGCAATGAATTGTGGGGTGCATAGGTTAAGTTATTTTATTTTACAGATTTTACATTAGGATTAATCCTTGGCACAACATCGTGGGCCAAAGGGCCTGTTCTGTATTGTACTTTTCTATGTTCTATGTAAACAATAGCTATTTACAACTCTGAACCTCCTTTCTCTTAAAGATCTGTTTTCTATGTCCAACTCTAAAACATTATACTAATCCAATAAACCCGTCTTAAAATTTGCAACATATTAATTTTCAAAGCCAGACAGCGGCTGCTGTCTCCAGTGTCAATCTTCCCGTTTGTAGATCTCCCTGGGTCATCTTTGGAATTCTGCTGCAAGGGGAAAAAAGTACCTTTTGATCGAGAGTGTTTTGGATGGCAATCTCTCTCTCTTTGTCTAGCTAACCCTGAAAATGCTGACCTTTCATACCCCAAATATCGGATCATCTCACTGGTTCTAAGTTGTCAAAATGGTAAAATTCAAATTCTATTGGGGTTTAGTATACTGGGGCATAATTTAAACTGATTGGTTGAATTCAAATGGTGGTCAAAATACTGAGGTATCTAGTTTACAACCAAATGTTACATATTTTCAATTTTCCAGTACACTCTGAGACTGCTAGTCAGTCACGCGACAGTTGCTTTCGCTGCCAAAACACCCTTCACTCTCCCTTAAAGATACAGTATACACCTTCAACTTCATAACAGCATCTTAAATATTTGGAGAGTTTCTCCTTCTGAAACCCTTACATACAGCGAGTTCGCGTTTCCCACCGCCCTGTGGCTGTGTTTGTGTGGGGGCAAGGCTTGAACCTGGAGACAAGCAACAACACCAGTACCACAAGGAAACCATGTAAACATGGGGATTGTGCAAAGGCATTCAAATACTCATTCCGCTCATTCACACTGTACTCAGTGTGGGAAAGGATTCATTCAATCAATAAATCTGCTGACACACCAGCTATTTCACACAAGGGAAAGACCATTCACCTGTTGTCGCTATGAGAAAGGATTCACTCAGAGTGACTGGTAGATCAGGTTAATACTGGAGAGAAGCTATTGATTCCCCTGCTCCATTTGAGAGAGGGATTTACTCAACTGTCACAGCCACTGATCCATCAGCATGTTCAAACTGCGGAAAGAATATTTGTCTGCCATGTGTGAGAAAGGATTCATTATTACATCTAACCTTCTGACCCATCAGTGAGTTCACACTGTGTCGAGGCCATTCGCCTGCCCTGTGTGAGAGGAAGGATTCACAACTTCATCCAACATTCTAACATATCAGCAGATTCATACCTGGAGTGACCTCTTCAACCTGTGCAAGTCGATTTATTCAGCTCACACACCAGCAAGTCTGTATGTGACTACAGAGATTGGAATATTCCATTATTCCTGTTGCTCGTGACATCCAGCCCTGAATCGGGTATATCCTGACAGTTAGGGTTTGTTTCTGCTAAGCTGAAAACGTGTTGCTGGAAAAGCGCAGCAGGTCAGGCAGCATCCAAGGAGCAGGAGAATCGACGTTTCGGGCATCAGCCCTTCTTCAGGAATGAGGAAAATGTGTCCAGCAGGCTAAGATAAAAGGTAGGGAGGAGGGACTTGGGGGAGGGGCGTTGGAAATGCGATAGGTGGAAGGAGGTCAAGGTGAGGGTGATAGGCCGGGGTGGGAGTGGAGAGGTCAGGAGGAAGATTGCAGGTTAGGAAGGCAGTGCTGAGTTCAAGGGATTTGACTGAGACAAGGTGGGGGGAGGGGAAATGAGGAAACTGGAGAAATCTGAGCCCAAGGAGCAGCAGAATCGACGAAGTTACTTCCTTATCACTAGAGTAGAGTTGAGGAATGTTGTCATTGTAGCTGACAGCGTTCTTCGGGGTATAGTTCACTCTTTAAAACCAAATCTCTGTGATCATTCTGCCAAATTCAGAAAAAAATCACAGACAATTAGTGTGCAACTAATATTGAATTTCTGTTTCAAATGGAATTTGCTCCCTGGTAAAAGAACTGAAATTTGATATCTGAAAGGTTCCATTGGGATTAAAATTTCCAGTAAGAAAGTGTTGATGAATCTTGCTGCCAATTCTTACTGACTTGGACATTCCACACATGGCCCTACTTTCCTACCAGGAAGAATGGGAATCAAAGTTTATGTCAGACCCGAGGAGATTAGTGTCAGTGACTGTGGGGCTGGTTTATATCAGACAGGGGGAGATTGGTGTCAGTGACTGCAGGGCCGATGTATATCAGATGCGGGGAGATTATTGTCAGTGTCTGTGGGGCTGATTACAACCAGACAGGCGGAGATTGGTGTCACTGACTGTCTGGCTAGTTTATATCAGAAAGGGAGAGATTGGTGTCAGCGATCTAGGGGCTGGTTTATATCAGACAAGAGGAGATTGTTATCAGTGACTGTGATGCTGGTTTCGATCAGACTAGAGGAGATTGGTGAAAGATTTTGAGGGAATGGTTTAAATTGGACAGGTGGAGTTTGGTATCACTGTCTGGGGGACTGATTTATATCAGGGGAGATTGGTGTCAGTGAATGAGGGGCTCGTTTATATCACACAGGGGGGAGATTGGTGTCAGTGACTGTGGGTCTGGATTATATCAGACAGGGGGAGATTGGTGTCAGTGACTGTGGGGCTGGATTATATCAGACAGGGGAGATTGTTGTCGGTGACTGTGGGTCTGGTTGATATCAGACAGGGGGAGACTGGTGTCAGGGACTGTGGGTCTGGTTTATATCAGACAGGGGGAGATTGGTGTCAGTGACTGTGGGGCTGGATTATATCAGACGTGGAGATTGGTGTCAGTGACTGTGGGGCTGGTTTATTTCAGACAGGGGGAGACTGGTGTCAGGGACTGTGGGGCTGGTTTATATCAGACAAGAAGGATATGAGTGTCTGTCTGTGGGGTTGGTTTATATCAGACAGAGATAGGTGTCATGGACTGTGAAGCTGGTTTATGTCAGACAGGCAGAGATTTGTGTCAGTGACTGTGGGGCTGGTTTATATCAGACAAGGAGAGTTTGGTGTCAGTGACAGTGGGGTTGGTTTATATCAACCCTACCTGTGCTTTTCTAGCACCACTCTTACCTAGACTCGGGTTTCCAGCATCTGCAGTCCTTGTGATTACCTAGTTGGTTTTCAGCCCACTGCGAATCCTCTTGCAAGGATGCCTGCCTTGAAGAAGTTTTCCTCCTCTCTCTACAAGATCTTTCCACTCTGTAGGCTCCCTGCCTCTATTCCTGATGAAGGTTTTTTTGCCCGACACGTCAATTTTCCTGCTCCTCGGATGCCGCCTGACCTGTTGTGCTTTTCCAGCACCACTCTCATCTAGACTCTGGTTTCCAGCATCTGCAGTCCTTGTTTTTACCTAGTTGGTTATATCAGACAGGGGGAGATTGGTGTCAGTGACTGTGGGGATGTTTTTTTATCAGACAGGAGGAGATTGGTGTCAGTGTCTGTGGGGCTGGTTTATATCAGACAGGGAGACATTGCTGTCAGGGAATATCGGGCTGGTTTATATCAGACGGGGGAGATTGGTGTCAGTGTCTGTGGGACTCGTTTATATCAGACAGGGGAAGATTGGTGTCAGTAACTGTGGGTCCGGTTTATATCAGACTGGAGGAAAATGTTGTCACTGTCTGTGGGGCTGGGTGAAATCAGACAGGGGGAGATTTGTGCCTGTGGGGTGGTTTGTATTCGACAGGGGGTGATTGGTGTCAATGAGTGAGGGGCTGGATTATATCTGACAGGAGGAGTTTGGTGTCACTGACTGTGGTGAGGACGTTATAAAGCCAGAAAGGGATCACTTCCATGCTTTAATTCTCTTTCAAGGCAGACTGGGCACTCAAGAGTTAAACATTCCACTGTGAAACAGACTCACTACAGTATCAATTACAGAATAGACAGAACATCTCAGTAGGATAACTGAATCTTAGGGAAGGAATCCATTGCAGCCACAGATGTGGATTCCTCGGCAGCCTCAGGCAAAGGTATTTGTCCACCCCAGCCAAGACTGATCGCCTTGGCCTCAACCCTGTTAAGCTGCCTCCTGCTCCCATTATCTTGCTTCCTCTGTGTATTAGCATAGAGATATGAATTCCCCGTTGAAAACAGGCAAAACCCTTCAGTTTTAATCTCTTCCCATTGACACATGATCATGAAGAATACGATAATCAGTCACTGTAATCCATTCACTCGTCATCGCAGGACATCGACATTCACTGGGCCTTGTAAAATTATAATTGCCCATCTTCAACAATGTAATGACAATCAAACATGTAGCTTATAGACCTTTTTTTTTATTCCCATAAAGATTACTGCCTTTGTGTGTAGAGCAGAGATTCGTGGAGCAGTGTCACCACAAGTAGAACACGACTATTTTCAGGGACATGGAGAATCTCGCGCTGCACACAGATAGTAAGTAAAGCAACTGCTGTTGTACTGAATCTTGTGTAATCTGGATTTGTGGAACAAAATATACATTAACGGCCTCACAATTCTATGTTTGATTTTTCATTTTCAATCAGGAAGTATCTGCTTTGCCTTCCCATATCTACCAACCCATCAGATTTCACATCTGCAGCCTCAGATCCTCTCTGTAACCACAAATAAACGCTGAGTGCTGAAGAAATTTAACAGGTCCAGAAGCATCTGCAGAGAGTGAGAAAGAATTCAAATCTAGGTCTGACATTGTGTCAGAATAAAGCTCAATCGTGTGGCACTGCCACATTGACAATTGTCAATCAAAGTCTCTTCATTGTCCTGTTTTTTCGAATCGCACTGGTCGACAGTGCAGAACAAGTCACTTCAGCCCATTAATTCTGTGCCAGTCAAAAACAACCATCAAACTATGGTAACCTCATTTCTCAGCCCTCAGCCCATCACCTTGCATAAGGTAAAAACAAGGACTGCAGATGCTGTAAACCAGAGTCTAGATTAGAGTTGTGCTGTAAAAGCCCACAAGTCAGGCAGCATCCAAGGAGCAGGAAAATTGACGTTTTGGGCAAGCAGTACAGACTGCAGATTCAAAAACATCAGCAACGGTTCTCCTTCAAGACCTTGTATGTCTTGGCATTGCAAGTGCACATCTGAACACTTCTTCAATGACTTGAGAGCTTCTGTGTGCAATATCCTTCCGGCAGTGAATTCAGTTTCTCACCACTCTCTGGGTGAAAGCCTTTTTCTTTCATTACACAGATCATAAGTATGCGAGTTAGGACATCATGTTGAGGTTGTATAGGCCTCTTCTAGAATACTGTGTCCAATTTTGGTCTCCCTGTTATAGGAGACGTATTGTTAAACTGTTCAGGAAATATTTACAAGGATGTTGCCAGGACGGAGGGTTTGAGTTATATGGAAAGGAGCTAGAAGGTTGAGGGGTGACCTTACAGAAATTTATAATATAATAAGGGGCACATATAATGTGAATGTCAGATGTCTTTTCCCTCGGATGATAGACTTCAGGGCTTGTATATGAAGAGGAAGGGATGAGAGGGATATGGACCAAGTACTAGTAAATGGGACTAAGGTAAGTTAGGATATCTAGTCAGCATAGATGAATTGTGTCGAAGGATCTGTTTCTGTACTGTACGTCTCTATTACTCGATGACATGGTTGAGATGTATAAAATAATGAGAGGTGTTCATAAGGTAGATAGCGAGGAAATTTTCCCCTTACACTAGGGAGCTTATTCACCCCTAGACTTCAGGACTTGGGGACATATTTTTAAAGGGGTAAAAACAATGACTGCAGATGCTAGAAACCAGATTCTAGATTAGTGGTGCTGGAAGAGCACAGCAGTTCAGGCAGCATGCTCCTTGGATGCTACCTGAACTGCTGTGCTCTTCCAGCACCACTAATCAAGAACATATTTTGAAAGTCAGAGGAGAAAGATTTAAAAGGGAAATGATGGTCAACCTGTTTACACAGAGAGTGTTTTTTGTGTGGAATGAACTTCCAGATGAATTAATGGATACGGGTACAGTTCCAATGTTTAAAAGATATTTGGACAAACAGGAAAGAATTGGAGGGATATGGGCCAGGAGCAGGTGGTGGGACTAGTTTTGTTTGGGATTATGGTTAGCATTGAATTGGGGGGAACCAAAAGGTCTGTTTCCATACTGTATGACTTTATCACTGATATTCCCCTTAAGTCTCCTGCCTCTTACCTTAAATATCTGCACCACCTTCCAGTCTTCACAACATTTGTCTTAATTGGTTCCTCCAGCAAGGGGAATATTTCCTTACTGTCTACCCAATCAACACCTCTCATTATTTTATACATCTCAATGATGTCATAGAATCAAACAGATGTCCAACACAGAAACAGATCCTTCAGCCCAACTCGTCCATGCCGATCAGATATCCGAAATTAACCTAGTCCCATTTACCAGCACTTGGCCCTCTAATCCTTTCCAATTCAAATTAAAAATCACCCAACACCAGGTTATAATCCAACAGGTTTATTTGGAACCACTAGCTTTCGGAACGCTGCTCTTTCGTCAGGTGGTTGTGGAGTTTTCTTCTACCCCTCCCGATGTCTTTTATGTGTTACCATCCTTGTACTGGCCTGCACTTCCTCTTGCGTACACGCACAGCCTGTTGCATGAAAAAGTTGCCCGTTAGGACCCTTGTAAGTCTTTCTCCTCTCACTCTAAACGTATGCCGTCTAGTTCTTTTCTCCCCCACCCCAGGGAAAAGACCTTGTCTATTTACCCGATCCATGCACCCATGATTTTATAAACCTCTAGAAGGTCACTCCTCAGCCTCCGACACTCCAGGGAAAACAGCTCCAGCCTGTTCAGCCTCTCCCTGTAGTTCAAACCCTCCAACCCTGGCAACATCCTTGTATTTTCTGAACCCTTTCAAATTTCACAACATCCTTTCTGCAGGAATCAGAGCAGAATTGCACACAATATTCCAAAGGTGGCCTACCAATGTCCTTTACAGCCACAACATGACCTCCCAAACTTCTTTACTCAGTGCTCTGACTAACAAGGGAAAGCATATCAAATGCCTTCTTCACTATCCTATCTGCCTGTCACTCCCCTCTCAATCTCTATGGTTTTAGGAAAATGACCCAATCTTTCCAGTCTCTCTTCATAACTGAAACTCTCCAGCTCAGACAACATCCTTCCAAGTCTCGACTGCTCGCATATCCCTCCTTAAATGTGAATTCCAGAAATGCAGACAACAAGCTAGCTGTCCCTGAGCCAATGTTTTCGACAGTTCCGACAGAACTTCCCAGCTCAAACTCTGTCCTTAACAAGGGAAGCTGAGCTTAACACCTGCTCCGGTGCTTAAGTGACTGGTGGACAGGCACAACAAGGTCCCTCTGATCTTCAGTGCTTCCCAGGGCCCTGTAGTTCATCATGTATTGCCTTGCCATGTTTGTCCACCTATAATGTAAGCCTATCTTCCTTATTATTTTCCACCACACTTGTTTCCATACCATCTGTGAACTCACTGATCAATCCTCGTACTTTCACGTGAAAATTATTTCTATAAACCCAGAAACAGCAAGGACACAATACTGGCCTCTGCAAGATCCCACTGGGCACATGCTTCCAGTTACAGAAACACATCTCAACCCCTGTCACCCTCTGCTTCCTGCCACTCAGCCCACTGTGGATCCAGTTTGCCAAATTTACTTGGAATCCATGGGCTCTTGTCTTTGCCATCAGTGTCCCATGCAGGATCTTATCAAAAGCCCCACTGAAGTCAAAGTAGACTACATCAAATGCATTGCTATCATCTACACATCTGGGCACCTGTTTAATAACTTCAATCAGGTTGGTCAGACATGATCTTCCTTTCATAAAACCACACCTAATGTGCTTGCTTAACCCCTTCCTGCTCCAAGTGCAGATTCACTCTGTTCCTAGGTATTGATTCCAACATTTTCCCCACCGTCAGACTGATTGGCCTGTACTTTCTCGGTTTCTCCCTCCTCCTTTCTTGAAGACCTTGTCACGTTGGCTGTTTTCAACTAATGTCTGCAGCCAAGTGTTAGGTCTCTTGTACAGCTTAGGGAAGGTGGAAAGGGACAGTGGTAGTATCTTTTCCTCTGAGCTAGGAGATACAGGTTCAAGTCACACCTGGTCCAGAGGAATATCATACCATCACTGAGCAGGTTGGTTGAGAAACTATCTCCAAGATGTTTTTGATCTACCTGGAATTGTTTTCTCCTCTCCTGAAAGGACTTAGTTAATCCTGAATAGACATTCCAACAATACCTCTGCACCTGAATGGCACTATCTCTTCTCAATCTAATGTTACTTGTACCTTCCATCCCAACCTCTTTTGGGAGCTTTACAGCATTCGCTTTACCCCAGTTAAGTGGGTTTTTCAGCTTTTAAAAACTTTTACATTTGTATCTTTGCCAGTTTTTCAAAAATCAAAGGCCAATCAACCTGAAACAGTAGCAGGAATTTATCTTCTTGGATACACAATATAACCTTACACACACAGACATGGTTGAGGTTTTGATGGAGAGATTATATCTCCCAGGACTGAACCCTGACCTCGGATGATGACCTCTGCAGGGAGACAGACATCAACTGCAAATGACTTCTTGGATCTTTCTGTGCAGCACCCCTTGCATCGACAGCATTGGTATGTTTGGGTGCCTGCTTTTCTAAACAGTGTCCAAGCAACAAGTGATGATAGATTCATAACAGTTTTCCTCCAATCCATGTGTTTGTGTTGTTTTTCACTGAGTGTTGATCTAATCTTCTCAAATGGGGACTGGCTTCCATCTCAGATTACCAAACCAGCGTGCCTTGGGGACCCTGAAGAAATGATTAGGGAACTGTATCTGTACCATTCCACCTTCTGCACCCTATACCGCCAGATAGTGCTCCCTCAGTACCTCAGAAAGTACCTCCTGAGTATGTTTATCCCCAAAGCACCTTGACACAACATTCCTGCCCTCAACACCTCAGAAAGCAAACCTGATGCCCCCTTGGATCGTGTTAATGCCCAAATCTCTTCTCACTGTGGTGACCCACAGCCACCCCCAAGATTGGAGCCCAGGGCTCAGAACATTATTTGGGTCTGTGGATTAATCATAGGATCCCTACAATGTGGAAGCAGGCCATTCGGCCTTTCAGGTTCACACTGACCCTCGGCAGAGCATTCCACCCACCTTCTCTATCCCGGGATTCCTTCATTTCCTGTGGTTAATCCACCTAGCCTGTACATCTTTGGACAGTGGGAGGGAACTCACTGTCCACTCTCTGCTTTTCGCAGCAGAGAGCGGCGTGAGCTGGGCGGAAGTTCAGACGGAGCGCAAAGCCGGTCGGGAAGGTAAGTGATTGTTATTAGAGTGGGTGTGTTCTAAACCCCAGGTCCACAGACTTGCCATAGGAAGAGGGTCTAAGGAAGTTTAGAGCGAAGAGTGAGGCTTCAGCTCAGGAATCTTGATAAGGAGGTTGAGTAAAGAGATTACGCCACAGTTGAAGACATGACTGCTCAGCTGGTTCAGTGCGCTACGTGTTTGATGTGGCAGGTCAACGACTCCGGTGTGTCTGGATCGTATATGTGTGGAAAGTGTGAGCACATTCAGCAATTGACCGAGCATATTGCAGCACTGACGAAAGAACTCGAAGACCTTAGGCTCATCTGAGAGAACGAGATCTTTCTGGACAAGACCTTCAGTGATGTTATTACACCAATCATGCCAGAAGAGAGCAGAAGAGTGCAGACGATGAGGAAGGCAGAGAGGAGACAGGTGCAAGAGACGCCGGGAGAAGTACATGTCAGGAACAAGTTGAAGCTTTTGGAAACAGTAGAGTCTGATGACACTGCCAGTTCGCAAGGCGGCCAAGTTTGTCAATCAAAAGTTGCCGCAGAAGCAGAGCGGAAGAGTCGGACATCGCACAGAGCCGTGGTAATAGGGGACTCCATCTTGAGAGGAACTTACCGGGGTTTTTGTGGCAGCAGACGGGATTTAAGGATGGTGTGTTGCCTTCCTGGTGCTAGAGTGAAAGACATCGCGGACAGAGTGCAGGACATCATCAAGGACGAGGGTGAAGAGCCCGAGGTGGTGGTACACGTCGGCACAAATGATGTCGGGAAGAAGAGGAGGAACATACTACAGCGAGACTTCGGAGAACTAGGAAGAAGGCTAAAAAGCAGGACGTCCAAGGTGGTTATCTCCAGTTTGCTTCCAGTAACTCGGGCTAGTGAGGCCAGAAACCGGGAGATAATGGACTTGAACGTGTGGTTGGGGAACGGGTGCAGGAAGCAAGGTTTCAAGTTCTTGGATCACTGGGGTATATTTTATGGTAACCATAAATTCTACAAGAGAGACGGCTTGCACCTTAATAGATCAGGGATCAGCATTCTGGCAGGCAGGTTTTCTGCTGCAACACCGCTACATTTAAACTAAGTAGCGGGGGGGGAGGGGACAAGCTGGATGTTTAAAAAGGAAATTGAAGAGGTAGTTAGAACAAGAGAAGTCAAGAAAGACAACTGTATCAAGGAGGCAGAAAACTGGAAAAGGCATCATGCTGTAAAGTTGAGTGAAATAAGGGTTGAGGGGAAGGGTGAGAGCAGTAACAAATTAAAAATTCTATATATGAATGCACGAAGCATTAGACACAAGGTGGATGAGCTTGAGGCTCTTTTGGAAATTGGCAGATAACGATATTGTGGGGATAACTGAGATGTGGCTTCATGGGGACAGGGCCTGGGAAATGAATATTCAAGGCTACACGTCCTATCGTAAGGACAGACTGACGGGCAGAGGGGGTGGGGTGGCCTTGTTGGTAAGGGAGGATATTCAGTCCCTTGCGCGGGGGGACCTAGAGTCAGGGGATGTAGAGTCAGTAGGATAGGAGCCATTAGGAAGTAGTGACTATAATACAATAAGCTTCAATCTGCAATTTGAGAGGGAGTGGATACAATCGGAAGTGACAATATTTCAGTTGAATAAAGGGAAATATGGAGCTATGAGGGAGCAACTGGCCAAAGTTCAATGGTGCAATACCTTAACAGGGAAGACCGTGGAAGAACAATGGCGGATATTTCTGTGTATAATGCAGAGGTTGCAGGATCAGTTCTTTCCTAAAAGGAAGAAAGATCCCAGGAGGAGGCATGGGCGGCCGTGGCTGACGAGGGAAGTAAAGAAACATATAAAGTTAAAAGAGAAAAAGTATAACTTAGCGAAGATAAGTGGGAAAACTGAGGACTGGGAAACTTTTAAAGAACAACAGAGGATTAGTAAGAAGGAAATACGCAGAGAAAAAATGAGGTACGAAGGTAAACTGGCCAAGAATATAAAGGAGGATAGTAAAAGCTTTTTTAGGTATGTCCAAGGCAAAAAAATGGTTAGGACAAAAATTGGGCCCTTGAAGACAGAAACAGGGGAATATATTACTGGGAACAAAGAAGTGGCAGAGGAATTAAATGGGTACTTCCGATCTGTGTTCACTGGGGAAGACACAAGCAATCTCCCTGAGGTAACAGTGGCTGAAGGACCTGAACTTAAGGGAATTTATATTTGCCAGGATTTGGTGTTGGAGAGACTGTTAGGACTGAAGGTTGATAAGTCTCCGGGACCTGATGGCCTGCATCCCAGGGTACTGACGGAGGTGGCTCGGGAAATCGTGGATGCGCTGGTGATTATTTTCCAGAGTTCAATAGAATCGGTGTCGGTTCCTGAGGATTGGAGGGCGGCTAATGTTGTGCCACTTTTTAAGAAGGGTGGGCGGGAGAAAGCAGGAAATTATAGACCAGTTAGTCTGACCTTAGTGGTGGGAAAGATGCTGGAGTCTATTATAAAGGATGAAATTACGGCACATCTGGATAATAGTAACAGGATAGGACAGAGTCAGCATGGATTTATCAAGGGGAAATCATGCTTGACTAATCTTCTTGAATTTTTTGAGGATGTAACTCGGAAGATGGATGAGGGAGGTCCAGTGGATGTAGTGTACCTGTACTTTCAGACAGCTTTTGATAAAGTCCCACACAAGAGGTTAGTGAGTAAAATTAGGGCGCACGGTATTGGGGGCAAAGTACTAGATTGGATAGAGAATTGGTTGGCTAATAGGAAACAAAGGGTAGTGATTAACGGCTCCATTTCGGAATGGCAGGCAGTGACCAGTGGGGTACCGCAGGGATCCGTGCTGGGACCGCAGCTTTTTACAATATATGTAAACGATATAGAAGATGGTATCAGCAATAACATTAGCAAATTTGCTGATGATACAAAGCTGGGTGGCAGGGTGAAATGTGATGAGGATGTTAGGAGATTACAGGGTGACCTGGACAAGTTAGGTGAGTGGGCAGATGCATGGGTAATTAGGTAAAGGGGCTGTTCAGAGAGATCTGGGTGTTCTTGTCCACTAGTCAATGAAGGCAAGCATGCAGGTACAGCAGGTCGTGAAGAAGGCTAATAGCATGCTGGCCTTCATAACAAGAGGAATTGAGTATAGAAGCAAAGAGGCGCTTCTGCAGCTGTACAGGGCCCTGGTGAGACCACACCTGGAATACTGTGTACAGTTCTGGTCTCCAAATTTGAGGAAAGACATTCTGGCTATTGAGGGAGTGCAGCGTAGGTTCACGAGGTCAATTCCTGGAATGGCAGGATTGCCTTACACGGAAAGACTGAAGCGACTGGGCTTGTATACCCTTGAGTTTAGAAGACTGATTGAAACGTATAGGATTATGAAAGGATTGGACACTCTGGCAGGAGGAAACATATTTCCGCTGATGTGGGAGTGCCGAACCAGAGGACACAACTTAAAAATACGGGGTAGACCATTTAGGACAGAGATGCGGAGAAACTACTTCACCCAGAGAGTGGTGGCTGTGTGGAATGCTCTGCCCCAGAGGCCAGTTGCGGCCCAGTCTCTGGATTCATTTAAGAAAGAATTGGATAGAGCTCTTAAAGATAGTGGAGTCAAGGGTTATGGAAATAAGGCTGGAACAGGATACTGATTGGAAATGATCAGCCATGATCATATTGAATGGCGGTGCAGGCTCGAAGGGCTGAATAGCCTACTCCTGCATCTATTGTCTATTGAACTGGAGCACCCAGAGGCTGACACGGGGAGAATGTGGGAACTCCACACAGACAGTCGGCCGAGGCGGGAATCGAACCCGGGTGGGGTGAGGCGACACTGAGCCCCCGTGACAATCCCACCATCTCCTCCCCGTTGATGACCATTTGATGTTTATACTCGGGGAGTATCTAACTTGTAGAGCGTATATTTAAGAAAGATTAGGGACAAGGGCATTGTGTCCACAAGCTCAAGATGCTCGATTCCACTTTAAAAATGTTTATATCAATTTCAAAAAAGACTTTATTAATAGATACATATTTATGTACAAACGTAGTTACTGAAGTTAAATTGATAAGGATCTTTGTAAAGTGCATGTAAATCTTTATCTGTTCTCCCATGTACCCCTCCCTCCGAATACAATGCCTTACAAAGCCTTAAACCTGTTAGTCAACTTTCAGCTGAAGCAGCATAAGGGCATGGAACACAGACTGAATTACTCAGTGACGCTTGAATCAGGTCAGATCAATTCTCAATCAAACAGATGGCTGGGGACATTCAGCAGATCAGGCAGCAATGGTGAAGAGAGAGAGAAACAATTCTCATTTCAAGTGGTACTTCCTCAAAACGGTCTGTTCTGAAGGAACTTTCCTGCAGAAATCTCCCTCCCCCTTCAGACATGCTGCCAGACATGCTTAGTTTCTTCAGCAATCTCTGTATTGATGTTTCAGGTCTCCAGCACGTCCATACAGATTGATTTTAGTGTTGAGTTCTCAAGCTTGCTCTTTTAAAGGGATTGAATTCCTCTGCTACAAAGGAAGGTCAGTTACCTCAGCTAACAGGTTCGTGATCCCAACATTGTTGGCTCAATCTCTGCCATGTCTGAAATTACGATGAAGGCCCCAGCTTCTCAACCATGCCCCTCACCTGAGGTGAGTGACCCGCCAGGCCCCTCTCACTGACAAGACAGCAGCTCTCGGGTCCTCCTGGTCTATAATAACTTCCCAACTTTAAAAGGGCACTCCAGTAAGAGAGCTCTTTACATGGTTCAGGTCAAACTCCTGGAGCTCCCTCCCTAACATCACTGTGGGACACCCAAGGGCTGCAACAGGAGAGTACACCCCACCCCCAACTTCCAGGCAACGATTAGAGGGTGTGGTAATCACATGCAAGCCAAATTTGATAATAAATTTTATTACAGTGTCACGCTGAATGGTCACTAAGACTGTTTCTTTACCTCTGTTGAAATCATCATAATGAAGAATCAAAGAGTGGGTTGCAAATGACAATGATAGACTTTCGTAGGTTGCTGTTTATTAGAGTTTGCATCAACAGTAGTAATGTTTGAGCACTTATTCAAGGGCATGAAGGTAGCTGCTAGAGGAAGTGATGGGCATCAGGATGAGTATGTGAATAGGAAGGGTTTCGAGGGATATCAGCCAAGTTCTTGCAAATGGAATGAAATGAGATGAGAACATCTGGTTGGTATGGACAATTTGGACAGGAGGGTCTGTTTCCAAGCTGTGCATTTCTGTGACTGTGCCACTTAATAGACTATTGCAGAAAATTTCAGACAGGGCTTCGTTTGTGTGTCTCTCTCATGCTTCCTCAGAATCTGCAAACCCTATGTCTCCAAATTTCCTCAAGACTCTAAAAAATAGAAAAAAGAGGGTCAGTACTGAGGGAGTGCCGCACTGTCAGAGGGTCAGTACTGTGGGAGTGCTGCACTGTCAGAGGGTCAGTACTGAGGGAACTGTCCACTGTCAGAGGGTCAGTACTGAGGGAACAGTCCACTGTCAGAGGGCCAGTACTGAGGGAGTGGTGCACTATCAGACGGTCAGTGCTGAGGGAGTGCTGCACTTTCAGAGGGTCAGTGCTGAAGAAGTGTTGCAGTAGGAGGGTCAGTACTGAGGGAGTGGAGCATTCTCAAAGGGCTAAATAAGATTTCATAGGGAGATAGTCCCAAATCTTTCCTTGGGGCTGTTCGTACTCGCAAAAGAGAGCTATAGGTAAACATTTGGTCCAAGGGAGTCTGGTTTCTATTATCAATTTAGAGAGCTGTCGTTTGAGTGTTTGGTTCATTCCCTCAACCCTTCCTGATGATGGTGGGTGCCATGGAGTATGGAACTTCCAGGAATTTCTCAACCTTCCATTACCCCCGTAACATTTTAGAGGTAAAATGAGTTCCTTGGTCGGAATCTATACAGTTCACTAGCCCACATCAGGGAATTATGTTCTCTAATATTGTTTTAGACACCCCACTCGCAGTGGCAGTAGCTCGGGCGTATGCCTCAACCCAACCAGATAGATGATCTACTATGACCAGCATATATTTTAGTCTTCCTGCTTTGGGTAGTTCAGTATAATCTACTGGAAGGTTCTCAATCCTGGGTCTCTTCCTCCCGGGGTCAGTTTTCTCAAGACTTTCTTATTTACCTCTCTGTATATTACACATCCGTCACATATTTGTTTAGCAATTGTAGATATTCCTTTACATCCATGTTACCTAAGAACTAACTCACACATTGCTTGTACTCCCTTATGGCTGCTTTGATGTAGGGCAGCCATAATCTCTCGCATCATCATTTTGTTTAGCATTTCCCTTCCATCAGGTAACATCCAATGCCCGTCTGCTGTTTTTACAGCTCCTAAATCTTTCAATTCTTTTTCCTCTCTTTCAGTAAATATAGGAGCTTCCCTAGGACCTGAGACAGTACGTATTAGGGAATGAATCACCACTTCTTGTGGGTCCAGGCCTGCTTCCTTAGCCACTTCATCGGCTTATCTATTCCCCCTAACTTCTGGTTCATTTCCTTTCTGATGACCATTTACATGCACTACCGCTATTTCTTGGGGAGTAATAGGAACTCCAAGACCCGTTTAATCAACTCCTCATGTGCTAATTCCTTCCTCCGGCTATTGATCAGTCCTCTTTCCTGCCATACCTTTCCGAAAGTGCCAACACAAGATACATATTTAGAGTCACTGTATACTGTTCCCTCTTTATTTTCTAATGCCCTAAGGGCTCGTTCCAATGCATAGAGTTTGCAGGTTTGAGCTGACCACCCATTTGGCAACCTTCCTGCCTCCACCACACTACTGTTTGTCCCGTCTACGACTGCATACCCATTATGTCTTTTCCCTTCAGTCATCCGGGATGATCCGTCTATATAAAGTAGGGCTCCTGCATGAAGCGGAACATCTCTCAGGAACATGCGGAACTTAGTTTGGTATTCCATAACGTCAAGGCAGCTGTGCTCTGGATTCTGAGGAGATTCCCCTTCCCCTTTCCAAAGAAAGGCAGCTGCATTTAAACAATTGTCAGTGACCAACACTAGATCATCCTTTTCTATTAATATTGCCTCATATTTCAGAATCCGTGAGTGTGTCAACCATGGCCCAGCTTTTTGGTTTAGGATCGTTCTGACTTGGTGTGGTGTGCTTACTATAAGGGGTCGTCTAAATGTAAGCTTTCTGCTTTCCTCTACCGACAGTGCAGTGGCAGCCATGGCCTGCACACACTCAGAACACCCCGGATTACTGGATCCAATAGCTTCGAAAGATATGCTACTGGCTGTCTCATTCCTCCCCACCTCTGGATTAATACTCCCAAAGCCGCTCCCTTGTCCACAGTAGCAAAGAGGTGAAAAGGTTTATCTAGAGAAGGCAAGGCTAACATGGGGGCATGGGTCGGATATCTTTTGAACATAGAACATAGAACATAGAAGAATACAGCGCAGTACAGGCCCTTCGGCCCTCGATGTTGCGCCGATCAAAGCCCACCTAACCTACACTAACCCACTATCCTCCATATACCTATCCAATGCCCGCTTAAATACCCATAAAGAGGGAGAGTCCACTACTCTCCCTCTTTATGCCCTTAGGGCATTTTGATACTTCTTTTACCTCATCATCCCAACTTAGATATTTTGGTTCCCCCTCTAATAGTTTGTGATATAATTTCTTAGTCTTCTGAGCATAGGAATCAATCCACAATCTGCAATATCCCGTTAGACCCAAAACTTAGTTAACTCCCGTTTAGTTCTGGGCAGTGGCAACCCCACTATTCCCTCTATCCGTTCCAGGCTTATCTTTCGCTTTCCTTCACTAACGAAATGTCCCAAGTATTTCACTTCTCGCTCCACATATTGTAGTTTGTTTTTAGATACTCACAGTCCTTGCTGGCACAGGAAATTCAATAATTTGTTAGTGGCTTCTTCTACTCTTTCTCTTCTCTTTCCTGTTACTAAGAGGTCGTCTACATACTGCAACAGAGTAATCCCCTTGGGGCTGCTAAATTTCTCCAATATTTGTTCTAACATCTGTCCAAATAAATTCGGGGATTCCGAAAACCCCTGGGGGAGCGCGGTCCACCAGTATTGCTGTTTCCGTCCTCTCTTGGGGTCTTTCCATTCAAAGGCAAACAAATTCCTACTTTCCTCCGCCAAGGGACAAGCCCAAAAGGCATCCTTTAAATCTATCACACTAAACCATTTGTGGTCATGAGGGATCTTACTTAATAACGTATAGGGGTTTGGCACCACTGGGTGCCTGATCTGTACTATTCGATTTAATGTTCTCAAATCCTGCACCAATCGATAAGTTCCATCAGATTTCCGCACTGGTAGTATTGGGGTATTATAAGGAGATATACATGGCTCCAACAGTCCATCTCGAATCAGTCCTTCAATGACTGGCTGCAGTCCTCGTTTACCTTCTATGGAAATGGAAATGTCGCTGACAGACACCGTCCCCTTTCCTTTTTAAATTTATTAGAAGGGGAGGGATCTGTAGCTTTCCCTGATTCTCTTCTCTAGCCCATACAATAGGGTCTCTCTCTCTCTCCACATCTTCTGTCAACATTGCCATTTTACAACTAATTCTTTTTCCTGAATTCCAATCTCCAGTCCTAAGAGGTTAATGAAATCTCTCCCGAGTAAGTTACTTCCTATATCAGGGATATAAAGCAGTTCCCCTGTGACCTATCCTTAGGACCTTCTATCATCATAGGTTCAAATACTGGAACAGTAAATCCTTTACCTTTTACCCCGGAAAGTGTAATTGACCGTGGAGCAGGTTTTTTTTTTCTGATAGATTACCAATCCAAAAATTATGATAAAATTGTAATTGTGGCTCATTACATTGTCAACAGATCCCCATTAAACGTACTATTCTGTTTATTCAGAGACAATATTGAAACAAATACCTTGATAAATGCTGTTGACTGTATGTGTCTGTGAAAATAAATCTTCCTTATTGACTTATTTTCTTTATAATTCTGACTCAAATGTCTAAATATTGATGGTATGAAAAATTGCATGAAGTAAATACAATGCAAAATTTGTTCTTATTATATATTACATTTCTCCAAAAGAAAAGTAGAGAAACCAAGGATAGACATCTTGAAGTTTTGAGAATTTTGAATGACAAACCATTTCTGATCAACATTTACTGAATGTCTAAAGTCTTTCCGTATCATCATGTCAGAGTGTGCATTCTCAGCTGACAGATTAAGAAATATCTAGTCAACATCAGAGCAAATGCATTTAGAAATATTGAATCATTTACTTTGCCAAAGTTCTAGAATTAATTATCAATTCATTATCCTTCCAAAAATCACAAAGTAATTCAGTTTAGGTTTTATAAAAAACATCGTCAAATTCACATTTTAATATAATCCAGTATTTCTTAGTGTCAATATTTAAAAAAAGAATAATAGTTCTCTTATTCCAGGATAACACAAACACAAACTAATTAATGATTCCCTATCCAACACTCACAGATAATATCTGTTCCGTTCTCATTTGAATGTTCACAGAAATCATTGGATTAATATTCGGCCTTACATATTAAGAGACGTCTGATTATTTTACACTTCAATAAATTCTGTTCATTTTTACACAAGAAGGGCAGCTTAATTAGATTTCTAATCATTTTTAAGTTTGCTATGAAATGTTTTTAAGCTTAATTGTTGCTTATATCTATTATTTAAGAATTGATCAAATCCAGTATATCGAGCTTTAAGTGTGAAATTAAGGCTCAGTAACGGTAACGTATTGCATTGTACGGAAACCAATGGGAGTGAATTGTGATTGTTATTTTAATACTTGAATCTTAGTTGATTTGCTGTTGTGGGCATGGCCTGCCCCCATCTGGAACAGAATGGTCCATATTGGCTCATACAAAATGCCTGACAATCAAAAACAGGTAGCCTACCTTAGAACTAAAATAAAAGGTGTCAGGGGGTGATAAACTAGACTAACATTCTGTTCCAGCCATAAATGAAAAGAAAGCACACTACCAATGGACCTACTCCAACGCCAGGACTACAGCATTCCAGACATTTCTTGATAAGAGCATACTGACATACAGACAAATGACCAATCCTGATCTTCATAAATGAAAGGATAATTGTCCCAGTAAATGAATAAACAGCAGCTGCAGGGTGCAGCCCAGTTAACTCACGAAGCAGCTATCATGATAACAGAAGAGTTCATTTGTCAGAAATAGTTATTATTTTACAGTTACTCAGAATATTAAACAAAAGTTCTAATTACAGATTCTTGAGTATAATAGGGGAAATTTGCAACAAAAGTTTGCTATATGTAACCAATGCCTACTAAAAACATTATAGAAAAGCATTTAGAACGAGATTTGAAGTTAGCTAGTTTTAGGAATTAACTTCACGGTATGATGTTGACTGCCCATTAATTATAAAGTCCTGACAGAAAGAGTAGCTGTGTAATTTTACACAATATAACGAACTTTATAACACAAGTCATTTTACTAATCTTATCGCAAGTAAGCTAAAATTAACTGTCTTTTCTATTTCTTTGTACATATATAATCAAGACAGTGAACGATATGAGGATTTGATAAAATAAAATATAATGAATAGCAGAATTCAAAATGACCCAACTGATAAGGTATCCTGAGAGACCCGAGGGTGTTCAGGAATAACTTTGGAATCTAAGTCAATAAGATACATGGAATGATCCCAATAGGAATCTGGGATGTCCATTAGAATGCCCATCTGCGATTATGTGATTCAATTGGGTGGCTCGATGAGGAGGGAAGGGCTGTAATCACATTGCATGTGGCCATTGTGACGCCGAAAGTCCATTAAAATGCTGCTTTTTACTGTACATGTTACAGTGTGTCATGGATCTCCCTTCCGAGATTGGCCTCGGGGGATGATCCCGTCATTAACTGGTTGCTGCAAGAGTAAACATCTTCCACATGCCTGAACTCAGCCTGCCTCCTGAGTCTTCAATCCCTGTCAGGGGAAAACACTTCTGCAGCTGTGATGACATTTCAGTTCAATACAAGCATTTATTGTGTGTGAAATGATTACATTCAGAGCGATGTAATTTTCATGATAAAATTGCTTTACATTTCCTTTTTTTGGTGTACAAGAAAACATTTCGATTATATCCATTTGTTCTTTTGTTCAACCAACACGAAGTTTTAAATTATTGTAAAGACTACAATGGGGGAAACGGGAACGAGTCTTCAGCTCAACTGTTTCCTTTTTTCAAACAAATTGCCCTCCAAAATGATTTTTATTTTCATTTCATTATAAGAAAAAATTGCTTGGAAATGTTGACAAGTTTCCTTTTCCTCCCATATTAGATGTCAGTGAACAATGATTACACAATTATGAGAATTCCTTTCCGTATCAAATGTCAGTGACCCTGTATTTTGTTCACAATAATAGTCACTTTCATGGCCTAATTCTTTTCCTCCTAATTCTGAAATAAATATCGAAACATTTATTGTGGTAAAAATTACATCGGCAAAATTGACATGACTCTTCAAGAAAACTATTGGAAGCATATAAATCTTGCATTGCCTGCATTTTTAAACAAAATCATTTTTTTATTCAATTGCTGCTGAATGATTTTTTTCACATCATACAGCTAAGTTTTGTGCTTTAATTTTCAGTTTTATGCTTTAATGAATATCCAATCAACATCAGAGCCAAGTGTTTTCAAAATATTAAGTCAATTTATCTGTCAGGATTCTAAAAGCAATTATCAGTTACAATAATTGCACAGCAATTTAACATAGACTTTGAAAAAATGTAGTGTTGTTTTTAAATTTCATTCATTATTTCTTATTGTCAAAGCTACTATATTAACACCTATATTTCCGGGCCCATGCAAATACTAAAACGACCAATAATATCCCTTGCAAAATTATTTCAAAAAGTCTGATTTTTGCTGAGTTGAAATATAACAATTATCTCAGCCTTTGAAATTCAGAGAGCTCCAATTCTTTTCCCTGGAATATTATTCTTCATTTCTACGTATTACTCAGTCTAATATCAAGATGAGATAGCTCATTATTCTCAAATTCACGAATATATATTTTTAAAATCCCTTTGTTGCTAATATATCTTATATCTAATAATTGTGCAATCCAGTAATGGCTACAAATGTGGAATTATGCTTCTGTACAATAAATACTGCAAGGACATTGCAATGTACAATCTCTCAATCATTGTGAATATTGTATTTATTTTAAACTTGGAAACACTTTTGAATTGATTTGATTGTAACTTACTTCAATGCTGACACTTACTGTATATCGAATCACAACATCAGTGGATTACTTGGAGGTATCATCGTCTATTCCAATAATCACAGTATCTCCTATATACTTTCTTCTGGCCACTCATAGCAAAATGTATCTAATTTCACTCGATCAATATTCCTCAGAAAATATTTGAGAATGTTGCAGTCATAAAGCTGAAATACTCAAAGTCATGATAGTCATTAATTTTCTCTCGTACTGTAGATCTTAGTTAAAACAACACAGAATTTTATGCTCCAGTGCTGTAGTATGAGAAAAGATCAATTACTTCTCAGTAAAATAAACAAATGTCACTTGCTATTATTTATCAATTTTTAATTATTGGTCAGTTTATGAATTGTGTGAGATTTGTTTTTCGCTTTCCAGTCACCTATTTATATTGAATGTGATATTAAAATGGTGTGAAAGTATCAGGGTGTGTTCATTTGAAAGTTCAATTTGCATATCTCTCACTTATCCCATTGATTGCATGATGGTTTAAGAACGTTTCACTCAGCAATCCTCGAAAAAATCAAAAACTATCTGATTTTAAATCAGATCATCACACCCAGTTATCACTCTGTTCCTAATTCATGCAAATATCTCAATTTTATCGAACCCAATGTTAACACTATACAATACACACAAAGCAACACAAAGACTTTCACCACCATCTGATTATTGTTCAGTAGAATAACCTGAGTAAGTACCTTATTGCTCCTGAAACCAATGACAACAGTAAGCATTTGTTTACTATTCCATGCAACAAGTGCAATTGATATTTTCTATTTCAGTACAGTAGTTAAAGATGATTTATGATGCTTAAAACAATGCTTCTGCTTTATCATGGATATTGACTGTAATACAATCATGCAAACAACAAACGTTTTGTCATTCTAAAAATCTTTAAGATTACTTATTTTACATTTGTGTGCAAGAGATATTTCAAATTACAACCGTTTTTGTTGTATAATTCAGCAAACCTAAGTTTTGAATTTGGAAAAGTCTCCATTTTTGCAAAAGTTTTCAGCTTATATAACACAGCAAATGACTGTTTTTTTCCCAATCACGCGCTCTGCAAAATGATTATTGGTTTCATTTAATTGTAACCAATTAAGAACTGTTTTGAACATGTTGATTCTTTTTGTCTTTTCTATTCCAACATTATTCATCACTGTACAATAATGACATAATTATTATAATTCCTTTATGTACCAAATGTCATTGACTGCATCATTTGTTCACTTTCATGCTCACTTTTATTATCTATTAACTTTCTTCTAAATTCTGACACAAATGTCTGAACTCTGGTCATAATATTAATCTGAATTAAAATAACATGTCTCTATGATGAAACCATTTGATAGAAATTCATATTCCTTGTGTTACCTTCATTTTTTAGTAAAGAAAGAAATTTTCTATAATCACTAAATGGCTCATTTTTTCTTCAATTCATAAAGCTAGTTAGATATTTTATTTCACAATTTACCAATTTTAATAAATATCTAATCAACATAACATCAAAGTATTTTTGAAATATCGAATCATTAAATTGCTCATATAACAACATTATCAAGTCATTGTCATGAGAATAATTGCGCAATTATTTAAGAAAGTCTTTTGAACAAGGAAAGTGAGATTCACATTTTAATTTAACCAATTGTTTCTGAGGACCAACACTGCAATATGAAACTTTATTTTCAGGTCAAGTTTCCCACAATGGATCCAATGACTTCCCATCCAACATTAATTGTGAATGCCTAATGTTTGCTTATTTGAATGAACTCCGTAACCACAGACTTTAATTTCACAGACCTGCAACTACTTTTCATTGCAATAATTCCTGTTTGTTTGCACATATTCCTCAGTCACATAGCAAAACGAGATTTCTCATTATTTCTAAATTCATTGATCGAATTGTATAATTCAGTTGTTGCTCATACTTAATAATTATTCAATCCAGTACGTACTGTGAATATAGAACATAGAAAAATACAGCGCAGTATAGGCCCTTTGGCCCTCGATGTTGCAGGTAAAAGCAATGACTGCAGTTGCTGGAAACCAGATTCTTGATTAGTGGTGCTGGAAGAGCACAGCAGTTCAGGCAGCATCCAAGTAGCTTTGAAATCGACGTTTCGGGTAAAAGCCCTTCATCAGGCTCACAGCCTTTATTCCTGATGAAGGGCTTTTGCCCTCGATGTTGCGCTGATCCAAGCCCACCTAACCGACACTAGCCCACTATCCTCCATATGCCTATCTAATGCCCGTTTAAATGCCCATAAAGAGGGAGAGTCCACCACTGCTACTGGCAGGGCATTCCATGAACTCACGACTCGCTGAGTATAGAATCTACCCCGAACATCTGTCCTATACCTACCACCCCTTAATTTAAAGCTATGCCCCCTCGTAATAGCTGACTCCGTAATGTGTAATTACGGCTCTTTACATGAATAACTATTTAGTGTGCAATCTCTCAATCATTGTTAATATTAATTCTTATTTTTCCTGCAGAAACATAGTTGAATTCATTTAAATATATTTCCCTTTGATGCGAACATTTACTGTATTCCTAATCATAATAAGTTTTAAGTATTTTTCATGACACAAAATCAAACATTTCAGGCACATAAATTGCTATTCTGCGTGTTACAAAGATAAAAAGCAAGTCAATTTCTTCATTAGTAAAATAAACAAATGTCACTTCCCATTATTCATTAGTTAGTTCATTCCCAAATTTGTAATTAAACAATGCAATTCACCTGAATATTGTTGTGCCCTTTGATCATATTAATTTTCTAATTATTGTTCATTCATGTTTTGTCAGGGATTTTTATGTTTCGTTTTCCATTCACCTATTCATATTGAATGTAAGATTGATACGCTTTAGCAACAGAGAGTGTACATTTGAAATTTGACTTTGCACGTCTCTCACTTATCTCACTTCATGCATGGGGGCTGGGCATTGAGAACAGAGGATCAGTGGTTAGCACTTGTATCTTACAGTGTTATGCACTTGGGTGTGATTCCATCCTCGGCCACATGTTTGTGTGGAGTTTGCATGTTCTGGTTTTCTCCCACAATCCAAAGATATGCAGGTTATATAAATTGGCCATGCTAAACTGCACGTTCTGTTCAGGGATGTGTAGGTTATGTACATGAGTCAGGGGTAAATGTCCAGTAATCTGTGAGCAGAATGGTGATGAGTGAATTATTCTTTGGAACGTCAGTGTAGACTTATTGGGACAAATGGCCTGTTTCCACACAGTAGGGATTCCAAAACCTTAGAATTGTGTTTCTCTAAACAAAACTGACTATTTTTTTAAAATGTTGCATTTAAAGCTTACCTTTAACTGTCAATTGTCAATCTTGTAAAATATCTCAATGTTACTGAAATCAATGTTCAAACAAAACACTGCACATAAAGCCGCACAAAGATTTTCATGACCATCTAATTACTGTTCAGTAGAATAATCACAGTAAATATCTTATTGTTCCTGAGAATAATCACCACTATCACAGGAAAGATCTGGTTATCATTCCCTCCAATAAATGCAATCGTTGTCCCTCTGGTATTTCTGTACAGTTGTTATACACCACACTGGTTGTTCAAAACATGGTTATTCTTTATTATGAATGGCCAATTTTCTAACGGCAAAAGATGTTGTTTGATCATATTTGTTGCATGTTCTCAAACAGGTTTTCACTATAAATATTGCAAAAAATGTGTTAATTTGGTCTTGTTCAACTGCTGATGCTAACATTTTCAGTTTAGGTTCATTAAACATATTTGGAGAAAGTGAGGAAATCTGTACCATTGGAAAAGGGCAGGCACATCCAAAGAGCAGGAGTACCGACCTGTCGGGCATTAGGCCATCATCAGAAAAGATTCCTGATGAAGGGCTCATTCCCAAACCGTCGATTCTGCTTTTCCTCGAATGCTGCCTGACCTGCTGTGCTTTTCCGGCACTACACTCTTTTGACATTAGAAATATTTGACTGAATATTCAGAGATAATACTAAAATTTGCCTCTGTCAATTTAATTTACTGTGCTTTCTATTCACTGAAGTTTTCATGTTAATTGCTCCCCTTTTTATTCTTAAATCTGATACAAATTTCAAAATGCAGAACACATTAAAAATCACATGAATTATAAATTTACATTCTCGACAAGAAAACCAATGGAAGGCGATATAGAATTCTTGAACAGTCTACACATTTGAATGAAAAAGGAATTCCTTCTAAAAAAATGTTTCCACTTCTGTATCTTTTTCTCAATTCAATAATCCTGCAATAGTTTACAATTGTCAGTTGATCTCTCTGAATGAGTATCTCGTCAATGTCAATGTAACCAGCTGAAACATGAACAACAGATTGATAAGTGGGTGTTAAAGATCATATTTGAAGTGAACAAATGTTTGGTATTTACTGGAATTCTATCAGAAAACATTCTTGATTCATAATACAAGAAATGAGATATTTGAGAGATGTGCGAACCTTATTTTTAAACGAAAAAACTCCAATACTTTCAATGCATTTGAATCTTACGGTCAAAATGATCAGGTAAATGGAAAAATAAAAACAAGTATCTGACAATTTATAAACTAAACAACAATTACAAATTCACTTTGATCAAAGGACAGAGTAATATTTAGATGAATCACAACATTTAGTTACAAAGTAGGCAATCAGCTGAATGACAAGTAATAGGTGGGAGCATTTGTTAGTTTACTGAAGAAGATATCAACGTTATTTCAAAGTTATAGCACGACAGAATAATGTTTAATGTGTTTCAATTTTTTGGACTTGCCCCTTCGCAACAAAAAAAACAATCTCATTACTTAGACATCGTAATCTTTAATTCTGCAACATTTTCAAATATTCTCCAGGAACTTATAAGCGACAGAATTAGATTAATGTATCCCCACTATCCGAAAGTAAAGCGTTATTATGAAACCTTACATAAGTTGAAAAGGCGTTAGTCGAAGAAGCATTAATTTATATGGGAAACATATCCCATTTTCTCGTAAAAGTGAAAATCCTCCTCAGATTTCTTTCAGTTAGAGAAAACAGGGACAGATATAAGTCTTTTGTAAAAGCAAAGTGGCTAAAGCGAATTTTCCAACACATATTTCTTGGTAACCGGACTCAAATATGTATCAGATTTTGTGATTATTTATATAATAGATAAAAGCAGATCTAATGTTGTATTGAAAAGCAATTCAATCTGTGCGTAGGTACTCTCTAATCAACATTCAGATAGCTCTTGATATAGTTCTGTTGAAACTTTCCCTCAGGTCTAGTAATAGAGACACTGCCACAGCTCCATAAGCTCCTTTCATAATGTTCCCACTCAGGACGGCAGGACTGCAATATTGTGTTTCATGTAGTTTCTCAAATGAAAACTAATCAGCTGTTTATTGTTGTAATTTGAATGGCATTTAATTAGGTAATTTCTGTGTGTAATGGACTGGAAATTAAACAATATATTACAATAACAATAGAATAAATGAATGATAGTCTTAAATAAACAGGAATCTCATGACAATTCTTTGAAAGACAAATTGTCAAAACTGCGTGATCATTGTACTTTGATTTTAAAATGCATCAGTCATTTAATGTGAATATTCAGCTGAAGACAATTTCCCTTCCTTTCAACAATGTACAACTTCCACAAATTCAAAATGAACAGTCATTGAAAAAGGAAGGAACAAGCATGTATTTTCTGTACATAAATGTGCGATGAATTTTAAGTAAATTTTATATATGTAAAACTGAAACTCTTATTGTGGTTCGAAATACAATGTCCAGCTTTCAGGCCCTCATCCCTCTGTTTAGAGATATCGTTGGTACCTGTGTATTGCACGACCACGGGCTGTTTACCCTCCAGCTCCAGAATGTCCTGCAGCCACTCCATTATATCAAGGATCTTGGTACCAGGGAGATTACATACTATCCTGGATTCATGTCTGTGGGCACAGAAGTGCCAGGCTGTGCCCCTGATTATTGAATCCCCTGTCACTATAGCCCTGCCATTCTCAGTCCTCTTGTTCGGATCAGCAGAGCTCTCTGTGGTGTCATGAACCTGGCTGTTGCTGATTTCCTGAGAAGCCGCCCCACCCATTTCCGCCCTTACAAAATCCCAAGCGGTATACAGTATCTGTATGAGAAGGTGATAACAACAGGGCACTCCTGTACTCACTTCCTGAGCCTTTTACTCGATCTGATGGTCACCCATTCCCTTTCTGCCTGTGTAACCCTCACCTGCAGGGTGACTAACTCACTAAACGTGCTGTCCATAACATTCTCAGTATTGTAGATGCTCCACAGTGAGTCCACTCTCAGCTCCAGCTCTGAAAAGCAGTTTCCCAGTAGCTGCAGATGGGAACCTTTGCTGCACAAATAGCCGTCAGGGACCCTGGAAGCGGCCCTTATTTCCTACATTGTACAAGAGGAGCACACCCCGGGTCTGAGGGCTCCTGTCACAACGTCTCTCTACATTCATCTAGTTACTCCCATTAAGAGAATTTAAATGAGTGAGCAACCTTCCTTCACTTTAAACATGTCCATTATAATAACAAAAAAAAATCTTTACTTAAGCTGATATGTCATACTTTAAAACTTAAATACTCCACAGGTATCACTGACAAATTGGCTATTCCCATTGGGACTGTGAATTTCTGAAAGGCCTGAACTAAAACTGAGTTTCAGCTTCACCTTCTCCCTGTCTCACTTCACTATTTACACCCAACTCCAAAACACTCTCATTGAGCCAAGCAGACCTCACAGTGCAGCCCTGTCATTTTCACTGTCTGCTCACACCTACACTGCCCTCAGCCTCCTGTACTGTTCCAATACAACACAATGGGAGCTCAGGGACAGCACCTCATCTTTCAATTCAGCGTTTTGTAACCCCAGAGTCAACAAGGACTTTGGCAGTTTCTGAATGAACAGACAGTTGTCAGAATCTGGAACGTTCCACCTAAAATGGTGCTGGAATTTGAGTCCATAAGGAATTTCAATGAGAAATTTGCAGAGAATTGAAAGTAGGGAGTTAACAGATTAACATTATAAATTGGATGATTGAGACTAAATCTGACAGTTCCTGCAAAAAGACGAGGTGTAATTTGGATAAATCTGTGCTCTCTCTCAGGCCAATACCTCCTTCCACAGCTAGAGTGGCCAAGAATTGAACACATAACCCAAGGGGATCCAACCATGAACTTGAACATCTTTCTGCTTTTGGCTTGACAAAAGTATTGAAGATATTTTCCCACAGACAGAACAGACAAACCTTTCTCGTTCCACAGTCAAATGCCAATGATATTCAGATCCTGATGACTCCGCTGATGTAGAAACTTGTTTATTGAGATCCCAGTCTCAATTATTCTCAATTAATATGCTATAAAATTAATTCGCAAAACAAAGCTCAATCAGTGCAAGATGAATAGTGAAGGCAAAAACTTCTCTGGGTATGTTTTTGATGTGTAAATGTTCCTCTTCAAATCACCCGGCCCCCACCCAGGAAGAGGACAAATGCATTCTCCTTGCTGTACCTTGCCCCAAATAAAGATAGCGGCCACAACCCAGGACCTCTCATTGCCTGAGGCCCAAGCCATCTTCCCTTTGCTGCAAACGTGGGACCAAAAGTTTCTAATTCAGACTAACTACCTGCATAGAGTGTAACTAATCCCTCCCAAATTACACTGATACATTTCATCCGGTTTCTGCTGCCACTCTCCCCTTTCCCCTTTCCGCGTCCTGCACACACCATGGGTCATCACGGGTCCAGTGACCCTTCCTCAGAACCGATGACAGCTGGGAAAATTAGAATCCCTTCAGGAAACAGGCCCTTTGGCCCAACAATTCCACACCCACCCTCTGAAGTTTACCCCACTCAGACCCATTCTCCTATTCTATTACTCTCCATTAACCCCGAACTAATGCACATCCCTGAACACTGCAGGAAACTGAGCTGGGCCAATTCACCGAACCTACAGATCTTGTATTACAAGATATTGGGGTTAAAGAGTAAACAATAGATGGGGACAGAGCCCAAAGAGACACAGGATCATTTGGAAAGATAAAGGAGTGAGAAGTTGGAAAGCTGGTAATGGAGGAGACAGGAACCTTCTCGCATCTCAGTGGCGGTGGTGGAAATGGTGGCTGATGATCTACATTGTGCCTGCAAAAAAGACTCTGAGCTTCCAGTTGCCTGCTCTTTAACACACAAGACTGTTCCCTGTCCAACATCTCTGTCTCATGCTTACTGCAGTGTTCCAGTGAAGTTTGATGCAAACTGGAAGAACACTTCAGAACATACCAAATGGCTTCCTATTTCAAGAACTGCATTTTCCCCTCACATGTGGTCAACAATGCCCTCCAGGGTATCTCCACCACTTCCCACACCACTGCCCTTGAATCCCACCCCTTCAATTGCAACAAAGATGGAATCCCACCATCCTCACATTACACCCAGATACAACGCATTATACTCTGCTATTTCCACCATCAGATCTCACCACCTGAGATATATTTCCCTCCCTACCCCTTTCAGCATTCCACAGAGACCATACTTCTGTGACGTCCACGTTAGATCCACACTCCCCACCAACCCACCCTCCACTCCTGGCACCTTCACTTGCAACTGCAAGAGGTGGAAAACCTTTGTCCACACCTTCCCCTCACCTCCATCCAAGGCACCACTGGATGCTCCCACATCCAGCCGAGATTTCCCTGCCCACCCAAACACCTCACCTATTGTGTCCCTTGCTCTCGGGACGCCAAATTGTGGAGTATTTCAGGGAACATTTCTGGGACACATGCACCAACCAACCCCCCCGCCCTGTGGCTGACCATTTCTGCTACCCCCCACCCCCTCCGCCACCATGCTGCCAAGGACATGCAAGTCCTGCATCCCCAAATTCGAGCACGCGACATCTGGAGGAAGAACACCTCATCTTTCACCTTGGGAACTTTCAACCACACGGCATCAAGGTTTCCTTATCTCCTCTCCCCAAACTTATCTCAGATTCAACCCTCCAGCTCGGCACAGGCCTCTTGAACAGTCCCACCTGCCCATCTTCCTTCCGAATTATTCATTCCACCCTCTCACCACTACCCTCCATCTACAACCACCTATTGCGTCCCTCGCTCCCTTCCCCCAACCCCAAACACCCCTCCCTATTTATCTCTCAGCCGTATTCCACCACCCACATTCTGATGAAGTACTGACATGCCCAATACGTCAATTCTCCTGCTCCTTGCATGCTGCCTGACCTGCTGTGCTTTTCCAGCGCCACACTTTAACACAAGCTGGAAGAACAACACCTCATCTCCCACTTGGGGACCCTGCAACCCTCTGGCTTCAACATCAAATTCAATAATTTTAGGTCCTGAACTCTCCCACATCCTAGTGTATTTGCCCCCTACCCCACATACCAGGCCCTGTTATTACGTAGCCTATCATTACACATTACCTATGGTTAGCCACTAACAGTCCCCAGAAACAGCTATTCACCCTCCCCCCCCGTCAGATCGTTATCCATTCCTTTGTCCAACTGCTCCTATCTCTCTCTTTGGACTCTATCACCACCTATCATTTACTCCTTAACCCCTACCTTCCGCATAAAAACAGACATTTTTTTCAGTAACAACACGGTGGAACAGTGGTTAGCTCAGCTGCCTCACAGCGCCAGAGACCTCGGTTCAATTCCCGCTTCTGATGACTCTCTGTGTGGAGTTTGTACATTCTGTGTGCGGGTTTCTTTCGGGTGCTCTGGTTTCCTCCCACAATCCAAAAATGTGCAGGTTAGGTGATTGGCCACGCTAAATTGCCCATAGTGTTAGTTGAAGAGTTAAATATAGGGGAATGGGTCTGGGTGGCTTGCGCTTCGGCGGGTCGTTGTGGACTTGTTGGGCCGAAGGGCCTATTTCCACACGGTAAGTAATTTAATCTAATCTAATCAGTTCCTGAGGAAACGTCACTGGATGGAAAATGCGAACTGATTTCTTTTCACAAATGCTGCCAGATCTGCTGAGCATTTCCAGTACCTTCTGGTTGTTGTGTGTGATTTACAGCATCCGAAGTTCTTTTGGTTCTAATTTACCCAGAGTATCTAATTCAGGTCTCACAGACGAAAACCGTGTTTACTAACCTTCACAGTCCACATATCTCCATCTCTCTCCCAGTATCTGCTGTCTCTCCCACTCCTTCACATTCAGTCCCCCCTCACAGTGACACTGCGCCTGCAAAGCTGATGGTCATGTGTTGGCCTGCTGGACCCACCCATCATTCATTCCCATTGGCTGGAGGATCACGCCAACACTCCTATTGGTCTGAAGCTGTGTCAATCAGCCACGCCCCATTGTGACCTGTGAGGTGGGATCCTCCCAGGTGCATCAGAGGCTGAGGGGTGCCCTCATAGAGGTTTATAAAATCATGAGGGGCATGGGTAGTATAAATAGACAAGGTCATTTCCCTGTGGTTGGGGTGTCGAGAATGAGAGGGCATAGGTTTAAGATGAGAGGGGAAGAACTTAGAATGGATCTGAGGGGCATTTTTTTCCCACTGAGGTTGGTGCGTGTATGGAATCTTCTATCAGGAAGTGGAGGATGTTGGTACAATTATACCATTTGGCATCTGGATGGGTATATGAATAGGAAGGGTGTAGAGTGATATGTGCCAAGTGTTGGCAAATGTTACTAGATTAGGTTGGGATATCTGGTCAGCACGGACCAGTTTAACCAAAGGGTTTATTTTCATGCTGTACATCTCTACGGCTCTGCCCTGTGATGAGCTTCATCATTCACAGTGAATGGGTCAGTATCACGGAGCACAGGGGCTGGGGATTACTCAACCCCTTGGGGCTGTACTATCTCCCTCTGAAGATGGTGCCATTCTATCCAAACTCACCTCCCACTTGGACATAGACCTCCAAATCCTTCCTTAAAAACGTTAAACTTCACATTTGTTTTGACAGTAACTAATGAATCTGCACACAGCTGTCGGTCAAACTGTTCCAGATGCTCAGAACTTAGTGAGTAAAATAATCTTCACGTTTTTCCTTTGCATTATTTGCAAATAATGTAATTTGCATTACCTGAAAATAGTTACTAAAAATTGTGACGTTAAAAATTTCTCACTCTATCCCTCTGTAAATGACATACCCTGGGAACAAATCAACTCCTGGTCGAAATCACTGTTTAACCTTCTCAGCTCCAAGGAGAATTGTCTGGCCTTCTGCTAACTCTCCATAAAAGAGAAAACTATCTTAATTTTAATTTATTAGTGTCATAGAGATGGACAGCACAGAAAGAGACCCTTCAGTCCAACTTTTCCATGCTGACCAGATATCCTAAATTAATCTCGTCCCATAATCCAGCACTTGCCCCATAGCCTTCTAAACTTTCCCAATCGCATATCCAGTGAGATGCCTTTTTAATGTTGTAACTGTACCGGCCTCCACACTTTCTCTGGCAGCTCATTCCATACACGTGCCACGTTCAGCTTGAAACTTTGCCCCTAATATCCCTTTTCAATCTTTTCCCTCACACCTGTGCTTTCTAGTTTTGGACTCACCTAAACTGGAATAAGACCCTGGCTTTTACCCTATCCATGCCCCTGACGATTTTATCAACCTCGATGGTCACCTCTCAGCATCCGATTATCCAGTGAAAATTGCCTCAGTCTATTCAGCCTCTCCCTATAGCTCAATCACTGAACCCTGGCAACATCTTTGCATCTTTTCTGAATCCTTTCAAGTTTCACAATATCATTCCAATAGCGGGGAGACCAGGACTGAAAGCAGAATTCCAGAAGTGGCTGAATGAATGTCCATAACAGCCGCAACATGACGTCACAACTCCTGTACTCAATGCACTGACCAATAAAGGTAAGTACACCAAACACTTTCTTCACTACCCTGCCTATCTATGATTCCACTTTCAAGGAACTATGAACCTACACTCCAAGATCTCTTTGTTCAGCAACACTCCCCAGGACCTTCCCATTAAGTGTAGAAGTCCTGCCCTGATTTGCTTTTCCAAAATGCAGAACCTCACATTTATCTAAATTGAACTGCATCTGCCACTCCTCAGCCCATTTGATCGAAGTCTCATTGTACTTTCAGGTAACTTTGCTGTCCATTGCACCACCAATTTTGGTGTCTATTGTAAACCTACTAACCATAGCTCCTATATTCACATAGAAATCATTTATATAAATGGCAAAAAGCAGTGGACCCAGTACCCAGCCTGACAGCATATTGCTCATCACAGGCTTCCAGTCCAAAAAGCATCCTGCACTATGACACTGACTGCTCAGCAAGTTTAGGGCTCATATCATACAGGGAGATCTAACCATTTGGATACAGAACTGGCTCAAAGGCAGAAGGCTCAAAGGTGGTGATGGAGGGTTGCTTTTCAGACTGGAGGCCTGTGACTAGTGGAGTGTTACAAGGATCACTGATGGATCCACTACCTTTCGTCAGTTATATCAATGACTTGGATGTGAACATAGGAGGTATAGTTAGTGAGATGACACCAAAACTGGAAGTGTAGTGGACAGTGAAAAAGATTACCTCAGAGTACAATGGGATCTTCATCAGATGGGTGAATGGCTGAGGAGTGGCATTTTGGGAAAGCAAATCTTAGCAGGACTTATACACTTAATGGTAAGGTTCTGAGGAGTGTCACTGAACCAAGAGACCTTGGAGTGCAGTTAGATAGGATAGTGAAGGCGGCATTTGGTATGCTTTCCTTTATAGGGCAAAGTATTGAGTACAGGAGTTGTGAGGTCATGTTGTGGCTGTACAGGACATTGGTTAGGCCACTTTTGGAACGTTGCATACAAATCTGGTCTTCCTCCGAAAGGAAGGATGTTGCGAAACTTGAAAGGGTTCAGAAAAGATTTACAAGAACGCTGCCAGGGTTGGAGGATTTGAGCTAGGCTGGGGATTGAATAGAGGTTGAATAGACTGGGGCTGTATTCCCTGCAGCGTCGGAGGCTGAGAGGTGATCTTATCGATGTATATAAAACCATGAGGTGCATGGATAGGATAAATAGACAAAGTTTTTTTCCCTGGCGTGGGGGAATCCCAGCACTAGAGGACATAGGTTTATGGTAGGAGGGGAAAGACTTTAAAGAGACTTGAGAGGCAACTTTTTCACACAGAGGGTGGGACGTGTATGGAATGAGCTGTCAGAGGAAGTGGGTGGAGACCATTACGATTGCAACATTTAAAAGGCATCTTCATGTGTATATGAATAGGAAGGATATGGGCCAGGTGCTGACAGGTGGGACTAGATTGCATTGGGATATCTGATCAGCATGTACTGGTGGGACCGACGGGTCTCTGTTTCTGTGCTGTCCATCTATGACTCTTTGACCTTCCAGCCAGTTCAGTATCCAAACAGCTAGTTCCGCCAGAATTCTATGGTATTGAACCTGCTAACCAGTGTGTTATGTGAAACCTTGTGTCTTTCTCAAGTCCAAGTTAATGATTTCAATGCACAAAGCCATGCTGACTCTCTCTAATAATTTCTTGCTTTTCCAATGACATGTAAATCCTGTCCCTGAGAATCCCTTCCAACAACTTCTCTGCCACTGACTTCAGGCTCACCGGTCAATAGTTCCCTGGCTTTTCCTTACCACCTTTCTCAAATAATGGCGCCCATCTTCCAGCACCTCACCTGTGGCGATCGATGATACAAATATCGCAGCGAGGGGCCCAGCAAAAGCTTCCCTAATTACCCACAATGTTCTGGGATACACCTGATCAGATTCCAGGGATTTATACATCGTTATGTATTTAAAGACATCCAGTACCTCCTCCTCTGTAATATGTACACTTGCCAAGTTATCACTATTTATTTCTCCAACTTCTCTAACTTCCATATCACCTTTCAGTAAAAACTGACATGAAATACTTACAGAATCTCTCCCACCTCCTGCTGTTCCATAGACAATCTTGTTGATCATTGAGGGTGGCTATTCTCTGCCTAGTTATTGTTCTGTCTTTAGTGTATTTGTAGAATATCTTTGGATTCTCCTTAAACCTATTTCCCAAAGCTATCTCATGTCCCCTTTTTTGCCTCCTGGTTTCCCGCGAGTATACTCCTACTGCCCTTATAGTCCTCTAGGGATTCACACAAACACAGTGGTCTGTACCTGCCATATCCTTCCTTCATTTTCTTGACCAGAGCCTCAATTTCGTAGGTCATGCAGCATTCTCGACACCTCCCAGCCTTGGCCTTAACGGGAACATACTGTCTGTGTACTCTCATTGTCGCAGGCCTATGGAGGCAATGGCAGATGATGACAGAGAAACAATCATTATCAGTAAAGAGGTAGTGTTGGGAAAACTAACAACTCATTCTTATCTCTATAATTCCTCTCTAGCCTCAGAACTATCTCTGCATCAAAAACATCTCAATCTCTGCAACATCCTCCAATCTCTAATCTCCTCCAGTCTCAAAACACTCTCTATCTTTAATCTTGTCCACCCTCACAAATCTCTGTGATGTGCCTTTCTTTAATTCCAGCCTTCAGGAAAACCCATTTTTATTTCAGATTCCTGCACCCAGAGCTCCACAATGTCCCGCTTAGCCTCTGCCACATTTTCCTCCAAAAAACATTAATCAATCACGTATAACACATTCTAATATCACCTTCTCTGACCTGGTTTCTATTGTGGCTTGTCATATTCCTATGTTACGCGTCTGTGATCTACATGACAGAAAAAGGTGTTGTGGTCCATTGGGTTTATGCTGTAAAGAAATCTCCCAGCTAACTATTTTAATCCCATTTTCCAGCACAGAGCACATAGACCTGTCAGCCTTGGCCTTGCAAGTGTGTTCCGAAATAGATTTTAAATGCCATCGGGATTCTGTTTCTCACTATCTTTCAGACAGTGAGGTTTCGTGCAACTGTTGCTCTATGCTATCATCCACAGGGTTCACAGCAGCTGGGTCTGTGTGAACCACAGATCGCCCACACATTGTGAAAGATGGCAGGGTCCCTGAGACGGGGCACAGGAGATTTCCTAGGATGGTTCAAGGAATGGGGGATTTTAGTTGCAGAATTTGTGGGGCTTTTTTAACATTAATTGTTCACGTGACATGTGTGTTGCTAATACACATCAAGAATAACCATCCACAATTAATGGACTCTCCTTTTCAACCTCTCCCCTTGCCTGTGCTGTGGTAATATTCAGGTTAACCACTACTAGACATCATTCTCTCATGAGAGAGCAGTCCTATGGTCGGGTAGGACAATGCTGACTTGATCTTTTACACAGTGATGCCACTGTGCCTCGAGGGTGGGGAAAGGAAATGCTGAAGGTGGTGGATGGGAAACCACTCAGGTACAGTACTTTATCCTGGAGGATGTTCACTTTCTTTAATATTGATGTGGTGGGGGAGGGGGGGGGGTGGTGCGCTGATGCAGGCAAGTGGAGAATGTTCCAATACAATCCTGATGTGAACCTTATAGAGAGCAAACAGACATTGGGGAATCAGCGGTTTGGAAAAACTGAGTGTGTTCTCCTTGTAGCAAAGGAAATTTGGGATTACAAAGCAGTTTACAAAAGTTACATATTATAATAAACCTTAGACCCTTCAGCTCATTATACAAGGATTACAGGACACATGTTGAAGATTTAGGAAGATCTATTGAGAGGATGGTTTGATTCAAAGGAGAACTTTCATTCAGCAAATGGTATTGATCTGGAACACAATACTCTCACACAATATGAATATCCAGGGCCTGATGTATGGAGTAATTCTGTCAGAGTTTGGCGTTACAATGACTGAGATTACCATCTGAATATCTGCCTGTAATACAAGTTTAGAAAATCCGTCACTGTCAGTTCAAGTTTGAAACTCATACAATCCCCTCCTCCTGGCCCAGGAGGACTGTACACATTACCCCTGGTGGAGGTTAGCAGGCACTTCAAGGGCAAATCTATGTGGGTTTCTATGAGTTTCCACCTTGGGACTTCATGTGACTGAACATGGGACAGAATGATCCAAGATTCAGTGAGATGTGGAGAGCAGAATTTGCTTCCTTTTCTTTCCTTCCATGCTGCAGCTGTGCCTCATCAATAAGACATGGGGTGTGAAGGCTCATGCACCTTGATGGGCAAGATGTCTCCATTCTGACCAATGGGCAACAAGCTCCTCCCAGTCATGAAACAGAGTATCCCTGAAAGATAGCAACTGTGCATGCTTCCCACTGCCCAGTGCTCACAGTACATGTTTCGAATTATGAGGGGGGGAAATCTCCTAGAAAAGGGTTAACAGGAAAGTTCCAAAAGGATTATAAACAGTTTACAGAGAGATATTCACAGGAAACGTGGACAACAAGTTGGCAAATGGAGTATAACTTGGGATAAACTGTAGAAAGCTGCACCACAAAAGGGACTGGGGGAAAATGAGCAGGAAACACAGAAAGCGAGCACACAGTTACAACATGGAATCAGGAAGGGGAATGGAATGCTGTCCCTTATTTCAAAGAGTTTGGAGTATATACCTTAGGGCATCTAAACAAATGGCGAGTGAGACCACATCTGGAGTAACGTGAACAGATTTGGTCACTTTAGTTCATGAAATAGAGCAGTTTACTGGAGGCATTTCAGAGAAGATCCATTGGGATGATCCCTGATTTGAAGGGATTATCCTGTAAACAAAGGCTGAATAAATTGGGAATATGCTCACTGGACTTTGGAAGAATGAGATGTGATCTCTTTGAAACATACAGGAATCTGTCAAGGTTTGACAGGGTAAATATGGAGAGGATGTGTCCCATTACGGGTGAGTCTTGAACCAGATTCTGGGTCAGTCGCGGAATCAAGGGTTCTGTTTCAGATTTGTCAAGTTAAAGGCAACACCGACACAGGTTAGGGTTTCAGTAGCAATGGAGCTGGGGTGAGAAGGAGACAAGCAACGTTTTAGAGATTGGAATTTGTGGTGTTTGTGATTGTGTAGATGTCTGATCAAGAGGTCACCTTGTGGTCAGATATGCAAGCAATATTGTGAAGAATGTAGTTCTGCCTCAGACACTTCCCAGTGAAAGGGAGGGACACAGCAGTAAGGGAAATGAATTTGGAATAGCAACTGAAGGCAATGGGTTTAACAATTACAGTGTTTAATTGGAGTGAATTGTAGCTAATCGAAGTGTGGTAAGCAGTTTGATAACTGAGTAATGGTGGAGTAATGGAGAGGGATGATGGGGAGGGAGAGCTGGGCATTGTCAGTGTACACATGAAACCTAACACGGTGCTTTTGGGCGATGTTACCTCCTGGCAGTATGTAGGTGAGAAACAGGACGGACCAAGGATAGACCCTGGAGGGACACCAAAGACAATGAATTCAGAAAGGAAAGGGAGAGTGGAGACGGAGCAGGATTTTCCAATGATGGTGAGGTCAAATATTAGGTTTTAGCAGAATGGGAGAGAAGGACATAACCAAAAAAGACAGACAGACAGATCATAGAACAATATCTGTGAATTGCAAGTTGGGGGGGGGGGGGGGGGGAGGGCGGTGACAAGCAGGAGGATGAGACAGAGATTTGGAATGTCCATGATTTAGGTACACTAGGGTAAATGGTCAAGATGACCTCTAATAAGGCTTGACAAGGGACTCGAGGAAATGCAAGTTTAGGACTAAAATGAGGAGCACCCTTGTGAGGCAGTTTGCCTCGGTGGACTAGTGCAGAGGGAGGAAAGAAGCAGAGGCAGCTGATTGGATTGTCTCAATGTTATTGACAGAGAAACTCCATGTGCTCCTCACTATTGTTGTTGGAGGGGAGGATGGAGGAGACAGGATAATGGACAGTGTTTTTATTTCCAAAACAATACACAAAACCTATGAGAGTGATTCTAAAAATAAGTGAACAAACTTGTCGTATTTATCAAGAATATTAAAATATACAACTGAAGTTCAGGTTTGAATCCCAAATCGGTAGAGGGTGGCTCTGAAGTCAAGAAAAAAATAACTGGAATGAAGAATCTACTGTTTGCTATGGAGCCATTGGGGATGTATTTCTGCCATTGACAATGTCCTTGAGGGAAAGAAACCCGACAGTGGCCCATCAAGTCACTCATTGTATTAATCACTGCACAGTCTCAAAAAAGGAATGAAACTGGATGGACCACATTACATCTACCAATGCACTGGAAAATACAACCACACAATCAGCCCTCTTGACCCTGTAACTTCTGTCTCACTGTGGGCCAACAACAGCAGCAGAACTGTACTCCAACCCAATCTGAAATCTCATGACCTGATATCCCCCACTTAACCATTAACATCAAGCCAGGGGAATCAACCTTGGTTCAATGGTGAATGTAGGAGGGCATGTCAGGAGCAGTACAAAGCATACCTAAATATTAGGTGCCAACCTGGTGCAGCTACCAAACCTGCAAGCCAAACAGCACAAGCAACACCAGATAGAATTAAGTGCTCCCATAACCAACAGATTAGATCGGAGTTCTGCAGTTCTGCCACAGCTCGTCAAGAATAGTGATGGACAATTAAACAACTCACTGGAGGAAGCATCACAGATATCCCCACCCTTACCGATGGAGGGGTCTCACACATTCATGCAACAGATAAGAGGACAGCATTAGCAGCGATTTTCAGCCAGCAGTGCCAAGTGGATGAGCCTTCTCCATTGGTCTCTCACATCACAGATATGAATCGACTTGGTTGAAAACTCATTTCCAATCAGATCAAGAAATGGATAAGCAGTGTAAAGGTATGGGCCCTGCCAATATTCTGGCAATAATACTGTTGGCTGTGCTCCAGAACCTGCTGGCCAACAAGACAAGTACGATTCCAGCACTGGCACCTACTGACTTTGTGGAACATTGCTCAGGGATGTTCCAACACAAAAACACAGGGCAGATCCAATTCAGCCAATTCCCCTCCATCAGTCCACACTCGCTCAGCAGTGAAGTGATGGAAGGTGTCATCAACAGTGCTGTCAAGCAACTGCTCAGCAATAACCTGCTCAGCGATGCCCAGTTTGGGTTCTGCCAGGGCCACTCAGTTCCTGAGCTTGTTACAGACTTGATTCACAAACTGGCAAACAGCTGAATGAGGTGAGGATGACAGGCCAGACCCCCTCCAAGACCACTATTTCGACTTCAGTGATATCACCTGACCTCACACAGTCTCAGCTCATTTGCTGAAACTCTCATTCATTCCTTTTGTTAACTCTAGATTTCATTCTCTAAATCCAACCCTGGCCAGCATCCCACAATCACCCTCCCGGTAATCTCAAGAATATTGAAAACTCTACTGCCGAACTGCTCACTTGTACCAAAACTTGCTGATCAATCAAAAGACTTCCATTTATAAGCAACAACAATTTACTTTTGCACCTTTGAATTAATTCCTGGCTGTAATCATTCCTATCTCCCTGCACCACACACCCTTTCATATCTCAATAACTAATTTTAGCTCAGACTCTCAATCATGTGTTTATTTTTGAGTTCTCCTGTGTGAGTGTTTCTATAGACTCCAAGGGAACAAGGTCTGGAATCCCCAATCTAACTCTCTAAGATCTACTTTCTTCCTTGAAGGCATTCTTGAAAAACTGCTTATTTGGCAATGATTTTGTTCACTAGACACAATATTCTCCATCTGTAGCCTTATGTCAAAACTTCTCAATAACATTTTTGTGAAATTAAAACCATGATGATTTGTACAGATATCTTCCACTCTTCAATATCGCTGAGTGAATAATCTGTAATGTCTCTTACCCAACCACCTTCACCTTACAAACTGCAGCAGTGCAAGGCAGTCAAACATCACCCTCTCCACAGGCAACAAGGCTTTGGCATTAATCACTGGTTTCTGTGGAAGGAGAAATACACAGTTGATGTTTCAGGGAGTGCAATATGAATTACAGGGAAGGAAAATGGTGCAGAATTTGACTGTCAGAAATTGAAGGAAAATGCACTCGCTTATTAGAAAAAAGAATTCTTGACTGTCAAAGATATTGTGGAAAAAATAACCTGATAATGGAACAGCATATGGTCAGGAGCCGGGCAGCAGTGGACAATTCATTTGCATTCCTGAAGAAGGGCTTATGCCCGAAACGTTGATACTCCTGCTCCTCGGATGCTGCCTGGCTTGCTGTGTTTTTCCAGCTCTACATTTTTCAATTCATTTACAAAACAGCTGTGAAAGTAATAGTAAAATACTATACAGAGCAAAAATATACCCATGAGAGACTGAGGAAGCTAGATAATGAACAAGTGGACATCAGAGAATCCAGAGGTTAACCAGAGCAGAGTTCACTTTTATGATCCCACAGTCAAAGATGTCTTGCAAAGAAACAGACTTCTTCGGTCCAAACTATGCCAACCAGATATCCTAACCTAATCTATCTAAATTAAATCCTATCTGCCACTCCTCAGCCCATTGGCCCATCTGATCAATATCCCACTGTACTCTGAGATAACCTTCTTCATTGTCCACAATACCTCCAATTTTGGTGTCACCTGCAAACTTACTAACTATACGACCTCTATTCACATCCAAATCATATAAATGAATGACGAAACAAATCCAGAAAAAAAGTCCATTTCTCTGGGTTTGAATGTGCTCTGTGTAAATCCTGCCGTATGACTCTTTTTACCAGGGAAGGCTGTACATACATCCCTCTGAACTTTGCCCCCTACAAATCTGGCGGCCGCCCACGTGTCCAGTGAATCATTGCCCCGAATTAAGATGGCGGCGCTCACTCGGGCCGATTACTCAACGAGGCATTTTCCGGTTTGCTGCAAAAACGGGACTGTAAGTTTGAAATTTGTATTTTCTGATGTGTACCAAATGATTGTAAAACCTCTCAGACCATACAAACACCATTTCCCTCCCGCTTCCTGCTGTTTATTTCTTTCCTTACCAACAGCACTCCGCACATATGTCCCTAAAATCCGCGCCCACCGCGAGGATGATCACGTGGTATAGTCTAGTCCCGCCCTCATTCACTGATTGGTCGGAGGACCAACTGCCCCCCCGGTCCTCCAGCTCCTCCCCTGCCTTTCCATTGGTCCGCCGCTGACATCAATCGGTTCAACTTGTGTCTGACAACCAGATATCCTAACCTAATCTATCTAAATTAAATCCTATCTGCCACTCCTCAGCCCATCGGCCCATCTGATCAATATCACATTGTATTCTGAGATAACCTTCTTCATTGTCCACAATACCAACTGTTGGCTGGAGCATGCGCACTGCTTCGTGGCTTTTGTTGCTGTTTCTCAGTTAAAAGAGTGAGGGACAAAGTTAAAAATCACACAACCACCTGATGAAGGACCAGCAAAGTAGGGCTTCCAAATAAACCTGTTGGACTATAACCTGGTGTTCACTGAATTTTAATTTTGTCCATCCTAATCCAACACCAGCACCTCCAAGTCACGAGTGATGGATGCATGCATAATATAAGAACACAAGATCTGGGAAAAGGAGAAGGCCGTCCTGCCCTTCGAGCCTGCTCTACCATTCTATATGATCATGGCTGATCATTTTGTGGCGGCAGAACCATTTACCCACGTTTTTTACCGTATTCCTTAATTAATTATTTCTTTTTTTAAAAAAAACTAACTTAGCTTTAAAAACGTTTAATGAACTAGCATCAACTACTTCCCTGGGCAATGCATTCCATAGAGGTCAAGAATTCCTTCTCAATTCAGTCCTAAATTTGCTTTCTCTCATCTTGAGGCGATGCCCTCTTGTCCTAGCTTCGTCTGCCAGTGGAAACATCCTCTCGACTTCCATTTTATCCATTCCATTCATTATTTTATATCTTTCCATTCTTCTGAATTCCAATGAATATAATCCCAATCTACTCAGTCTCTGTTAAGCCAAACCCCTCACCTCCGGAGTCAACATAGTTAACCTCCTCTGCACCCCCTCTAGTGCCAGTACATCCTTGAGCAAGAAAGGAGATAAAAACTACATGCAGTACTCCAGGTGTGGGATCACAAGAACCCACTATAGCCCACCTCTGCTTTTAAACACAATCCCTTCAGCAATGAAGGACAATATTCCATTTGCCTTCTGAATTTATTGTTGTACCTGGTGACTAACCCCCCTGCAGAAGGATGTTCAGGTGCCTCTGCATAGCAAATAATGCATTTTTAAAAAATTCAAGTAATAATCTTTTTACTAATATTACTCCAACCAAAGAGTATAACTTTACATTTATGAACATAATATTTCACTTGCCAGCCCATTGCCCACTCACTCAATGTCTCTCTGTTCCTCTGCAAAGTTTCCCAGTCCTCCGCACACTTTGTTCTGCTACTCATCTTAGTCTCATATGCAAACTTTGACACCCTACATGTGGTCCCCAACTCCACATCATCTGTATCAATTCTAAATAATTGCAGTCCCAACACTGATCCTAGAGGCATGCTACTAGTTACTGATTGCCAGCCAGAATAAGGCTTATTTATGCCCACTCTTTGCTTCCTGTTAATCAACCAATCTTCTATCCATGCTAATACTCTATCCCATGCACCCTTATATAATGCAACAGCCACTTGCGTGGCACCTTGTTGAAGGCCTTTTTGGAAATCCAGACACGCCGCATCCACTGGGTCCCCGTTGTCCACCTTGCTCGAAATGTCTTCTTAGAATTCCAAACGATTTGTCAAGCATGACCTGCCCTTCATGAATCCATGCTCTGTCTGCCCAATGGGACAATTTCTATCGAGATTCTATGCTATTTCTTCCTTGATAATAGACCAAAGCATCTTTCCAACTACAGAGAATAAACTAACTGGTGAAAATTCTCTATCTTTTGTCCACCGCCTTTTCTTACAGTCCTTCCGTTTCACTGGAATATGCCTTTGCTGAGCACTTCCTAAAATGTCTTTGAAAATCTTTCACTGCTCATCAACTGTCCCACCATAAAATCTTTGTTTCCAGTCTACTTTATCCAGGTTCTCACTCATTCTATTTTAGTTCCCCGTGTTCAAGCAAGGAACCAAGGTATTAGATTTTATCTTTACACTCTCCATATGTGTTCTAACTTCAACCTTACAGTGATCACTTCTTCCAAGAGGATCCCTAACTCTGAGGTCATTAATTATTCCTGTCTCATTGCACAGGGGCCAGATCTTGGATAGCTTGCTCCTGGTCAGTTCAATTTCATACTGTTCAAAAAAACTATCATGCATATACTTAATGAACTCCTCACGGCTACCCTGACTGAGCTGGTTTGACCAATGTACATGTAGATTCCAATCACCCATGGTAATAGACATGCCATTTTTACAGGCTTTAGTTATTTCTTTGCTTATTGCCCAGCCCAACGTGACGTTATTATTTGGCCTACACACTTCGCCTATCAGTGACTTTCTTGTTAAAATTTTGAAAGCATCATTCCTGTTTCTCCTAATGTATGGCAATAAAAACAACTGCTTGCATTGTATGGAATCTTTCACAATAGCAAATCTCCTAAGGTGCTTCATGGATGATCAAAACATTGATTAAAGAGAATGATTTTAAAATACATCTTAACGGAGGATAGAGACGGTTAGGGAGGGTATTCCACAGACTTCTGTCCTTGGCAGCCCCAATTGTGGAGTGATGCATGGTTGGAAAGGGAACGTGCAAAGGGGAAAACGAGGAGTGCAGGCAGTGCATAAGGTCTTAAGGACAGAGGAGGTTATAGACTGAGTCTGTCTGTCATAGACAGTATGGCTGCTTCATTGAGTTTGAAGCACCGCAATGGGCCCATGCATGTCATAGTAGTCAAGAATACTATAACGGTGGCTGAGGAAACTTTTGATGAGGACTTCACTACTGAAGTAGTGTGGGCTGAGGTTAGAAACAGGAGAGGGGAGGTCACATTGCTTGGATTTTTTTATGGGTTGCTGCAGAGGTCCAGGGAGAGGGAAGAGAGGATTAGCAAAATTATTCTGGGAAGGAGTGAAAGTAACATGGTGGTCATTATGAGGGACTTTAACTTCCAAACATTGACTGAAAATGCTATAACTCTAGTATATTGGATGGATCCGTTTTTTGTCCAACGTGTACAGGAGGGTTTCCTGACACAGTATGTCGAAGGGCCGACAAGAGGGTAGGCCACACTGTATCTGGCGCTTGGTCATGAACCGGACTAGGTGTTTGATTTAGTTGTAGGTGAGCACTTTGGAGACAGTGATTACAATTCAGTTATGTTTAGTTTAGCGATGGAAAGTGATAGGTACATGCCACAGGTGAAGAATTATCGATGGGGCTGTAGCAATTATAATGCAATTCAGAAAGAATTAGGATGCATAGAATGGGGTAGCAAAATGCAGTGGATGCAGACAATGGAACTGTGGAGCTGGTTTAAGGAACAGGTATGTCCCTGTCAGGCAGGGAGAAAGTGATAAGGTAGGGGAACCTTGGTTTACTGTGGAAACTGCATCTCTTGTTACGAAGGAGGAGGCTTATGTGTTGATGAGGCAAATGGTACAGATGAGTCAATGGAGACTTACAGATCAGCTAGGAAGGATTTAAAGAGAGTTAAGAAGAGCAAAGAGGGGACACGAGTAGTCTTTAGCGAGTAGAACAAAGGAGAACCCTAAAGCTTTCTATAGGTATATGAGGAATAAAGGACAGGGTAGGAATAGGGCCAATCAAAGACAGAAGTGGGAAGTTGAGTGTGAACACTGTGGAAATTGGAGAGGTGCTAACCGAATATTTCTAATTGGTTTTCACTCAGGAAAATGAGAATATTGCAGACAATAATGACGTAGAAGACGTTAGACGAGAAAGGATCGAGATTAGTTACGAACAGGTGTTATCAATTCTAGAAGGATTGAAAGTAGACAATTCCCCTGGGCTGGATGGGATTTATCCGTGGATTTTCTGGGAAGCTAGGGAGAAGATAGCAAATACTTCGGCTTTGATATTGAGTTATCATTGCCTACAGGTTCAGTACCAGGGGACTGGATGATTGCAAATGTTATGCCCTTGATCAAGAAGGACAGTCGAGATGACCCAGGTAATTATATGCCAGTGAGCCTTACTTCTGTTGTAGGAAAGGTTTTGGAAAGGATTATAAGAGACACTATTTGTAATCATCTGGCAAACCACAATATGATTTCAGATCGTCAATATGGTCGTGTCTCACAAACTTCATTAAGTATTTTTGAGATGGTGACCAAACATATAGATGAGGGTAGGGCAGTTGACGTGGTATACATGGACTTCAGTAAAGCCTTTGATAAGGTTCCAAATGGTAGGCTCTTAGATAAAATGCAGTGACATGGAATTGAGTGTGATTTAGCAGTTTGGTTTAGAAACTGGCTTTCTGAAAGAAGGCAGTGAGTGGTGGATGATGGAAAATAATCAGCCTCCAGTGCAGTTATTAGTGGTGTGCCACAAGGGTCTGTTTTGGGACGACTGCTGTTAGAAATTTTTTATAAAAGTCTTAGATGCAGGCATAGGTGGATGGATTGGTAAATTTGCAGATGACACAAAAGTCAGTGGAGTAGTGGACAGTGTGGAAGAATATTACAGATTGCAGGGGGACTTGGATAAACTGCAGAATTGGGCTGAAGGGTGGCAAATGGAGTTCAATGCAGCTAAATGTGAGGTGATGCACTTTGTGAAGAATAATAGGAAGGCAGAGTACTGGATCAATGGAATCATTCATGGTAATGTAGATGTGCAAAAGGATGTTGGAGTCCACGTAATAGATGCCTGAAAGTTGCCACCCAGGTGTACAGTTAAGGTGGTACAGTGTGTTAGTTTTCATTCGTAGATGGATTGAGTTCCGAAATCACAATATCATGCTGCAACTATACAAAACACTGGTGTGGCCATATTTGGAATATTGTGTGCAGTTCTGGTGCCCATATTTTGGGAAGGATGTGGAAGCGTTAGAAGAGGTGCAGAGGGGATTTACCAGGATGTTGTTTGGTCTGGAGGGAAGATCTTATGAGGAAAGGTTGAGCAAATTGAACGTGTTCTCATTGGCAAGAAGGCGGCTTAAGAGAGGATTTGATAGAGACATACAAGATGATCAGAGGCTTAAATAGGGTAGACAGTGAAAGTCTTTTTCCTAGGATGATGACATCAGTGTGTATGAGGGGGCATAACTACAAAATGAGGGGTGATAGATTTAAGATAGATGTCAGAGGCAGGTTCTTTCCTCAGAGACTGGTTCGGGCATGGAATCCACGACCTACTAATGTAGTTAACTCAGCCACGTTAGTGTGTTTTAAACAGTCCTTTAGATAAGCACATGGGTGCTTTCAGGATAGTGTAGGGGGACGAGCTGAGAATAGTTCACAGGTCGGCGCAACATCAAGGACTGAACGGCCTGTTCTGAGCTGTGTTGTTCTCTGGCTATTGTGCTACAACAGATTTTTACTATCTTAAACAGAGTGATGGATCTTGTATTGTGAGCTTACGAAGTGTCACTGATCTTAACCAAACATGTACGAGATAGCGAATGCTGCCTGACCTGCTGTGCTTTTCCAGCAACACATTTTTCAACTCTGATCTCCAGCATTTGCAGTCCTCACTTTCTCCATGTACGAGGTAGAGTCAGGGCAATAATAAGATGCTACAACAGGAGGGGGACAGGTAGCTCCACACAAAACCCGACTCCTGCTCAACTGTTTTCACCACAAAAACCGAGCACCTTCCAGAAAAGCACCTCTATATCCCACCACAACATTTTGCCCCACAATCGTGGTATCTGGCTGTGCACTAAGAGGAGCACAACAGTATGTACTGGGACCCTCAAATCATCTGAGCATTGAGAGCCCCACCGCATTGCATGCATTTTCTATTGTTTTCTCTCTGTTCCTGACTTCCCTTGTTTTTCCTAAATAACCTGCTAAAAATTGTTGTTACATACACCTGCACAAGCTGTGAATTGAACCCAGGCCTCTCGGTCCAAGATTCGGAATATTTTCACCGCGTCACAAAACATCGACTCGAACTTCCTTTGTCCCTTGCCTGTGAAGTCTCGCCTGAATCAACTCTGCAATTGGGAGGAAGGGGCGGAACAGGAGGACCGAGTAGCGGCCAGTCCTCCAACCAAAGTGAGTGAGGAGCGGGGCCAAAGTATTCTCGGGGAGTGAACGCTTCAAGTTTGGTCAGAGAGCAAACAATTTTGCAGGATTGATCATTCTCACGACATAGTGGAGCATGAGATCTCTCTCATAAATCAATGTGAGATTTTAAGAAATCCTGTAGTTGAAATGTAAATCTGATAAAGTACATATTTCAAATCGATTTGCATAACTCGAGTAAGAAACTTCTTTTCAAACTCCCAGAACGATTAGTAATTTACATACCTGGCCGTTATGGTTGATTTGGACCGGACAATCTATTTGCATGCGAGACATCTCTATGACTATAACTCGACAAAGCAATTGTTCATGACTAATAATTTACCCATCAGTCTGTGCAGATACGAATATTCTCTATGAACTCACTGATAACCTTTGGCGCTCGCGTGGTTTGGTTTCTATGCAGAGCATGCGCAGTGTCACATTGGTCAGGACAGAGAGAGCGACATGGAGCTGCTTTCTCCGGCAGCGGCTGCGATCGGCTTCAGAGAGCGGCGCTCAGAGCCGGTGTGCGGGAGCCTCGCTGGGAGAAAGAAGCGGAGAGAATTCAAAAGTCCCGGATAAAGGTTCAAACAAAACCTGAAAAAGATCCTCCAGGCCCCGGTAAGAAGGTGACGGTCTCTGATCAGGGAAGGGGCCCAGAGTCACGGCCGCCATTTGTTTGAGGGAAGAGGGAGCGCGGGCCTTAGGGCCGCCATCTTGAGAAGGTCAAGGTGCAGGAGGGCGTGGCTCTTGGGGTCTGTAGAACAATCAGAGGACAGGGAAGACCCATTGTTATTGATTAATTCCACGAACACAGCTTCACTGGGCGATCCTGCAGGAATATCCTGTCTCAGTCCTGCTGTGATGTTTCACCCAATCAGAACCAGCAGCTCTCCTCCTCTCTCAGCTCCCCTTCTGTCCTTCCTGCAGCATCTGTCCCCTGGAGCATTAAGCTGACTGTCCTGTCCCTCTTCATCTGTTGTTTCTGTAATACCTGTGATATCCCAGTCCCATCTTAGATTACTTCACTAAAGACAGGAATGCACCCGATGGATTTTTCTTAACATCAGCAATTGTTTAATATGCACTTACAGGTTTTTAATTGCATCGTTTTTGAAACATTGACTTCACATTCAATCCTTTGCAATGGTGAGATTTGAACCTATGTCCAGAGAATACTTGCTGAGTTTCTGCATAATTTGTCACACAATAATGCTACTCGGCCATCACTTCGCCTGTTCACAGTTTGTATATCCCAGTGCAACATGAATCAAAACCCTTTTTTCCTTCACAATTGTTTGACACGGCACTCTGGTGATGTGACTCAGTACCTCTCCATGTGGTATCCCTCACTGTGTGGGTCCAATTGCTGCCTCTGTCAGCGTCTCTCACTTTTGAAGCTACTCCAGATCATGAGCCAACAGAATTCTCCACACCAGAGAGATGAGGCAGCACAGGTCAGGAATGGAGACTGGGATTTTCCAGATCTCTGTGGGCTCGGTGCCATTCTATATGTGTAACCCTCAAAGCATTAGTCTAATTTCCCATTCTGCCAATTTCTGTGTCCTCTACAGGTACTCATGGAGTTCCTGACTCAATAGACTTGGCAACTGCTGGTTGGGACGATGGTTGGTCAGCCAGAAAGACAAAGTCAGGGAGTTCGGGAGTCTTCAATAAACTCTGCTGCCAGGTAAGATCATTCCAGTGCACAGAGCAGAAAGTAATATGGGGGATCCACACATCAGCTAACAAGACATGACATAGAGAAAGTGCTGGAGGGGGAGCACAGTACAGACACACCCCAGGCTCAATCACCACGCCTGCTGCAAGTTTTGTTGTAATGAGACAGCATCGGGAGTTCCCAGTTATCAGTCCAGGCCTGTGCTTTCTTAGGGATCATCAGAACAACTGAGGGGAAAGCAGGCCTCCCACGAGAGGGTGGTAATGCTGCCTGGGATCTTTCTGTTCCCTATTCCCTCTCCAACACTGTATCTATGGCTTGTATTGAGGACCAGTGTCTTCAATCATTCTAACTCCTATAACAGTTCCTATCTCTGTCATCTCCTCCCCTCTCACCAATTATTTCACATATTTGAAACCTCCAATCCAGATGACCATCCGTATCGCTGTAACTTGCTTCAGTCTCTACAACATGCCTTGTCTCAATAGTCCCTCCTCCAATAACTGGAGACATTGGGTCTGTTTCTGTACAGCATGACTCTTCGGCCAAGGTTCCCTAAATGGAATGAGTCGGAATTGCCTGTGTTTGGCTCATATCCCTTCAAACCTTCTCCTCTCCATGTACCTGCCCGAGTGTCTTTTCCATGTTGTAATTGTACTTGTTTTTACCATTTCCTCTGGCTGTCCATTCCGTCTATGCACCACACTCTGTGGATAATGTTGTCCCTCAGCTCCCTATTTAAATCGTTGCTCTCACACCTCACGTTTATGCCTCTAGCTTTGGACTCACCTACCCTTGGCAATTCACCTTACTTAGACCATACATGGTTTCATAAACTACTCCTCTGCCCAGGAAAAATATTGACGACAGTGTTACCAATATCTCCAACTCATGTACTCAATGCTCTGACCAATGAAGACAAGTGTTCCAATTGCCGCTTTCAACACCCTGTCGCCCTGTGATGCCAGTCCAAGGAACAATGTAACTGCACCCCTTGGTCTCTCTCTTTTCGACAACACTGTTCAGGGCCCAACCATTACCCGTGTTAGTCCTCCCTGGTTTGTCTGAACTAAATGCAACAACTGAATTAAACTCCATCTTTCATTCCTTGGCCCCTTCGTCTTTCATTTTGGTTACATCTTGAGCAAACTCCAGTCAAGTTTGTGGGACATGTTTTCCCACGCACAAAGCCATGCTGGCTGTCTGTAATCAGGCCTTATCTTTCCAAATGCATGTAAGTCCTACCTCTCAGAATGACCTCCAACAACTGACCCACCATGATGTCTCGCTCATCAGTCTGTAGTTCCCTGGCTTTCTCTTGCAGCCTTTCTGAATTGATAACACAACGTTATAATCATAGTCAGAGTCATACCGCACTGTTCGGTTAACGCTAACCATACTCTAAAACAGATCTCATCCCACCTGCCTGTTTCTGGATCATATCCCTTCAAACCGTTCCTATTTCTGTACTAATCTAAATGTCTGTTAAACATTGTAATTGTCCCCATGTTCTTGGGAAGTTCATTTCACACACAACCCACCCTCTGTGTAACAATGTGCCTCTCAAGTCTTTTTTTTAAAATGTCTCTCCTCTAAACTTAAAAATGTAGTGCCTTGTCTTGAAACTCCCCTGTCCATGGGAAAAGAAAACTCTCATTAACTCTATCGATCCCCCTAATGATTTTATAAACTTCTTTGAGGTCATCTGTCAACATTCAGGTTTCAGTGAAAAATACCAACCTATTCAGCCTTTCTTTATACTGAAGCCTTTCGTACCCAGCCACATCCCAGTAAATCTCCTCCCAACCCTTTCCAGCTTCATAATATCCTTCCTATAACTGGGCGACCAGAACTGGACACAGTATTCCAGAAGAGGCCTCACCAATGGCCTGTATAATCTCAATGCGATGTCCCAACTCCTATATCCAAAGGACTGAGCAATGAAAGCAAGTGAGGCCAGCACCTTTTTTTAAACTATCCTGTCTCTCCATGTTGCAAACTTCAAAGAATTATGTAGCTGAACCCTGAGATCCCTCTGTTCTACAACACTACTGATGGTCTTGCCATTAATTGTACAAGCACTACCCGGGTTTGTTGTACAAAATGCATTACCTCGCATTTATTCAGATTGAACTCCATCGACAGTTTTTCAGCCATTCACACCTTTCATCAGGATCCCTTTGTAATCTCAGAAAACCTTCTTCACTGTCCACAATGCCACCCTCCAGTCTAACAGCCTATCAAACATAGCTCTCTATGGTACAAATATCTCTGCTAGGGGCCCTACAATTTCTTCACCAGCTTCCCACAATGTCTTGAGCTCCATTTGATCAGGTCGTGGGGATTTATCTACCTTTGTGTTTTAAAACCTCCAGCACCTCCTTTTCTATAATGTGGACTCATTTCAAGACATTGAGTCATAGAGATGTTCAGCACGGAAACAGGCCCTTCAGACCAACTCCTGCATGACGTTTCTGGTCACATTTGCCACAATTTTCCCAATATCCCTCTGAACCTTTGCTATTCATACACCCATCCACATGCCTTTGAAATGTATTTCTATCAGCCTCCACTATTTGCTCTGGCAGCTTATTCCATCCACTCTGTGGGAGCCAGTTATACTTTAGGTCCCTTTGAAAAGTTTCCCTCACCTGGGGAAATGACCTTGTCTATTGACCCTGTCGATGACCATCATGATTTTAAACCCCTTTTATCGGTTAACTCCTCAGCCTCCCATGTTCAAGTGAAAACAGCCCCAGCCTATTCAGGCTATTCCCTGAAGCACAAACCCTCCAACCCTGGTAACATCTTTGGTCATTTCTTCTGAACCATTTCATGTTCCACGACATCCTTCTGATGGCATTGAGACCAGAATTACACACAGTATTCCAATAGTGGTCAGGCCAAACACTGTTCAGTTCCCTGAGCGCCCCAGTCTTTATCCACAGTAAGTTCCAAAGTGAAATATTTGTTTCGGAACTTGTGGTTTCACACACTGTTGCCTTCATTGATCATTAAGGAGACCAGGTTTGTCCCGAGCTCTTCTTTTGCTCTTAATACACTTGTAGAGTCTCTTTGTATTCTCCTTAACTTTCTCTGCCAAAGCGATCTCGTGTCCCCTTTTTACATTCCTGATTTCCATCCTAAGTGTATTTCTACAGCCCCGATGCTCCTGAAGGGATTCCCTTGAGTCAGCCAGTTATATCTGACATGTGCCCCCTTTTTTTCTTGACCACAGCCTCGAAACTCAGCCAGTGTTTCCTAATTCAGTCAGCATTGAGCTGCACACTAACAGGAACACGCTTGCGCTGAACGCTCCTTTTATCTCGGTTTTAAAATATTCCTACTTGCCAGACTTCCCTTTATCTGCAAATAGCCTCCCCAGATCTACTTTAAAAATTCCTGTCTAATACTATCTTGCTCCATTGAATAACTTTAACTTGTGGACCAGGCCTGTCCTTTTCCATCGCTATTTTCAAACTAATACAATTGCGGTAACTTTCCAAAGGGCTCCCCCACTAACACCTCAGTCCCGTTCCTGACCTTGTTTCCCAAGGGGAGGTCAGGTTTAGCCCCATTCTCCAGTTGGGCCACTTACATAATGACTGGGAGTTTTCAGAACACAATTAACAAATTCCTTCCATCCAAATGCTTAACTTAGTAGCAATCCCAGTCCAGGTTTGGAACGGTTAAGATCCCCAATCATTCCAACCCTATTATTCTAAGAGATATCTGAAATCTCCTGACATATTTGCTCCTCCATCTCCCATTGCCTATCGCTGTAGTCCGACCGTAGAAAACTCATGACCAATTTTTATTTCTCAGTTCCACTAATATCGTTTAACTGGGCGATCCGACATGAATCCTCCCTCTAGGTACTGCTGGGATGTTTCCCCCCAATCAAACCCACCAGCTCTCCTCCTGTTTTGCCTCCTGTTCTATCCTTCCTGTAGTATCTGTCTCCGGAACATTGAGCTGCTGGTCCTGTTGCTCCCTCAGCTGTGTTTCTGTAATATCTATGGGATCCCAATCCCATTTTCCCATCCATGCTCTGGGTTCATCTGCCTTATCTGTCTGGCCCTTTGTATTGAAATAACTTCAGTTTAATCCACCAGTTTTCCCTAATTGTCTGCTATGTTCTTGCCGGCCTTGTCTACTTATATTGCTCTCTTGAACCTTTGTACCAGCCTCAACTTTCTTTCTGGCCTTACGAATCTTTGGGGTCACACAGCCCTGCCAGACGAGTTTAAATCCTCTCGAGCAGCTCCAGCAACGTTCCCCACCAGGATGTGGGTCCCCCTCCTGCTCCCAGTTCAGGTGTATTCTCCATCCTGTCTACCTGTGCTGACCCCTTCAGACATCCAGGGACTTGCCCACCAAGGTCCCTGTGTCCCTCAGTTCTCCAGGAGAACCTCCCATTCATGATGTATATCATTCGTTTATTAGACTTCCCACAGTGCATGACCTCACAGTGATCAGAAGTAAACTCTGTCTGACATTACTCTGCTCAGTTTATCATCTGATCGATATCAGTTTGCAGCCTGAGTCCATCCCCCTCACTGTGGACAACACCCTCACCTTTCATGTTATCTGCAAACCTACTAATGTTACCTTCTGCTTTCACATCTGAGTGATTAATGTCCATAATGAACAGCAATGGCTCCTGCACAGGTCCCTGTGGTACACCCGCTGGGCAAAGGCTTTCAATCACAAAACCAACCCTCCACCAATTGTGGAGCCAATTTACCAACTTACCTTAAATCCAATGGGATCTTCCCTTTTGGACCAGCCTTCCATGTGGGACCTTATCAAAGACCTTAATGAACTTCATATAAACCACATCATCTGAACTGCCCTCATCAATATCAGAGGACAGTCGTCGGGCAAATCCATACAGACAATCCCTAATGAAATTGTGGGGGTATCCGTTTTTGGCGAATACCTTGTATAGGTGTTCTTCTTCCTCTTTTTGCAGTTCTGGTGTACTGCAGTGTGTTGTGGCCCTTTTGAACAGTGTCTTGATGCAACTTCTTTTGTGTGTGTTGGGGTGGTTGCTTTCGTAGTTCAGGACTTGGTCTGTGTGTGTGGCTTTCCTGTATACCTTTGTGGTGAATTCTCCGTTCAGTGTTCTCTGTACCGTCACGTCTAGGTTGGTTGTCCTTTTCTTTCTCTCTTGTGAATCAGATTCCTGTGAGTGTGGCGTTGATGATCCAGTGTGTGTTCTCTATTTCTGTGTTTTTAATGATTACAAAGGTGTCATCCACATATCTGACCCAGAGTTTGGGTTGAATTTGCGGTTAGACTGTTTGTTCTAATCTTTGCATTACCACTTCTGCTATGAGTCCAGAGATGGGTGAGCCCATGGGTGTGATGTTGATTTGTTCATATATTTGGTTGTTGAATGTGAAGTGTGTTGTGAGGCACAGGTCCAGTAGTTTGAGTATGCCGTCTTTGTTGATATGTTCACCGTCCTGTTGTCTGTTCTGTATGTCCAGCAGGTTGGCTATTGTTTCTCTGGCTAGGGTTTTGTCGATAGAGGTGAACAGTGCCGTGACATCAAATGAGACCATAGTTAATTCCTTGTCTGTGTATATTTCTGATGATGTCCAAGAATTCCTGTGTTGACTGTACAGAGTGTCTGGATCTGCTGATCAGGTGTTTCAGTTTCTGCTGTAGTTCTTGAGCCAGGTTGTGTGATGGTGTCCCTGGTAGTGATACGATGGGTCTGAGTGGGATGTCTGGTTTGTGCACTTTAGGTAGTCCACAGAATCTAAGGGTGTTGTTGCTTTCAGTTTTCATTCTCTCTAGTTCAAACCTGGTTACCTGTCCGTTTTTTTTGTAGGTTTCTCAGTGTGTTGTTTATCCTATTGGTGAGCTGTGGGGTGGGGTCAAACTCAACGCAATTTCATCCACAGATGCCTCGGGGGAAAGACAACGGAATGAAGACATGCCACGACCCAAAGGACTAGCCATACTACCATACATCAAGAACATTTCGGAACTGACAGCCAGACTACTGCGACCACTAAGACTCATAACAGCACACAAACCAACAGCCAGTCTCAGACAACAACTCACCAGGACGATGGACCTGACACCCAGCATGAGCAAAACCAATGTAGTGTACAAAATCCCATGCAAGGACTGCACAAAACACTAAGTAGGACAAACAGGAAGACATCTAGCGATCCGCATCCATGAACACCAACTAGCCACGAAACGACACGACCAGCTATCTTTAGTAGCCACACAAGCAGATGACAAGCAACGTGAGTTCGACTGGGACAACACTACTATTATAGGACAAGCCAAACAGAGAACAGCCAGGGAATTCCTAGAGACATGGCACTCATCCACAGATTCAATCAATAAGCACATCGTCCTGGACCCAATATACTGGCCACTGCAGCGGACAGCTGGAACTGACAACCGGAAGCGGCAGAGACAGGCCACTATAAATGCCGGAGGAAACATTACAGAAGCGCTTAACAGGAGGCTCCCAAGCACTGAGGATGTCACCTAGACAGGGGACGAAACGTCTGCAACACAAATTCCCAGCTCGGCGAACAGAACCACAACAACGAGCACCCATGCTACAAATCTTCTCACAAACTTTCAAGCCTTTTAGACTCTACAAAGCTCCGTCATGAACAAGCCACCATATCTCTATTTCCTTTGCCTTCTTCAGTGTCTGCAACTCTCGCTGTATCTTCCAGTAACGTTCTTTAGTTACTGCAGGTCTGCCTCGCTCCCCAGATAACCTGTTTAATCCCCTACAGCTCCCTCAATCACTGTAACACCTCTGCTCTGTCTAATCCTCCCCTTCCCCACTGTCTTCCAGGCACAACAGTGATCCTGTAAGAGAGCAGTGTGGAATGGGATGTTATAAATCTCAGCTGAGGCTTGAGGCCTACCATTACCTGGGAGTCACAAGGGGAGAGAACCTGAGTGAGAGCAGCACAAAGCGGGAGAATATAAATCAGTAGCGAGGGTCAAGGCCGACTGGGACTTGGCTTTGGATAAAAAGCAGAGCAGGAGGCTCGAAATTATCACCGAGTCACAGAGGGAGTGACCGTGTGAGGGAGCAACTTGGAGCAGGAGCTTGAGGCTGACTCACACCTGGGAGAATATAAATCCGCACTGAGGATCGAGGCCTAGTTGTACCTGGGAGTTACAGAGAGGGTGACCCTGTGAGGGAGCAGACTGGAGTGAAAGCTGGACGATTACACGTCCGAGGAGACACATCACTGTGTGTGCACGTGTCCCTCCATTGTTCTGTGTTTGTGTGTGTATGCGTGTGTGTCCCCTTCCCTCGCTGTGTGTGTGTGTAACTCTCCTCACTGTGTGTGTTTGTAACTCCCTCGCTTTGTGTGTGTGCGTATGTCCCTCCCTCGCTGTGTGTGTGTGCGTGTCCCTCCCTCGCTGTGTGTGTGTGTGTGTGTGCGTGTCCCCCACTCGCTGTGTGTGTGTAGTGTGTGTGTGTGTGTGTGTGTGTCCCTCCCTCGCTGTGTGTGTGTGCGCGTGTCCCTCTCGCAGTGTGTTTCCCTCCCTCCCTCGCGGTGTGTGTGTGCGTGTTCGTCCCTCGCGGTGTGTGTGTGCGTGTTCGTCCCTCGTGGTGTGTGTGTGCGTGTTCCTCCCTCGCGGTGTGTGTGTGCGTGTTCCTCCCTCGCGGTGTGTGTGTGCGTGTTCCACCCTCGCTGTGTGTGTGTGTGCGTGTTCCTCTCGCGGTGTGTGTCCCTCCCTCGCTGTGTGTGTGTTTCCCTCGCTGTGTGTGCGTGTCCCTCCCTCGCTGTGTGTGTGGGTGCGTGTCCCTCCCTCGCTGTGTGTGTGGGTGCGTGTCCCTCCCTCGCTGTGTGTATGTGCGTCTCCCTCCCTCGCTGTGTGTGTGTGCGCGTGTCCCTCTCGCAGTGTGTGTCCCTCCCTCGCTGTGTGTGTGTTTCCCTCCCTCCCTCGTGGTGTGTGTGTGTGTGTGTGTGTGTCCCTCCCTCGCTCTGTGTGTGTGTCCGGGTCCCTATCGCTGTGTGTGTTTCCCTCCCTCCCTCGCTGTGTGTGTGTGTGTGTGTGTCCCTCTCACGGTTTATGTGTGTGTGTGTCCCTCCCTCGCTGTGTGTGTGTCCATGTCCCTCTCGCTGTGTGTGTTTCCCTTCCTCCCTCGCGGTGTGTGTGTGTATGTGTGTGTGTGTGTGTGTGCGCATGTCCATCCCTCACTGTGTGTGTGCGTGTCCCTCCCTCGCTGTGTGTGTGTGTGTGTGCATGTCCCTCTCGCGGTGTGTGTCCCTCCCTCGCTATGTGTGCGCGCATGTCCCTCCCTCACTGTGTGTGTATGCGTGTCGCTCCCTCGCTGTGTGTGTTTCCCTCCCTCCCTCGCTGTGTGTGTGTGTGTGTGTGTGTGTGTGTGTGTGTGTGTGTGTCCCTCTCGCGGTGTGTGTGTGTGCGTGTCCCTCCGTCGCTGTGAGTGTGTCCGTGTCCCTCCCTCGCTGTGTTTGTGTGTGCGTGTCCCTCCCTCGCTGTGTGCGATTCCCTCCCTCCCTCACGGTGTGTGTGTCTGCGTGTCCCTCTTGCGGTGTGTGTGTATGCGTGTCCCTCCTTCGCTATGTGTGTGCGTGTCTCTCCCTCGCTGTGTGTGTGTGTGTGTGTGTGTGCATGTCCCTCTCGCGGTGTGTGTCCCTCCCACGCTGTGTGTGTTTCCCTCCCTCCCTCGCGGTGTGTATGTGCGTGTGTCCCTCCCTCGCTGTGTGTGTGCGTGTCCCTCCCTCGCTGTATGTTTGCATGTCCCTCCCTCGCTGTATGTTTGCGTGTCCCTCCATCGCCGTGTGTGTGTATGAGTGTCGCTACATCTCTGTGTGTGTGTATGCGTGCCCCTCCCTCGCGGTGTGTGTGTGTATGCGTGCCCCTCCCTCGCGGTGTGTGTGTGTATGCGTGCCCCTCCCTCGCGGTGTGTGTGTGTATGCGTGCCCCTCCCTCGCAGTGTGTGTGTGTGTGCGTGCCCCTCCCTCGCGGTGTGTGTGTGTATGCGTGCCCCTCCCTCGCGGTGTGTGTGTGTGTATGCGTGCCCCTCCCTCGCGGTGTGTGTGTGTGTGCGTGTCCCTCCCTCGCGGTGTGTGTGTATGCATGTCCCTCCCTCGCGGTGTGTGTGTGTGTGCGTATCCCTCTCGTGGTGTGTGTTCCTTCCTCACTGTGTGTGTTTCCCTCCCTCCCTCGCGGTGTGTGTGTGTGCTTGTCCCTCTCGCAGTGTGTGTGTGTGTGTGTGTGTGTGTGTGTGTGTGTGTGTGTGTGTGTCCTTCCCTCGCTATGTGTGTGTGTGCGTGTCCCTCTCATGGTGTGTGTCCCTGTCCCTCCCTCGCTGTGTTTGGGTGTGCGTGTCCCTCTCGCGGTGTGTGTCCCTCCCTCGCTGTGTGTGTTTCCCTCCCTCCCTCGCGGTGTGTGTGTGCGCGTGTCCCTCTCGCTGTGTTTGTCCCTCCCTCGCTGTGTGTGTTTCCCTCCCTCCCTCGCGGTGTGTATGTGTGCGTGTCCCTCCCTCGCGGTGTGTATGTGTGCGTGTCCCTCCCTCGCCGTGTGTGTGTGCGTGTCCCTCCCTCGCCGTGTGTGTGTGCGTGTCCCTCCCTCGCCGTGTGTGTGTGCGTGTCCCTCCCTCGCCGTGTGTGTGCGTGTCCCTCCCTCGCCGTGTGTGTGCGTGTCCCTCCCTCGCTATGTGTGTGTGTGCGTGTCCCTCTCGCTGTGTATGCTTCCTTCCCTCCCTCGCGGTGTGTACGTGTTCATGTCCCTCTCGCGATGTGTGTGTGTGCGTGTCCCTCCCTCACTGTGTGTGTGTGTGTCCCTCCCTCGCTGTGTGTGTTTCCCTCCCTCCCTTGCGGTGTGTGTGTGTGTGTGCGTGTCCCTCTCGCAGTGTGTGTGTGTGCATGTCCCTCCCACGCTGTGTGTGTGTGCGTGTCCCTCTCGCTGTGTGTGCTTCCTTCCCTCCCTCGCGTTGTGTGCGTGTACGTGTCCCTCTCGCGATGTGTGTGTGTGCGTGTCCCTCCCTCGCTGTGTGTGTACGTGTCCCTCCCTCACTGTGTGTGCACGTGTCCCTCCCTCACTGTGTGTGTGCGTGTCCTTTCCTCGCTGTGTGTGTGTGCGTGTCCCTCTCGCGGTATGTGTTCCTCTCTCGCTGTGTGTGTTTCCCTCCCTCCCTCGCGGTGTGTGTGTGTGCGTGTCCTTCCCTCGCTGTGTGTGTGCGTGTCCCTCCCTCGCTGTGTGTGTGCGTGTCCCTCCCTCGCTGTGTGTGTGCGTGTCCCTCCCTCGCTTTGTGTGTGTGTGTGCGCGTGTCCCCCTCGCTGTGTGTGTTTCCCTCTCTCCCTCGCGGTGTGTGTGTGTGCGTGTCCCTCTCGCGGTGTGTGTTCCTCCCTCGATGTGTGTGTTTCCCTACCTCCCTCGCGGTGTGTGTGTGCGCGTGTCCCTCTCACTGTGTGTGTCCCTCCCTCGCTGTGTGTGTTTCCCTCCCTCCCTCGCGGTGTGTGTGTGTGTGCGTGTCCCTCTCGCTGTGTACGCTTCCCTCCGTCCCCCGCTGTGTGTGTGTGTGTGTGTGTGTCCCTCTCGCGGTGTGTGTGTGTGCATGCGTGTCCCTCTCGCTGTGTACGTTTCCGTCCCTCCCTCGCGGTGTGTGTGCGTGCGTGTCCCTCCCTCGCTGTGTGTGCGTGCGTGTCCCTCCCTCGCTGTGTGTGTGTGCGTGTCCCTCCCTTGCTGTGTGTGTGTGCGTGTCCCTCCTTCGCTGTGTGTGCGTGTCCCTCCTTCGCTGTGTGTGCGTGTCCCTCCTTCGCTGTGTGTGCGTGTCCCTGCCTCGCTGTGTGTGTGTGTGTGTGTGCATGTCCCTCTCGCGATGTGTGTCCCTCCATTGCTGTGTGTTTTTCCCTCCCTCCCTCGCTGTGTGTGTGTGCGTGTCCCTCCCTCGCTGTGTGTGTGTGCGTGTCCCTCCCTCGCTGTGTGTGTGTGTGCGTGTCCCTCCCTCGCTGTGTGTGTGTGTGCGTGTCCCTCCCTCGCTGTGTGTGTGTGCGTGTCCCTCCCTCGCTGTGTGTGTGTGCGTGTCCCTCCCTCGCTGTGTGTGTGCGTGTCCCTCCCTCGCTGTGTGTGTGCGTGTCCCTGCCTCGCTGTGTGTGTGTGCGTGTCCCTGCTTCGCTGTGTGTTTGCGTGTCCCTCCCTCGCTCTGTGTGTGTGTCCGTGTCCCTCTCGCTGTGTGTGTTTCCCTCCCTCCCTCGTGGTGTGTATGTGTGCTTGTCCCTCTCGCGCTGTGTGTGTGCGTGTCCCTCCCTCGCTGTGTGTGTGTGTGTGCGTGTGTGTGTGCATGTCCCTCTCGCGGTGTGTGTCCCTCCCTCGCTGTGTGTGTTTCCCTCCCGTCCCTCGTGGTGTGTGTGTGCGCGTGTCCCTCCCTCACGGTGTGTGTGTGTGCGTGTCCCTCCCTCATTGTGTGTGTGTGTGTGTGTGTGTGTGTGTGTGTGTGACCCTCCCTCGCTGTGTGTGTTTCCCTCCCTCCCTCGCGGTGTTTGTTTGTGCGTGTCCATCCCTCGCTCTGTGTGTGTGTGTGCGTGTGTGTGTGTGACCCTCCCTCGCTGTGTGTGTGTGTTCCTCCCTCGCTGTGTGTTTTCCTCCCTCCCTCGCTGTGTGTGTTTCCCTCCCTCCCTCGCGGTGTGTGTGTGTGCGTGTTTTCCCCTCGGTGTGTGTGTGTGTGCGTGTCCCCCCCTTGGTGTGTGTGTGTGTGCGTGTCCCCCCCTCGGTGTGTGTGTGTGTGCGTGTCCCCCTCTCGGTGTGTGTGTGCGTGTCCCCCTCTCGGTGTGTGGGTGTGCGTGACCCCCCCTCGCGCTGTGTGTGCATATCCCCCCCCTCGCGCTGTGTGTGTGCGTGTCCCCCCCCCTCGCGCTGTGTGTGTGCGTCCCCCCCCCTCGCGCTGTGTGTGTGCGTGTCCCCCCCTCGCGCTGTGTGTGTGTGTGGTCCCCCCCTCGCGCTGTGTGTGTGCGTGTCCCCCCCCTCGCGCTGTGTGTGTGCGTGTCCCCCCCCTCGCGCTGTGTGTGCGCGTGTCCCCCCCCTCGCGCTGTGTGTGCGTGTGTCCCCCCCCTCGCGCTGTGTGTGTGCGTGGCCCCCCCTCGCGCTGTGTGTGTGCGTGTCCCCCCCCTCGCGCTGTGTGTGTGCGTGTCCCCCCCCTCGCGCTGTGTGTGTGCGTGTCCCCCCCTCGCGCTGTGTGTGTGCGTGTCCCCCCCCTCGCGCTGTGTGTGTGCGTGTCCCCCCCCTCGCGCTGTGTGTGTGCGTGTCCCCCCCTCGCACTGTGTGTGTGCGTGTCCCCCCTCTCGCGCTGTGTGTGTGCGTGTCCCCCCTGGCGCTGTGTGTGTGCGTGTCCCTCCCTCGCTATGTGTGTGTGTGTGAGCGTGCCCCTCTCGCTGTGTGTGTTTCCCTCCCTCCCTCGCGGTGTGTGTGTGTGTGTGTGCGTGTCCCTCTCGCGGTGTGTGTCCCTCCCTCGCTGTGTGTGTTTCCCTCCCTCCCTGACGGTGTGTGTGCGTGTCCCTCCCTCGCTGTGTGTGTGTGTGCGTATCTCTCACTTGCTGTGTGTGTGTGCGTGTCCCTCCCTCGCTGTGTGTGTGCGTGTCCCTCCCTCGCTGTGTGTGTTTCCCTCCCTCCCTCGCGGTGTGTGTGTGTGTGCGTGTCCCTCCCTCGCTGTGTGTGTGCGTGTCCCTCCCTCGCTGTGTGTGTGTGCGTGTCCCTCTCGCTGTGTGTGTTTCCCTCCCTCCCTCGCGGTGTGTGTGTGCGTGTCCCTCCCTCGCTGTGTGTGTGTGTGTGTGTGTGTGTGTGCGCGTGCGTGTCCCTCCCTCGCTTTGTGTGGGTCCATGTTCCTCCCTCGCTGTGTGTGTGCGTGTCCCTCCCTCGCTGTGTGTATGTGTGTCCCTCCCTCGCGCTGTGTGTGTGTGCGTGTCCCTCTCGCTGTGTGTGTTTCCCTCCCTCCCTCGGGGTGTGTGTTTGTGCGTGTCCCTCTCGCGATGTGTGTGTGTGTGTGTGTGTGTCCCTCTCTCGCTGTGTGTGTGCGTGTCCCTCCCTCGATGTGTGCGTGTCCCTCCCTCGCTGTGTGTGTGTGTGTGTATGCGTGTCCCCCTCGCGGTGTGTGTTCCTCCCTTGCTGTGTGTGTTTCCCTCCCTCCCTCGCGGTGTCTGTGTGTGCATGTCTCTCTTGCAGTGTGTGTGTGCGTGTCCCGCTCGCTGTGTGTGTTTCCCTCCCTCCCTCGCTGTGTGTGCGTGTCCCTCTCGCGATGTGTGTGTGCGTGTCCCTCCTTCGCTGTGTGTGTTTGCGAGTCCCTCCTTCGCTGTGTGTGTGTGCGTGTCCCTCCTTCGCTGTGTGTGTGTGCGTGTCCCTCCCTCGCTGTGTGTGTGTGCGTGTCCCTCCCTCGCTGTGTGTGTTTGCGTGTCCCTCCCTCGCTTTGTGTGTGTGTGTCCCTCCCTCGCTCTGTGTGTGTGTGCATGTCCCTCTCGCTGTGTGTGTTTCCCTCCCTCCCTCGCAGTGTGTGTGTGCGTGTCCCTCCCTAGCTGTGTGTGTGTGTGTGTGTGTGTGTGTGTGTGTGTGTGCATGTCCCTCCCTCGCTGTGTGTGTGCATGTCCCTCCCTCGCTGTGTGTGTTTCCCTCCCTCCCTCGCGGTGTTTTGTGTGTGCGTGTCCCTCTCGCGGTGTGTGTGTGTGCGTGTCCCTCCCTCGCTGTGTGTGTGTGTGTGTGTGTCCCTCCCTTGCTGTGTGTGTGTGTGCGTTTCCCTCCCTCGCTGTGTGTGTGTGTGCGTGTCCCTCCCTCGCTGTGTGTGTGTGTGCGTATCCCTCCCTCGCTGTGTTTGTGCGTGTGTGTCCCTCCCTCGCTGTTTGCGTTTCCCTCCCTCCCTTGCGGTGTGTGTGTGTGTGAGTGTACCTCCCTCGCTGTGTGTGTTTGCGTCTCCCTCCCTCGCTGTGTGTGTGCGTGTCCCTCCCTCACTGTGTGTGTGTGCGTGTCCCTCCCTCGCTGTGTGTGTGTGCGTGTCCCTCCCTCGCTGTGTGTGTGTGCGTGTCCCTCCCTCGCTGTGTGTGTGCGTTTCCCTCTCGCGGTGTGTGTGTGTGCGTGTCCCTACCTCGCTGTGTGTGTGTGTGTGTGTGTGCGTGTCCCTACCTCGCTGTGTGTGTGTGCGTGTCCCTACCTCGCTGTGTGTGTGTGCATGTCCCTTCCCTCGCTCTGTGTGTGTGTCCCTCCCTCACTGCGTGTGTGTGTGTGTGTGTGTGCGTGTCCCTCTCGCTGTGTGTGTGTGTGTGTGTCCCTCCCTCGCTGTGTGTGTGTGCGTGTCCCTCTCGCTGTGTGTGTTTCCCTCCCTCCCTCGCGGTGTGTGTGTGTGTGCATGTCCCTCCTTCGCTGTGTGTGTGCGTGTCCCTCACTCGCTGTGTTTGTGTGTGCGTGTCCCTCTCGCGGTGTGTGTCCCTCCCTCGCTGTGTGCGTTTCCCTCCCACCCTCGCGGTGTTTGTGTGTGCGTGTCCCCCCCTCGCCGCGTGTGTGCGTGTCCCTCCCTCGCCGCGTGTGTGCGTGTCCCTCCCTCGCTGTGTGTGTGTGTGTGTGTGTGTGTGTGTGTGTGTGTGTGTGTGTGTGAGTGTGCGTGTCCCTCCTTCGCCGCGTGTGTGCGTGTCCCTCCCTCGCTGTGTGTGTGTGTGTCCCTCCCTCGCTGTGTGTGTGCGTGTCCCTCCCTCGCTGTGTGTGTGTGTGTGTGTGTGTGTGTGTGTCCCTCCCTTGCTCTGTGTGTGTGTGTGCATGTCCCTCTCGCGGTGTGTTTCCCTCCCTCGCTGTGTGTGTGTGCGTGTCCCTCCCTCGCTGTGTGTGTGTGCGTGTCCCTCCCTCGCTGTGTGTGTGTGTGCGTGTCCCTCCCTCGCTGTGTGTGTGTGCGTATCCCTCCCTCGCTGTGTGTGTGTGCATGTCCCTCCCTCACTGTGTGTGTGAGTTTCCCGCCCTCGCTATGTGTGTGTGTGCGTGTCCCTCTCGCTGTGTGTGTTTCCCTCCCTCCCTCGCGGTGTTTGTGTGTGCGTGTCCCTCCCTCGCTGTGTGTGTGTGCGTGTCCCTCCCTCGCTGTGTGTGTGTGCGTGTCCCTCCCTCGCTGTGTGTGTGTGTGCGTGTCCCTCCCTCGCTGTGTGTGTGTGCGTGTCCCTCCCTCGCTGTGTGTGTGTGTGCGTGTCCCTCCCTCGCTGTGTGTGTGTGCGTGTCCCTCCCTCGCTGTGTGTGTGTGTGCGTGTCCCTCTCTCGCTGTGTGTGTGCGTTTCCCTCCCTCGCTGTGTGTGTGTGTGCGTGTCCCTCTCGCTGTGTGTGTTTCCCTCCCTCCCGCGCGGTGTTTGTGTGTGCGTGTCCCTCTCGCGGTTTGTGTGTGTGCGTGTCCCTACCTCGCTGTGTGTGTGTGTGTCCCTCCCTTGCTGTGTGTGTGTTCCTCCCTCGCTAAGTGTGTTTCCCTCCCTCACTAAGTGTGTTTCCCTCCCTCACTCGCGGTGTGTGTGTGTGTGCGTGTCCCTCCCTCGCTGTGTGTGTGTGCGTGCATGTCCCTTTCCTCGCTGTGTGCGTGAGTGTGTGCGTGTCCCTCCCTCGCTGTGTGTGTGTGCGCGTGTCCCTCCCTCGGTGTGGGTGTGTGTGTCCCTCCCTCGCTGTGTGTGTGTGCGTGTCCCTCCCTCGCTGTGTGTGTTTCCCTCCCTCCCTCGCGGTGTGAGTGTGCGCGTGTCCCTCCCTCACTGTGATGTGCGTGTCCCTCCTTCGCTGTGTGTATGTGTGCGTGTCCCTCTCGCAGTGTGTGTGTGTGCGTGTCCCTCTCGCGGTGTGTGTGTGCGTGTGTGTCACTCTCGCGGTGTTTGTGTGTGTTTTCCTCCCTCCCTCGTGGTGTGTGTGTGTCCGTGTCCCTCTCGCTGTGTGTGTTTCCCTCCCTCCCTCGCAGTGTGTGTGTGTGCGTGTCCTTCCCTCTGTGTGTGTGTGTGCATGTCCCTCCTTCGCTGTGTGTGTGCGTGTCCCTCACTCGCTGTGTTTGTGTGTGCGTGTCCCTCTCGCGGTGTGTGTCCCTCCCTCGCTGTGCGCTTCCCTCCCTCCCTCGCGGTGTTTGTGTGTGCGTGTCCCTCTCGCGGTGTGTGAGTGTGCGTGTCCCTCCCTCGCCGTGTGTGTGCGTGTCCCTCCCTCGCTGTGTGTGTGTGTGTGTGTGTGTGTGTGCGTGTCCCTCTCGCGGTGTGTGTGTGCGTGTGTGCTTGTCCCTCCCTCGCCGTGTATGTGTGTGGGTGTGCGTGTCCCTCTCGCGGTGTGTGTCACTCCCTCACTGTGTGCGTTTCCCTCCCTCCCTCGCGGTGTTTGTGTGTGCGGGTCCCTCTCGCTGTGTGTGTGCGTGTCCCTCCCTCGCTGTGTCTGTGCATGACCCTCCCTCGCTGTGTGTATGTGTGCATGTCCCTCTCGCAGTGTGTGTGTGTGTGCGTGTCCCTCTCGTGGTGTGTGTGTGCGTGTCCCTCTCGCGGTGTTTGCGTGTGTGCGTGTCCCCCCCTCGGTGTGTGTGTGTGTGCGTGTCCCCCCCTTGGTGTGTGTGTGTGTGCGTGTCCCCCCCTCGGTGTGTGTGTGTGTGTGCGTGTCCCCCTCTCGGTGTGTGTGTGTGCGTGTCCCCCTCTCGGTGTGTGGGTGTGCGTGACCCCCCTCGCGCTGTGTGTGCATATCCCCCCCTCGCGCTGTGTGTGTGCGTGTCCCCCCCCCCTCGCGCTGTGTGTGTGCGTCCCCCCCCTCGCGCTGTGTGTGTGCGTGTCCCCCCCTCGCGCTGTGTGTGTGTGTGGTCCCCCCCTCGCGCTGTGTGTGTGCGTGTCCCCCCCCTCGCGCTGTGTGTGTGCGTGTCCCCCCCCCCTCGCGCTGTGTGTGCGCGTGTCCCCCCCCCTCGCGCTGTGTGTGTGCGTGTCCCCCCCCTCGCGCTGTGTGTGTGCGTGGCCCCCCCTCGCGCTGTGTGTGTGCGTGTCCCCCCCCTCGCGCTGTGTGTGTGCGTGTCCCCCCCTCGCGCTGTGTGTGTGCGTGTCCCCCCCTCGCGCTGTGTGTGTGCGTGTCCCCCCCCTCGCGCTGTGTGTGTGCGTGTCCCCCCCCTCGCGCTGTGTGTGTGCGTGTCCCCCCTCGCACTGTGTGTGTGCGTGTCCCCCCTCTCGCGCTGTGTGTGTGCGTGTCCCCCCTCGCGCTGTGTGTGTGCGTGGCCCCCCCTCGCGCTGTGTGTGTGCGTGTCCCCCCCCTCGCGCTGTGTGTGTGCGTGTCCCCCCCCTCGCGCTGTGTGTGTGCGTGTCCCCCCCTCGCGCTGTGTGTGTGCGTGTCCCCCCCCTCGCGCTGTGTGTGTGCGTGTCCCCCCCCTCGCGCTGTGTGTGTGCGTGTCCCCCCCTCGCACTGTGTGTGTGCGTGTCCCCCCTCTCGCGCTGTGTGTGTGCGTGTCCCCCCTGGCGCTGTGTGTGTGCGTGTCCCTCCCTCGCTATGTGTGTGTGTGTGAGCGTGCCCCTCTCGCTGTGTGTGTTTCCCTCCCTCCCTCGCGGTGTGTGTGTGTGTGTGCGTGTCCCTCTCGCGGTGTGTGTCCCTCCCTCGCTGTGTGTGTTTCCCTCCCTCCCTGACGGTGTGTGTGCGTGTCCCTCCCTCGCTGTGTGTGTGTGTGCGTATCTCTCACTTGCTGTGTGTGTGTGCGTGTCCCTCCCTCGCTGTGTGTGTGCGTGTCCCTCCCTCGCTGTGTGTGTTTCCCTCCCTCCCTCGCGGTGTGTGTGTGTGTGCGTGTCCCTCCCTCGCTGTGTGTGTGCGTGTCCCTCCCTCGCTGTGTGTGTGTGCGTGTCCCTCTCGCTGTGTGTGTTTCCCTCCCTCCCTCGCGGTGTGTGTGTGCGTGTCCCTCCCTCGCTGTGTGTGTGTGTGTGTGTGTGTGTGCGCGTGCGTGTCCCTCCCTCGCTTTGTGTGTGTCCATGTTCCTCCCTCGCTGTGTGTGTGCGTGTCCCTCCCTCGCTGTGTGTATGTGTGTCCCTCCCTCGCGCTGTGTGTGTGTGCGTGTCCCTCTCGCTGTGTGTGTTTCCCTCCCTCCCTCGGGGTGTGTGTTTGTGCGTGTCCCTCTCGCGATGTGTGTGTGTGTGTGTGTGTGTGACCCTCTCTCGCTGTGTGTGTGCGTGTCCCTCCCTCGATGTGTGCGTGTCCCTCCCTCGCTGTGTGTGTGTGTGTGTATGCGTGTCCCCCTCGCGGTGTGTGTTCCTCCCTTGCTGTGTGTGTTTCCCTCCCTCCCTCGCGGTGTCTGTGTGTGCATGTCTCTCTTGCAGTGTGTGTGTGCGTGTCCCGCTCGCTGTGTGTGTTTCCCTCCCTCCCTCGCTGTGTGTGCGTGTCCCTCTCGCGATGTGTGTGTGCGTGTCCCTCCTTCGCTGTGTGTGTTTGCGAGTCCCTCCTTCGCTGTGTGTGTGTGCGTGTCCCTCCTTCGCTGTGTGTGTGTGCGTGTCCCTCCCTCGCTGTGTGTGTGTGCGTGTCCCTCCCTCGCTGTGTGTGTTTGCGTGTCCCTCCCTCGCTTTGTGTGTGTGTGTCCCTCCCTCGCTCTGTGTGTGTGTGCATGTCCCTCTCGCTGTGTGTGTTTCCCTCCCTCGCTCGCAGTGTGTGTGTGCGTGTCCCTCCCTAGCTGTGTGTGTGTGTGTGTGTGTGTGTGTGTGTGTGTGCATGTCCCTCCCTCGCTGTGTGTGTGCATGTCCCTCCCTCGCTGTGTGTGTTTCCCTCCCTCCCTCGCGGTGTTTTGTGTGTGCGTGTCCCTCTCGCGGTGTGTGTGTGTGCGTGTCCCTCCCTCGCTGTGTGTGTGTGTGTGTGTGTCCCTCCCTTGCTGTGTGTGTGTGTGCGTTTCCCTCCCTCGCTGTGTGTGTGTGTGCGTGTCCCTCCCTCGCTGTGTGTGTGTGTGCGTGTCCCTCCCTCGCTGTGTGTGTGTGTGCGTGTCCCTCCCTCGCTGTGTTTGTGCGTGTGTGTCCCTCCCTCGCTGTTTGCGTTTCCCTCCCTCCCTTGCGGTGTGTGTGTGTGTGAGTGTACCTCCCTCGCTGTGTGTGTTTGCGTCTCCCTCCCTCGCTGTGTGTGTGCGTGTCCCTCCCTCACTGTGTGTGTGTGCGTGTCCCTCCCTCGCTGTGTGTGTGTGCGTGTCCCTCCCTCGCTGTGTGTGTGTGCGTGTCCCTCCCTCGCTGTGTGTGTGCGTTTCCCTCTCGCGGTGTGTGTGTGTGCGTGTCCCTACCTCGCTGTGTGTGTGTGTGTGTGTGTGCGTGTCCCTACCTCGCTGTGTGTGTGTGCGTGTCCCTACCTCGCTGTGTGTGTGTGCATGTCCCTTCCCTCGCTCTGTGTGTGTGTCCCTCCCTCACTGCGTGTGTGTGTGTGTGTGTGTGCGTGTCCCTCTCGCTGTGTGTGTGTGTGTGTGTCCCTCCCTCGCTGTGTGTGTGTGCGTGTCCCTCTCGCTGTGTGTGTTTCCCTCCCTCCCTCGCGGTGTGTGTGTGTGCATGTCCCTCCTTCGCTGTGTGTGTGCGTGTCCCTCACTCGCTGTGTTTGTGTGTGCGTGTCCCTCTCGCGGTGTGTGTCCCTCCCTCGCTGTGTGCGTTTCCCTCCCACCCTCGCGGTGTTTGTGTGTGCGTGTCCCCCCCTCGCCGCGTGTGTGCGTGTCCCTCCCTCGCCGCGTGTGTGCGTGTCCCTCCCTCGCTGTGTGTGTGTGTGTGTGTGTGTGTGTGTGTGTGTGTGTGTGTGTGTGTGAGTGTGCGTGTCCCTCCTTCGCCGCGTGTGTGCGTGTCCCTCCCTCGCTGTGTGTGTGTGTGTCCCTCCCTCGCTGTGTGTGTGCGTGTCCCTCCCTCGCTGTGTGTGTGTGTGTGTGTGTGTGTGTGTGTCCCTCCCTTGCTCTGTGTGTGTGTGTGCATGTCCCTCTCGCGGTGTGTTTCCCTCCCTCGCTGTGTGTGTTTCCGTCCCTCCCCCGCGGTGTGTGTGTGTGCGTATCCCTCCCTCGCTGTGTGTGTGTGCATGTCCCTCCCTCACTGTGTGTGTGAGTTTCCCTCCCTCGCTGTGTGTGTGTGTGCGTGTCCCTCACGCTGTGTGTGTTTCCCTCCCTCCCTCGCGGTGTTTGTGTGTGCGTGTCCCTCCCTCGCTGTGTGTGTGTGCGTGTCCCTCCCTCGCTGTGTGTGTGTGCGTGTCCCTCCCTCGCTGTGTGTGTGTGTGCGTGTCCCTCCCTCGCTGTGTGTGTGTGTGCGTATCCCTCCCTCGCTGTGTGTGTGTGCATGTCCCTCCCTCACTGTGTGTGTGAGTTTCCCGCCCTCGCTATGTGTGTGTGTGCGTGTCCCTCTCGCTGTGTGTGTTTCCCTCCCTCCCTCGCGGTGTTTGTGTGTGCGTGTCCCTCCCTCGCTGTGTGTGTGTGCGTGTCCCTCCCTCGCTGTGTGTGTGTGCGTGTCCCTCCCTCGCTGTGTGTGTGTGTGCGTGTCCCTCCCTCGCTGTGTGTGTGTGCGTGTCCCTCCCTCGCTGTGTGTGTGTGTGCGTGTCCCTCCCTCGCTGTGTGTGTGTGCGTGTCCCTCCCTCGCTGTGTGTGTGTGTGCGTGTCCCTCTCTCGCTGTGTGTGTGCGTTTCCCTCCCTCGCTGTGTGTGTGTGCGTGTCCCTCTCGCTGTGTGTGTTTCCCTCCCTCCCGCGCGGTGTTTGTGTGTGCGTGTCCCTCTCGCGGTTTGTGTGTGTGCGTGTCCCTACCTCGCTGTGTGTGTGTGTGTCCCTCCCTTGCTGTGTGTGTGTTCCTCCCTCGCTAAGTGTGTTTCCCTCCCTCACTAAGTGTGTTTCCCTCCCTCACTCGCGGTGTGTGTGTGTGTGCGTGTCCCTCCCTCGCTGTGTGTGTGTGCGTGCATGTCCCTTTCCTCGCTGTGTGCGTGAGTGTGTGCGTGTCCCTCCCTCGCTGTGTGTGTGTGCGCGTGTCCCTCCCTCGGTGTGGGTGTGTGTGTCCCTCCCTCGCTGTGTGTGTGTGCGTGTCCCTCCCTCGCTGTGTGTGTTTCCCTCCCTCCCTCGCGGTGTGAGTGTGCGCGTGTCCCTCCCTCACTGTGATGTGCGTGTCCCTCCTTCGCTGTGTGTATGTGTGCGTGTCCCTCTCGCAGTGTGTGTGTGTGCGTGTCCCTCTCGCGGTGTGTGTGTGCGTGTGTGTCACTCTCGCGGTGTTTGTGTGTGTTTTCCTCCCTCCCTCGTGGTGTGTGTGTGTCCGTGTCCCTCTCGCTGTGTGTGTTTCCCTCCCTCCCTCGCAGTGTGTGTGTGTGCGTGTCCTTCCCTCTGTGTGTGTGTGTGCATGTCCCTCCTTCGCTGTGTGTGTGCGTGTCCCTCACTCGCTGTGTTTGTGTGTGCGTGTCCCTCTCGCGGTGTGTGTCCCTCCCTCGCTGTGCGCTTCCCTCCCTCCCTCGCGGTGTTTGTGTGTGCGTGTCCCTCTCGCGGTGTGTGAGTGTGCGTGTCCCTCCCTCGCCGTGTGTGTGCGTGTCCCTCCCTCGCTGTGTGTGTGTGTGTGTGTGTGTGTGTGTGCGTGTCCCTCTCGCGGTGTGTGTGTGCGTGTGTGCTTGTCCCTCCCTCGCCGTGTATGTGTGTGGGTGTGCGTGTCCCTCTCGCGGTGTGTGTCACTCCCTCACTGTGTGCGTTTCCCTCCCTCCCTCGCGGTGTTTGTGTGTGCGGGTCCCTCTCGCTGTGTGTGTGCGTGTCCCTCCCTCGCTGTGTCTGTGCATGACCCTCCCTCGCTGTGTGTATGTGTGCATGTCCCTCTCGCAGTGTGTGTGTGTGTGCGTGTCCCTCTCGTGGTGTGTGTGTGCGTGTCCCTCTCGCGGTGTTTGCGTATGTGCGTGTCCCCCCCTCGGTGTGTGTGTGTGTGCGTGTCCCCCCCTTGGTGTGTGTGTGTGTGCGTGTCCCCCCCTCGGTGTGTGTGTGTGTGCGTGTCCCCCTCTCGGTGTGTGTGTGTGCGTGTCCCCCTCTCGGTGTGTGGGTGTGCGTGACCCCCCCTCGCGCTGTGTGTGCATATCCCCCCCCTCGCGCTGTGTGTGTGCGTGTCCCCCCCCTCGCGCTGTGTGTGTGCGTCCCCCCCCCTCGCGCTGTGTGTGTGCGTGTCCCCCCCTCGCGCTGTGTGTGTGTGTGGTCCCCCCCTCGCGCTGTGTGTGTGCGTGTCCCCCCCCTCGCGCTGTGTGTGTGCGTGTCCCCCCCCCTCGCGCTGTGTGTGCGCGTGTCCCCCCCCTCGCGCTGTGTGTGTGCGTGTCCCCCCCCTCGCGCTGTGTGTGTGCGTGGCCCCCCCTCGCGCTGTGTGTGTGCGTGTCCCCCCCCTCGCGCTGTGTGTGTGCGTGTCCCCCCCCTCGCGCTGTGTGTGTGCGTGTCCCCCCCTCGCGCTGTGTGTGTGCGTGTCCCCCCCCTCGCGCTGTGTGTGTGCGTGTCCCCCCCCTCGCGCTGTGTGTGTGCGTGTCCCCCCCTCGCACTGTGTGTGTGCGTGTCCCCCCTCTCGCGCTGTGTGTGTGCGTGTCCCCCCTGGCGCTGTGTGTGTGCGTGTCCCTCCCTCGCTATGTGTGTGTGTGTGAGCGTGCCCCTCTCGCTGTGTGTGTTTCCCTCCCTCCCTCGCGGTGTGTGTGTGTGTGTGCGTGTCCCTCTCGCGGTGTGTGTCCCTCCCTCGCTGTGTGTGTTTCCCTCCCTCCCTGACGGTGTGTGTGCGTGTCCCTCCCTCGCTGTGTGTGTGTGTGCGTATCTCTCACTTGCTGTGTGTGTGTGCGTGTCCCTCCCTCGCTGTGTGTGTGCGTGTCCCTCCCTCGCTGTGTGTGTTTCCCTCCCTCCCTCGCGGTGTGTGTGTGTGTGCGTGTCCCTCCCTCGCTGTGTGTGTGCGTGTCCCTCCCTCGCTGTGTGTGTGTGCGTGTCCCTCCCTCGCTGTGTGTGTGTGCGTGTCCCTCCCTCGCTGTGTGTGTGTTTGTCCCTCCCTCGCTGTGTATGTGTGTGGGTGTGCATGTCCCTCTCGCGGTGTGTGTCCCTCCCTCACTGTGCGTTTCCCTCCCTCCCTCGCGGTGTTTGTGTGTGCGGGTCCCTCTCGCTGTGTGTGTGCGTGTCCCTCCCTCGCTGTGTCTGTGCATGACCCTCCCTCGCTGTGTGTATGTGTACGTGTCCCTCTCACGGTGTGTGTGTGCGTGTCCCTCTCACGGTGTTTGCGTGTGTGCGTGTCCCTCCCTCGCTGTGTGTGTGCGTGTCCCTCCCTCGCTTTGTGTGTGTGTGTCCCTCCCTCGCTCTGTGTGTGTGTGTGCGTGTCCCTCTCGCTGTGTGTGTTTCCCTCCCTCCCTCGCGGTGTGTGTGTGCGTGTCCCTCCCTCGCTGTGTGTGTGTGTGTGTGTGTGTGTGTGTGCGCGTGCGTGTCCCTCCCTCGCTTTGTGTGTGTCCATGTTCCTCCCTCGCTGTGTGTGTGCGTGTCCCTCCCTCGCTGTGTGTATGTGTGTCCCTCCCTCGCGCTGTGTGTGTGTGCGTGTCCCTCTCGCTGTGTGTGTTTCCCTCCCTCCCTCGGGGTGTGTGTTTGTGCGTGTCCCTCTCGCGATGTGTGTGTGTGTGTGTGTGTGTCCCTCTCTCGCTGTGTGTGTGCGTGTCCCTCCCTCGATGTGTGCGTGTCCCTCCCTCGCTGTGTGTGTGTGTGTGTATGCGTGTCCCCCTCGCGGTGTGTGTTCCTCCCTTGCTGTGTGTGTTTCCCTCCCTCCCTCGCGGTGTCTGTGTGTGCATGTCTCTCTTGCAGTGTGTGTGTGCGTGTCCCGCTCGCTGTGTGTGTTTCCCTCCCTACCTCGCTGTGTGTGCGTGTCCCTCTCGCGATGTGTGTGTGCGTGTCCCTCCTTCGCTGTGTGTGTTTGCGAGTCCCTCCTTCGCTGTGTGTGTGTGCGTGTCCCTCCTTCGCTGTGTGTGTGTGCGTGTCCCTCCCTCGCTGTGTGTGTGTGTGTGTCCCTCCCTCGCTCTGTGTGTGTGTGCATGTCCCTCTCGCTGTGTGTGTTTCCCTCCCTCCCTCGCAGTGTGTGTGTGCGTGTCCCTCCCTAGCTGTGTGTGTGTGTGTGTGTGTGTGTGTGTGTGTGTGTGCATGTCCCTCCCTCGCTGTGTGTGTGCATGTCCCTCCCTCGCTGTGTGTGTTTCCCTCCCTCCCTCGCGGTGTTTTGTGTGTGCGTGTCCCTCTCGCGGTGTTTTGTGTGTGCGTGTCCCTCTCGCGGTGTGTGTGTGTGCGTGTCCCTCCCTCGCTGTGTGTGTGTGTGTGTGTGTCCCTCCCTTGCTGTGTGTGTGTGTGTGCGTTTCCCTCCCTCGCTGTGTGTGTGTGTGCGTGTCCCTCCCTCGCTGTGTGTGTGTGTGCGTGTCCCTCCCTCGCTGTGTGTGTGTGTGCGTGTCCCTCCCTCGCTGTGTTTGTGCGTGTGTGTCCCTCCCTCGCTGTTTGCGTTTCCCTCCCTCCCTTGCGGTGTGTGTGTGTGTGAGTGTACCTCCCTCGCTGTGTGTGTTTGCGTCTCCCTCCCTCGCTGTGTGTGTGCGTGTCCCTCCCTCACTGTGTGTGTGTGCGTGTCCCTCCCTCGCTGTGTGTGTGTTCGTGTCCCTCCCTCGCTGTGTGTGTGTGCGTGTCCCTCCCTCGCTGTGTGTGTGCGTTTCCCTCTCGCGGTGTGTGTGTGTGCGTGTCCCTACCTCGCTGTGTGTGTGTGTGTGTGTGTGCGTGTCCCTACCTCGCTGTGTGTGTGTGCGTGTCCCTACCTCGCTGTGTGTGTGTGCATGTCCCTTCCCTCGCTCTGTGTGTGTGTCCCTCCCTCACTGCGTGTGTGTGTGTGTGTGTGTGTGCGTGTCCCTCTCGCTGTGTGTGTGTGTGTGTGTCCCTCCCTCGCTGTGTGTGTGTGCGTGTCCCTCTCGCTGTGTGTGTTTCCCTCCCTCCCTCGCGGTGTGTGTGTGTGCATGTCCCTCCTTCGCTGTGTGTGTGCGTGTCCCTCACTCGCTGTGTTTGTGTGTGCGTGTCCCTCTCGCGGTGTGTGTCCCTCCCTCGCTGTGTGCGTTTCCCTCCCACCCTCGCGGTGTTTGTGTGTGCGTGTCCCCCCCTCGCCGCGTGTGTGCGTGTCCCTCCCTCGCCGCGTGTGTGCGTGTCCCTCCCTCGCTGTGTGTGTGTGTGTGTGTGTGTGTGTGTGTGTGTGTGTGTGTGTGTGTGTGAGTGTGCGTGTCCCTCCTTCGCCGCGTGTGTGCGTGTCCCTCCCTCGCTGTGTGTGTGTGTGTCCCTCCCTCGCTGTGTGTGTGCGTGTCCCTCCCTCGCTGTGTGTGTGTGTGTGTGTGTGTGTGTGTGTCCCTCCCTTGCTCTGTGTGTGTGTGTGCATGTCCCTCTCGCGGTGTGTTTCCCTCCCTCGCTGTGTGTGTTTCCGTCCCTCCCCCGCGGTGTGTGTGTGCGTATCCCTCCCTCGCTGTGTGTGTGTGCATGTCCCTCCCTCACTGTGTGTGTGAGTTTCCCTCCCTCGCTGTGTGTGTGTGTGCGTGTCCCTCACGCTGTGTGTGTTTCCCTCCCTCCCTCGCGGTGTTTGTGTGTGCGTGTCCCTCCCTCGCTGTGTGTGTGTGCGTGTCCCTCCCTCGCTGTGTGTGTGTGCGTGTCCCTCCCTCACTGTGTGTGTGTGCGTGTCCCTCCCTCGCTGTGTGTGTGTGTGCGTGTCCCTCCCTCGCTGTGTGTGTGTGCGTATCCCTCCCTCGCTGTGTGTGTGTGCATGTCCCTCCCTCACTGTGTGTGTGAGTTTCCCGCCCTCGCTATGTGTGTGTGTGCGTGTCCCTCTCGCTGTGTGTGTTTCCCTCCCTCCCTCGCGGTGTTTGTGTGTGCGTGTCCCTCCCTCGCTGTGTGTGTGTGCGTGTCCCTCCCTCGCTGTGTGTGTGTGCGTGTCCCTCCCTCGCTGTGTGTGTGTGTGCGTGTCCCTCCCTCGCTGTGTGTGTGTGCGTGTCCCTCCCTCGCTGTGTGTGTGTGTACGTGTCCCTCCCTCGCTGTGTGTGTGTGTGCGTGTCCCTCTCTCGCTGTGTGTGTGCGTTTCCCTCCCTCGCTGTGTGTGTGTGTGCGTGTCCCTCTCGCTGTGTGTGTTTCCCTCCCTCCCGCGCGGTGTTTGTGTGTGCGTGTCCCTCTCGCGGTTTGTGTGTGTGCGTGTCCCTACCTCGCTGTGTGTGTGTGTGTCCCTCCCTTGCTGTGTGTGTGTTCCTCCCTCGCTAAGTGTGTTTCCCTCCCTCACTAAGTGTGTTTCCCTCCCTCACTCGCGGTGTGTGTGTGTGTGCGTGTCCCTCCCTCGCTGTGTGTGTGTGCGTGCATGTCCCTTTCCTCGCTGTGTGCGTGAGTGTGTGCGTGTCCCTCCCTCGCTGTGTGTGTGTGCGCGTGTCCCTCCCTCGGTGTGGGTGTGTGTGTCCCTCCCTCGCTGTGTGTGTGTGCGTGTCCCTCCCTCGCTGTGTGTGTTTCCCTCCCTCCCTCGCGGTGTGAGTGTGCGCGTGTCCCTCCCTCACTGTGATGTGCGTGTCCCTCCTTCGCTGTGTGTATGTGTGCGTGTCCCTCTCGCAGTGTGTGTGTGTGCGTGTCCCTCTCGCGGTGTGTGTGTGCGTGTGTGTCACTCTCGCGGTGTTTGTGTGTGTTTTCCTCCCTCCCTCGTGGTGTGTGTGTGTCCGTGTCCCTCTCGCTGTGTGTGTTTCCCTCCCTCCCTCGCAGTGTGTGTGTGTGCGTGTCCTTCCCTCTGTGTGTGTGTGTGCATGTCCCTCCTTCGCTGTGTGTGTGCGTGTCCCTCACTCGCTGTGTTTGTGTGTGCGTGTCCCTCTCGCGGTGTGTGTCCCTCCCTCGCTGTGCGCTTCCCTCCCTCCCTCGCGGTGTTTGTGTGTGCGTGTCCCTCTCGCGGTGTGTGAGTGTGCGTGTCCCTCCCTCGCCGTGTGTGTGCGTGTCCCTCCCTCGCTGTGTGTGTGTGTGTGTGTGTGTGTGTGTGCGTGTCCCTCTCGCGGTGTGTGTGTGCGTGTGTGCTTGTCCCTCCCTCGCCGTGTATGTGTGTGGGTGTGCGTGTCCCTCTCGCGGTGTGTGTCACTCCCTCACTGTGTGCGTTTCCCTCCCTCCCTCGCGGTGTTTGTGTGTGTGTCCCTCCCTCGCTGTGTGTGTGCGTGTCCCTCTCGCGGTGTGTGTTCCTCCTTCGCTGTGTGTGTTTCCCTCCATCCCTCGGGGTGTCTGTGTGTGCATGTCCCTCTTGCAGTGTGTGTGTGTGTGTGAGTGTCCCTCCCTCGCTGTGTTAATGCGTATCCCTCCCTCGCTGTGTCTGTGCGTGTCCCTCCCTCGCTGTGTGTGTGCGTGTGTGTCCCTCCCTCGCTGTGTGCGTTTCCCTACCACCCTCGCGGTGTGTGTGTGTGCGTGTCCCTCCCTCGCGGTGTGTGTTTGCGTGTCCCTCCCTCGCGGTGTGTGTGTGTGTCCCTCCCACGCTGTGTGTGTTTCCCTCCCTCCCTCGCGGTGTTTGTGTGTGCGGGTCCCTCTCGCTGTGTGTGTGCGTGTCCCTCCCTCGCTGTGTCTGTGCATGTCCCTCCCTCGCTGTGCGCTTCCCTCCCTCCCTCGCGGGGTTTGTGTGTGCGTGTCCCTCTCGCGGTGTGTGAGTGTGCGTGTCCCTCCCTCGCCGTGTGTGTGCGTGTCCCTCCCTCGCTGTGTGTGTGTGTGTGTGTGTGTGTGTGCGTGTCCCTCTCGCGGTGTGTGTGTGCGTGTGTGCTTGTCCCTCCCTCGCCGTGTATGTGTGTGTGTGTGCGTGTCCCTCTCGTGGTGTGTGTGTGCGTGTCCCTCTCGCGGTGTTTGCGTGTGTGCGTGTCCCTCCCTCGCTTTGTGTGTGTGTGTCCCTCCCTCGCTGTGTGTGTGTGTGCGTGTCCCTCTCGCGGTGTGTGTGCGTGTCCTTCCTTCGCTCTGTGTGTGTGTGTGTGTGTGTGTGTGTGTGTGTGTGTGTGCGTGTCCCTCCCTCGCTTTGTGTGTGTGCATGTTCCTCCCTCGCTGTGTGTGTGTGCGTGTCCCTCCCTCGCTGTGTGTGTGTGTGTGTCCCTCCCTCGCGCTGTTTGTGTGTGCGTGTCCCTCTCGCTGTGTGTGTTTCCCTCCCTCCCTCGGGGTGTGTGTTTGTGCGTGTCCCTCTCGCGATGTGTGTGTTTGTGTGTCCCTCACTCGCTGTGTGTGTGCGTGTCCCTCCTTCGATGTATGCGTGTCACTCCCTCGACGTGTATGTGTGCGTGTCCCTCCCTCGCTGTGTGTGTGTGTGTGTGTGCGCGTGTCCCCCTCGCGGTGTGTGTTCCTCCCTCACTGTGTTGTTTCCCTCCCTGCCTCGCGGTGTCTGTGTGTGCATGTCTCTCTTGCAGTGTGTGTGTGTGCGTGTCCCTCTCGCTGTGTGTGTTTCCCTCCCTCCCTCGCTGTGTGTGTGTGCGTGTCCCTCCCTCGCTGTGTGTGTGTGCGTGTCCCTCCCTCGCTGTGTGTGTGCGTGTCCCTCCTTCGCTGTGTGTGTGTGCGTGTCCCCCCTTTGCTGTGTGTGTGTGCGTGTCCCTCCTTCGCTGTGTGTGTGTGCGTGTCCCTCCCTCGCTGTGTGTGTGTGCGTGTCCCTCCCTCGCTGTGTGTGTTTGCGTGTCCCTCCCTCGCTGTGTCTGTGCGTGACCCTCCCTCGCTTTGTGTGTGTGTGTGTCCCTCCCTCGCTGTGTGTGTGTGTGTGCATGTGCCTCTCGTTGTGTGTGTTTCCCTCCCTCCCTCGCGGTGTGCGTGTGCATGTCCCTCCCTCGCTGTGTGTGTGTGTGCTTGTCCCTCCCTCGCTTTGTGTGAGTGCATGTTCCTCCCTCGCTGTGTGTGTTTCCCTCCCTCCCTCGGGGTGTATGTGTGTGTGTCCCTCCCTCGCTGTGTGTGTGCGTGTCCCTCTCGCGGTGTGTGTTCCTCCTTCGCTGTGTGTGTTTCCCTCCATCCCTCGGGGTGTCTGTGTGTGCATGTCCCTCTTGCAGTGTGTGTGTGTGTGTGAGTGTCCCTCCCTCGCTGTGTTAATGCGTATCCCTCCCTCGCTGTGTCTGTGCGTGTCCCTCCCTCGCTGTGTGTGTGCGTGTGTGTCCCTCCCTCGCTGTGTGCGTTTCCCTACCACCCTCGCGGTGTGTGTGTGTGCGTGTCCCTCCCTCGCGGTGTGTGTTTGCGTGTCCCTCCCTCGCGGTGTGTGTGTGTGTCCCTCCCACGCTGTGTGTGTTTCCCTCCCTCCCTCGCGGTGTGTGTGTGTGCGTGTCTCTACCTCGCGGTGTGTGTGTGCGTGTCCCTCCCTCGCTGTGTGTGTGTGTGCGTGTCCCTCCCTCGCTGTGTGTGTGTGCGTGTCCCTCCCTCGCTGTATGTGTGTGCGTGTCCCTCCCGCGCTGTGTGTGTGTGCGTGTCCCTCCCTCGCTGTGTGTGTGTGCGTATCCCTCCCTCGCTGTGTGCATGTGTGTGTGTGTCCCTCCCTCGCGGTGTGTGTGTGTGCGTGTCTCTCCCTCTCCGTTTGTGTGTGCGTGTCCCTCACTCGCTGTGTGTGTGCGTGTCCCTCCTTCGCTGTGTGTGTGCGTGTCTCTCCCTCTGTGTGTGTGTGTGCGCGTGTCCCTCTCGCGGTGTGTGTCCCTCCCACGCTGTGTGTGTTTCCCTCCCTCCCTCGCGGTGTGTATTTGCGCGTGTCCCTCCCTCGCGGTGTGTAAGCGTGTCCCTCCCTCGCTGTGTGTGTGTGTGTGCGTGTCCCTCTCGCGATGTGTGTGTGTGCGTGTCCCTCCCTCGCTGTGTATGTGCGTGTCCCTCCCTCGCTGTGTATGTGTGCGTGTCCCTCCCTCGCTGTGTGTGTGTGTGTGTGTGTGTGTGTGTGTGTGTGTGTGCGTGTCCCCCTCGCGGTGTGTGTTCCTCCCTCGCTGTGTGTGTTTCCCCCCTCCCTCGTGGTGTGTGTGTGCATGTCCCTCTCGCAGTGTGTGTGTGTGCGTGTGCCTCCCTCGCTGTGTGTGTGTGTGCATGTCCCTCCCTCGCTGTGTGTCTGCGTGTCCCTCCCTCGCTCTGTGTGTGTGTGCGTGTCCCTCTCGCAGTGTGTGTGCGTGTCCTTCCCTCTCTGTGTGTGTGCGTCTCCTTCCTTCGCTGTGTGTGTGTCCGTGTCCCTCCCTCGCTGTGTTTGTGCGTGTGTGTCCCTCCCTCGCTGTGTGCGTTTCCCTCCCTCCCTCTCGGTGTGTGTGTGTGCGTGTCCCTCCCTCGCTGTGTGTGTTTGCGTGTCCCGCCCTCGCTGTGTGTGTGCCTGTCTCTCCCTCGCTGTGTGTGTGTGTGTGTGTGTGTGTGTGTGCGTGTCCCTCCCACGCTGTGTGTGTTTCCCTCCCTCGCCGTGTGTATTTGCGCGTGTCCCTCCCTCGCTGTGCGTGTGTGTGTCCCTCCCTCGCTGTGTATGGGCGTGTCCCTCCCTCGCTGTGTGTGTGTGCATGTCCCTTCCCTCGCTGTGTGTGTGCGTGTCCCTCTCGCTGTGTGTGTTTCCCTCCCTCCCTCGCGGTGTGTATTTGCGCGTGTCCCTCCCTCGCGGTGTGCAAGCGTGTCCCTCCCTCGCTGTGTGTGTGTGTGTGCGTGTCCCTCTCACGATGTGTGTGTGTACGTGTCCCTCCCTCGCTGTGTATGTGCGTGTCCCTCCCTCGCTGTGTGTGTGTGTGTGTCCCTCCCTCGCTGTGTATGTGTGCGTGTCCCTCCCTCGCTGTGTGTGTGTGTGTGTGTGTGTGTCTGTGTGTGTGTGTGTGTGCGTGTCCCCCTCGCGGTGTGTGTTCCTCCCTCGCTGTGTGTGTTTCCCCCCTCCCTCGTGGTGTGTGTGTGCATGTCCCTCTCGCAGTGTGTGTGTGTGCGTGTGCCTCCATCGCTGTGTGTGTGTGTGCATGTCCCTCCCTCGCTGTGTGTCTGCGTGTCCCTCCCTCGCTCTGTGTGTGTGTGCGTGTCCCTCTCGCAGTGTGTGTGCGTGTCCTTCCCTCTCTGTGTGTGTGCGTCTCCTTCCTTCGCTGTGTGTGTGTCCGTGTCCCTCCCTCGCTGTGTTTGTGCGTGTGTGTCCCTCCCTCGCTGTGTGCGTTTCCCTCCCTCCCTCTCGGTGTGTGTGTGTGCGTGTCCCTCCCTCGCTGTGTGTGTTTGCGTGTCCCGCCCTCGCTGTGTGTGTGCCTGTCTCTCCCTCGCTGTGTGTGTGTGTGTGTGTGTGCGTGTCCCTCCCACGCTGTGTGTGTTTCCCTCCCTCGCCGTGTGTATTTGCGCGTGTCCCTCCCTCGCTGTGCGTGTGTGTGTCCCTCCCTCGCTGTGTGTGTGCGTGTCCTTCCCTCACTGTGTGTGTGTGTGTGTGTGCGCGTGTCCCTCTCGCGGTGTGTGTTCCTCTCGCGCTGTGTGTGTTTCCCTCCCTCCCTCGCAGTGTGTGTGTGTGTGAGTCCCTCCCTCGCTTTGTGTGTGTGTGCGTTTCCCTCCCTCGCTCTGTGTGTGTGTGCGTGTCCCTCTCGCTGTGTGTGTTTCCCTCCCTCCCTCGCAGTGTGTGTGTGTGCATGTCCCTTCCCTCGCTGTGTGTGTGCGTGTCCCTCCCGCGGTGTGTGTGTGTGTGTGTGCGTGTCCCTCCCTCGCTGTGTATGGGCGTGTCCCTCCCTCGCTGTGTGTGTGTGCATGTCCCTTCCCTCGCTGTGTGTGTGCGTGTCCCTCTCGCTGTGTGTGTTTCCCTCCCTCGCTGTGTGTGTGCGTGTCCCTCTCGCTGTGTGTGTTTGCCTCCCTCGCTCGCGGTGTGTGTGTGTGCGTGTCCCTCTCGCGGTGTGTGTGTGTGCGTGTCCCTCCCTCGCTGTGTCTGTCCGTGTCCCTCCCTCGCTGCGTGTGTGTGTGTGTGTGTGCGTGTCCCCCTCGGGGTGTGTGTCCCTCCCTCGCTGCATGTGTTTCCCTCCCTCCCTCGCGGTGTTTGTGTGTGCGTGTCCCTCTCGCGATGTGTGTGTGTGCGTGTCCCTCCCTCGCTGTGTGTGTGCGTGTCCGTCCCTCGCTGTGTGTGTGTGTGTGCGTGTCCCTCTTGTGGTGTGTGTGTGCGTGTCCCTCCCTCGCTGTGTGTGTGTGTGGGTGTGCGTGTCCCTCTCGCGGTGTGTGTCCCTCCCTCGCTGTGTGCATTTCCCTCCCTCCCTCGCGGTGTTTGTGTGTGCGTGTCCCTCTCGCGGTGTGTGTGTGTGTGCGTGTCCCTCCCTCGCTGTGTCTGTCCGTGTCCCTCCCTCGCAGTGTGTGTGTGTGCGTGTCCCTCTCGCGGTGTGTGTGTGCGTGTCCCTCTCGCGGTGTTTGTGTGTGTGCGTGTCCCTCCCTTGGTGTGTGTGCGTGTCCCTCCCTCGCTGTGTGTGTGCGTGTGTCCCTCCCTCGCAGTGTGTGTGTGTGCGTGTCCCTCTCGCAGTGTGTGTGTGTGCGTGTCCCTCTCGCGGTGTGTGTGTGCGTGTCCCTCTCGCGGTGTTTGTGTGTGTGCGTGTCCCTCCCTCGCTGTGTGTGCTAGCCCCTCCCTCGCTGTGTGTGTGCGTGTCCCTCCCTCGCTGTGTGTGTGTGCGTGTCCCTCCCTCGCTGTGTGTGTGTGCGTGTCCCTCCTTCGCTCTGTGTGTGTCCGTGTCGCTCTCGCTGTGTGCGTTTCCCTCCCTCCCTCGTGGTGTGTGTGTGTGTGCTTGTCCCTCTCGCGGTGTGTGTGTGTGTGCGTGTCCCTCCCATCGCTGTGTGTGCGTGTCCCTCCCTCGCTATGTGTGTGTGTGCATGTCTCTCTCGTAGTGTGTGTCCCTCCCTCGCTGTGTGTGTTTCCCTCGCTCCCTTGCGGTGTGTGTGCGCGCGTGTCCCTCCTCGTGGTGTGTGTATGTGTCCCTCGCTGAGTGTGTTTCCCTCCCTCCCTCACTGTGTGTGTGTGTGTGTGCGTGTCCCTCTCGCGATGTGTGTGTGCGTGTCCCTCCCTCGCTGTGTGTGTGTGTGCGTGTCCCTCCCTCGCTGTGTGTGTGTGTGCATTTCCCTCTCACGGTGTGTGTCCCTCTGTCACTGTGTGTGTTTCCCTCCCTCCCTCGCTGTGTGTGTGTGCGTGCCCCTCTCGCAATGTGTGTGTGTGCGTGTCCCTCCCTCGCTGTGTGTGTGTGTGCGTGTCCCTCCCTCGCTGTGTGTGTGCGTGTCCCTCTCGCGGTGTGTGTTCCTCCCTCGCTGTGTGTGTTTTCCTCCCTCCCTCGTGGTGTGTTTGTGTCCATGTCCCTGTCACTGTGTGTGTTTTCCTCCCTCCCTTGCAGTGTGCGTGTGGGTCCCTCTCGCGGCGTGCGTGTGTGCGTGTCCCTCCCTCGCTGTGTGTCTGTGTATGTCCCTCCCTCGCTGTGTGTGTGCGTGTCCTTCCCTCGCTATGTGTGTGTGTGCGTGTCCCTCTCACGGTGTGTGTGCGTTTCCTTCCCTCTCTGTGTGTGTGCGCGTGAACCTCCTTCGCTGTGTGTGTGTCCATGTGCCTCCCTCGCTGTGTTTCTGTGTGCGTGTCCCTCTCGCGGTGTGTGTCCCTCCCTCCCTCGCTGTGTGTGTGCGTTTCCCTCCCTCGCTGTGTGTGTGTGTGCGTGTCCCTCCCTCGCGGTGTGCAAGCGTGTCCCTCCCTCGCCGTGTGTGTGTGTGTGCGTGTCCCTCTCGCGATGTGTGTGTGTGCGTGTCCCTCCCTCGCTGTGTATGTGCGTGTCCCTCCCTCGCTGTGTGTGTGTGTGTCCCTCCCTCGCTGTGTATGTGTGCGTGTCCCTCCCTCGCTGTGTGTGTGTGTGTGTGTGTGTGTGTGTGTGTGTGTGTGTGTGTGTGTGTGTGCGTGTCCCCCTCGCGGTGTGTGTTCCTCCCTCGCTGTGTGTGTTTCCCCCCTCCCTCGTGGTGTGTGTGTGCACGTCCCTCTCGCAGTGTGTGTGTGTGCGTGTGCCTCCCTCGCTGTGTGTGTGTGTGCATGTCCCTCCCTCGCTGTGTGTCTGCGTGTCCCTCCCTCGCTCTGTGTGTGTGTGCGTGTCCCTCTCGCAGTGTGTGTGCGTGTCCTTCCCTCTCTGTGTGTGTGCGTCTCCTTCCTTCGCTGTGTGTGTGTCCGTGTCCCTCCCTCGCTGTGTTTGTGCGTGTGTGTCCCTCCCTCGCTGTGTGCGTTTCCCTCCCTCCCTCTCGGTGTGTGTGTGTGCGTGTCCCTCCCTCGCTGTGTGTGTTTGCGTGTCCCGCCCTCGCTGTGTGTGTGCCTGTCTCTCCCTCGCTGTGTGTGTGTGTGTGTGTGTGTGTGTGTGTGTGCGTGTCCCTCCCACGCTGTGTGTGTTTCCCTCCCTCGCCGTGTGTATTTGCGCGTGTCCCTCCCTCGCTGTGCGTGTGTGTGTCCCTCCCTCGCTGTGTGTGTGCATGTCCCTTCCCTCGCTGTGTGTGTGCGTGTCCCTCTCGCTGTGTGTGTTTCCCTACCCTCCCTCGCGGTGTGTATTTGCGCGTGTCCCTCCCTCGCGGTGTGCAAGCGTGTCCCTCCCTCGCTGTGTGTGTGTGTGTGCGTGTCCCTCTCGCGATGTGTGTGTGTGCGTGTCCCTCCCTCGCTGTGTATGTGCGTGTCCCTCCCTCGCTGTGTGTGTGTGTGTCCCTCCCTCGCTGTGTATGTGTGCGTGTCCCTCCCTCGCTGTGTGTGTGTGTGTGTGTGTGTGTGTGTGTGTGTGTGTGTGTGTGTGTGTGCGTGTCCCCCTCGCGGTGTGTGTTCCTCCCTCGCTGTGTGTGTTTCCCCCCTCCCTCGTGGTGTGTGTGTGCATGTCCCTCTCGCAGTGTGTGTGTGTGCGTGTGCCTCCGTCGCTGTGTGTGTGTGTGCATGTCCCTCCCTCGCTGTGTGTCTGCGTGTCCCTCCCTCGCTCTGTGTGTGTGTGCGTGTCCCTCTCGCAGTGTGTGTGCGTGTCCTTCCCTCTCTGTGTGTGTGCGTCTCCTTCCTTCGCTGTGTGTGTGTCCGTGTCCCTCCCTCGCTGTGTTTGTGCGTGTGTGTCCCTCCCTCGCTGTGTGCGTTTCCCTCCCTCCCTCTCGGTGTGTGTGTGTGCGTGTCCCTCCCTCGCTGTATGTGTTTGCGTGTCCCGCCCTCGCTGTGTGTGTGCCTGTCTCTCCCTCGCTGTGTGTGTGTGTGTGTGTGTGTGTGCGTGTCCCTCCCACGCTGTGTGTGTTTCCCTCCCTCGCCGTGTGTATTTGCGCGTGTCCCTCCCTCGCTGTGCGTGTGTGTGTCCCTCCCTCGCTGTGTGTGTGCGTGTCCTTCCCTCACTGTGTGTGTGTGTGTGTGTGTGCGCGTGTCCCTCTCGCGGTGTGTGTTCCTCTCGCGCTGTGTGTGTTTCCCTCCCTCCCTCGCAGTGTGTGTGTGTGTGAGTCCCTCCCTCGCTTTGTGTGTGTGTGCGTGTGTGTGCGTTTCCCTCCCTCGCTCTGTGTGTGTGTGCGTGTCCCTCTCGCTGTGTGTGTTTCCCTCCCTCCCTCGCAGTGTGTGTGTGTGCATGTCCCTTCCCTCGCTGTGTGTGTGCATGTCCCTCCCGCGGTGTGTGTGTGTGTGTGTGCGTGTCCCTCCCTCGCTGTGTATGGGCGTGTCCCTCCCTCGCTGTGTGTGTGTGCATGTCCCTTCCCTCGCTGTGTGTGTGCGTGTCCCTCTCGCTGTGTGTGTTTCCCTCCCTCGCTGTGTGTGTGCGTGTCCCTCTCGCTGTGTGTGTTTGCCTCCCTCGCTCGCGGTGTGTGTGTGTGCGTGTCCCTCTCGCGGTGTGTGTGTGTGCGTGTCCCTCCCTCGCTGTGTCTGTCCGTGTCCCTCCCTCGCTGCGTGTGTGTGTGTGTGTGCGTGTCCCCCTCGGGGTGTGTGTCCCTCCCTCGCTGCATGTGTTTCCCTCCCTCCCTCGCGGTGTTTGTGTGTGCGTGTCCCTCTCGCGATGTGTGTGTGTGCGTGTCCCTCCCTCGCTGTGTGTGTGCGTGTCCGTCCCTCGCTGTGTGTGTGTGTGTGCGTGTCCCTCTCGTGGTGTGTGTGTGCGTGTCCCTCCCTCGCTGTGTGTGTGTGTGGGTGTGCGTGTCCCTCTCGCGGTGTGTGTCCCTCCCTCGCTGTGTGCATTTCCCTCCCTCCCTCGCGGTGTTTGTGTGTGCGTGTCCCTCTCGCGGTGTGTGTGTGTGTGCGTGTCCCTCCCTCGCTGTGTCTGTCCGTGTCCCTCCCTCGCAGTGTGTGTGTGTGCGTGTCCCTCTCGCGGTGTGTGTGTGCGTGTCCCTCTCGCGGTGTTTGTGTGTGTGCGTGTCCCTCCCTTGGTGTGTGCGCGTGTCCCTCCCTCGCTGTGTGTGTGCGTGTGTCCCTCCCTCGCAGTGTGTGTGTGTGCGTGTCCCTCTCGCAGTGTGTGTGTGTGCGTGTCCCTCTCGCGGTGTGTGTGTGCGTGTCCCTCTCGCGGTGTTTGTGTGTGTGCGTGTCCCTCCCTCGCTGTGTGTGCTAGCCCCTCCCTCGCTGTGTGTGTGCGTGTCCCTCCCTCGCTGTGTGTGTGTGCGTGTCCCTCCCTCGCTGTGTGTGTGTGCGTGTCCCTCCTTCGCTCTGTGTGTGTCCGTGTCGCTCTCGCTGTGTGCGTTTCCCTCCCTCCCTCGTGGTGTGTGTGTGTGTGCTTGTCCCTCTCGCGGTGTGTGTGTGTGTGCGTGTCCCTCCCATCGCTGTGTGTGCGTGTCCCTCCCTCGCTATGTGTGTGTGTGCATGTCTCTCTCGTAGTGTGTGTCCCTCCCTCGCTGTGTGTGTTTCCCTCGCTCCCTTGCGGTGTGTGTGCGCGCGGTCCCTCCCTCGTGGTGTGTGTGTGTGTCCCTCGCTGAGTGTGTTTCCCTCCCTCCCTCACTGTGTGTGTGTGTGTGTGCGTGTCCCTCTCGCGATGTGTGTGTGCGTGTCCCTCCCTCGCTGTGTGTGTGTGTGCGTGTCCCTCCCTCGCTGTGTGTGTGTGTGCATTTCCCTCTCACGGTGTGTGTCCCTCTGTCACTGTGTGTGTTTCCCTCCCTCCCTCGCTGTGTGTGTGTGCGTGCCCCTCTCGCAATGTGTGTGTGTGCGTGTCCCTCCCTCGCTGTGTGTGTGTGTGCGTGTCCCTCGCTCGCTGTGTGTGTGCGTGTCCCTCTCGCGGTGTGTGTTCCTCCCTCGCTGTGTGTGTTTTCCTCCCTCCCTCGTGGTGTGTTTGTGTCCATGTCCCTGTCACTGTGTGTGTTTTCCTCCCTCCCTTGCAGTGTGCGTGTGGGTCCCTCTCGCGGTGTGCGTGTGTGCGTGTCCCTCCCTCGCTGTGTGTCTGTGTATGTCCCTCCCTCGCTGTGTGTGTGCGTGTCCTTCCCTCGCTATGTGTGTGTGTGCGTGTCCCTCTCACGGTGTGTGTGCGTTTCCTTCCCTCTCTGTGTGTGTGCGCGTGAACCTCCTTCGCTGTGTGTGTGTCCATGTGCCTCCCTCGCTGTGTTTCTGTGTGCGTGTCCCTCTCGCGGTGTGTGTCCCTCCCTCCCTCGCTGTGTGTGTGCGTTTCCCTCCCTCGCTGTGTGTGTGTGTGCGTGTCCCTCCCTCGCGGTGTGCAAGCGTGTCCCTCCCTCGCCGTGTGTGTGTGTGTGCGTGTCCCTCTCGCGATGTGTGTGTGTGCGTGTCCCTCCCTCGCTGTGTATGTGCGTGTCCCTCCCTCGCTGTGTGTGTGTGTGTCCCTCCCTCGCTGTGTATGTGTGCGTGTCCCTCCCTCGCTGTGTGTGTGTGTGTGTGTGTGTGTGTGTGTGTGTGTGCGTGTCCCCCTCGCGGTGTGTGTTCCTCCCTCGCTGTGTGTGTTTCCCCCCTCCCTCGTGGTGTGTGTGTGCATGTCCCTCTCGCAGTGTGTGTGTGTGCGTGTGCCTCCCTCGCTGTGTGTGTGTGTGCATGTCCCTCCCTCGCTGTGTGTCTGCGTGTCCCTCCCTCGCTCTGTGTGTGTGTGCGTGTCCCTCTCGCAGTGTGTGTGCGTGTCCTTCCCTCTCTGTGTGTGTGCGTCTCCTTCCTTCGCTGTGTGTGTGTCCGTGTCCCTCCCTCGCTGTGTTTGTGCGTGTGTGTCCCTCCCTCGCTGTGTGCGTTTCCCTCCCTCCCTCTCGGTGTGTGTGTGTGCGTGTCCCTCCCTCGCTGTGTGTGTTTGCGTGTCCCGCCCTCGCTGTGTGTGTGCCTGTCTCTCCCTCGCTGTGTGTGTGTGTGTGTGTGTGCGTGTCCCTCCCACGCTGTGTGTGTTTCCCTCCCTCGCCGTGTGTATTTGCGCGTGTCCCTCCCTCGCTGTGCGTGTGTGTGTCCCTCCCTCGCTGTGTATGGGCGTGTCCCTCCCTCGCTGTGTGTGTGTGCATGTCCCTTCCCTCGCTGGGTGTGTGTGTGCGTGTCCCTCTCGCGATGTGTGTGTGTGCGTGTCCCTCCCTCGCTGTGTATGTGCGTGTCCCTCCCTCGCTGTGTGTGTGTGTGTCCCTCCCTCGCTGTGTATGTGTGCGTGTCCCTCCCTCGCTGTGTGTGTGTGTGTGTGTGTGTGTCTGTGTGTGTGTGTGTGTGCGTGTCCCCCTCGCGGTGTGTGTTCCTCCCTCGCTGTGTGTGTTTCCCCCCTCCCTCGTGGTGTGTGTGTGCATGTCCCTCTCGCAGTGTGTGTGTGTGCGTGTGCCTCCCTCGCTGTGTGTGTGTGTGTGCATGTCCCTCCCTCGCTGTGTGTCTGCGTGTCCCTCCCTCGCTCTGTGTGTGTGTGCGTGTCCCTCTCGCAGTGTGTGTGCGTGTCCTTCCCTCTCTGTGTGTGTGCGTCTCCTTCCTTCGCTGTGTGTGTGTCCGTGTCCCTCCCTCGCTGTGTTTGTGCGTGTGTGTCCCTCCCTCGCTGTGTGCGTTTCCCTCCCTCCCTCTCGGTGTGTGTGTGTGCGTGTCCCTCCCTCGCTGTGTGTGTTTGCGTGTCCCGCCCTCGCTGTGTGTGTGCCTGTCTCTCCCTCGCTGTGTGTGTGTGTGTGTGTGTGTGCGTGTCCCTCCCACGCTGTGTGTGTTTCCCTCCCTCGCCGTGTGTATTTGCGCGTGTCCCTCCCTCGCTGTGCGTGTGTGTGTCCCTCCCTCGCTGTGTGTGTGCGTGTCCTTCCCTCACTGTGTGTGTGTGTGTGTGTGTGTGTGCGCGTGTCCCTCTCGCGGTGTGTGTTCCTCTCGCGCTGTGTGTGTTTCCCTCCCTCCCTCGCAGTGTGTGTGTGTGTGAGTCCCTCCCTCGCTTTGTGTGTGTGTACGTGTGTGTGCGTTTCCCTCCCTCGCTCTGTGTGTGTGTGCGTGTCCCTCTCGCTGTGTGTGTTTCCCTCCCTCCCTCGCAGTGTGTGTGTGTGCATGTCCCTTCCCTCGCTGTGTGTGTGCGTGTCCCTCCCGCGGTGTGTGTGTGTGTGTGTGCGTGTCCCTCCCTCGCTGTGTATGGGCGTGTCCCTCCCTCGCTGTGTGTGTGTGCATGTCCCTTCCCTCGCTGTGTGTGTGCGTGTCCCTCTCGCTGTGTGTGTTTCCCTCCCTCGCTGTGTGTGTGCGTGTCCCTCTCGCTGTGTGTGTTTGCCTCCCTCGCTCGCGGTGTGTGTGTGTGCGTGTCCGTCTCGCGGTGTGTGTGTGTGCGTGTCCCTCCCTCGCTGTGTCTGTCCGTGTCCCTCCCTCGCTGCGTGTGTGTGTGTGTGTGTGCGTGTCCCCCTCGGGGTGTGTGTCCCTCCCTCGCTGCATGTGTTTCCCTCCCTCCCTCGCGGTGTTTGTGTGTGCGTGTCCCTCTCGCGATGTGTGTGTGTGCGTGTCCCTCCCTCGCTGTGTGTGTGCGTGTCCGTCCCTCGCTGTGTGTGTGTGTGTGCGTGTCCCTCTCGTGGTGTGTGTGTGCGTGTCCCTCCCTCGCTGTGTGTGTGTGTGGGTGTGCGTGTCCCTCTCGCGGTGTGTGTCCCTCCCTCGCTGTGTGCATTTCCCTCCCTCCCTCGCGGTGTTTGTGTGTGCGTGTCCCTCTCGCGGTGTGTGTGTGTGTGTGCGTGTCCCTCCCTCGCTGTGTCTGTCCGTGTCCCTCCCTCGCAGTGTGTGTGTGTGCGTGTCCCTCTCGCGGTGTGTGTGTGCGTGTCCCTCTCGCGGTGTTTGTGTGTGTGCGTGTCCCTCCCTTGGTGTGTGTGCGTGTCCCTCCCTCGCTGTGTGTGTGCGTGTGTCCCTCCCTCGCAGTGTGTGTGTGTGCGTGTCCCTCTCGCAGTGTGTGTGTGTGCGTGTCCCTCTCGCGGTGTGTGTGTGCGTGTCGCTCTCGCGGTGTTTGTGTGTGTGCGTGTCCCTCCCTCGCTGTGTGTGCTAGCCCCTCCCTCGCTGTGTGTGTGCATGTCCCTCCCTCGCTGTGTGTGTGTGCGTGTCCCTCCCTCGCTGTGTGTGTGTGCGTGTTCCTCCTTCGCTCTGTGTGTGTCCGTGTCACTCTCGCTGTGTGCGTTTCCCTCCCTCCCTCGTGGTGTGTGTGTGTGTGCTTGTCCCTCTCGCGGTGTGTGTGTGTGTGCGTGTCCCTCCCATCGCTGTGTGTGTGCGTGTCCCTCCCTCGCTATGTGTGTGTGTGCATGTCTCTCTCGTAGTGTGTGTCCCTCCCTCGCTGTGTGTGTTTCCCTCACTCCCTTGCGGTGTGTGTGCGCGCGTGTCCCTCCCTCGTGGTTTGTGTGTGTGTCCCTCGCTGAGTGTGTTTCCCTCCCTCCCTCACTGTGTGTGTGTGTGTGTGTGTGCGTGTCCCTCTCGCGATGTGTGTGTGCGTGTCCCTCCCTCGCTGTGTGTGTGTGTGCGTGTCCCTCCCTCGCTGTGTGTGTGTGTGCATTTCCCTCTCACGGTGTGTGTCCCTCTGTCACTGTGTGTGTTTCCCTCCCTCCCTCGCTGTGTGTGTGTGCGTGCCCCTCTCGCAATGTGTGTGTGTGTGCGTGTCCCTCCCTCGCTGTGTGTGTGTGTGCGTGTCCCTCCCTCGCTGTGTGTGTGCGTGTCCCTCTCGCGGTGTGTGTTCCTCCCTCGCTGTGTGTGTTTTCCTCCCTCCCTCGTGGTGTGTTTGTGTCCATGTCCCTGTCACTGTGTGTGTTTCCCTCCCTCCCTCGCAGTGTGTGTGTGTGCATGTCCCTTCCCTCGCGGTGTGTGTGCGTGTCCCTCCCGCGGTGTGTGTGTGTGTGTGTGTGCGTGTCCCTCCCTCGCTGTGTATGGGCGTGTCCCTCCCTCGCTGTTTGTGTGTGAATGTCCCTTCCCTCGCTGTGTGTGTGCGTGTCCCTCTCGCTGTGTGTGTTTCCCTCCCTCGCTGTGTGTGTGCGTGTCCCTCTCGCTGTGTGTGTTTGCCTCCCTCGCTCGCGGTGTGTGTGTGTGCGTGTCCCTCTCGCGGTGTGTGTGTGTGCGTGTCCCTCCCTCGCTGTGTCTGTCCGTGTCCCTCCCTCGCTGCGTGTGTGTGTGTGTGTGCGTGTACCCCTCGGGGTGTGTGTCCCTCCCTCGCTGCATGTGTTTCCCTCCCTCCCTCGCGGTGTTTGTGTGTGCGTGTCCCTCTCGCGATGTGTGTGTGTGCGTGTCCCTCCCTCGCTGTGTGTGTGCGTGTCCGTCCCTCGCTGTGTGTGTGTGTGTGCGTGTCCCTCTCGTGGTGTGTGTGTGCGTGTCCCTCCCTCGCTGTGTGTGTGTGTGGGTGTGCGTGTCCCTCTCGCGGTGTGTGTCCCTCCCTCGCTGTGTGCATTTCCCTCCCTCCCTCGCGGTGTTTGTGTGTGCGTGTCCCTCTCGCGGTGTGTGTGTGTGTGCGTGTCCCTCCCTCGCTGTGTCTGTCCGTGTCCCTCCCTCGCAGTGTGTGTGTGTGCGTGTCCCTCTCGCGGTGTGTGTGTGCGTGTCCCTCTCGCGGTGTTTGTGTGTGTGCGTGTCCCTCCCTTGGTGTGTGTGCGTGTCCCTCCCTCGCTGTGTGTGTGCGTGTGTCCCTCCCTCGCAGTGTGTGTGTGTGCGTGTCCCTCTCGCAGTGTGTGTGTGTGCGTGTCCCTCTCGCGGTGTGTGTGTGCGTGTCCGTCTCGCGGTGATTGTGTGTGTGCGTGTCCCTCCCTCGCTGTGTGTGCTAGCCCCTCCCTCGCTGTGTGTGTGCGTGTCCCTCCCTCGCTGTGTGTGTGTGCGTGTCCCTTCCTCGCTGTGTGTGTGTGCGTGTCCCTCCTTCGCTCTGTGTGTGTCCGTGTCGCTCTGGCTGTGTGCGTTTCCCTCCCTCCCTCGTGGTGTGTGTGTGTGTGCTTGTCCCTCTCGCGGTGTGTGTGTGTGTACGTGTCCCTCCCATCGCTGTGTGTGTGCGTGTCCCTCCCTCGCTATGTGTGTGTGTGCATGTCTCTCTCGTAGTGTGTGTCCCTCCCTCGCTGTGTGTGTTTCCCTCACTCCCTTGCGGTGTGTGTGCGCGCGTGTCCCTCCCTCGTGGTGTGTGTGCGTGTCCCTCGCTGAGTGTGTTTCCCTCCCTCCCTCACTGTGTGTGTGTGCGTGCCCCTCTCGCAATGTGTGTGTGTGCGTGTCCCTCCCTCGCTGTGTGTGTGTGTGCGTGTCCCTCCCTCGCTGTGTGTGTGCGTGTCCCTCTCGCGGTGTGTGTTCCTCCCTCGCTGTGTGTGTTTTCCTCCCTCCCTCGTGGTGTGTTTGTGTCCATGTCCCTGTCACTGTGTGTGTTTTCCTCCCTCCCTCGCAGTGTGCGTGTGGGTCCCTCTCGCGGTGTGCGTGTGTGCGTGTCCCTCCCTCGCTGTGTGTCTGTGTATGTCCCTCCCTCGCTGTGTGTGTGCGTGTCCTTCCCTCACTATGTGTGTGTGTGCGTGTCCCTCTCACGGTGTGTGTGCGTTTCCTTCCCTCTCTGTGTGTGTGCGCGTGAACCTCCTTCGCTGTGTGTGTGTCCATGTGCCTCCCTCGCTGTGTTTCTGTGTGCGTGTCCCTCTCGCGGTGTGTGTCCCTCCCTCCCTCGCTGTGTGTGTGTGTGCGTGTCCCTCCCTCGCGGTGTGCAAGCGTGTCCCTCCCTCGCCGTGTGTGTGTGTGTGCGTGTCCCTCTCGCGATGTGTGTGTGTGCGTGTCCCTCCCTCGCTGTGTATGTGCGTGTCCCTCCCTCGCTGTGTGTGTGTGTGTCCCTCCCTCGCTGTGTATGTGTGCGTGTCCCTCCCTCGCTGTGTGTGTGTGTGTGTTTGTGTGTGTGTGTGTGTGTGTGTGTGTGTGCGTGTCCCCCTCGCGATGTGTGTTCCTCCCTCGCTGTGTGTGTTTCCCCCCTCCCTCGTGGTGTGTGTGTGCATGTCCCTCTCGCAGTGTGTGTGTGTGCGTGTGCCTCCCTCGCTGTGTGTGTGTGTGTGCTTGTCCCTCCCTCGCTGTGTGTCTGCGTGTCCCTCCCTCGCTCTGTGTGTGTGTGCGTGTCCCTCTCGCAGTGTGTGTGCGTGTCCTTCCCTCTCTGTGTGTGTGCGTCTCCTTCCTTCGCTGTGTGTGTGTCCGTGTCCCTCCCTCGCTGTGTTTGTGCGTGTGTGTCCCTCCCTCGCTGTGTGCGTTTCCCTCCCTCCCTCTCGGTGTGTGTGTGTGCGTGTCCCTCCCTCGCTGTGTGTGTTTGCGTGTCCCGCCCTCGCTGTGTGTGTGCCTGTCTCTCCCTCGCTGTGTGTGTGTGTGTGTGTGTGCGTGTCCCTCCCACGCTGTGTGTGTTTTCCTCCCTCGCCGTGTGTATTTGCGCGTGTCCCTCCCTCGCTGTGCGTGTGTGTGTCCCTCCCTCGCTGTGTGTGTGCGTGTCCTTCCCTCACTGTGTGTGTGTGTGTGTGTGTGCGCGTGTCCCTCTCGCGGTGTGTGTTCCTCTCGCGCTGTGTGTGTTTCCCTCCCTCCCTCGCAGTGTGTGTGTGTGTGAGTCCCTCCCTCGCTCTGTGTGTGTGTGCGTGTCCCTCCCTCGCTCTGTGTGTGTGTGCGTGTCCCTCTCGCTGTGTGTGTTTCCCTCCCTCCCTCGCAGTGTGTGTGTGTGCATGTCCCTTCCCTCGCTGTGTGTGTGCGTGTCCCTCCCGCGGTGTGTGTGTGTGTGTGTGTGCGTGTTCCTCCCTCGCTGTGTATGGGCGTGTCCCTCCCTCGCTGTGTGTGTGTGCATGTCCCTTCCCTCGCTGTGTGTGTGCGTGTCCCTCTCGCTGTGTGTGTTTCCCTCCCTCGCTGTGTGTGTGCGTGTTCCTCTCGCTGTGTGTGTTTGCCTCCCTCGCTCGCGGTGTGTGTGTGTGCGTGTCCCTCTCGCGGTGTGTGTGTGCGTGTCCCTCCCTCGCTGTGTCTGTCCGTGTCCCTCCCTCGCTGCGTGTGTGTGTGTGTGTGCGTGTCCCCCTCGGGGTGTGTGTCCCTCCCTCGCTGCATGTGTTTCCCTCCCTCCCTCGCGGTGTTTGTGTGTGCGTGTCCCTCTCGCGATGTGTGTGTGTGCGTGTCCCTCCCTCGCTGTGTGTGTGCGTGTCCGTCCCTCGCTGTGTGTGTGTGTGTGCGTGTCCCTCTCGTGGTGTGTGTGTGCGTGTCCCTCCCTCGCTGTGTGTGTGTGTGGGTGTGCGTGTCCCTCTCGCGGTGTGTGTCCCTCCCTCGCTGTGTGCATTTCCCTCCCTCCCTCGCGGTGTTTGTGTGTGCGTGTCCCTCTCGCGGTGTGTGTGTGTGTGTGCGTGTCCCTCCCTCGCTGTGTCTGTCCGTGTCCCTCCCTCGCAGTGTGTGTGTGTGCGTGTCCCTCTCGCGGTGTGTGTGTGCGTGTCCCTCTCGCGGTGTTTGTGTGTGTGCGTGTCCCTCCCTTGGTGTGTGTGCGTGTCCCTCCCTCGCTGTGTGTGTGCGTGTGTCCCTCCCTCGCAGTGTGTGTGTGTGCGTGTCCCTCTCGCAGTGTGTGTGTGTGCGTGTCCCTCTCGCGGTGTGTGTGTGTGCGTGTCCCTCTCGCGGTGTTTGTGTGTGTGCGTGTCCCTCCCTCGCTGTGTGTGCTAGCCCCTCCCTCGCTGTGTGTGTGTGCGTGTCCCTCCCTCGCTGTGTGTGTGTGCGTGTCCCTCCCTCGCTGTGTGTGTGTGCGTGTCCCTCCTTCGCTCTGTGTGTGTCCGTGTCGCTCTCGCTGTGTGCGTTTCCCTCCCTCCCTCGTGGTGTGTGTGTGTGTGCTTGTCCCTCTCGCGGTGTGTGTGTGTGTGCGTGTCCCTCCCATCGCTGTGTGTGTGCGTGTCCCTCCCTCGCTATGTGTGTGTGTGCATGTCTCTCTCGTAGTGTGTGTCCCTCCCTCGCTGTGTGTGTTTTCCTCGCTCCCTTGCGGTGTGTGTGCGCGCGTGTCCCTCCCTCGTGGTGTGTGTGTGTCCCTCGCTGAGTGTGTTTCCCTCCCTCCCTCACTGTGTGTGTGTGTGTGTGTGTGCGTGTCCCTCTCGCGATGTGTGTGTGCGTGTCCCTCCCTCGCTGTGTGTGTGTGTGCGTGTCCCTCCCTCGCTGTGTGTGTGTGTGCATTTCCCTCTCACGGTGTGTGTCCCTCTGTCACTGTGTGTGTTTCCCTCCCTCCCTCGCTGTGTGTGTGTGCGTGCCCCTCTCGCAATGTGTGTGTGTGCGTGTCCCTCCCTCGCTGTGTGTGTGTGTGCGTGTCCCTCCCTCGCTGTGTGTGTGTGTGTGCGTGTCCCTCTCGCGGTGTGTGTTCCTCCCTCGCTGTGTGTGTTTTCCTCCCTCCCTCGTGGTGTGTTTGTGTCCATGTCCCTGTCACTGTGTGTGTTTTCCTCCCTCCCTCGCAGTGTGCGTGTGGGTCCCTCTCGCGGTGTGCGTGTGTGCGTGTCCCTCCCTCGCTGTGTGTCTGTGTATGTCCCTCCCTCGCTGTGTGTGTGCGTGTCCTTCCCTCGCTATGTGTGTGTGTGCGTGTCCCTCTCACGGTGTGTGTGAGTGTCCTTCCCTCTCTGTGTGTGTGCGCGTGAACCTCCTTCGCTGTGTGTGTGTCCATGTGCCTCCCTCGCTGTGTTTCTGTGTGCGTGCCCCTATCGCGGTGTGTGTCCCTCCCTCCCTCGCTGTGTGTGTGCGTTTCCGTCCCTCGCTGTGTGTGTGTGTGCGTGTCCCTCTCACTGTGTGTGTTTCCCTCCCTCCCTCGCGGTGTGTGTGTTTGCGTGTCCTTACCTCGCTGTGTGTGTGTGTGTCTCTCCCTCGCTGTGTGTGTGTTCCTCCCTCGCTTTGTGTGTTTCCCTCCCTCCCTCACGGTGTGTGTGTGTGCGTGTGTCCCTCTCGCGGTGTGTGTGTGTGCGTGTCCCTCCCTCGCTGTGTGTGTGCGTGTCCCTCCCTCGCTGTGTGTGATTCCCTCCCTCCGTCGCGGTGTGTGTGTGTGCGTGTCCCTCCCTCGCTGGGTGTGTGCGTGTCCCTCCCTCGCTGTGTGTGTGCCTGTCCCTCCCTCACTGTGTGTGTGCGTATCCCTCCCTCGCTGTGTGTGATTCCCTCCCTCCGTCGCGGTGTGTGTGTGTGCGTGTCCCTCCCTCCATCGCGGTGTGTGTGTGTGCGTGTCCCTCCCTCCCTCGCTGTGTGTGTGCGTGTCCCTCCCTCGCTGTGTGTGTTTCCCTCCCTCCCTCGCTGTGTGTGTGTGCGTGTCCCTCTCGCGATGTGTGTGTGCGCATGTCCCTCCCTCGCTATGTGTGTGTGTCCGTGTGCCTCTCGCTGTGTGTGTTTCCCTCCCTCCCTCGCGGTGTGTGTGTGTGCGTGTCCCTCCCATCGCTGTGTGTGTGTGAGTGTGTGCATGTCCCTCTCACGGTGTGTTTCCCTCCCTCGCTGTGTGTGTTTCCCTCCCTCCCTCGCGGTGTCTGTTTGTGCGTGTCCCTCCCTCGCTGAGTGTGTGTGTGTGTGCGTGTCCCTCCCACGCGGTGTGTGTGTGTTCGTGTCCCTCTCGCGATGTGTGCGCGAGCGTGTCCCCCCTTCGCTGAGTGTGTTCGTGTGCCTCCCTCGCACTGTGTGTGTGTGCTTGTCCCTCTCGCAGTGTGTGTGTGTGTCCCTCTCGCTGTGACTGTTTCCCTCCCTCCCTCGCGGTGTGTGTGTGTGTGTGTCCCTCCCTCGCTGTGTGTGTGTGTATGTGTGCGTGTCCCTCTCGCGGTGTGTGTCGCTACCTCGCTGTGTGTGTTTCCCTCCCTCCCTCGCGGTGTGTGTGTGTGCGTGTCCCTCTCGCATTGTGTGTGTGTGCGTGCGTATCGCTCTCGCGGTGTGTGTGTGTGTGTGCGTGTCCCTCCCTCGCTGTGTGTGTGCGTGTCCCTCCCTCGCTCTGTGTGTGTGTCCGTGTGCCTCTCGCTGCGTGTGTTTCCCTCCCTCCCTCGTGGTGTGTGTGTTCGCGTGTCCCTCCCTCGCTGTGTGTGTGTGTGTGCATGTCCCTCTCGCGGTGTGTGTGTGTGCGTGTCCCTCCCTCGCTGTGTGTGTGTGTGTGCATGTCCCTCTCGTGGTGTGTGTCCCTCCCTCGCTGTGTGTGTTTTCCTCCCTCCCTCGCGGTGTGTGTGTTCACGTGTCCCTCCCTCGCGGTGTGTGTGAGTGTCCCTCCCTTGCTGTGTGTATGTGTCCCTCCCTCGCTGTGTGTGTGTGCGTGTCCCTCCCTCGCTGTGTGTGTGTGCGTGTCGCTCCCTCGCTGTGTGTGTGTGTGTCCCTCTCGCGGTGTGTGTGTGTGCGTGCGTGTCCCTCTCGCGGTGTGTGTGTGTGCGTGTCCCTGCCTCGCTGTGTGTGTGTGTGCGTGTCCCTCCTTCGCTGTAAGTGTGCGTGTCCCTCCCTCGCTCTGTGTGTCTGTCCGTGTCCCTCTCGCTGCGTGTGTTTCCCTCCCTCCCTCGTGGTGTGTGTGTGTGTGCTTGACCCTCTCGCGGTGTGTGTGTGTGCGTGTCCCTGCCTCGCTGTGTGTGTGTGTGCGTGTCCCTCCTTCGCTGTAAGTGTGCGTGTCCCTCCCTCGCTCTGTGTTTCTGTCCGTGTCCCTCTCGCTGCGTGTGTTTCCCTCCCTCCCTCGTGGTGTGTGTGTGTGTGCTTGACCCTCTCGCGGTGTGTGTGTGTGCGTGTCCCTCCCTCGCTGTGTGTGTGCGTGTCCCTCCCACGCTGTGTGTGTGTGTGTGTGTGTGTGTGTGTGTGTGTGTGTGTGTGTGTGTGTCCCTCTCACGGTGTGTGTGTGTGTGTGTGTGTGTGTGTGTCCCTCTCGCGGTGTGTGTGCGTGTCGTTCCCTCGCTGTGTGTGTTTCCCTCCCTCCCTCGCGGTGTGTGTGTGCGCGTGTCCCTCCATCGCGGTGTGTGTGTGTGCGTGTCCCTCTCACGGTGTGTGTGTGTGTGTGCGTGTCCCTCTCGCTGTGTACGTTTCCCTCCCTCCTTCGCGGTGTGTGTGTGTGCGTGTCCCTCCCTCGCTCTGTGTGTGTGCGTGTCCCTCCCTCGCTGTGTTTGTGTGTGCGTGTCCCTCTCGCTGTGTGTGTTTCGCTCCCTCCCTCGCTGTGTGTGTGTGCGTGTCCCTCCCTCGCTGTGTGTGCGCATGTCCCTCCCTCGCTGTGTGTGTGTGTCCTTCCCTCGCTCTGTGTGTGTGCATGTCCCTCCCTCGCTCTGTGTGTGTGTGTTTACCTCCCTCGCTGTGTATGTGCGTGTCCCTCCCTCGCTGTGAGTGTGCGTCTCCCTCTCGCTGTGACTGTTTCCCTCCCTCACTCGCGGTGTGTGTGCGTGTGTCCCTCCCTCGCTGTGTGTGTGTGCGTGTCCCTCCCTCGCTGTGTGTGTGCGTTTCCCTCCCTCGCTGTGTGTGTGTGTGTGCATGTCCTTCTCATGGTGTGTGTCCCTCCCTCGCTGTGTGTGTTTCCCTCCCTCCCTCACGGTGTGTGCGCGCGTGTCCCTCCCTCGCGGTGTGTGTGTGTGTGTCCCTCCCTCGCTGTGTGTGTGTGTGCGTGTCCCTCCCTCGCTGTGTGTGTGTGTGCGTGTCCCTCCCTCGCTGTGTGTGTGTGAGCGTGTCCCTCCCTCGCTGTGTGTGTGTGCGTGTCCCTCCCTCGCTGTGTGTGTGCATGTCCCTCCCTCGCTCTGTGTGTGTGTGTGCGTGTCCCTCTCGCTGTGTGTTTCCCTCCCTCCCTCGCTGTGTGTGTCCTTCCCTCTGTGTGTGTGTGTGTGTGTGTGTGTGTGTGTGTGTGTGCTTGTCCTTCCCTCGCTGTGTCTGTCCGTGTCCCTCCCTCGCTGCGTGTGTGTGTGTGTGTGTGCGTGTCCCCCTCGGGGTGTGTGTCCCTCCCTCGCTGCATGTGTTTCCCTCCCTCCCTCGCGGTGTTTGTGTGTGCGTGTCCCTCTCGCGATGTGTGTGTGTGCGTGTCCCTCCCTCGCTGTGTGTGTGCGTGTCCGTCCCTCGCTGTGTGTGTGTGTGTGCGTGTCCCTCTTGTGGTGTGTGTGTGCGTGTCCCTCCCTCGCTGTGTGTGTGTGTGGGTGTGCGTGTCCCTCTCGCGGTGTGTGTCCCTCCCTCGCTGTGTGCATTTCCCTCCCTCCCTCGCGGTGTTTGTGTGTGCGTGTCCCTCTCGCGGTGTGTGTGTGTGTGCGTGTCCCTCCCTCGCTGTGTCTGTCCGTGTCCCTCCCTCGCAGTGTGTGTGTGTGCGTGTCCCTCTCGCGGTGTGTGTGTGCGTGTCCCTCTCGCGGTGTTTGTGTGTGTGCGTGTCCCTCCCTTGGTGTGTGTGCGTGTCCCTCCCTCGCTGTGTGTGTGCGTGTGTCCCTCCCTCGCAGTGTGTGTGTGTGCGTGTCCCTCTCGCAGTGTGTGTGTGTGCGTGTCCCTCTCGCGGTGTGTGTGTGCGTGTCCCTCTCGCGGTGTTTGTGTGTGTGCGTGTCCCTCCCTCGCTGTGTGTGCTAGCCCCTCCCTCGCTGTGTGTGTGCGTGTCCCTCCCTCGCTGTGTGTGTGTGCGTGTCCCTCCCTCGCTGTGTGTGTGTGCGTGTCCCTCCTTCGCTCTGTGTGTGTCCGTGTCGCTCTCGCTGTGTGCGTTTCCCTCCCTCCCTCGTGGTGTGTGTGTGTGTGCTTGTCCCTCTCGCGGTGTGTGTGTGTGTGCGTGTCCCTCCCATCGCTGTGTGTGCGTGTCCCTCCCTCGCTATGTGTGTGTGTGCATGTCTCTCTCGTAGTGTGTGTCCCTCCCTCGCTGTGTGTGTTTCCCTCGCTCCCTTGCGGTGTGTGTGCGCGCGTGTCCCTCCTCGTGGTGTGTGTATGTGTCCCTCGCTGAGTGTGTTTCCCTCCCTCCCTCACTGTGTGTGTGTGTGTGTGCGTGTCCCTCTCGCGATGTGTGTGTGCGTGTCCCTCCCTCGCTGTGTGTGTGTGTGCGTGTCCCTCCCTCGCTGTGTGTGTGTGTGCATTTCCCTCTCACGGTGTGTGTCCCTCTGTCACTGTGTGTGTTTCCCTCCCTCCCTCGCTGTGTGTGTGTGCGTGCCCCTCTCGCAATGTGTGTGTGTGCGTGTCCCTCCCTCGCTGTGTGTGTGTGTGCGTGTCCCTCCCTCGCTGTGTGTGTGCGTGTCCCTCTCGCGGTGTGTGTTCCTCCCTCGCTGTGTGTGTTTTCCTCCCTCCCTCGTGGTGTGTTTGTGTCCATGTCCCTGTCACTGTGTGTGTTTTCCTCCCTCCCTTGCAGTGTGCGTGTGGGTCCCTCTCGCGGCGTGCGTGTGTGCGTGTCCCTCCCTCGCTGTGTGTCTGTGTATGTCCCTCCCTCGCTGTGTGTGTGCGTGTCCTTCCCTCGCTATGTGTGTGTGTGCGTGTCCCTCTCACGGTGTGTGTGCGTTTCCTTCCCTCTCTGTGTGTGTGCGCGTGAACCTCCTTCGCTGTGTGTGTGTCCATGTGCCTCCCTCGCTGTGTTTCTGTGTGCGTGTCCCTCTCGCGGTGTGTGTCCCTCCCTCCCTCGCTGTGTGTGTGCGTTTCCCTCCCTCGCTGTGTGTGTGTGTGCGTGTCCCTCCCTCGCGGTGTGCAAGCGTGTCCCTCCCTCGCCGTGTGTGTGTGTGTGCGTGTCCCTCTCGCGATGTGTGTGTGTGCGTGTCCCTCCCTCGCTGTGTATGTGCGTGTCCCTCCCTCGCTGTGTGTGTGTGTGTCCCTCCCTCGCTGTGTATGTGTGCGTGTCCCTCCCTCGCTGTGTGTGTGTGTGTGTGTGTGTGTGTGTGTGTGTGTGTGTGTGTGTGTGTGCGTGTCCCCCTCGCGGTGTGTGTTCCTCCCTCGCTGTGTGTGTTTCCCCCCTCCCTCGTGGTGTGTGTGTGCACGTCCCTCTCGCAGTGTGTGTGTGTGCGTGTGCCTCCCTCGCTGTGTGTGTGTGTGCATGTCCCTCCCTCGCTGTGTGTCTGCGTGTCCCTCCCTCGCTCTGTGTGTGTGTGCGTGTCCCTCTCGCAGTGTGTGTGCGTGTCCTTCCCTCTCTGTGTGTGTGCGTCTCCTTCCTTCGCTGTGTGTGTGTCCGTGTCCCTCCCTCGCTGTGTTTGTGCGTGTGTGTCCCTCCCTCGCTGTGTGCGTTTCCCTCCCTCCCTCTCGGTGTGTGTGTGTGCGTGTCCCTCCCTCGCTGTGTGTGTTTGCGTGTCCCGCCCTCGCTGTGTGTGTGCCTGTCTCTCCCTCGCTGTGTGTGTGTGTGTGTGTGTGTGTGTGTGTGTGCGTGTCCCTCCCACGCTGTGTGTGTTTCCCTCCCTCGCCGTGTGTATTTGCGCGTGTCCCTCCCTCGCTGTGCGTGTGTGTGTCCCTCCCTCGCTGTGTGTGTGCATGTCCCTTCCCTCGCTGTGTGTGTGCGTGTCCCTCTCGCTGTGTGTGTTTCCCTACCCTCCCTCGCGGTGTGTATTTGCGCGTGTCCCTCCCTCGCGGTGTGCAAGCGTGTCCCTCCCTCGCTGTGTGTGTGTGTGTGCGTGTCCCTCTCGCGATGTGTGTGTGTGCGTGTCCCTCCCTCGCTGTGTATGTGCGTGTCCCTCCCTCGCTGTGTGTGTGTGTGTCCCTCCCTCGCTGTGTATGTGTGCGTGTCCCTCCCTCGCTGTGTGTGTGTGTGTGTGTGTGTGTGTGTGTGTGTGTGTGTGTGTGTGTGTGCGTGTCCCCCTCGCGGTGTGTGTTCCTCCCTCGCTGTGTGTGTTTCCCCCCTCCCTCGTGGTGTGTGTGTGCATGTCCCTCTCGCAGTGTGTGTGTGTGCGTGTGCCTCCGTCGCTGTGTGTGTGTGTGCATGTCCCTCCCTCGCTGTGTGTCTGCGTGTCCCTCCCTCGCTCTGTGTGTGTGTGCGTGTCCCTCTCGCAGTGTGTGTGCGTGTCCTTCCCTCTCTGTGTGTGTGCGTCTCCTTCCTTCGCTGTGTGTGTGTCCGTGTCCCTCCCTCGCTGTGTTTGTGCGTGTGTGTCCCTCCCTCGCTGTGTGCGTTTCCCTCCCTCCCTCTCGGTGTGTGTGTGTGCGTGTCCCTCCCTCGCTGTATGTGTTTGCGTGTCCCGCCCTCGCTGTGTGTGTGCCTGTCTCTCCCTCGCTGTGTGTGTGTGTGTGTGTGTGTGTGCGTGTCCCTCCCACGCTGTGTGTGTTTCCCTCCCTCGCCGTGTGTATTTGCGCGTGTCCCTCCCTCGCTGTGCGTGTGTGTGTCCCTCCCTCGCTGTGTGTGTGCGTGTCCTTCCCTCACTGTGTGTGTGTGTGTGTGTGTGCGCGTGTCCCTCTCGCGGTGTGTGTTCCTCTCGCGCTGTGTGTGTTTCCCTCCCTCCCTCGCAGTGTGTGTGTGTGTGAGTCCCTCCCTCGCTTTGTGTGTGTGTGCGTGTGTGTGCGTTTCCCTCCCTCGCTCTGTGTGTGTGTGCGTGTCCCTCTCGCTGTGTGTGTTTCCCTCCCTCCCTCGCAGTGTGTGTGTGTGCATGTCCCTTCCCTCGCTGTGTGTGTGCATGTCCCTCCCGCGGTGTGTGTGTGTGTGTGTGCGTGTCCCTCCCTCGCTGTGTATGGGCGTGTCCCTCCCTCGCTGTGTGTGTGTGCATGTCCCTTCCCTCGCTGTGTGTGTGCGTGTCCCTCTCGCTGTGTGTGTTTCCCTCCCTCGCTGTGTGTGTGCGTGTCCCTCTCGCTGTGTGTGTTTGCCTCCCTCGCTCGCGGTGTGTGTGTGTGCGTGTCCCTCTCGCGGTGTGTGTGTGTGCGTGTCCCTCCCTCGCTGTGTCTGTCCGTGTCCCTCCCTCGCTGCGTGTGTGTGTGTGTGTGCGTGTCCCCCTCGGGGTGTGTGTCCCTCCCTCGCTGCATGTGTTTCCCTCCCTCCCTCGCGGTGTTTGTGTGTGCGTGTCCCTCTCGCGATGTGTGTGTGTGCGTGTCCCTCTCGCGATGTGTGTGTGTGCGTGTCCCTCCCTCGCTGTGTGTGTGCGTGTCCGTCCCTCGCTGTGTGTGTGTGTGTGCGTGTCCCTCTCGTGGTGTGTGTGTGCGTGTCCCTCCCTCGCTGTGTGTGTGTGTGGGTGTGCGTGTCCCTCTCGCGGTGTGTGTCCCTCCCTCGCTGTGTGCATTTCCCTCCCTCCCTCGCGGTGTTTGTGTGTGCGTGTCCCTCTCGCGGTGTGTGTGTGTGTGCGTGTCCCTCCCTCGCTGTGTCTGTCCGTGTCCCTCCCTCGCAGTGTGTGTGTGTGCGTGTCCCTCTCGCGGTGTGTGTGTGCGTGTCCCTCTCGCGGTGTTTGTGTGTGTGCGTGTCCCTCCCTTGGTGTGTGCGCGTGTCCCTCCCTCGCTGTGTGTGTGCGTGTGTCCCTCCCTCGCAGTGTGTGTGTGTGCGTGTCCCTCTCGCAGTGTGTGTGTGTGCGTGTCCCTCTCGCGGTGTGTGTGTGCGTGTCCCTCTCGCGGTGTTTGTGTGTGTGCGTGTCCCTCCCTCGCTGTGTGTGCTAGCCCCTCCCTCGCTGTGTGTGTGCGTGTCCCTCCCTCGCTGTGTGTGTGTGCGTGTCCCTCCCTCGCTGTGTGTGTGTGCGTGTCCCTCCTTCGCTCTGTGTGTGTCCGTGTCGCTCTCGCTGTGTGCGTTTCCCTCCCTCCCTCGTGGTGTGTGTGTGTGTGCTTGTCCCTCTCGCGGTGTGTGTGTGTGTGCGTGTCCCTCCCATCGCTGTGTGTGCGTGTCCCTCCCTCGCTATGTGTGTGTGTGCATGTCTCTCTCGTAGTGTGTGTCCCTCCCTCGCTGTGTGTGTTTCCCTCGCTCCCTTGCGGTGTGTGTGCGCGCGGTCCCTCCCTCGTGGTGTGTGTGTGTGTCCCTCGCTGAGTGTGTTTCCCTCCCTCCCTCACTGTGTGTGTGTGTGTGTGCGTGTCCCTCTCGCGATGTGTGTGTGCGTGTCCCTCCCTCGCTGTGTGTGTGTGTGCGTGTCCCTCCCTCGCTGTGTGTGTGTGTGCATTTCCCTCTCACGGTGTGTGTCCCTCTGTCACTGTGTGTGTTTCCCTCCCTCCCTCGCTGTGTGTGTGTGCGTGCCCCTCTCGCAATGTGTGTGTGTGCGTGTCCCTCCCTCGCTGTGTGTGTGTGTGCGTGTCCCTCGCTCGCTGTGTGTGTGCGTGTCCCTCTCGCGGTGTGTGTTCCTCCCTCGCTGTGTGTGTTTTCCTCCCTCCCTCGTGGTGTGTTTGTGTCCATGTCCCTGTCACTGTGTGTGTTTTCCTCCCTCCCTTGCAGTGTGCGTGTGGGTCCCTCTCGCGGTGTGCGTGTGTGCGTGTCCCTCCCTCGCTGTGTGTCTGTGTATGTCCCTCCCTCGCTGTGTGTGTGCGTGTCCTTCCCTCGCTATGTGTGTGTGTGCGTGTCCCTCTCACGGTGTGTGTGCGTTTCCTTCCCTCTCTGTGTGTGTGCGCGTGAACCTCCTTCGCTGTGTGTGTGTCCATGTGCCTCCCTCGCTGTGTTTCTGTGTGCGTGTCCCTCTCGCGGTGTGTGTCCCTCCCTCCCTCGCTGTGTGTGTGCGTTTCCCTCCCTCGCTGTGTGTGTGTGTGCGTGTCCCTCCCTCGCGGTGTGCAAGCGTGTCCCTCCCTCGCCGTGTGTGTGTGTGTGCGTGTCCCTCTCGCGATGTGTGTGTGTGCGTGTCCCTCCCTCGCTGTGTATGTGCGTGTCCCTCCCTCGCTGTGTGTGTGTGTGTCCCTCCCTCGCTGTGTATGTGTGCGTGTCCCTCCCTCGCTGTGTGTGTGTGTGTGTGTGTGTGTGTGTGTGTGTGTGCGTGTCCCCCTCGCGGTGTGTGTTCCTCCCTCGCTGTGTGTGTTTCCCCCCTCCCTCGTGGTGTGTGTGTGCATGTCCCTCTCGCAGTGTGTGTGTGTGCGTGTGCCTCCCTCGCTGTGTGTGTGTGTGCATGTCCCTCCCTCGCTGTGTGTCTGCGTGTCCCTCCCTCGCTCTGTGTGTGTGTGCGTGTCCCTCTCGCAGTGTGTGTGCGTGTCCTTCCCTCTCTGTGTGTGTGCGTCTCCTTCCTTCGCTGTGTGTGTGTCCGTGTCCCTCCCTCGCTGTGTTTGTGCGTGTGTGTCCCTCCCTCGCTGTGTGCGTTTCCCTCCCTCCCTCTCGGTGTGTGTGTGTGCGTGTCCCTCCCTCGCTGTGTGTGTTTGCGTGTCCCGCCCTCGCTGTGTGTGTGCCTGTCTCTCCCTCGCTGTGTGTGTGTGTGTGTGTGTGCGTGTCCCTCCCACGCTGTGTGTGTTTCCCTCCCTCGCCGTGTGTATTTGCGCGTGTCCCTCCCTCGCTGTGCGTGTGTGTGTCCCTCCCTCGCTGTGTATGGGCGTGTCCCTCCCTCGCTGTGTGTGTGTGCATGTCCCTTCCCTCGCTGGGTGTGTGTGTGCGTGTCCCTCTCGCGATGTGTGTGTGTGCGTGTCCCTCCCTCGCTGTGTATGTGCGTGTCCCTCCCTCGCTGTGTGTGTGTGTGTCCCTCCCTCGCTGTGTATGTGTGCGTGTCCCTCCCTCGCTGTGTGTGTGTGTGTGTGTGTGTGTCTGTGTGTGTGTGTGTGTGCGTGTCCCCCTCGCGGTGTGTGTTCCTCCCTCGCTGTGTGTGTTTCCCCCCTCCCTCGTGGTGTGTGTGTGCATGTCCCTCTCGCAGTGTGTGTGTGTGCGTGTGCCTCCCTCGCTGTGTGTGTGTGTGTGCATGTCCCTCCCTCGCTGTGTGTCTGCGTGTCCCTCCCTCGCTCTGTGTGTGTGTGCGTGTCCCTCTCGCAGTGTGTGTGCGTGTCCTTCCCTCTCTGTGTGTGTGCGTCTCCTTCCTTCGCTGTGTGTGTGTCCGTGTCCCTCCCTCGCTGTGTTTGTGCGTGTGTGTCCCTCCCTCGCTGTGTGCGTTTCCCTCCCTCCCTCTCGGTGTGTGTGTGTGCGTGTCCCTCCCTCGCTGTGTGTGTTTGCGTGTCCCGCCCTCGCTGTGTGTGTGCCTGTCTCTCCCTCGCTGTGTGTGTGTGTGTGTGTGTGTGCGTGTCCCTCCCACGCTGTGTGTGTTTCCCTCCCTCGCCGTGTGTATTTGCGCGTGTCCCTCCCTCGCTGTGCGTGTGTGTGTCCCTCCCTCGCTGTGTGTGTGCGTGTCCTTCCCTCACTGTGTGTGTGTGTGTGTGTGTGTGTGCGCGTGTCCCTCTCGCGGTGTGTGTTCCTCTCGCGCTGTGTGTGTTTCCCTCCCTCCCTCGCAGTGTGTGTGTGTGTGAGTCCCTCCCTCGCTTTGTGTGTGTGTACGTGTGTGTGCGTTTCCCTCCCTCGCTCTGTGTGTGTGTGCGTGTCCCTCTCGCTGTGTGTGTTTCCCTCCCTCCCTCGCAGTGTGTGTGTGTGCATGTCCCTTCCCTCGCTGTGTGTGTGCGTGTCCCTCCCGCGGTGTGTGTGTGTGTGTGTGCGTGTCCCTCCCTCGCTGTGTATGGGCGTGTCCCTCCCTCGCTGTGTGTGTGTGCATGTCCCTTCCCTCGCTGTGTGTGTGCGTGTCCCTCTCGCTGTGTGTGTTTCCCTCCCTCGCTGTGTGTGTGCGTGTCCCTCTCGCTGTGTGTGTTTGCCTCCCTCGCTCGCGGTGTGTGTGTGTGCGTGTCCGTCTCGCGGTGTGTGTGTGTGCGTGTCCCTCCCTCGCTGTGTCTGTCCGTGTCCCTCCCTCGCTGCGTGTGTGTGTGTGTGTGTGCGTGTCCCCCTCGGGGTGTGTGTCCCTCCCTCGCTGCATGTGTTTCCCTCCCTCCCTCGCGGTGTTTGTGTGTGCGTGTCCCTCTCGCGATGTGTGTGTGTGCGTGTCCCTCCCTCGCTGTGTGTGTGCGTGTCCGTCCCTCGCTGTGTGTGTGTGTGTGCGTGTCCCTCTCGTGGTGTGTGTGTGCGTGTCCCTCCCTCGCTGTGTGTGTGTGTGGGTGTGCGTGTCCCTCTCGCGGTGTGTGTCCCTCCCTCGCTGTGTGCATTTCCCTCCCTCCCTCGCGGTGTTTGTGTGTGCGTGTCCCTCTCGCGGTGTGTGTGTGTGTGTGCGTGTCCCTCCCTCGCTGTGTCTGTCCGTGTCCCTCCCTCGCAGTGTGTGTGTGTGCGTGTCCCTCTCGCGGTGTGTGTGTGCGTGTCCCTCTCGCGGTGTTTGTGTGTGTGCGTGTCCCTCCCTTGGTGTGTGTGCGTGTCCCTCCCTCGCTGTGTGTGTGCGTGTGTCCCTCCCTCGCAGTGTGTGTGTGTGCGTGTCCCTCTCGCAGTGTGTGTGTGTGCGTGTCCCTCTCGCGGTGTGTGTGTGCGTGTCGCTCTCGCGGTGTTTGTGTGTGTGCGTGTCCCTCCCTCGCTGTGTGTGCTAGCCCCTCCCTCGCTGTGTGTGTGCATGTCCCTCCCTCGCTGTGTGTGTGTGCGTGTCCCTCCCTCGCTGTGTGTGTGTGCGTGTTCCTCCTTCGCTCTGTGTGTGTCCGTGTCACTCTCGCTGTGTGCGTTTCCCTCCCTCCCTCGTGGTGTGTGTGTGTGTGCTTGTCCCTCTCGCGGTGTGTGTGTGTGTGCGTGTCCCTCCCATCGCTGTGTGTGTGCGTGTCCCTCCCTCGCTATGTGTGTGTGTGCATGTCTCTCTCGTAGTGTGTGTCCCTCCCTCGCTGTGTGTGTTTCCCTCACTCCCTTGCGGTGTGTGTGCGCGCGTGTCCCTCCCTCGTGGTTTGTGTGTGTGTCCCTCGCTGAGTGTGTTTCCCTCCCTCCCTCACTGTGTGTGTGTGTGTGTGTGTGCGTGTCCCTCTCGCGATGTGTGTGTGCGTGTCCCTCCCTCGCTGTGTGTGTGTGTGCGTGTCCCTCCCTCGCTGTGTGTGTGTGTGCATTTCCCTCTCACGGTGTGTGTCCCTCTGTCACTGTGTGTGTTTCCCTCCCTCCCTCGCTGTGTGTGTGTGCGTGCCCCTCTCGCAATGTGTGTGTGTGTGCGTGTCCCTCCCTCGCTGTGTGTGTGTGTGCGTGTCCCTCCCTCGCTGTGTGTGTGCGTGTCCCTCTCGCGGTGTGTGTTCCTCCCTCGCTGTGTGTGTTTTCCTCCCTCCCTCGTGGTGTGTTTGTGTCCATGTCCCTGTCACTGTGTGTGTTTCCCTCCCTCCCTCGCAGTGTGTGTGTGTGCATGTCCCTTCCCTCGCGGTGTGTGTGCGTGTCCCTCCCGCGGTGTGTGTGTGTGTGTGTGTGCGTGTCCCTCCCTCGCTGTGTATGGGCGTGTCCCTCCCTCGCTGTTTGTGTGTGAATGTCCCTTCCCTCGCTGTGTGTGTGCGTGTCCCTCTCGCTGTGTGTGTTTCCCTCCCTCGCTGTGTGTGTGCGTGTCCCTCTCGCTGTGTGTGTTTGCCTCCCTCGCTCGCGGTGTGTGTGTGTGCGTGTCCCTCTCGCGGTGTGTGTGTGTGCGTGTCCCTCCCTCGCTGTGTCTGTCCGTGTCCCTCCCTCGCTGCGTGTGTGTGTGTGTGTGCGTGTACCCCTCGGGGTGTGTGTCCCTCCCTCGCTGCATGTGTTTCCCTCCCTCCCTCGCGGTGTTTGTGTGTGCGTGTCCCTCTCGCGATGTGTGTGTGTGCGTGTCCCTCCCTCGCTGTGTGTGTGCGTGTCCGTCCCTCGCTGTGTGTGTGTGTGTGCGTGTCCCTCTCGTGGTGTGTGTGTGCGTGTCCCTCCCTCGCTGTGTGTGTGTGTGGGTGTGCGTGTCCCTCTCGCGGTGTGTGTCCCTCCCTCGCTGTGTGCATTTCCCTCCCTCCCTCGCGGTGTTTGTGTGTGCGTGTCCCTCTCGCGGTGTGTGTGTGTGTGCGTGTCCCTCCCTCGCTGTGTCTGTCCGTGTCCCTCCCTCGCAGTGTGTGTGTGTGCGTGTCCCTCTCGCGGTGTGTGTGTGCGTGTCCCTCTCGCGGTGTTTGTGTGTGTGCGTGTCCCTCCCTTGGTGTGTGTGCGTGTCCCTCCCTCGCTGTGTGTGTGCGTGTGTCCCTCCCTCGCAGTGTGTGTGTGTGCGTGTCCCTCTCGCAGTGTGTGTGTGTGCGTGTCCCTCTCGCGGTGTGTGTGTGCGTGTCCGTCTCGCGGTGATTGTGTGTGTGCGTGTCCCTCCCTCGCTGTGTGTGCTAGCCCCTCCCTCGCTGTGTGTGTGCGTGTCCCTCCCTCGCTGTGTGTGTGTGCGTGTCCCTTCCTCGCTGTGTGTGTGTGCGTGTCCCTCCTTCGCTCTGTGTGTGTCCGTGTCGCTCTGGCTGTGTGCGTTTCCCTCCCTCCCTCGTGGTGTGTGTGTGTGTGCTTGTCCCTCTCGCGGTGTGTGTGTGTGTACGTGTCCCTCCCATCGCTGTGTGTGTGCGTGTCCCTCCCTCGCTATGTGTGTGTGTGCATGTCTCTCTCGTAGTGTGTGTCCCTCCCTCGCTGTGTGTGTTTCCCTCACTCCCTTGCGGTGTGTGTGCGCGCGTGTCCCTCCCTCGTGGTGTGTGTGCGTGTCCCTCGCTGAGTGTGTTTCCCTCCCTCCCTCACTGTGTGTGTGTGCGTGCCCCTCTCGCAATGTGTGTGTGTGCGTGTCCCTCCCTCGCTGTGTGTGTGTGTGCGTGTCCCTCCCTCGCTGTGTGTGTGCGTGTCCCTCTCGCGGTGTGTGTTCCTCCCTCGCTGTGTGTGTTTTCCTCCCTCCCTCGTGGTGTGTTTGTGTCCATGTCCCTGTCACTGTGTGTGTTTTCCTCCCTCCCTCGCAGTGTGCGTGTGGGTCCCTCTCGCGGTGTGCGTGTGTGCGTGTCCCTCCCTCGCTGTGTGTCTGTGTATGTCCCTCCCTCGCTGTGTGTGTGCGTGTCCTTCCCTCACTATGTGTGTGTGTGCGTGTCCCTCTCACGGTGTGTGTGCGTTTCCTTCCCTCTCTGTGTGTGTGCGCGTGAACCTCCTTCGCTGTGTGTGTGTCCATGTGCCTCCCTCGCTGTGTTTCTGTGTGCGTGTCCCTCTCGCGGTGTGTGTCCCTCCCTCCCTCGCTGTGTGTGTGTGTGCGTGTCCCTCCCTCGCGGTGTGCAAGCGTGTCCCTCCCTCGCCGTGTGTGTGTGTGTGCGTGTCCCTCTCGCGATGTGTGTGTGTGCGTGTCCCTCCCTCGCTGTGTATGTGCGTGTCCCTCCCTCGCTGTGTGTGTGTGTGTCCCTCCCTCGCTGTGTATGTGTGCGTGTCCCTCCCTCGCTGTGTGTGTGTGTGTGTTTGTGTGTGTGTGTGTGTGTGTGTGTGTGTGCGTGTCCCCCTCGCGATGTGTGTTCCTCCCTCGCTGTGTGTGTTTCCCCCCTCCCTCGTGGTGTGTGTGTGCATGTCCCTCTCGCAGTGTGTGTGTGTGCGTGTGCCTCCCTCGCTGTGTGTGTGTGTGTGCTTGTCCCTCCCTCGCTGTGTGTCTGCGTGTCCCTCCCTCGCTCTGTGTGTGTGTGCGTGTCCCTCTCGCAGTGTGTGTGCGTGTCCTTCCCTCTCTGTGTGTGTGCGTCTCCTTCCTTCGCTGTGTGTGTGTCCGTGTCCCTCCCTCGCTGTGTTTGTGCGTGTGTGTCCCTCCCTCGCTGTGTGCGTTTCCCTCCCTCCCTCTCGGTGTGTGTGTGTGCGTGTCCCTCCCTCGCTGTGTGTGTTTGCGTGTCCCGCCCTCGCTGTGTGTGTGCCTGTCTCTCCCTCGCTGTGTGTGTGTGTGTGTGTGTGCGTGTCCCTCCCACGCTGTGTGTGTTTTCCTCCCTCGCCGTGTGTATTTGCGCGTGTCCCTCCCTCGCTGTGCGTGTGTGTGTCCCTCCCTCGCTGTGTGTGTGCGTGTCCTTCCCTCACTGTGTGTGTGTGTGTGTGTGTGCGCGTGTCCCTCTCGCGGTGTGTGTTCCTCTCGCGCTGTGTGTGTTTCCCTCCCTCCCTCGCAGTGTGTGTGTGTGTGAGTCCCTCCCTCGCTCTGTGTGTGTGTGCGTGTCCCTCCCTCGCTCTGTGTGTGTGTGCGTGTCCCTCTCGCTGTGTGTGTTTCCCTCCCTCCCTCGCAGTGTGTGTGTGTGCATGTCCCTTCCCTCGCTGTGTGTGTGCGTGTCCCTCCCGCGGTGTGTGTGTGTGTGTGTGTGCGTGTTCCTCCCTCGCTGTGTATGGGCGTGTCCCTCCCTCGCTGTGTGTGTGTGCATGTCCCTTCCCTCGCTGTGTGTGTGCGTGTCCCTCTCGCTGTGTGTGTTTCCCTCCCTCGCTGTGTGTGTGCGTGTTCCTCTCGCTGTGTGTGTTTGCCTCCCTCGCTCGCGGTGTGTGTGTGTGCGTGTCCCTCTCGCGGTGTGTGTGTGCGTGTCCCTCCCTCGCTGTGTCTGTCCGTGTCCCTCCCTCGCTGCGTGTGTGTGTGTGTGTGCGTGTCCCCCTCGGGGTGTGTGTCCCTCCCTCGCTGCATGTGTTTCCCTCCCTCCCTCGCGGTGTTTGTGTGTGCGTGTCCCTCTCGCGATGTGTGTGTGTGCGTGTCCCTCCCTCGCTGTGTGTGTGCGTGTCCGTCCCTCGCTGTGTGTGTGTGTGTGCGTGTCCCTCTCGTGGTGTGTGTGTGCGTGTCCCTCCCTCGCTGTGTGTGTGTGTGGGTGTGCGTGTCCCTCTCGCGGTGTGTGTCCCTCCCTCGCTGTGTGCATTTCCCTCCCTCCCTCGCGGTGTTTGTGTGTGCGTGTCCCTCTCGCGGTGTGTGTGTGTGTGTGCGTGTCCCTCCCTCGCTGTGTCTGTCCGTGTCCCTCCCTCGCAGTGTGTGTGTGTGCGTGTCCCTCTCGCGGTGTGTGTGTGCGTGTCCCTCTCGCGGTGTTTGTGTGTGTGCGTGTCCCTCCCTTGGTGTGTGTGCGTGTCCCTCCCTCGCTGTGTGTGTGCGTGTGTCCCTCCCTCGCAGTGTGTGTGTGTGCGTGTCCCTCTCGCAGTGTGTGTGTGTGCGTGTCCCTCTCGCGGTGTGTGTGTGTGCGTGTCCCTCTCGCGGTGTTTGTGTGTGTGCGTGTCCCTCCCTCGCTGTGTGTGCTAGCCCCTCCCTCGCTGTGTGTGTGTGCGTGTCCCTCCCTCGCTGTGTGTGTGTGCGTGTCCCTCCCTCGCTGTGTGTGTGTGCGTGTCCCTCCTTCGCTCTGTGTGTGTCCGTGTCGCTCTCGCTGTGTGCGTTTCCCTCCCTCCCTCGTGGTGTGTGTGTGTGTGCTTGTCCCTCTCGCGGTGTGTGTGTGTGTGCGTGTCCCTCCCATCGCTGTGTGTGTGCGTGTCCCTCCCTCGCTATGTGTGTGTGTGCATGTCTCTCTCGTAGTGTGTGTCCCTCCCTCGCTGTGTGTGTTTTCCTCGCTCCCTTGCGGTGTGTGTGCGCGCGTGTCCCTCCCTCGTGGTGTGTGTGTGTCCCTCGCTGAGTGTGTTTCCCTCCCTCCCTCACTGTGTGTGTGTGTGTGTGTGTGCGTGTCCCTCTCGCGATGTGTGTGTGCGTGTCCCTCCCTCGCTGTGTGTGTGTGTGCGTGTCCCTCCCTCGCTGTGTGTGTGTGTGCATTTCCCTCTCACGGTGTGTGTCCCTCTGTCACTGTGTGTGTTTCCCTCCCTCCCTCGCTGTGTGTGTGTGCGTGCCCCTCTCGCAATGTGTGTGTGTGCGTGTCCCTCCCTCGCTGTGTGTGTGTGTGCGTGTCCCTCCCTCGCTGTGTGTGTGTGTGTGCGTGTCCCTCTCGCGGTGTGTGTTCCTCCCTCGCTGTGTGTGTTTTCCTCCCTCCCTCGTGGTGTGTTTGTGTCCATGTCCCTGTCACTGTGTGTGTTTTCCTCCCTCCCTCGCAGTGTGCGTGTGGGTCCCTCTCGCGGTGTGCGTGTGTGCGTGTCCCTCCCTCGCTGTGTGTCTGTGTATGTCCCTCCCTCGCTGTGTGTGTGCGTGTCCTTCCCTCGCTATGTGTGTGTGTGCGTGTCCCTCTCACGGTGTGTGTGAGTGTCCTTCCCTCTCTGTGTGTGTGCGCGTGAACCTCCTTCGCTGTGTGTGTGTCCATGTGCCTCCCTCGCTGTGTTTCTGTGTGCGTGCCCCTATCGCGGTGTGTGTCCCTCCCTCCCTCGCTGTGTGTGTGCGTTTCCGTCCCTCGCTGTGTGTGTGTGTGCGTGTCCCTCTCACTGTGTGTGTTTCCCTCCCTCCCTCGCGGTGTGTGTGTTTGCGTGTCCTTACCTCGCTGTGTGTGTGTGTGTCTCTCCCTCGCTGTGTGTGTGTTCCTCCCTCGCTTTGTGTGTTTCCCTCCCTCCCTCACGGTGTGTGTGTGTGCGTGTGTCCCTCTCGCGGTGTGTGTGTGTGCGTGTCCCTCCCTCGCTGTGTGTGTGCGTGTCCCTCCCTCGCTGTGTGTGATTCCCTCCCTCCGTCGCGGTGTGTGTGTGTGCGTGTCCCTCCCTCGCTGGGTGTGTGCGTGTCCCTCCCTCGCTGTGTGTGTGCCTGTCCCTCCCTCACTGTGTGTGTGCGTATCCCTCCCTCGCTGTGTGTGATTCCCTCCCTCCGTCGCGGTGTGTGTGTGTGCGTGTCCCTCCCTCCATCGCGGTGTGTGTGTGTGCGTGTCCCTCCCTCCCTCGCTGTGTGTGTGCGTGTCCCTCCCTCGCTGTGTGTGTTTCCCTCCCTCCCTCGCTGTGTGTGTGTGCGTGTCCCTCTCGCGATGTGTGTGTGCGCATGTCCCTCCCTCGCTATGTGTGTGTGTCCGTGTGCCTCTCGCTGTGTGTGTTTCCCTCCCTCCCTCGCGGTGTGTGTGTGTGCGTGTCCCTCCCATCGCTGTGTGTGTGTGAGTGTGTGCATGTCCCTCTCACGGTGTGTTTCCCTCCCTCGCTGTGTGTGTTTCCCTCCCTCCCTCGCGGTGTCTGTTTGTGCGTGTCCCTCCCTCGCTGAGTGTGTGTGTGTGTGCGTGTCCCTCCCACGCGGTGTGTGTGTGTTCGTGTCCCTCTCGCGATGTGTGCGCGAGCGTGTCCCCCCTTCGCTGAGTGTGTTCGTGTGCCTCCCTCGCACTGTGTGTGTGTGCTTGTCCCTCTCGCAGTGTGTGTGTGTGTCCCTCTCGCTGTGACTGTTTCCCTCCCTCCCTCGCGGTGTGTGTGTGTGTGTGTCCCTCCCTCGCTGTGTGTGTGTGTATGTGTGCGTGTCCCTCTCGCGGTGTGTGTCGCTACCTCGCTGTGTGTGTTTCCCTCCCTCCCTCGCGGTGTGTGTGTGTGCGTGTCCCTCTCGCATTGTGTGTGTGTGCGTGCGTATCGCTCTCGCGGTGTGTGTGTGTGTGTGCGTGTCCCTCCCTCGCTGTGTGTGTGCGTGTCCCTCCCTCGCTCTGTGTGTGTGTCCGTGTGCCTCTCGCTGCGTGTGTTTCCCTCCCTCCCTCGTGGTGTGTGTGTTCGCGTGTCCCTCCCTCGCTGTGTGTGTGTGTGTGCATGTCCCTCTCGCGGTGTGTGTGTGTGCGTGTCCCTCCCTCGCTGTGTGTGTGTGTGTGCATGTCCCTCTCGTGGTGTGTGTCCCTCCCTCGCTGTGTGTGTTTTCCTCCCTCCCTCGCGGTGTGTGTGTTCACGTGTCCCTCCCTCGCGGTGTGTGTGAGTGTCCCTCCCTTGCTGTGTGTATGTGTCCCTCCCTCGCTGTGTGTGTGTGCGTGTCCCTCCCTCGCTGTGTGTGTGTGCGTGTCGCTCCCTCGCTGTGTGTGTGTGTGTCCCTCTCGCGGTGTGTGTGTGTGCGTGCGTGTCCCTCTCGCGGTGTGTGTGTGTGCGTGTCCCTGCCTCGCTGTGTGTGTGTGTGCGTGTCCCTCCTTCGCTGTAAGTGTGCGTGTCCCTCCCTCGCTCTGTGTGTCTGTCCGTGTCCCTCTCGCTGCGTGTGTTTCCCTCCCTCCCTCGTGGTGTGTGTGTGTGTGCTTGACCCTCTCGCGGTGTGTGTGTGTGCGTGTCCCTGCCTCGCTGTGTGTGTGTGTGCGTGTCCCTCCTTCGCTGTAAGTGTGCGTGTCCCTCCCTCGCTCTGTGTTTCTGTCCGTGTCCCTCTCGCTGCGTGTGTTTCCCTCCCTCCCTCGTGGTGTGTGTGTGTGTGCTTGACCCTCTCGCGGTGTGTGTGTGTGCGTGTCCCTCCCTCGCTGTGTGTGTGCGTGTCCCTCCCACGCTGTGTGTGTGTGTGTGTGTGTGTGTGTGTGTGTGTGTGTGTGTGTGTGTGTCCCTCTCACGGTGTGTGTGTGTGTGTGTGTGTGTGTGTGTCCCTCTCGCGGTGTGTGTGCGTGTCGTTCCCTCGCTGTGTGTGTTTCCCTCCCTCCCTCGCGGTGTGTGTGTGCGCGTGTCCCTCCATCGCGGTGTGTGTGTGTGCGTGTCCCTCTCACGGTGTGTGTGTGTGTGTGCGTGTCCCTCTCGCTGTGTACGTTTCCCTCCCTCCTTCGCGGTGTGTGTGTGTGCGTGTCCCTCCCTCGCTCTGTGTGTGTGCGTGTCCCTCCCTCGCTGTGTTTGTGTGTGCGTGTCCCTCTCGCTGTGTGTGTTTCGCTCCCTCCCTCGCTGTGTGTGTGTGCGTGTCCCTCCCTCGCTGTGTGTGCGCATGTCCCTCCCTCGCTGTGTGTGTGTGTCCTTCCCTCGCTCTGTGTGTGTGCATGTCCCTCCCTCGCTCTGTGTGTGTGTGTTTACCTCCCTCGCTGTGTATGTGCGTGTCCCTCCCTCGCTGTGAGTGTGCGTCTCCCTCTCGCTGTGACTGTTTCCCTCCCTCACTCGCGGTGTGTGTGCGTGTGTCCCTCCCTCGCTGTGTGTGTGTGCGTGTCCCTCCCTCGCTGTGTGTGTGCGTTTCCCTCCCTCGCTGTGTGTGTGTGTGTGCATGTCCTTCTCATGGTGTGTGTCCCTCCCTCGCTGTGTGTGTTTCCCTCCCTCCCTCACGGTGTGTGCGCGCGTGTCCCTCCCTCGCGGTGTGTGTGTGTGTGTCCCTCCCTCGCTGTGTGTGTGTGTGCGTGTCCCTCCCTCGCTGTGTGTGTGTGTGCGTGTCCCTCCCTCGCTGTGTGTGTGTGAGCGTGTCCCTCCCTCGCTGTGTGTGTGTGCGTGTCCCTCCCTCGCTGTGTGTGTGCATGTCCCTCCCTCGCTCTGTGTGTGTGTGTGCGTGTCCCTCTCGCTGTGTGTTTCCCTCCCTCCCTCGCTGTGTGTGTCCTTCCCTCTGTGTGTGTGTGTGTGTGTGTGTGTGTGTGTGTGTGTGCTTGTCCTTCCCTCGCTGTGAGTGTGCGTGTCCCTCCCTCGCTGTGTGTGTGTGCATGTCCCTCTCGCGGTGTGTGTACCTCCCTCGCAGTGTGTGTTTCCCTCCCTCCCTCACGGTGTGTGTGTGCACGTGTCCCTCCCTCGCGGTGTGTGTGTGCACGTGTCCCTCCCTCGCGGTGTGTGTGTGTGTGTGTGCATGTCCCACCCTCGCGGTGTGTGTGTGTGCGTGTCCCTCCCTCGCGGTGTGCAAGCGTGTCCCTCCCTCGCCGTGTGTGTGTGTGTGCGTGTCCCTCTCGCGATGTGTGTGTGTGCGTGTCCCTCCCTCGCTGTGTATGTGCGTGTCCCTCCCTCGCTGTGTGTGTGTGTGTCCCTCCCTCGCTGTGTATGTGTGCGTGTCCCTCCCTCGCTGTGTGTGTGTGTGTGTTTGTGTGTGTGTGTGTGTGTGTGTGTGCGTGTCCCCCTCGCGATGTGTGTTCCTCCCTCGCTGTGTGTGTTTCCCCCCTCCCTCGTGGTGTGTGTGTGCATGTCCCTCTCGCAGTGTGTGTGTGTGCGTGCGTGTGCCTCCCTCGCTGTGTGTGTGTGTGTGCTTGTCCCTCCCTCGCTGTGTGTCTGCGTGTCCCTCCCTCGCTCTGTGTGTGTGTGCGTGTCCCTCTCGCAGTGTGTGTGCGTGTCCTTCCCTCTCTGTGTGTGTGCGTCTCCTTCCTTCGCTGTGTGTGTGTCCGTGTCCCTCCCTCGCTGTGTTTGTGCGTGTGTGTCCCTCCCTCGCTGTGTGCGTTTCCCTCCCTCCCTCTCGGTGTGTGTGTGTGCGTGTCCCTCCCTCGCTGTGTGTGTTTGCGTGTCCCGCCCTCGCTGTGTGTGTGCCTGTCTCTCCCTCGCTGTGTGTGTGTGTGTGTGTGTGCGTGTCCCTCCCACGCTGTGTGTGTTTCCCTCCCTCGCCGTGTGTATTTGCGCGTGTCCCTCCCTCGCTGTGCGTGTGTGTGTCCCTCCCTCGCTGTGTGTGTGCGTGTCCTTCCCTCACTGTGTGTGTGTGTGTGTGTGCGCGTGTCCCTCTCGCGGTGTGTGTTCCTCTCGCGCTGTGTGTGTTTCCCTCCCTCCCTCGCAGTGTGTGTGTGTGTGAGTCCCTCCCTCGCTTTGTGTGTGTGAGCGTGTGTGTGCGTTTCCCTCCCTCGCTCTGTGTGTGTGTGCGTGTCCCTCCCTCGCTCTGTGTGTGTGTGCGTGTCCCTCTCGCTGTGTGTGTTTCCCTCCCTCCCTCGCAGTGTGTGTGTGCATGTCCCTTCCCTCGCTGTGTGTGTGCGTGTCCCTCCCGCGGTGTGTGTGTGTGTGTGTGTGCGTGTCCCTCCCTCGCTGTGTATGGGCGTGTCCCTCCCTCGCTGTGTGTGTGTGCATGTCCCTTCCCTCGCTGTGTGTGTGCGTGTCCCTCTCGCTGTGTGTGTTTCCCTCCCTCGCTGTGTGTGTGCGTGTCCCTCTCGCTGTGTGTGTTTGCCTCCCTCGCTCGCGGTGTGTGTGTGTGCGTGTCCCTCTCGCGGTGTGTGTGTGTGCGTGTCCCTCCCTCGCTGTGTCTGTCCGTGTCCCTCCCTCGCTGCGTGTGTGTGTGTGTGTGTGCGTGTCCCCCTCGGGGTGTGTGTCCCTCCCTCGCTGCATGTGTTTCCCTCCCTCCCTCACGGTGTGTGTTTGCACGTGTCCCTCCCTCGCGGTGTGTGTGTGCACGTGTCCCTCCCTCGCGGTGTGTGTGTGTGTGTGTGCATGTCCCACCCTCGCGGTGTGTGTGTGTGCGTGTCCCTCCCTCATTCTGTGTGTGTGCGTGTCCCTCACACGCTGTGTTTGTGTGCGTGTCCCTCTCGCTGTATGTGTTTCCCTCCCTCCCTCGCGGTGTGTGTGTGTGTGCGTCCGTGTCCCCCTCGCGGTGTGTGTGTGTGCGTGTCCCTACCTCGCTGTGTGTGTGTGTATGTGTGTGACCCTCCCTCGCTGTGTGTGTGTGTTCCTCCCTCGCTGTGTGTGTTTTCCTCACTCCCTCGCTGTGTGTGTGCGCATGTCCCTTCCCTCGCTGTGTGTGTGCGTGTCGCTCCCTCGGTGTGTGTGTGCGTGTCCCTCCCTCGCTGTGTGTGTGTGTGTGCGTGTCCCTCTCGCTGTGTGTGTTTGCCTCCCTCCCTCGCAGTGTGTGTGTGTGTGCGTGTCTCTCTCGCTGTGTGGTTGTGCGTGTCCTTCCCTCTCTGTGTGTGTGCGTGTCCCTGCCTCACTGTGTTTGTGTGTGCGTGTCCCCCTCGCGGTGCGTGTCCCCCCCTCGCTGCGTGTGTTTCCCTCCCTCCCTCGCGGTGTCTATGTGTGCGTGTCCCTCTCGCGGTGTGTGTGTGTGCGTGTCCCTCTCGCGGTGTGTGTGTGTGTGTGTGTGTGCGTGTCCCTCTCGCGGTGTGTGTTCCTCCCTCGCTGTGTGTGTTTTCCTCCCTCCCTCGTGGTGTGTTTGTGTCCATGTCCCTGTCACTGTGTGTGTTTCCCTCCCTCCCTCGCAGTGTGTGTGTGTGCATGTCCCTTCCCTCGCTATGTGTGTGCGTGTCCCTCCCGCGGTGTGTGTGTGTGTGTGTGCGTGTCCCTCCCTCGCTGTGTATGGGCGTGTCCCTCCCTCGCTGTGTGTGTGTGCATGTCCCTTCCCTCGCTGTGTGTGTGCGTGTCCCTCTCGCTGTGTGTGTTTCCCTCCCTCGCTGTGTGTGTGCGTGTCCCTCTCGCTGTGTGTGTTTGCCTCCCTCGCTCGCGGTGTGTGTGTGTGCGTGTCCCTCTCGCGGTGTGTGTGTGTGCGTGTCCCTCCCTCGCTGTGTCTGTCCGTGTCCCTCCCTCGCTGCGTGTGTGTGTGTGTGTGCGTGTCCCCCTCGGGGTGTGTGTCCCTCCCTCGCTGCATGTGTTTCCCTCCCTCCCTCGCGGTGTTTGTGTGTGCGTGTCCCTCTCGCGATGTGTGTGTGTGCGTGTCCCTCCCTCGCTGTGTGTGTGCGTGTCCGTCCCTCGCTGTGTGTGTGTGTGTGCGTGTCCCTCTCGTGGTGTGTGTGTGCGTGTCCCTCCCTCGCTGTGTGTGTGTGTGGGTGTGCGTGTCCCTCTCGCGGTGTGTGTCCCTCCCTCGCTGTGTGCATTTCCCTCCCTCCCTCGCGGTGTTTGTGTGTGCGTGTCCCTCTCGCGGTGTGTGTGTGTGTGTGCGTGTCCCTCCCTCGCTGTGTCTGTCCGTGTCCCTCCCTCGCAGTGTGTGTGTGTGCGTGTCCCTCTCGCGGTGTGTGTGTGCGTGTCCCTCTCGCGGTGTTTGTGTGTGTGCGTGTCCCTCCCTTGGTGTGTGTGCGTGTCCCTCCCTCGCTGTGTGTGTGCGTGTGTCCCTCCCTCGCAGTGTGTGTGTGTGCGTGTCCCTCTCGCAGTGTGTGTGTGTGCGTGTCCCTCTCGCGGTGTGTGTGTGCGTGTCCCTCTCGCGGTGTTTGTGTGTGTGCGTGTCCCTCCCTCGCTGTGTGTGCTAGCCCCTCCCTCGCTGTGTGTGTGCATGTCCCTCCCTCGCTGTGTGTGTGTGCGTGTCCCTCCCTCGCTGTGTGTGTGTGCGTGTTCCTCCTTCGCTCTGTGTGTGTCCGTGTCACTCTCGCTGTGTGCGTTTCCCTCCCTCCCTCGTGGTGTGTGTGTGTGTGCTTGTCCCTCTCGCGGTGTGTGTGTGTGTGCGTGTCCCTCCCATCGCTGTGTGTGTGCGTGTCCCTCCCTCGCTATGTGTGTGTGTGCATGTCTCTCTCGTAGTGTGTGTCCCTCCCTCGCTGTGTGTGTTTCCCTCACTCCCTTGCGGTGTGTGTGCGCGCGTGTCCCTCCCTCGTGGTGTGTGTGTGTGTCCCTCGCTGAGTGTGGTTCCCTCCCTCCCTCACTGTGTGTGTGTGTGTGTGCGTGTCCCTCTCGCGATGTGTGTGTGCGTGTCCCTCCCTCGCTGTGTGTGTGTGTGCGTGTCCCTCCCTCGCTGTGTGTGTGTGTGCATTTCCCTCTCACGGTGTGTGTCCCTCTGTCACTGTGTGTGTTTCCCTCCCTCCCTCGCTGTGTGTGTGTGCGTGCCCCTCTCGCAATGTGTGTGTGCGTGTCCCTCTCGCGGTGTGTGTCCCTCCCTCGCTGTGTGTGTGTGTGCGTGTCCCTCCCTCGCTGTGTGTGTGCGTGTCCCTCTCGCGGTGTGTGTTCCTCCCTCGCTGTGTGTGTTTTCCTCCCTCCCTCGTGGTGTGTTTGTGTCCATGTCCCTGTCACTGTGTGTGTTTCCCTCCCTCCCTCGCAGTGTGTGTGTGTGCATGTCCCTTCCCTCGCTGTGTGTGTGCGTGTCCCTCCCGCGGTGTGTGTGTGTGTGTGTGTGTGTGCGTGTCCCTCCCTCGCTGTGTGTGTGTGCATGTCCCTTCCCTCGCTGTGTGTGTGCGTGTCCCTCTCGCTGTGTGTGTTTCCCTCCCTCGCTGTGTGTGTGCGTGTCCCTCTCGCTGTGTGTGTTTGCCTCCCTCGCTCGCGGTGTGTGTGTGTGCGTGTCCCTCTCGCGGTGTGTGTGTGTGCGTGTCCCTCCCTCGCTGTGTCTGTCCGTGTCCCTCCCTCGCTGCGTTTGTGTGTGTGTGTGCGTGTACCCCTCGGGGTGTGTGTCCCTCCCTCGCTGCATGTGTTTCCCTCCCTCCCTCGCGGTGTTTGTGTGTGCGTGTCCCTCTCGCGATGTGTGTGTGTGCGTGTCCCTCCCTCGCTGTGTGTGTGCGTGTCCGTCCCTCGCTGTGTGTGTGTGTGTGCGTGTCCCTCTCGTGGTGTGTGTGTGCGTGTCCCTCCCTCGCTGTGTGTGTGTGTGGGTGTGCGTGTCCCTCTCGCGGTGTGTGTCCCTCCCTCGCTGTGTGCATTTCCCTCCCTCCCTCGCGGTGTTTGTGTGTGCGTGTCCCTCTCGTGGTGTGTGTGTGTGTGCGTGTCCCTCCCTCGCTGTGTCTGTCCGTGTCCCTCCCTCGCAGTGTGTGTGTGTGCGTGTCCCTCTCGCGGTGTGTGTGTGCGTGTCCCTCTCGCGGTGTTTGTGTGTGTGCGTGTCCCTCCCTTGGTGTGTGTGCGTGTCCCTCCCTCGCTGTGTGTGTGCGTGTGTCCCTCCCTCGCAGTGTGTGTGTGTGCGTGTCCCTCTCGCAGTGTGTGTGTGTGCGTGTCCCTCTCGCGGTGTGTGTGTGCGTGTCCCACTCGCGGTGTTTGTGTGTGTGCGTGTCCCTCCCTCGCTGCGTGTGCTAGCCCCTCCCTCGCTGTGTGTGTGCGTGTCCCTCCCTCGCTGTGTGTGTGTGCGTGTCCCTCCCTCGCTGTGTGTGTGTGCGTGTCCCTCCTTCGCTCTGTGTGTGTCCGTGTCGCTCTCGCTGTGTGCGTTTCCCTCCCTCCCTCCCTCGTGGTGTGTGTGTGTGTGTGCTTGTCCCTCTCGCGGTGTGTGTGTGTGTGCGTGTCCCTCCCATCGCTGTGTGTGTGCGTGTCCCTCCCTCGCTATGTGTGTGTGTGCATGTCTCTCTCGTAGTGTGTGTCCCTCCCTCGCTGTGTGTGTTTCCCTCGCTCCCTTGCGGTGTGTGTGCGCGCGTGTCCCTCCCTCGTGGTGTGTGTGTGTGTCCCTCGCTGAGTGTGTTTCCCTCCCTCCCTCACTGTGTGTGTGTGTGTGTGCATGTCCCTCTCGCGATGTGTGTGTGCGTGTCCCTCCCTCGCTGTGTGTGTGTGTGCGTGTCCCTCCCTCGCTGTGTGTGTGTGTGCATTTCCCTCTCACGGTGTGTGTCCCTCTGTCACTGTGTGTGTTTCCCTCCCTCCCTCGCTGTGTGTGTGTGCGTGCCCCTCTCGCAATGTGTGTGTGTGCGTGTCCCTCCCTCGCTGTGTGTGTGTGTGCGTGTCCCTCCCTCGCTGTGTGTGTGTGTGCGTGTCCCTCTCGCGGTGTGTGTTCCTCCCTCGCTGTGTGTGTTTTCCTCCCTCCCTCGTGGTGTGTTTGTGTCCATGTCCCTGTCACTGTGTGTGTTTTCCTCCCTCCCTCGCAGTGTGCGTGTGGGTCCCTCTCGCGGTGTGCGTGTGTGCGTGTCCCTCCCTCGCTGTGTGTCTGTGTATGTCCCTCCCTCGCTGTGTGTGTGCGTGTCCTTCCCTCGCTATGTGTGTGTGTGCGTGTCCCTCTCACGGTGTGTGTGCGTGTCCTTCCCTCTCTGTGTGTGTGCGCGTGAACCTCCTTCGCTGTGTGTGTGTCCATGTGCCTCCCTCGCTGTGTTTCTGTGTGCGTGCCCCTATCGCGATGTGTGTCCCTCCCTCCCTCGCTGTGTGTGTGCGTTTCCCTCCCTCGCTGTGTGTGTGTGTGCGTGTCCCTCTCACTGTGTGTGTTTCCCTCCCTCCCTCGCGGTGTGTGTGTTTGCGTGTCCCTACCTCGCTGTGTGTGTGTGTGTCTCTCCCTCGCTGTGTGTGTGTTCCTCCCTCGCTTTGTGTGTTTCCCTCCCTCCCTCACGGTGTGTGTGTGTGCGTGTGTCCCTCTCGCGGTGTGTGTGTGTGCGTGTCCCTCCCTCGCTGTGTGTGTGCGTGTCCCTCCCTCGCTGTGTGTGATTCCCTCCCTCCGTCGCGGTGTGTGTGTGTGCGTGTCCCTCCCTCGCTGGGTGTGTGCGTGTCCCTCCCTCGCTGTGTGTGTGCCTGTCCCTCCCTCACTGTGTGTGTGCGTGTCCCTCCCTCGCTGTGTGTGATTCCCTCCCTCCGTCGCGGTGTGTGTGTGTGCGTGTCCCTCCCTCCATCGCGGTGTGTGTGTGTGCGTGTCCCTCCCTCCCTCGCTGTGTGTGTGCGTGTCCCTCCCTCGCTGTGTGTGTTTCCCTCCCTCCCTCGCTGTGTGTGTGTGCGTGTCCCTCTCGCGATGTGTGTGTGCGCATGTCCCTCCCTCGCTATGTGTGTGTGTCCGTGTGCCTCTCGCTGTGTGTGTTTCCCTCCCTCCCTCGCGGTGTGTGTGTGTGCGTGTCCCTCCCATCGCTGTGTGTGTGTGAGTGTGTGCATGTCCCTCTCACGGTGTGTTTCCCTCCCTCGCTGTGTGTGTTTCCCTCCCTCCCTCGCGGTGTCTGTTTGTGCGTGTCCCTCCCTCGCTGAGTGTGTGTGTGTGTGCGTGTCCCTCCCACGCGGTGTGTGTGTGTTCGTGTCCCTCTCGCGATGTGTGCGCGAGCGTGTCCCCCCTTCGCTGAGTGTGTTCGTGTGCCTCCCTCGCACTGTGTGTGTGTGCTTGTCCCTCTCGCAGTGTGTGTGTGTGTCCCTCTCGCTGTGACTGTTTCCCTCCCTCCCTCGCGGTGTGTGTGTGTGTGTGTCCCTCCCTCGCTGTGTGTGTGTGTATGTGTGCGTGTCCCTCTCGCGGTGTGTGTCGCTACCTCGCTGTGTGTGTTTCCCTCCCTCCCTCGCGGTGTGTGTGTGTGCGTGTCCCTCTCGCGTTGTGTGTGTGTGCGTGCGTATCGCTCTCGCGGTGTGTGTGTGTGTGTGCGTGTCCCTCCCTCGCTGTGTGTGTGCGTGTCCCTCCCTCGCTCTGTGTGTGTGTCCGTGTGCCTCTCGCTGCGTGTGTTTCCCTCCCTCCCTCGTGGTGTGTGTGTTCGCGTGTCCCTCCCTCGCTGTGTGTGTGTGTGTGCATGTCCCTCTCGCGGTGTGTGTGTGTGCGTGTCCCTCCCTCGCTGTGTGTGTGTGTGTGCATGTCCCTCTCGTGGTGTGTGTCCCTCCCTCGCTGTGTGTGTTTCCCTCCCTCCCTCGCGGTGTGTGTGTTCGCGTGTCCCTCCCTCGCGGTGTGTGTGAGTGTCCCTCCCTTGCTGTGTGTGTGTGCGTGTCCCTCCCTCGCTGTGTGTGTGTGCGTGTCGCTCCCTCGCTGTGTGTGTGTGTGTCCCTCTCGCGGTGTGTGTGTGTGCGTGCGTGTCCCTCTCGCGGTGTGTGTGTGTGCGTGTCCCTGCCTCGCTGTGTGTGTGTGTGCGTGTCCCTCCTTCGCTGTAAGTGTGCGTGTCCCTCCCTCGCTCTGTGTGTCTGTCCGTGTCCCTCTCGCTGCGTGTGTTTCCCTCCCTCCCTCGTGGTGTGTGTGTGTGTGCTTGACCCTCTCGCGGTGTGTGTGTGTGCGTGTCCCTCCCTCGCTGTGTGTGTGCGTGTCCCTCCCTCGCTGTGTGTGTGTGTGTGTGTGTGTGTGTGTGTGTGTGTGTGTGTGTGTCCCTCTCACGGTGTGTGTGTGTGTGTGTGTACCTCTCGCGGTGTGTGTGCGTGTCGTTCCCTCGCTGTGTGTGTTTCCCTCCCTCCCTCGCGGTGTGTGTGTGCGCGTGTCCCTCCATCGCGGTGTGTGTGTGTGCGTGTCCCTCTCACGGTGTGTGTGTGTGTGTGCGTGTCCCTCTCGCTGTGTACGTTTCCCTCCCTCCTTCGCGGTGTGTGTGTGTGCGTGTCCCTCCCTCGCTCTGTGTGTGTGCGTGTCCCTCCCTCGCTGTGTTTGTGTGTGCGTGTCCCTCTCGCTGTGTGTGTTTCCCTCCCTCCCTCGCTGTGTGTGTGTGCGTGTCCCTCCCTCGCTGTGTGTGCGCATGTCCCTCCCTCGCTGTGTGTGTGTGTCCTTCCCTCGCTCTGGGTGTGTGCATGTCCCTCCCTCGCTCTGTGTGTGTGTGTTTACCTCCCTCGCTGTGTATGTGCGTGTCCCTCCCTCGCTGTGAGTGTGCGTCTCCCTCTCGCTGTGACTGTTTCCCTCCCTCACTCGCGGTGTGTGTGCGTGTGTCCCTCCCTCGCTGTGTGTGTGTGCGTGTCCCTCTCGCGATGTGTGTGTGCGCATGTCCCTCCCTCGCTATGTGTGTGTGTCCGTGTGCCTCTCGCTGTGTGTGTTTCCCTCCCTCCCTCGCGGTGTGTGTGTGTGCGTGTCCCTCCCATCGCTGTGTGTGTGTGAGTGTGTGCATGTCCCTCTCACGGTGTGTTTCCCTCCCTCGCTGTGTGTGTGTGTATGTGTGCGTGTCCCTCTCGCGGTGTGTGTCGCTACCTCGCTGTGTGTGTTTCCCTCCCTCCCTCGCGGTGTGTGTGTGTGCGTGTCCCTCTCGCGTTGTGTGTGTGTGCGTGCGTATCGCTCTCGCGGTGTGTGTGTGTGTGCGTGTCCCTCCCTCGCTGTGTGTGTGCGTGTCCCTCCCTCGCTCTGTGTGTGTGTCCGTGTGCCTCTCGCTGCGTGTGTTTCCCTCCCTCCCTCGTGGTGTGTGTGTTCGCGTGTCCCTCCCTCGCTGTGTGTGTGTGTGTGCATGTCCCTCTCGCGGTGTGTGTGTGTGCGTGTCCCTCCCTCGCTGTGTGTGTGTGTGTGCATGTCCCTCTCGTGGTGTGTGTCCCTCCCTCGCTGTGTGTGTTTCCCTCCCTCCCTCGTGGTGTGTGTGTTCGCGTGTCCCTCCCTCGCGGTGTGTGTGAGTGTCCCTCCCTTGCTGTGTGTATGTGTCCCTCCATCGCTGTGTGTGTGTGCGTGTCCCTCCCTCACTGTGTGTGTGTGCGTGTCGCTCCCTCGCTGTGTGTGTGTGTGTCCCTCTCGCGGTGTGTGTGTGTGCGTGCGTGTCCCTCTCGCGGTGTGTGTGTGTGCGTGTCCCTGCCTCGCTGTGTGTGTGTGTGCGTGTCCCTCCTTCGCTGTAAGTGTGCGTGTCCCTCCCTCGCTCTGTGTGTCTGTCCGTGTCCCTCTCGCTGCGTGTGTTTCCCTCCCTCCCTCGTGGTGTGTGTGTGTGTGCTTGACCCTCTCGCGGTGTGTGTGTGTGCGTGTCCCTCCCTCGCTGTGTGTGTGCGTGTCCCTCCCTCGCTGTGTGTGTGTGTGTGTGTGTGTGTGTGTGTGTGTGTGTCCCTCTCACGGTGTGTGTGTGTGTGTGTCCCTCTCGCGGTGTGTGTGCGTGTCGTTCCCTCGCTGTGTGTGTTTCCCTCCCTCCCTCGCGGTGTGTGTGTGCGCGTGTCCCTCCATCGCGGTGTGTGTGTGTGCGTGTCCCTCTCACGGTGTGTGTGTGTGTGTGCGTGTCCCTCTCGCTGTGTACGTTTCCCTCCCTCCTTCGCGGTGTGTGTGTGTGCGTGTCCCTCCCTCGCTCTGTGTGTGTGCGTGTCCCTCCCTCGCTGTGTTTGTGTGTGCGTGTCCCTCTCGCTGTGTGTGTTTCCCTCCCTCCCTCGCTGTGTGTGTGTGCGTCTCCCTCCCTCGCTGTGTGTGCGCATGTCCCTCCCTCGCTGTGTGTGTGTGTCCTTCCCTCGCTCTGTGTGTGTGCATGTCCCTCCCTCGCTCTGTGTGTGTGTGTTTACCTCCCTCGCTGTGTATGTGCGTGTCCCTCCCTCGCTGTGAGTGTGCGTCTCCCTCTCGCTGTGACTGTTTCCCTCCCTCACTCGCGGTGTGTGTGCGTGTGTCCCTCCCTCGCTGTGTGTGTGTGCGTGTCCCTCCCTCGCTGTGTGTGTGCGTTTCCCTCCCTCGCTGTGTGTGTGTGTGTGCATGTCCTTCTCATGGTGTGTGTCCCTCCCTCGCTGTGTGTGTTTCCCTCCCTCCCTCACGGTGTGTGCGCGCGTGTCCCTCCCTCGCGGTGTGTGTGTGTGTCCCTCCCTCGCTGTGTGTGTGTGTGCGTGTCCCTCCCTCGCTGTGTGTGTGTGTGCGTGTCCCTCCCTCGCTGTGTGTGTGTGAGCGTGTCCCTCCCTCGCTGTGTGTGTGTGCGTGTCCCTCCCTCGCTGTGTGTGTGCATGTCCCTCCCTCGCTCTGTGTGTGTGTGTGTGCGTGTCCCTCTCGCTGTGTGTTTCCCTCCCTCCCTCGCTGTGTGTGTCCTTCCCTCTGTGTGTGTGTGTGTGTGTGTGTGTGTGTGTGCTTGTCCTTCCCTCGCTGTGAGTGTGCGTGTCCCTCCCTCGCTGTGTGTGTGTGCATGTCCCTCTCGCGGTGTGTGTACCTCCCTCGCAGTGTGTGTTTCCCTCCCTCCCTCACGGTGTGTGTGTGCACGTGTCCCTCCCTCGCGGTGTGTGTGTGCACGTGTCCCTCCCTCGCGGTGTGTGTGTGTGTGTGTGCATGTCCCACCCTCGCGGTGTGTGTGTGTGCGTGTCCCTCCCTCATTCTGTGTGTGTGCGTGTCCCTCCCACGCTGTGTTTGTGTGCGTGTCCCTCTCGCTGTGTGTGTTTCCCTCCCTCCCTCGCGGTGTGTGTGTGTGTGCGTCCGTGTCCCCCTCGCGGTGTGTGTGTGTGCGTGTCCCTACCTCGCTGTGTGTGTGTGTATGTGTGTGACCCTCCCTCGCTGTGTGTGTGTGTTCCTCCCTCGCTGTGTGTGTTTTCCTCACTCCCTCGCTGTGTGTGTGCGCATGTCCCTTCCCTCGCTGTGTGTGTGCGTGTCGCTCCCTCGGTGTGTGTGTGCGTGTCCCTCCCTCGCTGTGTGTGTGTGTGTGCGTGTCCCTCTCGCTGTGTGTGTTTGCCTCCCTCCCTCGCAGTGTGTGTGTGTGTGCGTGTCTCTCTCGCTGTGTGGTTGTGCGTGTCCTTCCCTCTCTGTGTGTGTGCGTGTCCCTGCCTCACTGTGTTTGTGTGTGCGTGTCCCCCTCGCGGTGCGTGTCCCCCCCTCGCTGCGTGTGTTTCCCTCCCTCCCTCGCGGTGTCTATGTGTGCGTGTCCCTCTCGCGGTGTGTGTGTGTGCGTGTCCCTCTCGCGGTGTGTGTGTGTGTGTGTGTGTGTGTGTGTGTGTCCCTCTCGAGGTGTGTGTCCCTCCCTCGCTGTGTGCGTTTCCCTCCCTACCTCGCTGTGTGTGTGTGTGTGTGTGTGTGTGCGCGTGTCCCTCCCTCGCTGTGTGTGTGTGTGTGCGTGTCCCTCTCGCGGTGTGTGAGACCCTCCCTCGCTGTGTGTGTGTTCCTCCCTCGCTATGTGTGTTTCCCTCCCTCCCTCGCTGTGTGTGTGTGCGTGTCCCTCCCTCGCTGTGTGTGTGTGCGTGTCCCTCCCTCACTGTGTGTGTGTGCGTGTCCCTCACTCGCTGTGTGTGTGTGCGTGTCCCTCCCTCGCTGTGTGTGTGCGTGTCCCTCCCTCGCTGTGTGTGTGTGTGTCCCTCCCTCGCTGTGTGTGTGTGTCCCTCCCTCGCTGTGTGAGTGTGCGTGTCCCTCCCTCGCTGTGTGTCTGTACGTGTCCCTCTCGCTGTGTGTGCGTGTCCCTCCCTCGCTGTGTGTGTGCGTGTCCCTCCCTCGCTGTGTGTGTGTGTGTGGGTGTGCGTGTCCCTCTCGCGGTGTGTGTGTGTCCGTGTTCCTCCCTCGCTGTGTATGTGTGTGCGTGTCACTCTCGCTGTGTGTTTCCCTCCCTCCCTCGCTGTGTGTGTGTGCGTGTCCCTCCCTCGCTGTGTGTGTGTGTGCGTGTCCCTCTCGCGGTGTGTGTTTCCCTCCCTACCTCGCGGTGTGTGTGTGTGCGTGTCCCTCCCTCGCTGTGTGTGTGCGTGTCCCTCCCTCGCTGTGTGTGATTCCCTCCCTTCGTCGCGGTGTGAGTATGTGCGTGTCCCTCTCGTGGTGTGTGTGTGTGTGTGCGTGTCCCTCCCTCGCTGTGTGTGTGCATGTCCCTCCCTCGCTTTGTGTGTGTGTGTGTCCCTCTCGCGATGTGTGTGTGCGCGTGTCCCTCCCTCGCTGTGTGTGTGTGTGTGTACGTATCCCTCTCGCTCTGTGTGTTTCCCTCCCTCGCACGGTGTGTGTGTGCGTGTCCCTCCCATCGCTGTGTGTGTGCGTGTCCCTCCCTCGCTGTGTGTGTGTGTGCATGTCCCTCTCACGGTGTGTGTCCTTCCCTCGCTGTGTGTGTTTCCCTCCCTCCCTCGCGGTGTCTGTGTGTGCGTGTCCCTCCCTCGCTGTGTGTGTGTGTGCGTGTGTCCCTCTCGCGGTGTGTGTTCCTCCTTCGCTGTGTGTGTTTCCCTCCCACCCTCGCACTGTGTGTGTGTGCGTGTCCCTCTCGCAGTGTGTGTGTGCGCATGTGCCTCCCTCGCTGTGTATGTGCGTGTCTCTCCCTCACTGTGTGTGTGCGTGTCCTTCCCTCTGTGTGTGTGTGTGTGCGTGTCCCTCTCGCGGTGTGTGTCTCTACCTCGCTGTGTGTGTTTCCCTCCCTCCCTTGCGGTGTGTGTGTGCGTGTCCCTCTCGCGTTGTGTGTGTGTGCGTGCGTGTCCCTCTCGCGGTGTGTGTGTGTGCGTGTCCCTGCCTCGCTGTGTGTGTGTGTGCGTGTCCCTCCTTCACTGTAAGTGTGCGTGTCCCTCCCTGCTCTGTGTGTCTGTCCATGTCCCTCTCGCTGCGTGTGTTTCCCTCCCTCCCTCGTGGTGTGTGTGTGTGTGCGTGTCCCTCCCTCGCTGTGTGTGTGTGTGCGTGTCCCTCCCTCGCTGTGTGTGTGTGCGTGTCCCCCCCTCGCTGTGTGTGTGCATGTCCCTCCCTCGCTGTGTGTGTGTGTGCGTGTCCCTCTCGCTGTGCGTGTTTCCCTCTCTCCCTCACGGTGTTTGTGTGTGCGTGGCCCTCTCGCGGTGTGTGTGTGTGTGCGTGCGTGTCCCTCCCTCGCTGTGTGTGTGTGTGCGTGTCCCTCTCGCGGTGCGTGTGTGCGTGTCCCTCTCGCGGTGTGTGTGTGTGTGTGTGTGTGCGTGTCCCTCTCGTGGTGCGTGTGTGCGCGTGTCCCTCCCTCGCTGTGTGTGTGTGTGTGTACGTATCCCTCTCGCTCTGTGTGTTTCCCTCCCTCGCGCGGTGTGTGTGTGCGTGTCCCTCCCATCGCTGTGTGTGTGCGTGTCCCTCCCTCGCTGTGTGTGTGTGTGCATGTCCCTCTCACGGTGTGTGTCCTTCCCTCGCTGTGTGTGTTTCCCTCCCTCCCTCGCGGTGTCTGTGTGTGCGTGTCCCTCCCTCGCTGTGTGTGTGTGTGCGTGTCCCTCTCGCAGTGTGTGTGTGCGCATGTGCCTCCCTCGCTGTGTATGTGCGTGTCTCTCCCTCACTGTGTGTGTGCGTGTCCTTCCCTCTCTGTGTGTGTGTGTGCGTGTCCCTCTCGCGGTGTGTGTCTCTACCTCGCTGTGTGTGTTTCCCTCCCTCCCTTGCGGTGTGTGTGTGCGTGTCCCTCTCGCGTTGTGTGTGTGTGCGTGCGTGTCCCTCTCGCGGTGTGTGTGTGTGCGTGTCCCTGCCTCGCTGTGTGTGTGTGTGCGTGTCCCTCCTTCACTGTAAGTGTGCGTGTCCCTCCCTGCTCTGTGTGTCTGTCCATGTCCCTCTCGCTGCGTGTGTTTCCCTCCCTCCCTCGTGGTGTGTGTGTGTGTGCGTGTCCCTCCCTCGCTGTGTGTGTGTGTGCGTGTCCCTCCCTCGCTGTGTGTGTGTGCGTGTCCCCCCCTCGCTGTGTGTGTGCATGTCCCTCCCTCGCTGTGTGTGTGTGTGCGTGTCCCTCTCGCTGTGCGTGTTTCCCTCTCTCCCTCACGGTGTTTGTGTGTGCGTGGCCCTCTCGCGGTGTGTGTGTGTGCGTGCGTGTCCCTCCCTCGCTGTGTGTGTGTGTGCGTGTCCTTCTCGCGGTGCGTGTGTGCGTGTCCCTCTCGCGGTGTGTGTGTGTGTGTGTGTGTGCGTGTCCCTCTCGTGGTGCGTGTGTGCGTGTCCCTCTCGCGGTGTGTGTGTGTGTGTGTGTGTGTGTGCGTGTCCCTCTCGCGGTGTGTGTCCCTCCCTCGCTGTGCGCGTTTCCCTCCCTCCCTCATGGTGTTTGTGTGTGCGTGTCCCCCTCGCGTTGTGTGCGTGTCCCTCCCTCGCTGAATGTGCGTGTCCCCCTCTTGCTGTGAGTATGTGTATCCCTCTTGCAGTGTATGTGAGTGTCCTTCCCTCGCTGTGTGTGTGTGTGCGCGCGTGAGTATGTGTGTCCCTCCCTCGCTGTGTGTCTGCGTGTATCCCGTTAACTGTGTGCGTGTGTGCATGTCCCTCCCTCGCTGTGTGTGTGTCCCTCCCTTGCTCTTTGTGTATATCCCCCTCACTGTGTGTGCTCATCTCCCCATGCTGTGTGAGTGCATGACCCCCTTGATGTTTGTACGTGTGTCCCTCCCTCGCCTTGTCTGTGCATGTCCCCTCTCGCTGTGTGTGTTTGTGTATGTCGTCCCTCACTGTGCGTGTGCTTGTCCCTCCCTCGCTGTGCGTGTGCGTGTCCCTCCCTCGCTGTGCGTGTGCGTGTCCCTATCTCGCTGCGTGTCTCAGCCAGCCTCTCACTCGCTGTGTGTGTCCCTCGCTCGCTGTGTGTGTGTGTGCGTGCCCCTTCCTCGTTGTGTGTGTGTGTGCATGTCACTCCATCGCAGTGTGTGTATGTGTCTCACACCGTCACAGTATCTGTTTGTGTGTCCCCCCTTCACTGCGTGTCCCTAACTCGCTGTTTGTGTGTATGTGTCACTCCATCGCATTGTGTGCGTGTCCCTCCCTCGCGGTGTGTGTGTGTGCGTGTCCCTCCCTCGCTGTGTGTGCGTGTGTCCCTCCCTCGCTGTGTGTGTGTGTGTGTGTGTGTGTGTGTGTGTGTGGTCCCACCCTCGCTGTCTGTGTGTGTGCGTCTGCCTCCCTTGCTGTGTATGTGTGTCCTTCCCTCGTTGTGTGTGTTTGCATGTCCCTCGCTGTGTATGTGTCAGTTCCCCCCCCGTGTGTGTGTGTCCCTCTTGCTGTGCGTCTGTGTCCCTCCCACACTGTGTGTATGTCCTTCTCTCCCTTGCTCTGTGTGTGTGCGCGCGTGTCCCCCTCTTGCTCTGAGTATGTGTCTCCCTCTTGATGTGTATGTGAGTGTCACTCCTTCGCTGTGTGTGTGTGTGTCCCTCCCTCGCTGTGTGTGTGTGTGTCCCTCCCTCGCTGTGTGTATTTCCCTCCCTCCCTCGTGGTGTGAGTGTGTGCGTGTCCCTTCGCGGTGTGTGCGTGTCCCTCCCTCGCTGTGTGTGTGTCCGTGTCCCCCTCGCCGTGTGTGTTTCCCTCGCTCCCTCCCGGTGTGTGTGTGTGCTTGTCCCTCTCGTGGTGTGTGTGCGTGTCCCTCCCTCACTGTGTGTGTGTGTGTGCATGTCCCTCTCACAGTGTGTGTCCCTCCCTCGCTGTGTGTGTTTCCCTCCCTCCCTCGCTGTGTGTGTGTGCGTGTGTCCCTCCCTCGCGGTGTGTGTGTGTGCGTGTCCCTCCCTCGCTGTGTGTGTATGCGTGTCCCTCCCCCTCTGTGTGTGTGTGTGCGTGTCCCTCTCGCTGTGTGTGTTTCCCTCCCTCCCTCGCGGTGTGTGTGTGCGTGTCCCTCCCTCGCTGTGTGTGTGTGTGTCCCTCCCTCGCTGTGTGTGTGCATATCCCTCCCACGCTGTGTGTGTGTGTGCATGTCCCTCTCGCGGTGTGTGTCCCTCCCTCGCTGTGTGCGTTTCCCTCCCTCCCTCCCTCGTGGTGTGTGTGTGTGTGTGCGTGTCCCTCTCGCGGTGTGTGTGCGTGCGTGTCCCTCCCTCGCTCTGTGTGTGCGTGTCCCTTCCTCGCTGTGTGTGTGTGAGTGTCCCTCCCTTGCTGTGTGTGTGAGTGTCCCTCCCTTGCTGTGTGTGTTTCCCTCGCTCCCTCGCTGTGTGAGTGTGTGCATGTCCTTCTCGCGGTGTGTGTGTGTGTGAGTGTGCGTGTCCCTCTCGCGGTGTGTGTGTGCGTGTTTTTCTCGCAGTGTGTGTGTGTGTGTGCGTGTCCCTCCCTCGCTGTGTGTGTGTGTGCGTGTCCCTCCCTTGCTGTGTGTGTGTGTGCGCATGTCCCTCTCACGGTGTGTGTCCCTCCCTCGCTGTGTGTGTTTCCCTCCCTCCATCGCGGTGTGTGTGTGCGTGTCCATCCCTTGGTGTGTGTGTGTGTGTGTGTGTGCGTGTCCCTCCCTCGGTGTGTGTGTGTGCGTGACCCTCCCTCGGTGTGTGTGTGTGCGTGTCCCTCCCTCGCTGTGTGGGCGTGTCCCTCCCTCGCTGAGTGTGCGTGTCCCCCTCTTGCTGTGAGTATGTGTATCCCTCTTGCAGTGTATGTGAGTGTCCTTCCCTCACTGTGTGTGTGTGTGTGTGTGTGTGTGTGTGTGTGTGTGTGTGTGTGCACGCGCGTGAGTATGTGTGTCCCTCCCTCACTGTGTGTCTGCGTGTATCCCCTTAACTGTGTGTGTGTGTGCATGTCCCTCCCTCGCTGTGTGTGTGTCCCTCCCTTGCTCTTTGTGTATATCCCCCTTACTGTGTGTGCTCATCTCCCCATGCTGTGTGAGTGCATGACCCCCTTGATGTTTGTACGTGTGTCCCTCCCTCGCCTTGTCTGTGCATGTCCCCTCTCGCTGTGTGTGTTTGTGTATGTCGTCCCTCACTGTGCGTGTGCGTGTCCCTCCCTCGCTGTGCGTGTGCGTGTCCCTCCCTCGCTGTGTATGAGCGTGTCCCTATCTTGCTGCGTGTCTCAGCCAGCCTCTCACTCGCTGTGTGTGTCCCTCGCTCACTGTGTGTGTGTGCGCGTGCCCCTTCCTCGTTGTGTGTGTGTGCGTGTCCCTCCCTCGCTGTGTATGAGTGTGTCCCTCCCTCGCTGTGCGTGTGCGTGTCCCTATCTCGCTGCATGTCTCAGCCAGCCTCTCACTCGCTGTGTGTGTCCCTCGCTCGCTGTGTGTGTGTGTGCGTCTCCCTCCCTCGCTGTGTGTGTGTGTGCGTCTCCCTCCCTCGCTGTGTGTGTGTGTGCGTGCCCCTTCCTCGTTGTGTGTGTGTGCATGTCACTCCATCGCAGTGTGTGTATGTGTCTCACACCGTCACAGTATGTGTTTGTGTGTCCCCCCTTCACTGCGTGTCCCTAACTCGCTGTTTGTGTGTATGTGTCACTCCATCGCATTGTGTGCGTGTCCCTCCCTCGCGGTGTGTGTGTGTGCATGTCCCTCCCTCGCTGTGTGTGTGTGTGTGTGTGTCCCTCCCTCGCTGTGTGTGTGTGTGTTCCCACCCTCGCTGTCTGTGTGTGTGCGTCTGCCTCCCTTGCTGTGTATGTGTGTCCTTCCCTCGTTGTGTGTGTTTGCATGTCCCTCGCTGTGTATGTGTCAGTTCCCCCCCGTGTGTGTGTGTCCCTCTTGCTGTGCGTGTGTATGTGCTTGTCCCCCCTTGCTGTGTGTCTGTGTCCCTCCCACACTGTGTGTGCATGTCCTTCTCTCCCTTCCTCTATGTGTGTGTGCTTGTGCCCCCCTCTAGCTGTGAGTATGTATCCCTCTTGATGTGTATGTGAGTGTCACTCCCTCACTGTGTGTCAGTGTGTCCCTCCATAGCTGTGTGTGTGTGTGTGTCCCTACCTCGCTGTGTGTATTTCCCTCCCTCCCTCGTGGTGTGTGTGTGTGCGTGTCCCTCCCCCACTGTGTGTGCGCGTGTCCCTCTCGCTGTGTGTTTTTCCCTCCCTCCCTCACGGTGTGTGTGTGTGCGTGTCCCTCTCGCGATGTGTGTGTGTGTGTGTGTGTGCGTGTCCCTCTCGCGGTGTGTGTCCCTCCCTCGCTGTGTGCGTTTCCCTCCCTCCCTCACGGTGTTTGTGTGTGCGTGTCCCTCTCGCGGTGTGTGCGTGTCCCTCCGTCGCTGAATGTGCGTGTCCCCCTCTTCCTGTGAGTATGTGTATCCCTCTTGCAGTGTATGTGAGTGCCCTTCCCTCGCTGTGTGTGTGTGTGTGCGCGCGTGAGTATGTGTGTCCCTCCCTCGCTGTGTGTCTGCGTGTATCCTGTTAACTGTGTGCGTGTGTGCATGTCCCTCCCTCACTGTGTGTGTGTCCCTCCCTTGCTCTTTGTGTATATCCCCCTCACTGTGTGTGCTCATCTCCCCATGCTGTGTGAGAGCATGACCCCCTTGATGTTTGTACGTGTGTCCCTCCCTCGCCTTGTCTGTGCATGTCCCCTCTCGCTGTGTGTGTTTGTGTATGTCGTCCATCACTGTGCGTGTGCTTGTCCCTCCCTCGCTGTGCGTGTGCGTGTCCCTATCTCGCTGCGTGTCTCAACCAGCCTCTCACTCGCTGTGTGTGTCCCTCGCTCGCTGTGTGTGTGTGCGCGTGCCCCTTCCTCATTGTGTGTGTGTGCATGTCACTCCATCGCAGTGTGTGTATGTGTCTCACACCGTCACAGTATGTGTTTGTGTGTCTCTAACTCGCTGTTTGTGTGTATGTTTCACTCCATTGCATTGTGTGTATGTCTCTCTCTTGCTGTGTGTGTGCATGTCCCTCCTCGCTGTGTGTGTGTGTGTGTGTGTGTGTGTGTGTGTGTGTCCCTCCCTCGCTGTGTAAGTGCATGTGCTTCCCTCGCTGTGTGTGCATGTCCCTCTCTCATTGTGTGTGCACGTGTCACTCCCTTGCTGTGTGTGTGTGTCCCTCCCTTGTTCTTTGTGTATATCCTCCTCACTGTATGTGCGAATCTCCCCTCGGTGTGTGAGTGCATGCCCCCCCTTGCTGTGTGCGCGTGTGTCCCTCCCTCGCTGTGCCTGTGCATGTTCCCTCTCGATTTGTGTGCGTGTGTCCCTCTCAATTTCTGTGCACATGTCCCCCCTCACGGTGTGTCTGCATGTCCCTCTTTCCCTGTGTGTGTGCGTGTCCCTCCCTCGCTGTGTGTGCGTGCGTCCCTCCCTCGCTGTGTGTGTGTGTGTCCCTCCCTCGCTGTGTGTGTGTGTGTGTCCCTCCCTCGCTGTGTGTGTGCGTGTCCCTCCCTCGCTGTGTGTGCGTGCGTCCCTCCCTCGCTGTGTGTGTGTGTGTGTCCCTCCCTCGCTGTGTGTGTGTGTGTCCCTCCCTCGCTGTGTGTGTGCATGTCCCTCCCTCGCTGTGTGTGCGCGCGTCCCTCCCTCGCTGTGTGTGTGTGTGTGTGTGTGTGTGTGTGTGTGTGTGTGTGTGTGCCTCTTCCTCGCTGTTCGTGTGTACGTGTCACATCCTCACAGTATGTGTTTGTGTGTCCCCCCCTTCACTGCATGCCCCTCACTCGCTGTTTGTGTGTGTGTCACTCCATCGCATTGTGTGTATGTGTCTCTCTCTTTCACTATGTGTGCACGTGTCCCTCCCTCCCTCTGTGTGTGTGTTTGCATGCATGTCCCTCCCTCTGTGTGTGTGTGTGTGTAAGTGTGTCTCCCTCCCACAATGAGAGTGTGTGGGTCCCCCTCGCTCTGTGCGTGTCCCCCTCACTGTATCTGTGTGTGTGTGTCCGTCCTTCCCTCGCTGTGCGTGCGTGTGTCTCCACCTCACTGTGTGTGCGTGCATCCCTCTCTTGCTCTGTGTGTGTGTGTGTGTGTGTGTGTGTGTGTGTGTGTGTGTGTGTCTTGCTGTGCGTGTGTGTGCGTGGCCCTCCCTCGCTGTGTGTGCATGTGTCTCCCCCTCGCTGTGTGTGCGTGTGTCCCTCTCTTGCTCTCTGTGTGTCTGTGTCTGTGTCTGTGTGTTTGTGTATGTGTCCCTCCCTCGCTGTGCGTGTGTGTTCCTCTCTCACTGTGTGTCTGCGGGTAACCCCCTCACTGTGTGTGTTTGCGTGTCGTTCCCTCGCTGTGTGTATCCCACGCTCGCCGTGTGTGCACGTGTCCCTCCCTCGCTTTGCGTGTGTGTTTCCGTCCCGTGTGTGTGTCCATGCATGCGTGTGCATGTCCCTCCCTTGCTCTGTGTTTGTGTGAATGTGTGCGTGTCCCTCCCTCGCTTTGTGAGTCCGTGTGTCCGTCCCTTGTGTGTGTGTTCCCTTGCCGTGTCTGTGTGTCCCACCCTTGCCGTGTGTGTGTGTGTGTGTGCCCCCTCTCAATTTCTGTGCACATGCCCTCCCCCTCGACATGTGTGTGTCCCTTCATTCACTGTACATGTGTGTGTGTCCCTCCCTCGCTCTGTGTGTGTGTGTGTTTGTATGTGTATCCCTCCCTCGCTGTGTGTCTGCGGGTAAACCCCTAACTGTGTGTGTTTGTATGTCGCTCCCGTGCTGTGTGTGCACACGTCTGTCCCTTTGTGTGTGTGTGTGTGTGTGTGTGTATGTGTGCGTGTCCCTCCCTTGCTTTGCATGTATGTGTCCCTGACCCTCACTGTGTGTATCCCTCCCTCGCCATGTGTCTGCTTGTACCCCCTCACTGTGTGTATGTGCATGTCCCTCCATCGCTTTGTGTGTGTGCCCCCTCTCAATTTATGTGCACATGCCCTCCCCCTCGCGATGTGTGTGCTTGTCCCTCCTTCATTGTGTGTCCCTCTCTCGCTATGTATATGCGTGTTCCTCCCACACTGTGTGTGTCCATGCTCCCTCCCTCGCTGTGTCTCAGCGTGTCCCTCCCTCCCTCTGTGTGTGTGTGTCCCTCCCTCACTGTGTGTGTGTCTCTCACTCTCTGTGTATGTGCGCATGCATGTCCTTACCTCACTGTGTGCATGTCCTTCCCTCGCTGTGTCTGTGTGTGTGTGTCCCTTCACTGCGTGTCCCTTCCTCACTGTGCGTGCGTGTGTTCTCCCTCGTGTGTGTGTGTGTCCCTCCCTTGCTGTGTATGTGCAAGTCCCTCCCTTGCTGTGCATGTGTGAGTTTCCCCCCTTGCTCTGTGTGTGTGTGTGTGTGTGTGTGTGTGTGTGTGTGTGTGTGTGTGTGTGTGTGTCCCTCTCTCACTGTGTGTGTCTGTGTTTGTGTGCTTCCTCATGTGCATGTTGCTCCCTCACTCTGTGTGTGTGTGTGTGTGTGTGTGTGTGTGTGTTGCTCCCACGCTGTCGGTGTGTGTGTGACCCTCCCTCGCTCTGTGTGTGTGTGTGCTCATCCTCGTTGTCTGTGTGTGTGCGTGTCCCTCCCTTGCTGTGTGCGTTTGCATGTTTTTCCCTCGCTGTGTATGTGTGAGTTACACCCTTGCTCTGTGTGTGTGTGTGTGTGCCCCTCTCTCGCTGTGTGTCTGTGTTTGTGTGCTTGGGCATGAGTGTGTCCTTCCCTCGCTGAGTGTGCGTGTCCCCCTCTTGCTGTGAGTATGTGTGTCCCTCTTGCAGTGTATGTGAGTGTCCTTCCCTCACTGTGTGTGTGTGTGTGTGTGTGTGTGTGTCCCTCCTTCGCTTTGCGTGTGTGTCCCCATCCCTCGCAGTGTGTGTGTCCCTCCCTCGCCGTGTGTCTGCGTGTATCCCCCTCACTGTGTGTGAGTGTGTCGCTCCCTCGCTTTGTGTGTGTGTGTGTGTCCCTCCCACGTTGTATGTGTCCATGCTCCCTCCCTCGCTGCGTGTTTCAGTATGTCCCTCCCTCACTGTGTGTGTGTCCCTCGCTCTTGTGTATGTGTGTGTGCATGTCCTTCCCTCGCTGTGAGTGTGTGTCCCTTCCTCGCTGTGTATGTGTGAGTTACCCCCTTGCTCTGTGTGTGTGTCCCTCTTGCTGTGCGTGTGTTTGTGTGGCCCTCCCTCGCTGCGTGTGCATGTGTCTCCTCCTCGCTGTGTGTGTGCGTGTCCCTCTCTTGTTTTGTGTGTGTGTGTGTGTTTGTTTGTGTGCGTGCCCCTCTCTCGCTGAGTGTCTGTGTCTGTGTTTATGTGCTTGAGCATGAGCGTGTCCATCCCTCGCTGTGTGTACGTGTCCCCTCTCGCTGTGAGGATGTGTGACCCTTTTACAGTGTATGTGAGTGTCCTTGCCTCGCTGCGCGTGTGTGTGTGTGTGTATACGTGTGTCCCTCCCTCGCTGTGTATGTGTGAGTTTCCCCCCTTGCTCTGTGTGTGTGTGCGTGTGTGTGTGTGTGTGTGTGTGTACGTGTGTGCTTGGCCCTCCCTCGTTGTGTGAGCATGTGTCTCCCCACTCGCTGTGTGTGTGCGTGTCCCTCTCTTGCTCTGTGTGTGTGTGTTTGTGTGTGTACGTGTGTACTTGGCCCTCCCTCGTTGTGTGAGCATGTGTCTCCCCACTCGCTGTGTGTGTGCGTGTCCCTCTCTTGCTCTGTGTGTGTGTGTTTGTGTGTATCCATGTCCCTCACAGGCTGAGTGTGTGTGTGTGTGTGTGTGTGTGTGTATATATACGTGTGTCCCTCCCTCGCTGTGTATGTGTGAGTTTCCCCCCTTGCTCTGTGTGTGTGTGTGTGTGTGTGTGTGTGTACGTGTGTACTTGGCCCTCCCTCGCTGCGTGTGCATGTGTCTCCTCCTCGCTGTGTGTGTGCGTGTCCCCCCCTTGCTGTGTGTGTGTGTGTCCCTCCCTCGCCATGTCTGTGTGTGTCCCCTCTCGCTGTGTGTGCCTGCCCCCTCTCAATTTCTGTGTGCATGCCCTCCCCCTCGCCGTGTGTCTGCTTGTCCATCCTTCCCTGTGTATGCGCGTGTCCCTCCCTTGCTGTTTATGTGCGCGTCCCTCTCTCTCTCTGTGTTTGTGTATATCCCTCCCTCACTGTGTGTGTGCGTGTCCTCCCTCACTGCGTGTGTGCATGTCCCTCCCTCTGTGTGTGTGTGTGTCCCTCCCTCCCTGGCTGTGTGTGTGCGTGTCCCCCTTTTGCTGTGAGTATGTGTGTACCTCTTGCAGTGTATGTGAGTGTCCCACTCTCGCTGTGTGTGTGTGTGTGTATGTATGCATGTCAATTCCTCACTGTGCCTGTGCGTCCCTCCCACGCAGTATGAGTTTGTGTGTGTCCCTCCATGGCTTTGTGTGTGTGTGTGTGTCCCTCTTGCTGTGTGTGTGCATGTTCTTCCTTCCCTCACTGTGTGTGTTTGTGTGTGTGTCACATTCTCACTGTGTATGTGTATGTTTTACTCCCTCGCTGTTTGTGTGTCCCTCGTTCGCTCTGTGTGTGTGTGTGTGTGTGTGTGTGTGTGTGTGTGTGTGTGTGTGTGTGTCCCTCCCTTGCTCTTTGTGTATATCCCCCTCGCTGTGTGAGTGCATGTCCCCCCTTGCTGTGTGAGCGTGTGCCCCTCCCTCGCCGTGTCAGTGCGTGTCCCCCCTCACTGTGTGTGCGTGCCCTCTCTCACTTTCTGTGCACATTTCCTCCCCCTTGCCGTGTGTGTGTGTGTGTGTGTGTGTGTGTGTTTGTATGTGCGCGCGTGTCCAATCCCTCGCTGTGTGTGTGTGCGCGCGTGCGTGTCCTTCACTTGCTGTGTATGTGTGTGTCCCTCCCTCGCTCTCTGTGTGTGTGTGTGTGTGTGTGTGTGTGTGTGTGTGTGTGTGTGTGTGTGTGTGTGTGTCTCCCTCGCTGTGTATGTGCATGTCCCTCCCTCTCTGTGTGTGCATGTCCCTCCCGCACTGTTTGAGCATGTCCTTCCCTCCCTAGCTCTGTGTATGTGTGTGCGTGTCCCTCCCTCGCTGTGTGTGCATGTCCCTCCCTGGATGTGTGTGCGCGTATCACTCCCTTGCTGTCTGTGTGTGTCCATCCCTTGTGTGTGCGTGTCCCTCCCTTGCTGCGTGTGTCTGTGTTTGTGTGCTTGCGTGTGTCCCCCTCTTGCTGTGAGTATGTGTGTCCCTCTTGCAGTGTATGTGCATGTCCCACCCTCGCTTTGTGTGTGTGTGTCCCTCTTGCTCTGTGTGCGCATGTCACTCCCTCGCTCTTTGTGTGTGTGTGTGTCCCTTGTGTGTGTGTGTCCCTCCATTGCTCTTTGTGTATATCCCCTCACTGTGTGTGCGCTTCTCCCCTCGCTGTCATTGCATGCCCCCCTCGCTATGTGCGTGTGTCCCTCCCTTGCCATGTCTGTGCGTGTCCTCTCTCGCTGTGTGTTCCTATCCCCTCTCAATTTCTGTAAACATGCCCTCCCCCTCGCCATGTGTGTGCTTGTCCCTCCTTCCCTGTGTGTGTGTGTCCCTCCCTTGCTGTGTGTCTTTGTGCATGTCCTTCCCTCGCTGTGTTTGTGTGCCCCTCCCACCTCCCACGCTGTGTGTGCATGTCCTTTCCTCCCTCACTCTATGTGTGTGTGTGTGTGTGTGTGTGTGTGTGTGCGTGCATGCGTGTCACTCCCTCGTGTGTGTGTATGTGTCCCTCCCTTGCTGTGTGTGTGTGTGTGTGTCTCCCTCCCTCGCTGTGTGTGTGTGTCCCTCTCTCGCTGTGTGTGTGTCCCTCCCTCGCTGTGCGTGTGTGTGTGTGTCCCTCCCTCGCTGTGTGTCCCCGGGTAACCTCCTCACTGTGTGCAGTGCGCATATCCCTCCCTCGCTGTACGTATGCATGTCCCTCCCTCGCTATGTGTGTGTGTGTGTCCCTCCCTCGCTGTGTGTCTGCGGGTAACCCCCTCACTGTGTGTGTTTGCATATTGCTCCCTTGCTCTGCGTGTCCCTCCCTCGCTGTGTGTGCACGTGTCCCTCCCTTGCTGTGTGTGTGTGTGTGTGTGTGTGTGTGTGTGTGTGTGTGTGTATCTTTGTGTGTCCCTCCCTCGCTTTGCATGTGTGTGTCCGTCCCTTGTGTGCATGTGTGCATGTCCCTCGCTTGCTCTGTGTTTGTGTGTGTGTGTGTCCCTCCCTCGCTTTGCGTGTGTGTGTGTCCGTCCTTTGTGTGTGAGTGTGTGACCACCTTGATGTGTGCGTGTGTCACACCCTTGTCATGTCTGTGTGTCCCCTCTCGCTGTGTGTGTGTCCCTCCCTCGCTGTCTGTGTACGTGTATTCCCCTCACCGTAAGAGTGTGTGTTTGTCCCTCCCTCGCTGTGTGTTCGCGTCTCTCCCTTGTTCTGTGTGTGTGTATGTGTGCGCGTCCCTCCTTTGTTTTACGTGTGTGTGTCCCCGTCCCTCGCTTTGTGTATGTGCGCATCCCTCCCTCACTGTATGTGCGCATGTCCCTCACTCGCTGTGTGTGTGTGTGTGTCCCTCCCTCGCTGTGTGTGTGCGTGTCCCTCCCACGGTGTGTATGTGCATGTCCCCTCCCTCACTGCGTTTCTCAGTGTGTCCCTCCCTCGCTGTGTCTTGTGTGTGTGTGTGTGTGTGTGTGTGTCCCTTCGCTGCGTGTGTGTGTGTGCGCGTCCCGCCTTGCTGTGTGTGTGTGTCCCTCCCTCCCTCGCTGTGTGTGTGTGTCCCTCCCTCCCTCGCTGTGTGTATGTGTCCCTCCCTTGCTTCGTGTGTGCTTGTGTCCCTCCCTCGATTTGCATGTGTGTGTCCTTCCCTTGCTGTGTGTCTGCGGGTATCTCCCTCACTGTGTGTGTTTGCGTGTCGCTCCCTTGGTGTGTGTGTTGTGTGTGTGTGTGTGTCCGTGTCCGTGTCCGTGTCCAAAATTTGCACCATCAGTGAATCAGCCATCATAAATTGACTGTGGTATTCAGGAATGTGTGGTTTAAGTAAGTTCACCACGAGAAATGCAGGGTTTAATCTATAGGTAGAGGGATGGGTCTGGGTAGGATGCTCTTCAGAGATTTGGAATGGACTGGTTGGGCCGAATGGCCTGGTTGCACACGATGGCGATTCTATTCAGGTTATTGTCCAGCCCTGTCAACCATCCCCATCTCTTACACCTTGCCTTATCCCCAATATTCTACTTATCACTGTAATCTCCCCCAGACTCTAAAACACTCCTTGTCTATGTAACCTTCTCCAGTCCTTAGAAAGATTGATATGTCTGTCACCTCTTCCTACTTTTAGAACCCTCCCTATAACTATTACCATTTGGTACAGCACTCCCAATCATTGTTCCCTCTTGAAACTCCCATAAACATTTGTGTCTCTGAAAACGTATCTGGACTGTCTCAACTTCCCTTTGACAGTTACATGCTGAGACCTGCTCTATTTCAGTGAAGTAATTAAGTCTTGGCAACACTCACTGTTATAATCTCCCTCCAGCCTAACAGCACTGAGGATCTGGAGAAGCTCTTTTCAACCCGACAGCCATCTCTGTGTCTGTAATCTCCTCCACTCCCCATAATACATTCTCTCTGAGCTCCTCTGTAGTCCACTAAACACTCCCTAACACTGTCTGTATCATTGTACCCTTCTCCAAAAACACAACCTTCCCTATCTGTGTAAATCCCTACACCGGTCCCTGTCCCTCTCAGCTCCGTCTAACAATACAACCCTCCATGTCTGTGTATTCACCTTCAGTCCCTACTCACCTCCCTATCTGTGTAACCTTCTCCATGCATTTTTGCTTCAGTCTCTTCAACTGTCCCTGTCAGTGTAACCTCTTCCAGACGCGAAAACTCTCCTCTTTTTGACTTACTCAGACCACACAACCCTCACTATCTATAACCTACTCCTGTCTGAGAAACCTACCTCTGCAAACTGCTCCAACTCTTCAACTCTCCATAAGATCCTGCAGCTCTTACATCCCTCCCTATCTACCAAATCTCTTCTATTCCCTAAACACCAACAGTCTGTGGAGACCCGACCACCATCCCTATCAGTGTAATCCTCTCAGGTCTCTGCAGTATTCCTGATCTGTCGAACTCACTCCATGCCTGTGCCTCTCCCAATCCAGTCCCTACAAAACCCACTATCTATTTAACACCCTCCTGTCACTATCACCCCCATGTCAATGTAAGCTCCTCCTGTGTCTCCACCATCTACCCATCTCCATAACCTTGTCCAGCTCTATCTGTTTAAACGTCACCCTCCCCTACAACTTCCTCCTGTTTGTGCTATGCTCCCTTATCTGCGAAACTGTTTCTGACCAAAATTGTTATCCCAGTCTCTGAAAAGAAATCCAGATTCCACAGCCTCCATAACCCCCAGAACCTAAGCCTTCCTATGTCTATAAACATCTTCAGTCACGACTATCCTGCATATCTCTGTTTGTTCTTCCAGTCGATACAAACCTCTTTATCTCTATAATCTGCTCAGCTCCCTAAAACAGTCCCTGTCTGTGATCCAGCCCTGTCCTACAAACATCCTTATCCCTGTAAACTTCTCTATCCCTCCCAACATTCCCATCTCCATGAGCCCGTCAGCCCTACAGCTCTCCACATTTCTGTAACCTCCTGTGGGTCTATGGTCCTTCCTCCCTGTGAAACCACCTCCAGTCCCCACGTCCCTCCCAATCTGGGTCCTCTGCTCCAGATCAGACCATTGCTGTCTCTGTAAACACCTCCGCCCCTGACAACTCTTCCCATTTGTGTAACCTCGTTCAGACCCCATACTCTCCAGCTTCCTGCATCCTCTTCCTGCCATTGCAACCAAAACCACAGGTTTATGTAATATCCACCAGTGCTTAAACCTCCCTGACTCAGTAACCTTTTGCAGCCCTAACAAACCACCTAAACTATGAAACCTCTCATTTCCCTACAATCCTCCCTCCCTCTCTCCCTCCTCAAATGCCTTCATCACTATGAAACCTCACAATTACTGAAGCTTCCTTTTGGCATTGCAAGCCTCCTAATGTCTGCAAAATCCTCCTGATATCCCTCCCTATCTCTGTAACCTTCACCACCCTCCAGTGCCCTTCTGGGGAACGTGGCAGAGGAGGGAAGATGTGTAAAGTCCGAGCCATGTTACGGAGGCAGAATTCTGGGAATTACAGATTTGGTCTAATGTTTGTGGTGTGCAGATTATTGGTGAGGACTCTAAAGACAGGATTTATGACGACTTGGAAAACGAGAGTTATATTAGCCACAGTCAGTATGGGTTTGAGAGGGGTCAGGTCATGCCTCACAAACCTTATTGAATTCTTTGAGGATATGGCAGAATATGTTGATGGCTCATTCAGAAAAGAAGGATGATTGGGATACAGGGAAATCTGTCTGTCTGGATGCAGGATCGGAGGGCCCAGAGAAGACAGAGTATAGCAGCAGATGGGCACTATTGAGCCTGGAGCTCAGTGACCAGTGGGGTTCTGTAACAATCGGCTCTGGGACTCTGCTCTCTGTGATTTTTGTAAATGACTTGGATGTGGATGTTGGAGAGTGGGTTAGTAAGTTTGCCAATAACGTGAAGGTTGGTGGAGTGGTGGGTAATGTGGGAGGGCTGTTGTAGGTTGCAATGGGACATTGACAGGACCCAGAGTTGGGCTGGAAGTGGCAGATGGAGTCCAATCTGGAAAAGTGTGAAGTGATTCATTCTGGAAGGTCGAATTTGAAAACAGAATACAGGGTGAAAGGCAGAATACTTGGCAGTGCGGAGAGACAGAGATCATGGGGTCCGTGTTCACAGATCCCTCAAAATCGCCACGCACGTTGGTAGGGTTGTTAAAAAGGCATATGTTGTGTTGGCTCCCCTTAGAAGGGGATTGACTGTTGGAGCCGTGAGGTTTTGCTGCATCTTTATAGCGTCCCGGTGAGACCACACTTGGAATATTGTGTTCAGTTCTAGTCCCCTGTTTACAGGAAAGCTGTGCACGTTTTAGAGAGTGTACACAGGAGATTTACCAAGATGCTGCCTGGAATGGAGGGCAGTTCTTATGAAGAAAGGTTGAGGGAGCTAAGGCTTTTTTCATTGGAGAAGGGGGCGGGGCGACTTTGTGGAGGTGAACAAGTTGATAAGAGGCACAGAGTGAGTGAATATTCAGAGGCGTTTCCTCCTATGGCATAAATGGCTATTACAGGGCGACATAATTTTCAGGTGAATGGAGGATGGATAAGAGGATAGAGAATGGTAGGTGGTTGGATGGATTGCCAATGGTGGTAGTAAAATTAGACACATCCAGGACATTTAATAGACTCTTGGACAGACACATGGATAATAGTAAAAAGAAGGGTATGTAGTATACTTTGATCTTACAGTTGGATAAAAGGTTGGCATGAAACCATGGCCAAAGGGTCTTGGGCTGAACTGTTCTGCGTTCTGTGTTCTGGATTGTAAACTGGGTAATAAGCTCAGATCAGTGTAAAAGGATATGGCATTCAGGAGGAGCTAGTCCACTGGATACAAAAATTACTTGATGGTTGTAGACAGAGGGTGATGGGAGACATGTTGTTTTTCTGACTGGAGGCATGGGACCAGCCGTGGAGTGGGTCCCCTGTTGTTTGTCATTTGGATAAATGGTTTAGATGGGAATATTGGTTTCCTGGTAAGTAATTGTTTTGAGTGACACTGAGATTGGTGGGAAAGTGGACAGTGAAGAAGGTTATCTATGATACAACAGGATGAACAGTACTGCTGGGATAGTGGGCTGAAGAATAGCAGATGGAGTTTAATTAGATAAAGGTGAGGTGTTCCATTTTGGTGAAACAAACCAGGGTGGGACTTGTACAGTTAATGTTCGGGCCCTGGGTAGTGTTTTCAGTCAGTGACCCAGGGATGCAGGGACACAGTTCTTTGAATGTGGTGTCCCAGGTAGACAGGCTGGTGAAGCAGGCCTTTGGGATGATTATCTTCATTGGGGAGAGCATTAAGTGTAAGAGTTGGAATGTCATGTTGTGGCTGTAAAAGACATTGGTGAGGCCACCATAAAAACATTGTTGATCAGTCGGAAGAACTCATCTAGTTCACAAACCTCCTTTAGGGAAGGACATCAAATATTCTAACCTGGTCTGGCCGACATGTGACTCCAGACACACAGCAATATGGCTGACTCTGAGCAACCCTCTGGGTAATTAGCAGAGGGGCAAAGAATGTTGTTCCAGGCAGTGACACCCACATCCCATGAATGAATAAATAAAAATACCTATGTCCCTCCATCCCTCTGCAAACCCCTCCAGCTGCAGCAATCCGTCCTGGCTTTGTAACACCCTGACCACTCTCTGTAACACTCTCACCACCTCCAGCACCTTCACCTCTCCCTGTTCCTATTGTGTCAATGAACCCTGACCATGGCTCCCCTTCCCACAGCCCTCCTCCTGCGAGCAGACCCATTGCAATCCATTAACATTTACTCCTAAAACACTCTCTCACTTCAGGATTTTAAGTACTTTTTGGTGATCTTCTCAGCCTCAGAATCTAGTGTGATCCCTTTTGTCCTGAGTGAGGGATCAGTGGGAATTTCTTGCTGAGGTTTTTACTGTTTCAATCGAATGTCCTTTTGTTGAGTATTTTGCACTGTCCCTTCAAATGATTTCCACTGTCCATTTACAGACACATGTTTCAGTATGTTTCGCCTGTTTACCTTGGTCAGTTCTCCTCTCAAACTCATGTAATTGGCTATTTTTGTTTTTAGTTGTAGCTTGTCGTTTCTGTGATTCACTTTAAATCTTTATATTTCTTTAAACTGCACTTTATCACAATTTCCCAGAGGATCTCTCCAGGTGACATTACTCATTCATTACGTTTCATTACACGGTCGCTCTGAGATAGTTATGTCCCTTAACAGTTGCACAATGTGTTTTTCAAAGAAACACTTAAAAAAAATTCACCGAACTCCTTCCAATATCAATGTTGACCGTGTGATTGTCCCAGATTATACAAATATTGAAGATTTCCAAAATTATCACAATGCCTTTGTTAAAAAATTCCAATGAGTTCCTGTTTAATGCAGTGATGTGCAATGAAATGCTGTTTGGTGGCTAAAACTGTTCTTCTGCTTGTGTTCTTAGCAAGTAGTAGCCAGAATTTACATTCAGACTGATCTACTTCATGACCTAAGGCCAAATACTTTCTCTGTAATGCCTTTGTTATCCATTACTGTTAGCGTTGCCCATTTTGCCTGAGTTTTCACAAGATTACGAACCACTGAATATTTTTGTTCACCCTGTATCCATGTCTCCCTGGTGTCTAAATCTCTTTTATCTCTGTGTCACAAATCCATCGACCATATTGCAGCAACTTTGTCCATTCAAAAAAAAACGTAATATACTCTCTTCCACAATTTTTTGTAACCAATCTATTTGCTGATGTACAATTTCAGTTAAACTCTGTCCCATCCTGTTCCTTTCTGCTTGTCTTCAGCCACATTCCCATGCTGTTTCATTGCTTCACCTTTTCCCTTTGGATTTGGAAAGCTCCTTTCACCTGCATCCTCTCTGTCAGTTTAATGCCCTGCCCATAAACCTACCGACATGATTGGCCAGGACACTGGTCCCAGCACAGTTCCAGGGGAACCATCCTAATAGATGTTTTTAAAATCAGGTATGGGAAGTGTGAGTCTCTGACTGACCAGCCTTTCTTGCCCAGTCCCAGAAGCCCTTGAACTGAGTAACTTGCACGGCCATTTCAGAGGGGAATTGAGAGGCAAACCCTTTGCTGTGGGGATGTCGTGCAGACCACGTGAGGATGGGCAGATGTCCTTCTCTAAAGGACAAGTGTTTGGATTTGTTCTACATCAGTAATGGTTTCATACTTATTTGTGGGTTGTTAATTATTATTTTTAAAATTATTGATTTCAAATGTCTCCTTTTCAGATGGCGGGATTCAATCCTGCCTCCCCTGAACATTAGCTGAGGTTTTGGATACATTCCCTCGCAATAATACCACTTGGCCATTACTTCACCTGCTCACTGGGTGCTCATCCCTGAGCACTGATACCAGGGCCTCATGAAGCTAAACCCATTCTTCCAACATAACTGTGTGATCCTGACATCTTCCAACTATCTGGGACTATTACCTTAATATCACTCCATTTTCCAGATCTCTGTGGGACTCAGTGCCATTCTCCATGTGTAACCCTCAATGCATCTGTTTAATTTCCCATTCTGTCTATTTCTCTGTCTCCTGTAGGTACTCAGGAAAGTCCTGACTCAATAGCCTTCCCAGCTGCTGGGTGGATCGTCCCATCACCTCATTGAACGCAGTTGGTCTGCCAGAGAGAGACAAAGGGAAAGGAGATCTGGAGCCTTCAATAATTCCTGTAGTGAAGTAAGGTCACCCACAGTGCACAGAGCAAAGAACAATGAGAGGGCTCCAAACATCTGTTAACACAACATGACATAGATACAGTGCTGGAGGGGAGCACAGTACACACACACCCCAGGCTCAATCCCCACCCCAATGTAAGTTCTGTTATATTAAAACTCACTACTCTACAACAGTCTATCTGTGGCATGTCTTGTGGTCCAGTGTCTTCAATAATTTTTAATTCCTATAACAGATCCTATCACTGTAACGTCCTCCCTTCCCGATAGTCCCTCCACAAATTTGAAATGTACTGCATTCCAGACTACCATCCCTATGCCTGTAACTTGGTTCAGTGTCTACAACATGCCTTATCTCGGTAGTCTCCTCCTCCAATAAGGTAAAAACAAGGACTGCAGATGCTGGAAACCAGAGTCTAGATTAGAGTGGTGCTGGAAAAGCACGGCAGGTCAGGCAGCATCTGAGGAGCAGGAAAATCGGTGTTTCGGACAAAAGCCCTTCATCAGGAACAGAGGCCGGGTGCCTGCAGAGTGGGGAGATAAATGAGACGGGGGTGGGGATGGGGAGGAAAGTGGCATAGAGTACAATAGGTGAATGGGGTGGGGAAGAAGGTGATAGGTCAGAGTGGAGGATGGGGGAAGGTAGTAAAGAGTACAATGGGTGAATGGGGGTGTGGATGGGGGTGATTGGTCAGAGACGAGGGTGGAGTGGATAGGTGGGAAGGGAGATAGGCTATTAGGACAGGTCATGAGGGCGGTGCTGAGCTGGAAGTCTGGAGGTGGGGTGAGATGGGGGAAGGGGAAATGAGGAAACTGGTGAAGTCCACATTGATGCCCTGGGGTTGAAGTGTTCCGAGGCGGAAGGTGAGGCGTTCTTCCTCCAGGCTTCGGGTGGTGAGTAAGTGGCGGTGGAGGAAGCCCAGGACCTGCATGACCTCGGCAGAGTTGGAGGGGGAGTTGAAATGTTGGGTCACAGGGCGGTGGGGTTGATTGGTGCGGGTGTACCAGAGATGTTCCCTAAAGTGCTGTGATAGGAGGTGTCCAGTTTCCCCAATGTAGCGGAGACCGCATCGGGAGCAACGGATACAATAAATGATATTGGTGGATGTGCAGGTAAAACTTTGGATGTGGAAGGCTCCTTTGGAGCCTTGGAGGGTGGTGAGGGGAGAGGTGTGGGCGCAGGTTTTGCAATTCCTGCAGTGGCAGGAGAAGGTGCCAGGAAGGGAGGGAGGGTTTTTGGGGGGCGTGGAACTGACCAGGTAGTCATGGAGGGAATGGTCTTTGCGGAAAGTGAAGAGGGGTGGGGAGGGAAATATATCCCTGGTAGTGGGGTCCGTTTGGAGGTGGCGGAAATGGCGGCGGATAATTTGGTTTTTGCAAAGGTTGGTAGGTTGGTAGGGTGGAAGGTGAGCACCAGGGGCGTTCTGTCCTTGTTTCGGTTGGAGGGGTGGGGTTTGAAGGCAGAGGTGTGGGATGTGGACGAGATGCTTTGGAGGGCATCTTTAACCACGTGGGAAGGGAAATTCCGATCTCGAAAGAAGGAGGCCATCTGGTGTGTTCTGTGGTGGAACTGGCCCTCCTGGGAGCAGGTACGGCAGAGGATTTGGGAATAGTGGTTAGGAATTTTGTAGGCGGTAGGGTGGGAAGATATGTAATCGAGGTAGCTGTGGGAGTCAGTAGGTTTGTAAAAAATGTCAGTATCAAGTCAATTGTCATTAATGGGGATGGAGAGGTCCAGGAAGGGGAGGGAAATATCAGAGATGGTCCAGGTAAATTTAAGGTCAGGGTGGAAAGTGTTTGTGAAGTTGATGAATTGCTCAAACTCCTCGAGGGAGCACGAGGTGGTGCCAATGCAGTCATCAATGTTGCGGAGGAAGACGTGGGGAGTGGTCCTGGTGTAACTACGGAAGATGGTCTGTTCTACATAGCCAACAAAGAGACAGGCATAGCTGGGACACTTATGGTGCCCATGGCTACCCCTTTGGTCTGGAGGAAGTGGGAGGATTTGAAGGAAAAATTGTTAAGGGTGAGGACAAGTTCAGCTAAACGAATGAGAGTGTCGGTGGAAGGGTACTGTTGTGGCTTAGAGGTCCTGGTTATGGTGGATGGAGATGTAGAGGGATTGGATATCCATTGTGAAGATGAGGCATTGGGGGCTGGGGAAACGGAAGTCTTGGAGGAGTGGAGGTTGTGAGTGGTGTCTCGAACGGATGTGGGTCGTTCCTGAACTGGGGGATAGGACAATGTTGAGGTAGGCAGACATGAGTTCGGGTGGGGTAGGAGAATGCTGAGAGAATGGGTCGGCCAGGGTGGCCTGGCTTGTGGATCTTGGGAAGGAGGTAGAACCGGGCAGTGGGGGATCCCGGACAATGACGTTGGAAGCTGTGGCTGGGAGATCTCCTCCTGAGGTGATGAGGTTCTGTATGCTCTGGGAGATGACGGTTTGGTGATGGGAGGTGGGTCATGGTAGAGGGGCTGGTAGGAGGAGGTGTCTTCAAGTTGGCATCATGGCTTCAGCAGTATGGAGGTCAGTGCACCAGACTAGCACAGCACCCCCTTTATCTGCTGGTTTGATGGTGAGGTCGGTATTGGAGCAGAGGAAGTGGAGGGCTGCACGTTGTGAGGGTGAGAGGTTGGAGAGGGGGAGGGGGAGATAGGTTGAGGCGGTTAATGTCTCGGTGGAAGTTGGAAATGAAGAAATCGAAGACCGGTAATAGGCCAGCGTGGGGTATCCAGGTGGATGGAGTGTAATGGAGGCCGGCAAAGGGGTCCTCAGAAAATAGGTGGGAGTCTTCATTGGAAAAGTAAGCTCTGAGGCGGAGGCGGTGGAAGAAGTGTTCGATGTCACGGCGTGTATTAAATTCATTGATGTGTGGACGGATGGGGATAAAGGTGAGGCCTTTGCTGAGGACTGATCATTCATCCTCAGTGAGGGGGAGGTCAGGGGGATGGTGAAAACTCGGCAGGACTGGGAGCTGGGACCAAGCGTAAGTGTGGAGCTGGGGGAGGCGACGGAGCCTGTAACTGGAGTGGGTGTGGTGTTAGGGGGAATGGGGGTTGAGTCATGAGCAGGGGTGGGGTTCCCCTCAGGGTTCTGGGGGCAGGGATGGTGACGGTGGGACCTGGGGGTGGTGTCAGTAGAATGCAGATGAGTGGCGTTGGTGGGGGCAGAAGTGGTGGCAAACACGGCAGTGGGGGGGGGGCGTGGAAATCACTGACTGTGTGACATCAGCGATGATGTGAGGGGCGGAAGTGATGTCACTTGTGGTGTATGAGGAATTGTGAGGGACTGAAATGGCATTTACTTTATTTTAACCAATAATTTCCTGTCACAAATCTGTTTGACAATGTCGTATATTAATTAAACTCAGTCCCTTACTGTTTCTTTCTTTTGGTCTTCATTCACATCTCCATGGTGTTCCAATATTTCAACCTTTCTCTTTGGACTTGGGAATTTCCATTCACCTCAGACCTGTCCCCCTCCTCATCTGTGTCCGTTTATAACACACTGCATAGTCCTGGTACCAGAGGAGCCTATCCCAATAAAATAGCTCAGTCCTCCCTGAGTATTGGTAGCAGTGCTCACTGGTCAGAACCACTTCTGATGATACCATTGTGTGATCCTGATACATTCCTGCACTCTGCTGATATCACTGTCTCTCTCCATGTGGTATCCCTCACTGTGTGGGTCTAATTGCTGCCTCTGTCAGTGTCTCTCACTCTTGCAGCTCCTCCAGATCCTGAGCCAACAGCATTCTCCACTCCAGAGGGAAGCAACTGCACAGGCCATGGATGGAGACTGGGAATTTCCATATCTCCGTGGGACTCCGTGCCATTCTCCATGTGTAACCTTCATTTCAGCAGTGTAATTTACCATTCTGTCTATTTTCCTGTCTCCTGTAAGTATTCCTGATGCCCCCGACTCAGCAGAATTCCCAATTCCTGTCTCGTCCATCACCACATTGAAGAGAGTTGGTCAGCCAGAGAGAGATGCAGAGAGAGATCTGGAGTCTTCAGTAAATTCTGCAGCCGGTAAGATCACTCACAGCAAACAGCACAGGGAGGAGTTAGTGGACTTTAATTCAGACCCTGAGGGCATGATGTAGGAACAATGCTGGGCAAGGAACATGAGAAAATTCTCAGGCTTCATTATCACCATCTTGTCTGTAAATTCATTGCTCCACAGAACCCTCCCTATGTCTGTCAGTTTCTCCATTGTCTGTTTCGTTGATACCACTTTCCCTATCTCTATCAGCCCCTACAATCCTGCCTATCACTGTAAGCTCCTCCTACCACTACAACTCTCCAAGTTTCTGCCTTTGCCTTTAATCCCGGGTTCTGTCACATCTCTCCTTAACTGAAGAAAAACAACTCTTCAGTTCCTTAACCCATCCAGGTCAGTGTAGTCCTTTCCAGACCTGAGAAACCTCCCTGTCTTTGTGACTTTTTTGAACTCCTACTACCTTCATGATCTCTGTAACCTTCCCGTCACGACAAAAAAAAAGCTGTGTACCTTAGTAACCTCCTCCAGCTGTTAGACTCCTCCTTGTCTCTGGGCACAGTGCAGAGTGACCCTGCTTCTCTCATAAATTAGTTTCTGCATTTCTAATGATGACTATGAACTCTTCCTGTCTCTAAAACGCACTCAGTCTCTGTAAACTCTGCTGGTCCCCATTGATGTAATTTCCTTCGGTAACTACAAACCTTTATACCTTTAATCTCCTCCAGACGCAATCACACAGTTTATTTCTATAACCTCCATGAGTGATAGAGTCATAACGATGTACAATATGGAAACTGACCCTTCAGTCCAACCCGTCCATGCCGACCAGATATCCCAACCCAATCTAGTCCCACCTGCCAGCACCCGGTCCATATCCCTCCAAATCTTTCCTATTCATATACCCATCCAAATGTCTCTTAAATGTTGCAGTTGTACCAGCCTCCACCACATCCTCTGGCAGCTCATTCCATACAGGTACCGCCCTCTGTGTGAAAAAGATGCCTCTTGGGTCTGTTTTATATCGTTCCCCTCTCACCATAAACCTATGCCTTCTATATCTGGACTCCCTGACCCCAGGGAAAAGACTTTTGTCTATTTATCCTATCCATACCGCATCATAATTTTGTAAACCTCTGTAATGTCACCCCTCAGCCTCCGACGCTCCAAGGAAAACAGCCCCAGCCTGTTCAGCCTCTCCCTGTAGCTCATATCCTCCAACCCTGGCAACATCCTTGTAAATCTTTTCTGAACCATTTCAAGTTTCACAACATCTTTCCGAAAGGAAGTCGACCAGAATTGCAGGCAATATTCCAACAGTGGCCATAACGATGTCCTGTACAGCCGCAATATGACCTCCCAACTCCTGTACTCAACACTCTGACCAATAAAGGAAAGCATACCAAATGCCGCCTTCACTATCCTATCTACCTGCGACTCCACATTCAAGGAACTATGAACCCACACTCCAAGGTCTCTTTGTTCAGCCACACACCCTAGGACCTTACCATTAAGTGTATAAGTCCTGCTAAGATTTGCTTTCCCAAAATGCAGCACCTCGCATTTATCTGAATTAAACTCCATCTGCGAGCTCTCAGCCCATTGGCTCAGCTGGTTCAGATCCTGTTGTAATCTGAGGTAACATTCTTCGCTGTCCACTCCACCTCCTCCAATTTTGGTGTCATCTGCAAACTTACTAACTGTACCTCTTCTGCTTACATCCAAATCATTTATGTAAATGACAAAAAGTAGAGGACCCAGCACTGATCCTTGTGGCATTCTACTGGTCACAGGCCTCCAGTCTGAAAAACAACCGTCCTCCTCCACCCTCTGTCTTTTACCTTTGAGCCAGCTCTGTCTCCAAATGGCTAGTTCTCCCTGTATTCCATGAGATCTAACCTGGCTAATCAGTCTCCCATGGGGAACCTTGTGGAATGCCTTACTGAAGTCCATATAGATCACATCTATCACTCTGCCCTCCTCAATCTTCTTTGTTACTTCTTCAAAAAACTCAATCAAGTTTATGAGACATGATTTCCCACACACAAAGCCATGTTGACTCCCCTAATCAGTCCTTGCCTTTCCAAATACATGTACATCCTGTCCCTCAGGATTCTCTCCAACAACTTGCCCACCGCCGAGGTCAGGCTGACCGGTCTATAGTTCCCTGGCTTCTCTTTACCACCCTTCTTAAACAGTGGCACCACGTTTGCCAACCTCCAGTCTTCTGGCACCTCACCTGTAACTATCGATGATACAAATATCTCAGCAAGAGGCCCAGCAATCACTTCTCTAGCTTCCCACAGAGTTCTCAGGTACACCTGATCAGGTCCTGGGGATTTGTTCACCTTTAACCGTTTCAGGACATCCAGCACTTCCTCCTCTGTAATCTGGACGTTTTGCAAGATGTCACCATCTCTTTCCCTACAGTCTATATCTTCCATATGCTTTTCCACAGTAAATACTGATGCAAAATATTCATTTAGTATCTCCCCCATTTTCTGTGGCTCCACACAAAGGCCGCCTTGCTGATCTTTGTGGGGCCCTATTCTCTCCCTAGTTACCCTTTTTTCCTTAATATATTTTTTAAAAACCCTTTGGATTCTCCTTAGATCTATTTGTCGGACCTATCTCATGTCCGCGTTTGCCCTTCTGATTTCCCTCTTAAGTATACTCCTACTTCCTTGATACTCTTCTAAGGATTCACTTGATCTATCCTGTCTATACCTGACATATGCTTCCTTCTTTTTCTGAACCAAACACTCAATTTCTTTAGTCATCCAGGATTCCCTATACTTACCAGCCTTCACTTTCACCCTGACAGGAATATACTTTCTCTGGACTCTTGTTATCTCATTTCTGAAGGCTTCCCATTCTCCAGCCATCCCTTTACCTTCGAACATCTGCCGCCAATCGGCTTTCAAAAGTTCTTGCTTAATACCGTCAAAATTGGCCTTTCTCCAATTTAGAATATCAACTTTTAGATCTGGTCTATCCTTTTCCATCACTATTTTAAAACAAATAGAATGATGGTCGCTGGCCCCAAAGTGCTCCCCCACTGACACCTGCCCTGCCTTATTTGCCAAGAGTAGGTCAAGTTTTGCACCTTTTCTAGTAGGTATATCCACATACTGAATCAGAAAATTATCTTCTACACACTTAAAAAAATTCCTCTCCATCTAAACTTTTAACACTATGGCAGTCCCAGCCGATGTTTGGAAAGTTAAAATCCCCTACCATACCTACCCTATTACTCTTACAGATAGCTGAGATCTCCTTAGAAGTTTGTTTGGCAATTTCCCTTTGACTGTTGGAGGGTCTGTAATACAATCCTAATAAGGTGATCATCCCTTTTTATTTCTCAGTTCCACCCAAATAACTTCCCTGGATGTATTTCTGGGAATATACTCCCTCAGTTCAGCTGTAATGCTATCCCTTATCAAAAATACCACTCCCCCTCCTCTCTTGCCTCCCTTTCTATCCTTCCTGTAGCATTTGTATCCTGGAACATTAAGCTACCAGTCTTTCCCATCCCTGAGCCATGTTTCTGCAATTGCAATGCGATCCCAGTCCCATGTTCCTAACCATGCCCTGAGTTAATCTGCCTTTCCTGTTAGGCCCCTTGCATTGAAATAAATGCAGCTTAATTTATTAATCCTACCTTGTCCCTGCCTGTCCTGACTGTTTGGTTCACTTCTGTTCTCAGCTGTACCCATCTCAGTTCAAGTTCCCAAAATCTTCCCTGTGATCGTTACCACGTCCCATCTCTGCATTCCTCAAAATCCCTGTAAAGTCCTCCCATTCCTAAAACCCACCCTGTATCTGTCAGCTGTTCCATCTTCCACAACCCTCCCTATCACTGTAAGACAGCCCCCCCGTCCCAGTTACTACAGCCCGCTGCATCACTAAATGCCAGTAGTCACTGTGCATCTCTATAAACTTACTATCTATATAACCTCCTTCAGTCCCCACAGCCCTCACTATCTCCATAAAATCCTTCAGTCCCCACGACTCTCCCTATCCATGTAACCTGAATCATTCCCCACAAACCTCCCTAACTCCATAAACTCCAAAAGGCCCCACGACCCTCCCTATCTCCATAATCTCATCCAGACCCGATGACCCTCCCAGTCAGAGTAACCTCCTTCAATCCCCATGATCCTCCTGATTTGTGCAACCTCCTTTAGGCCCAACAGCCCTGCAGATCTCTTTGGCCCCTTTCAGGCACCACATCACTCCCTATCTCCATAATGTCCTTCAGTCACCAATGCACTCTGTGTCCATAATCTCATACAGTCCCCACATCATTCCCTCCTTAATTCCAAAGCCTCTATTACCTGTTGAAATTGTAAGCTACCTTTTTCAGACTGAGAAGCAAGAACTCGCATAACCATTTCTGCTGCCAGTCTGAAACCAAACAGTGTCAGCCTGACAGTAGGTCGGGAGCTGAAATATGTTTGAAATGATATGTCAATATACAATAACTGGACCCTTAGAAACACATTTAATAAAAAGACAATGTGGATTTGAGCCTGTTGGATTGTATTTTTATTGGTGTGAGTATAAATGGCAGAGTAGATAAGGGTGAAGGAGTGGCTGTACCGAGGATACGGTGTATTTGAATTATCAGAAGCCTTTACACAAGTTTCAATAAGGGCTAAGGAGTAACTTAGTAGAGGATAGGGCACCTGAACTATCAGGAGGTGGGTGAGATATTGGACAAGATAGTGTTGTCAGAAGTTACTGTGGAGAAAGACATGGAAGCTCGGGAACTTGGGGAAATAAAGGGTGATGTGTTGGAAAGAATCCTCAACAGAGAAGAGAAAGTGTTGGAGTCTTAAAACAAATAAAGGTCGATCAATCCTCAGTAGCTCATTATGTCTATCCTAGAATATTGTGGGAAGCTAGGGAAGAGGTTGCGGTGTCCCTGACAGAGATATTTATATTATCCACAGACACAATGAGTTACCGGAAGACTGGAAGGTGGCTAATGTTATTCCATCACTTAAGGGTTGCAGGGAAAAGCCAGGAAATTACAGTCCCGTGAGCCCAGTGTTGGGGAAGTTGTTGGAGGAGATTCTGAGAGAACGGAACTACATATATTTGGAAAGGCAAGGGCTGATTAGAGATAGTCAGCATGGCTTTTTGAGTGGGAAACCGTGTTTCACAAACCGGATTGACTCTTCGAGGAGTTGACCAAGAGATAGATGAAGGCAGAGCAGTCACCGTTGTCTACATGAGCTTCAGCAAAGCATTTGACAAGGTTCCAAGGGATGTAGAACATCTAGTCAAGAGGAAGAAGAAACTAACCTAAGGTTGAGGAACCAAGAATCAGAAGCAGGGCTATAGAGAGTTACATGGGGCAGCACGGTGGCTCAGTGGTTAGCACTGCTGCCTCCCAGCACTAGGGACACGATTTCAATTCCAGCCCCAGGCGACTGTCTGTGTGGAGTTTGCACATTCTCCCCATGTCCTTGTGAGTTTCCAACAGGTGCTCCGGTTTCCCCCCACAGCCCAAAGATGTGCAGGTTTGGTGAATCAGCCATGAGTTTTTCAAGAAAGGGAATAGAGATAATCCTGGGAATCACAGACCTGTCAGTCTTCTCTCTGTGATGTGCAAAGTATTGGAGAGGACTCTGAGAGACGGGATTTGTGATTCCTTGGAAAACCATAGTTTGATTAGAGAAAGTCATCATGACTTTGTAAGGGACAGTTCATGCCTCACAAATCTTATTGAATCCTTTGAGAATGTGACAAAACACATTTATGGCTCATTGAGAAAGTACAGAGCATGGGATACAGGGAAACCTGCCGGTCTGGATACAGAATTCCTGGCCCATAGAAGACAGAGGGTGATGACAGATGGAAATCATTCAGCCTGGAGCTCAGTGACCAGTGGTTTTCTCAGAGAGAGGTTACAGGACCTCTGCTCGTTGTGATTTTATGAATGACTTGGATGTGTGAGTGGAAGAGTGGGTTAGTAAGTTTGCCAATGACATGAAGGTTGGTGGAGTAGTGAAGAGTGTGGAGGTATGTTGTAGGTTGCAACGGGACATTGACAGGATGTAGAGCTGGGATGAGAAGTGGTAGATGGAGTCAAATCAGTAAAAGTGTGAAGTGATTCATTTTGGAAGGTGAGACTTGAATGCAGAATACAGGGGTAAAGGCAGAATACTGAATAGTGTGGAGGAACAGATGGATCTTGGATTTCATGACCAGAGATCCGTGAAATTTGCCACCCAAGCTGATAGTGTTGTTAAGAAGGAATATGTTGTATTCGCTTTCATTCGCTGGGGGATTGAGTTTTAAAGCGTGAGGTTATGCTACAGCTCTATGCAGCCCTGTTTAGATCCCATTTAGAATATTGTGTTCAGGTTTCGTCCCTTCATTTCAGGAAGGATGTGGAAGCTTTAGAGAGGGTAAAGAGGAGATTTACCAGGATACTGCCTGGACTGGAGGGCATGTCTTATGAAGAAAGGTTGAGGGAACTAAGGCTTTTCTCATTGGAGTGAAGAAGGGTGAGGGGTGACTTGGAAGAGGTGAACAAGATGGTGTGAGGCATAGATAGATTGAATAGTGGGAGACCTCTTTATTCCATGGCATACATGGTACCAGGGGCATAATATGAGGGTGATTGGAGGATGGGTAAGGGGAGAATTCAGATGTAGGTCCTTTACACAGAGTGTGGTGGGTGGATGGAACGGGACATTTTCACAGACTCTTGGGTCGGCACATGGATGGTAGCAAAATGAAGGGTATGTAGTTTGATAGTTAGTTTGATCTTACAGTCGGGTAAAAGATGGGCATGGCATCGTGGCCGAAGGGTCTTGTGCTGTACTGTTTTGTGTTCTACGATCCGTATGGTAAACTGGGTAATATGTTCAGATCAATGCAGAAGGACATGGCATTCAGGAGGAGCTAGTCAACTGGATACAAAATTGGCTTGATGGTAGGAGACAGAGGGTGATGGGAGACATGTTGCCTTTCTGACTGGATACATGTGACCAACAGTGAAGTGGGTCCCCTGTTGTTTGTCATTTGGATAAATGGTTTGGATGGGAATATTGGTTTTGTGGGAGGTAAGCTTCTTGGTTGACACTGAAATTGGTGGTAAACTGGACAGTGAAGAAGGTTATCTATGATATAACAGGATGGACAGTACTGCTGGGATAGTGGGCTGAAGAATAGCAGATGGAGTTTAATTAGATAAAGGTGAGGTGTTCCATTTTGGTGAAACAAACCAGGGTGGGACTTGTACAATTCATGTTTAGGCCCTGGGTAGTGTTGTCAGTCAGAGACCCAGGAATTCAGGTAGACAGTTCTTTGAAAGTGGTGTCACAGGCAGACAGGTTGATGAAGCAGGCGTTTGGGATGGTTACCTTCATTGGGCAGAGCATTGAGAGTAAAAGTTGGGACGTCATGTTGTGGCTGTACAGGACACTGGTGAGGCCACCATAAAAACATTGTTGACCACTAGGAAGTACTCATCTGGTTCACCTACGTCCTTTAGAGAAGATCATCTGACATTCTAACCTGGTCTGGCCTGGACGTGACACCAGACCCACAGCAATGTGGTTGACTCTGTGCTATACTCAGGGTAATTAGCAGTGGGGCAAAGAATGCTGGTCCAATCAGTGACACTCTCATCCCATGAATGAATAAATAAAAATGCCTATGTCCCTCCCTACCTCTGCAAACAGCTCCAGCGACAGCAATCCATACCTGCTTTGGAACACCATTCAGATCCTGACCCCTCTCTGTAACACTCTCAACACCTCCAGCACCTTCAGCTCTCCCGGTTCCTTTTGTGACATAAAACCTTGACAATTATTCCCTCTTCCATCTGACCTCCTCCTGCGAGCAGATCCTTTGCAATCCCTTTAAAACTCACTCCTTAAATGTTCTCTCACTTCAGGATTTTAAGTACTTTTTGGTGATCCTCTAAGCCCGATAATCTAATATGATCCTTTTTACTTGAGTGAAGGACCGATGGGGATTTCTTGCTGAGGATTTTTCTGTTTCAATGGAATGTCCTTTTGTTGATGTTTTACACTGCTCCTTCAAATGTTTTCCACTGTTCATTGACAGGCACATATTTCAGTCTGTTTAGCCTGTTTACCTTGGTCAGTTCTCCTCTCAAACTCATGTCATTGGCTATTTTTGTTTCTAAAGTAGCTTGTCCTTTCTGTGATTCACTTTATATTTCTTTAAACTGCACTTTATCACAATTTCCATGAGGATCTCTCCAGGTGACATGACTTATTCACTAAGTTTCATCACACAATGGTCGCTCTGAGACAGTTATGTCCCTAGCCAATTGCACAATTTGTTATTCAAAGAAGCACTGAAAATTTTTTTTCTGAACTCCTCTTCCAATATTCCTGTTGTCAGTGTGACCGTCCCAGATTATGGGAATATTGAAGTTTCCCAAAATTATCACAAAGTGTTTGTTAAAAAATTCCAATCAGTTCCTGTGTAATGCAGTGATGAGGAATGGAATGCTGTTCGGTGGCTAAAACTGTTCTGCTGCTTGTGTCCTTGGCAAGTAGTAGCCAGAATTTACATTCAGACTGACTCTACTTCCTGATCTGAGACCAAATGCTTTCTCTGTTATGCCTTTTTTACCCATTATTGTTTTTGTTACCCATTTTGCCTGAGTTTCCACAAGGTTGTGATCCATTGAATAGTTATGCCCACCTTTTGTTCGCCCTGTAACCACGTCTCTCTGGTGTCTAAACCTCTTTTATCACAGTGTCACAAATCCATCTACCTTATTGATAAGACTTCGTCCATTTTTAAAAAATCATAATTTACTCTTTCCCACAATTTCCTGTCACAAACCTATTGACTGATGTACAGTTTTAGTTAAACTCTGTCCCCATTTTGTTCCTTTCAGCCACATTCTCATGTTGCTCCATTACTTCACCTTTTCTCTTTGTATTTGGAAAGCTCCTTTCACCTGGACCCTGTTCCAGCATCCTCTCTGTCAGTTTCAAGCCCTATCCATAAACCTACAGACATGATTGGTTAGGTCACAGGCCCCAGCACAGTTCCAGTAGGATCATCCTAATGGATTTTTTATAAATCAGGTATGGGATGTGGGTGTCTCTGGCTGACCAGCCTTTATTGCCTATCCCTAGCTGCCCATGAGCTGAATAGCTTGCTCAGCCATTTCAGAAGGCAATTGAGAGGCAAACACTTTGCTGTGGGTATGTAGTGCAGACCACGTGAGGATGATCAGATTTTGTTGTCGCAAGGGCAAGTGGGCGGCACGGTGGCTCAGTGATTAGCACTCCTGCCTCACAGCACCAGCGTCCCAGGTTCAATTCCAGGCCCGGGCGACTTTGTGGAGTTTGCACATTCTCCGCATGTCTGCGTAAATTGCCTCCGGATGCTCCGGTTTCCTTCCACGGTCCCAAGATGCGCAGGCCAGGTGAATTGGCCATGCGACATTGCCCCTAATGTTAGGTGTATTAGGTCGAGGGTGATGGGTCTGAGTGGGTTACTCTTGGGTCGAAAGGCCTGCTTCCACACTGTAGGTAATCTAAGGGATTGTGTTTTTTGTACATCAGCAATGGTTTCATATTTGTTTATGGATTGTTAATTGATATTTTTAAAATTATTGATTTTAAATTCCACCATATCTTATGATGAGATTCAAAACTGCCTCCCCTGAGCACTAATTGAGGTTTGCACAAATGCGCTAACAATAATGTTACTAGACCATCACTTCACCTGCTCAGTGGTTGCTCATCCCTGAGCACTGATACATGAAGCTCAACCCATTCTTCCAACATGATTGCGTGATCCTGAAGTCTTCCAGCACTCCGGTGATATCACTCAGTCTCTCTCCATGTGGTATCCCTCACTGTGTCAGTCTAATTGCTGCCTCTATCAGTGTCTCTCACTCTTGCAGCTACTCCAGATCCTGGGCCAACAGAATTCTCCACTCCAGAGAGACGCAACAGCACAGGCCAGGGATGGAGTTTGGGATTTTCCAGATATCTGTGGGGCTCATTTCCATTCTCCTTGTGTAACCCTCACTGCATCAGTCTAATTTCCCATTCTGTCTATTTCCCTGTCTCCTGTAGGTACTCAGGAAGTTGCTGACTCAATAGACTTCCCAACTGCTGTGTGTCTCATCCATCACCTCATTGAAGATGGTTGGTCAGCCAGAGAGACAAAGGGAAGGGAGATCTGGAGCCTTCAATAAATCCTGCAGTGAGGTAAGATCACTGATAGTGCACAGAGCAGAGAGCAATGAGAGGGCTCCAAACATCGCTAACAAGACATGATATAGATACAGTGCTGAATGGGGAACACAGTATAGACACACCCCATGCTCAATCACCACATCTACTTTAACTTATGTTGCACTGAGAAAGCAATGGGAGTTCAGAGTTATCAATCCAGTCCTGCGCTGTCTTAGTGAGCATCAGGACAACAGAGGTTAAAGCCGACTTCCGACGAGAGGTTGGGAATGCTGCCTGGGATCTTTCTGTTCTGTATTCTCCCTCCAACACTGTACTAAGACTCACTACTCTGCAACACTGTATCTGTGGCATGGCTTGTGCACCAGTGCCTTCAGTCATTTTAACTCCTATAACAGTAATTGTCCCTGTAACCTGCTCCATTCCCAATAGTCGCTCCACGTATTTGAGACGCACTGCAATCCAGACTACCATCCCTATTGCTGTAACTTGTTTCAGTGTCTACAACTTGCCTTATTATGGTACACTAATCCTCTTTAACTGGATACAGAGTAATACAGCACGGAAACAGAACCTGTGGTCCAACTCCCCAATGCTGCCCATGTTACCTAAACTGAATGAGTCTCATTTGCCTGCATTTGGTCCTTATCTCCTCAAACCTTCTCCTCTCCATGTACCTGCCCAAATGTCTTTTCCATGCTGTAATTGTTCTTGTTTCTCCCATGTGCCTGAGGCAGTCTGTTCCGTCTATGCACCATCCTCTGTGGATAATGTTCCCCCTCAGCTCCCTCTTTAAATCCTTGCTCTCTCACCTCCTGTTTATATCCTCTAGGTTTGGACTCACCTACATTTGATTATTCACCATTCTTAGGGTCACCCCGTGGCCTCCTCTACCCAAGGGAAATATTTAGGGCAATGTTACACGTATCTCCAACGTATGTAACAAAGTGTTGGCCAATGTCGGCAAATGTTCCAAATGCCACTTTCCCCACCCTGTCCACCTGTGATGCCACTTCCGAGGAACAATGTAACTTGCACCCCCCTGGTCTCTCTCTCTCTGTTCAACAACCCTGGCCAGAGCCCTTCCATTAACTGTGTTAGTCCTCCCTGGTTTGTCTTAACAAAATCCAACACCTGAATTAAACTCCATCTTTCATTCCTTGTTCCACTGACCCAGTTGGTCCAGATCTCCTTTGAGAACCATATTTACTGCCCACTACACCATTCATTTGATCATCAACAAACTTTCGCACAATCACTCCTATATTTTCACCCAAATCGTTTATGTCGATGATGCACATCAGTGGACCCAGCCCTGTTCCTTTCTTCAATAATGGAATCAAACCATATTCTTGTCATTGAGCCATACAGCATGGAAACTGACCCTTCAGTTGATACCCACCATCATCTAAAACTAAACTCTTCCCAGCTGCCTGTTGCTGGCCCATATCACTCCAACCCTTCCCTATTCACCTGTTTATCCAATAATCTTTTAAACGTAATTGTACCCACATCAACCCCTTTCTCAGGAAGTTCATTCCACACTCAAACCACCCTCTGTGTAGCAAATTGCCCCATATCTTTTTTTTGAACATCTCTCCCCTCTAACCTTAAAAATGTGGCCCCTCCTCTTGAGACTCCCCCATTCTGAGGAAAAGGCAACTACCATTAAATTGATCTATAAATCTTTTTTTTTTCATAAACCTTTATAGCATCATGTCTCAACCTCCAGGCTCCAGTGAAAAAAGACTCAGCCTATCCAGCCATTTTTCCGAACTCAAGCCTTCCATACCCAGCAATATCCTGGTATATCTCTGCTGAACACCCTGCAGCTTAATAATATCCTCCCTGTTAACTGGGCGACCAGATCTGGACAGAGTATTATTCAGGCATGCCAAGCACTGTCTTTTCCATCCTGTGATGCAAACTTCAAGAATTATGTACCTGAACCCGGAGGTCCCTCTGCTCTAAAACACGAACCTAGGTCCAAACATTAATTGTATTAGCTCTACCCTTGTTTGTTTTACAAAATGCATTACCTCGTATTTATTCAGATTGAATTCCATCTCTAGTTATTCAGCCCATTCACTCCCTTCATCAAGATCCCTTTGTAATCTCAGAAAACATCCTTCACTGTCCATGATGCCACCCTCCAGCCTGCCAGCCCATCACACATGGCTGTCAGTAGTACACATTCCTTTGTTCGGGGCTCCACAATTTCTTCCCTAGCACCCCACAGTGTCCTGTGATACACTTAATCAGATTCTGGGACTTGCCATAGCTTTGTGTTTTAAAACCTCCAGCGCCACATGTTTTATAACATGCACTCTTTTCAAGTCATAGAGATATACAGCATAGAAACAGACCCTTCGGTCCCCAACTCGTCCAGGTTTACCAGAAGATCTAAATAAATCCATTCCCTTCTCCAGCATTTGGCCCATATACGTCTACACCCTTACTATTCAGATGCCCATCCAGATACCTTTTAAATGTTGTAATTGTATCAGTCTCCATTACTTTCTCTCTCAGCTCATTCCATACACACACCACCATGTGTGTGAAGAAGCTGTCCCTTCAGTCCCTCTGTAAACCATTCACCTCTAACCTTCAACTTATGCCCTCTAGTTTTGGACTCCCCAACTTCTGGGAAAAGGCCTTGAATGCTTCCCCTATCCATGCCCCTCATATTGATATAAACCTCTGTAAGGTCATCCCTCAGTCTCCAATTCTCCAGTGATAGTAACCCCAGCTTATTCACCAACAACCCGGGCAATATCTTGTTAATCTTTTCTGAGCCCTTTCAAGTTTCACAACATCATTCCTGTAGCAGAGAGACTGGAATTGCAGAGTACTCCAATTGTGGTCCAATGTATTACTCTTGTCCTCGAGTTCCCCAGTCTTTGTCCACAGTAATTTCTGAAGTGAAAAAATTGTTTATGATCTTAGCAAATATCCTTCAGTTGCACACATCGATGGCCTCATTGATCGTTAATGGACACTATTTTGTCCTGAGTTACTTCTGCACTCTGAATATACTGATACAATCACTTTTGGATTCCCCTTTCCTTCTCTGCTGAGGCTATTTCATTTAGCCTTTCTCCATTCCTGTTTTCTACTCAGTGTATTCCTACAGCCCCTGTATATCCTCAGGGATTCCCTTGATCCAGCTGGCTATACCTGACCTGTGCCCCTTTTCCTTGACCAGACCCTCAATAGACAGCCAGTGTTTCCAAATGCTGTCAGCATTGACCTGCACACAAAAAGGAAAATGCTGGCGCTGATCGATCAGTTTATCTCACTTTTAAAATATTCTCACTTGCCAAACTTCCCTTTCCCTGTAAATAATTCCCTTCCCCAATCACATTTTGTAAGTTCCTGGCTAATACGATCAAGATTGGTCAGGCTCCATTTTATAACTTGCACTTGTGGACCAGGCCTGTCCTTTTCCAAAGCTGTTTTCAAACTACTAGAACTGTGGTCACTTTGGCAAAATGCTTTCCCACTCACATCTCAGTCCCTCTCCCTACCTTAATTCCCAAGGGGAGGTCAGGTTTTGCCCCTTTCTCTTTTCAGGCCATTGACATATTGATTGGGAGTTTTCTGGAACACAATTACCAAATTCGTCCCTTGCAAACACTGAACACTGGCAGTCCCAGTCTAGGTTTTGAAAGTTTAAAAACCCCAACCATAACAGCCCTATTATTATGGTTGATATTTAAGATGTCCCGACATCTGCCACAGATTATTCGGGGTCAGCAGTCCGATCGTATCAAAGTGATGACCCATTCTTATTTCTCTGTTCCACTAACATAGCTTCACTGGGCGATCCCACAGGAATATCCTCTCTAAGTACTGCTGTGATGCTTCATGCAATCAAAACCCACCACCACACGTCCTCTCTTGCCTCCCCTTCCTGTAGCATCTCCACCTTGAGACAATGAACTGCCAGTCCTGCCCCTCCCTCAGTTGTGTTTCTGTAATGACGATAATATCCCAGACCCATGTTCCAATCCATGCCCTGAGTTCATCTTCCTTAGCTGTCAGGCCCCCTGCATTGAAATAAATGCAGTTTAATCATCAGTTTTCCCCTATTCCCTGCTATGTTCTTGTCTGCTGAAATTGCTGTCTTTAACTCGTGTACCAGCCTCAATCTTCTTTCTGGCCTTACGTTTATTTAAGGTCCAACACACTGCCAGACTAGGTTATATCCTCTCAAGCAGCTCTAGCAATTCACCCCACCAGGATATGGGTCCCTCTCCCGCTCCCAGTTGAGGTGCCTTTCCCACCCTGTCTCCCTGTGCTGACACCTTCAGGGATCTATGGACTTGTCCACCATGGTCCCTGTATTCCTCAGTACTCCACAAGGACCTATAGTTTATTATGTCTGTCCTTCGCTTATCGTACCTCCCACAGAGTATTACCTCACTTCGATCAGAACTAAACTCTGCTTAGATTATCATCCGATTGACATCGGACCGCAGACGGAGACCATCCTCCTCACTGTGAACAACACCCTCACCTTTGATGTCATCTACAAACCGACTAATGATACCTTCTGCTTTCACATCCGAGTTATTAATGTTCAATGGTTCCTGCACAGATTCCTGTGTTACACCCGGTTGTGAAAATATTCTATCCACCAATTTTGCATCCAATTTGCCAACTTGCCGTGGAACCCAGTCCTTTTGAACCAGCCTTCCATGTTGGATCTTGTTTAAGGACTTAGTCAAGTCCATGTAAACCACATCATCTGCACCGCCTTCATCAATATACTTAAGCATCATTTAAAAAAAAACTGAATTGAATTCCTCAGACAGTATCTTCCTCTGCCAAATCCATGATGATTAAACCAAGTAGATCCTTACCTTTGCAAGTGTTGATTCATCCTCACAATTGTTTCCAATAATTTCCCTCCCCCTGCTGTCAGACTATCTGCTCTGTAATTTCCTGGCCTATCCCTGCTGCCCTTCTTGAACAAATGAACCACATTAGCGATCCTCCCGTCATTCAGCACTTCACCTGTGGCCAGCAAAGTATTATATTTCTCCAACAATCTCTGGGTAATTAGCATGGGGTCAAAGAATACTGGTCCAGGCAGTGACACCCACATCCCATGAATGAATATATAAAAATACATATGTCCTTCCCTACCTCTGCAAACCCCTCCATCTGCAGCAATCCGTACTGGCTTTGTAACACCGTTCAGGCCCTGACCACTCTCTGTAACACTCTCACCACCTCCAGCACCTTCACCTCTCCATGTTCGTATCGTGTCAATAAACCCTGACAACGATTCCCCTTCCCATTGCCCCCCCACCTCCTGCTAGCAGACCCATTGCAATCCCTTTCAAACTTACTCCAAAACTCTCTCTCACTTCAGGATTTTAAGTACTTTGTGGTGATATTCTCAGCCTCATAATCTAAAATGATCCATTTTGTCCTGAGTGAGGGACCGGTGGGGATTTTTTGCTGGGTTTTTGTCTGTTTCAGTGGAATGTCCTTTTGTTGAGTGTTTTACAATGTTCCTTCAACTGTTTTCCACTGTTCATTTACAGGCGCATATTTCAGTCTGTTTAGTCTGTTTATTTTGGTCAGTTCTCCTCTCCAACTCAGGTAATTGACTATTTTTGTTTCTAGTTGTAGCTTGTCCTTTCTGTGTTTCACTTTAAAACTTTATAGTTCTTTAAACTGCACTTTATCACGATTTCCCTGTGGATCTCTCCAGGTGACATGACTCATTCACTAAGTTTTATCACATAACAGTCTCTGAGAAAGTTACGTCCCTCGCCAGTGACACAATGTGTTATTCTAAGAAACACTGAAAAAAATTCTCTGAACTCCTCTTCCAATATCACTGTTGTCAGTGTGATTGTCCCAGACTTTGCAAATATTAACGTTTCACTAAATGTTCACCATGCCTGTATTGCCCTCCATATGTCTATTTGTTTTTCCAATCTGTACAACCCACTTTATCTCTGTACTCAGCTCCATTCACCTGATAAAATTCCTGTCTGTGTAAAACACCCCATCCTACCAACATCCTTATCCCTGTAAACTGCTCCATTCCTCCCAACCTCCCCATCTCCATGAACTCCTGTAGGCCCGACAGCTCTCCACATTTCTGTAACCTCCTGTGGCTCTATGCACCTCCCTCCCTGTGAAAGCCCCTCCAGTTCCCACAATTCTCCAAGTCTGGGTCATCTGCTCCAGATCAGACCATTGCTGTCTCTGTTACCTCATACAACTTTAGCAACGCCTCCTATTTGTGTCACTTCATTCAGATCGCATCCTCTCCCGCTTCCCGCTTCCCGAACCCTCTTGCTGCCACCATAACCCTTGCTATTTAGAAAATGGAATAGCACATTCCAGTACAAGCCCTTCAGCCCTCAATATTGTGCTGACCTTTTATCCTACTCTGAAGATGAAACGAACCGACATACCTTACATTTTACTATCATTGATGTGCCGATCCAAGAGTTGCTTAGATGTCTGTACTGTGTCTGAATCTACTACCATGGCTGGCAGTCCATTCCACGCACCCACCACACTCTGTGTAAATAACTTACCAGTCCCGCCCATGCCGACAGGATATCCCAACCCAATCTAGACCTACCTGCCAGCACTTGGCCCATATCCCTCTGATATCTAAGCTAACCTTCCGCCAATTACCTTAAACTTATGTCCCCTTTTGATAGCCATTTCGCCATGGGAAGTAGTCTCTGGTTATCCACTCTATCTATGCCTCTCATTCCCTTGTACACCTCTATCATGTCACCATTCTTCCTCCTTCGCTGTGATCAGAAAAGCCCTAGCTTCCACAACCTACCTTCTTTGGGCATGCCCTCCAGTCCAGGCAGCATCCTGCTAAATCTCCTCTGCACTGTCTTTAAAGCTTCCACATCCTTCCTATAATGAAGCGAACAGAACTGTTCATAATATTCGAAGTGTGGTCTAACTGGGGTTCTGTAGAGCTGCAGCAAAATCTCACATCTCTTAAATTCAATCCCCCTGCTAATGAAAGCCAACACACCATCCACCTTCTTAACAGCCTGTCAACTTGGGTGGGAACCTGAGGGACACAGGATCCCTTTGTTCCTGATCGCTGCTAAGAATCCTGCCTTTAACCACGTAAAGGTTTTCTTCAGAATCCTCCAATCTAAAACTATCCCTATCTTTGTAAGTTCCTCCAGTCCCTACAACACTCATAAACTGTGAAACCTCCTCAAGTCCATATATTCCTAATGTCTGCAAAATCCTCCCGTCCTGATGTCCCTTCATATCTCTGTAACCCCCACCATCCTCCAGTGCCCTTCTGGGGAACATTGCAGAGGAAGGAGGAGTTGGAGAGTCTGGGCCATGTTACAAGGTATGAAGGGCTGCAGAACCTGGAGGATGGTACAAATGTCGGAAGGGACGTGGGTTTTGAAGAAGGTTAGGTGTTCCGGGATTCATTGAACCTGCAAGATTGGACAGGGGATGGCTTGTGGAACCTGGAGGATATTATGATTTGAACCACAGGTAATTTTTGATTGGACTATTCAGCCGATCTTCTCGTCATAGTGATGTACAGAATGGAAACAGACCCTTCATTCCAACCCAGCCATGCCGACAGGATATTCCAACCCAATCTAGTCCCACCTGCCAGTACTTGGCCTATCTCCCTCCAAACCCTTTCTATTCATATATCCATCCAAATGCTTCTTAAATGTTGCAATTGTACCATCTGTAAGATTGGCTGAAAGATCCAATCAAACATTACCTGTGGTTCAAATCATAACATCCTCCAGGTTCCACAACCCATTCATGGTCCCATCCTGCAGATCAGATTTCCCAACCCAATGTCGTCCCACCTGCTAGCACCCGGCCCATCTCGCTCTAAACCCTTCCTATTCATATACCCATCCAGATGCCTTTCAACTGTTACAGTTGTACTAGCCTCCACCACTTCCTCTGGTAGCTCATTCCATAAATGTACTATACTCCGCGTGAAAAAGTTGCCCCTTTTTATCTTTTATATCTTTCTACTCTCACCCTAAACCTCGCCCTATCATTCTGGACTCGAACACCCCAGGGGAAAGCCTTTGTCTATTTACCCTATCCATGCCCCTCTTGATTTTATAAACCTCTATAAGGTCACCCTCAGCCTCTGACTCTCCAGGAAAAACAACCATCACCTGTTCAAACTCTCCCCATAGCTCATCCCTGGGAACGTTGCTGTAAATCTTTTCTGGACCCTTTCAAGTTTCACAAAATCCTTCCGATTGGAAGTAGAACAGAGTAGCATGCAGCATTCCAAAAGTGGCCTAACCACTGTCCTGTAAAGCCGCAACATGACCTCCCAACTCCTGTACTCAATACTCAGACCAATAAAGGAATGTATACCAAGCGCCTTCTTCGCTATCCGAACTACCTGTGACTCTACTATCAAGGAACTCTGCATTTCATTTGAATAATTGCACAGACAGGTAGAGTGGCCCGAGGTCTTCTGGGTAATGCTAGTTCAGTCGAAGCTGATAGGCAGAGTCAGTGAAGTATTTGCAGCGCTGTCTGATGAATGGTTGAGAGATAATGCACATCAAACAGGCTGTTTTAAGTGCTTATGGATTGCTTATGAAAGGGAAGCCACTACAATTCCCTTTACTGTACCATTGCTATCTGTCAAAGCGCATTCAGGTCTATATCCTCCGAATTGTTGAAACCTGCTGTCACCATTGCAATTCCGATTATTTCCTAACATTGTTGAGTCTCTAAAAGCTTCTCTATCAGGTTAATCTCCTCCACTGCATACAACACTCCTAGTCTGTGTAATCTCTTCAATTCCTTCAGTTCCTATATACCTATGTATAGGTGTGCCTGCTTTGTGGCCATTGTATCCTCATTTATATCTGCAAAAGGCTCTGTTCACTGGAGCACATCCTATGCTCATAAGTGAACCTGGTCTCTCACAAGATCTCTATCACTCTCTCTTCCAGTCTCTACAAGCTTCCCTATCCCTCTCGTATCTTGCAGCATGCACACCACTCACTCTCTCTGACATCCCTTCCAGTGCATAAATTCATCTCTCCTTCTAACTGTATCCAGTCTACAACTTCATCCCTTTCCCTGCAACATCCTCCAGTCCCTATAATCCTCTCTATTGCTGCAGCATTCTCCAGCTTATATCATCTTCCATGTGCTTGCAACATTCTCCAGTCCATACCACCCACCCTTTCCCTGTAATTTTCTCCAGTCCATACCATCCTCCCTATCACTGTGATGTTCTCCAGATCCCACAACTGTTGTTAAATGTACGACATCCTGGAATCCTGTGAATGTTTCTACACCCTGATCAACATTGTCCATATAACGATCCACAACCCTACACACATCCCTATCTCTGGAATCTAATCAAAGACGCTTTATCTGTCTAACTTCCACCAAACAATAAAATATTTTCTGCTGCGAACATTCTGTAGCAACTGTAACTATGTTTAACCCTGCAACATTGTCACGCCCCCAAACATCTCTCCCATTCTGTGACCTCTATCCATCCCTCAAAGGCCCTCTCTCGGTGACACGCGCCATGCATTTGCAAAAAGGCAGATGGAATGACAGCATTAACCGAAGGGAACAGATATGATCAAACTGTTATTGTGGAGGTGTGGCTGCAGAATGATCATGGCTGGGATGTGATTATTGAGGGGGTTGTAGGGATTTAGACAGATCAGCAAAAAACCAAACAAGGTCCCGTTTTGTTGTGAAGACAGGACGCAGTCAGTGCATTAGTGAGACAGCCAATTTAATCTGGGAATCAAAATATAGAGTCATTTTGAATGGTCAGCTTCCAAATAGCAAGGGGGATCTGGAAGATCAAATCACAATCCATGCTCGTTGGTAAGTTGGATGCAATATTTTCTTGGTGATAGTTGACAGAGGCATTTGGAGTGGTGAATTTCTGATTGGACATCTGTGGCCAATGCTGTTTCACAAGGATCAGTGCTGCGATGTCTGTGTGTAATTTATATCTGTGAGTCAGATGAAAAGGTCAGCAGTTTGAGTGGTAATTTTACAGACGACATTCGGAAAGGCATGTAATGATTAGGGATAGTTAGGGGAATTGTGGATAGTGAGGAAGAGTGTTCAAGGTTGCAGCAATATGTAGATCAGCTGGAACGTTGGGCAGAGATGGGGCAAATTGAATTTCATCTGGACAGGTGTGAAGTGATGCATTTATGAAGCCAAATGGAAGAGAGAAGTACACTAATTGACTAGCTGGAAACATTGACAAACAGAGAGACATTGGAAGCAAGTCCATAGCTCCCTAAAAATAACAACACAGGATGTAGTGGTCGAGGGGGGAGTATGGTATGCTTACCTTTATTGGGCACAGTATTGAGTACAGACGTTTGCATGTCATGTTGTGACTGAATGAAACTTCAGTCAGCCATGTTTGAAAGATTGCGTGTCATTCTCGTTGCCACACTACAGGAAGGATGTGGAGGGTGTAACAGAGGGTTGGCAGAATGTTGCCTGGATGAGAATGTGTTTACTGTAAGGAGGTTGGACGCAGTTGGATTGTTTTGCGTGGGTATCTGAGACTGAGGGGTGACCTGGTACAGGTATATAGCATTAGGAAAGGCGTGAATAGTGTGGATAGTTGGAATCCTCCTTCCAATGTAGAAATATCAAATTCTAGGGTGCATCGGTTTAAGGTGAGAGTGAGAAGTTTTAAGTGAGATGAATGAGGCCAGTTGTCTTTACCGAGAGAGTAGAAGCTGCTCGGGAGGTGGGAGAGGTGGAAATAAGAGCAAAGATTTGAAGTGGCATTTAGACACAAACATGAACAGGCCGAGAATAGAGGGATATCGCCCATGTGCAGGCAGATGGGATTAGTTTAGAATAGCATCATGGTCAGCACAGCCATGGTGGGCCGAAGGGCCTATTACTCTGCTGTACTGTTCGATTTTCTAACTTAACGACATCTACCCTGTCAAAGCCCCTCCAAATCCTGGATGTTTCATTCAATTTCTCTCCCATTCTTCAAAACCCCAGTAGGTTCAAGGGCAATCTACTCCACCTCTTCTCATTGGAAAATCCCGCCATCTCCAGGATCAGCCGAGTGAACCTTCCCTGGCCTGCCTCCAACACAAGAATGTCTTTCCTTAGGGCACGCAACCTATTCATTATAATCTAGGTGTGGTCTGACATCATTTCAGCAAGACCTCCCTATTTTTAGACTCCATTCCCTTTGCCTTCTCTATGACCTGCTGATCCTGTAAGCTACCTTTTTCAGATTGATACACAAGGATTCCCAAAACCTTTGTGCAGTCAGTCTGAACCAAACGGTGTTAGCTTGACAGTAAGTCGGGAACGTGCTGGAATGTGTTATGAAGGATATGACAATAAATAATAACTGGATACTTAGAAACAATGGGAGGTGTATGATTTTATAAAAGGGGAATATTTTTAAATCTGATGGATTCTATATTTTGGTGTGACCATAAATGCAGAATTGATAAGGAAGGGGAGGCTAATTGCGGTAGAGGGATATTTGAAATTTCAGAAGCATTTAGACAAGTTTCAACCAGTGCTAAAACTTAGCTCGTGAGAGAATAGGGCCCCTGACAGGTCAATGAGGCTGTCTGTGTGGGATCACTGCTGTTGGGTGAGATATTGAACAAATATGTTGTTTTAGGATTTACTGTGGTGAAAGACATGGAAGCTCGGGAACTTGGGAAAATACATAGGGATGTGTTGAAAAGAGTTCACATTGGAGAACAGGATGTCTTAAAATGCAAAAAGTTAGATAAAACCTTGGGACATGATCAAATATACCCCAGCGCCTTGTGAGAAGCGAGGGAGGAAATTACAGGGCCCCTTCCAGAGATATTTGCATCATCAACAGCTAGTACGGACCAGTGAGACTGATGGCAGGGTGGTAAGTTGTTGGAGGAGATTCTGAGAGAAACGATCATCGTGCATTTGGAAAGGTCAGGACAGATTAATGATCGTCAGCATGGCTTTGTGCACGGGGAATCATGCCTCAAACCTGAGTGTGGAGGTAGACAAGTGAGAGGTCAAAGCAGAGCTGTACACGATGTCCACATGAACTTTAGCAAGGCCTTTGACAAGGTTCTGCATGGCAGACTGGTTAGTAAGTTTAGATCACACATAACCAGGGAGTGCTCACTAACTAGATACAAAACAGGATTGACGGTAGGAGACAGAGCATGTTCATAGAGGGTTGCTGCTCAAACTGCAGTCCTGTGACCAACGGTGTGCCAAGGGGTTCGGTGCTGGGTCACTGTTGTGCATCATTTAAATAATAAATGATAAGCAGGAGTCATGATTAGCAAGTTTGTGATTGAGACTGAAATTGGTGATAATGTGGACAGTGAAGAGGGTTATCGAAGAGTACAATGGGATCAGCAGTACTGCTGGACCAGTGAGGTTAGGAATAACAGGTGGAGAATTGCAAGATGCAGGTACACAGTTTTTTGAAAGTAGCGTCACAGGTAGACAGGCTGGTGAAGCAGCTGTTTGGGATGGGGTCACCCTTCATTGGGCAGAGCATTGAGAGTAGGAGTTGGGATGTCATGGTATATCTGTACAGGACATTAGTGAGGCCACTGTATAAGCATTGTTGATTATCTGGTAAAAATCAACTAGTTCACGTATGTCCTTTAGGGAGGGATATCTGACATTCTTACCTGCTCTGGCTCACATGTGACTCCAGTCCCACAACAATATAACTGACTCTGAGCTGCCTCTGGGCAATTAGAAGGAAGGCAATGTATGCTGCTCCAACCGGTGACATCCTTAGACCATGAATGAATCAATGAAAAGTGCAGATGTCTATCCCTCCCTTTGCAAACAGCTCTAGCTGCAGCAATCTGTACTGGCTTTGTAATGTTGTTCAGGCCTTTGCCCCTCTCTGTAACACTCTCACCACCTCCAGCACCTTCAATTCTCCCTGTTCCACTACTCTGATTAAACACTGACAATATTTCCACTTCCTACTGCACTCCTCCACATTTCTAAATGTTGGTTACTTCAGAATTGATCGGTTCTTTTTCATCTCTTAATCAAATCGGCCAAGACCGTCTGAAGTGGGGAAGGAGCATTGGGAAGGTGTCGAGCACCTCGAGACTTTCTGTGGGGAAAACGGGAATCCAGGAGAAAACAGCACAAGGAGCGCGTGACCACACACCCACCCCCTTCCCTTGGCCACCTTCTGCCCCAAGTGTAACAGAGTCTGTGGAAAGCCACATCGGTCTGTACAGCCAACTCCAGACCTCCCCTGCCCAACCCACCCCACCCCGAGAGTGGGAGAGTTAGTGTCGTCTGTGACCCACCGCCAAAGAGATGATGAGATAGGAAGGTTGAATCCCCTCACAATTATCCCAGTGCCTTTGTTACAAATTCAAACAATTCCCTGTTAATGCAGTGTCTAATAATATGCTATCACTCACTATCTCTCCATCTGGTATCCCTTGCTGTGTCGGTCTATTTACTGCCTCTGTCAGCATTTCTGCCTCTTACAGATGGTCTGAGATCCTGAGTCAACAGATTGTCCATTCCAGAGACATGCAGCAGCACAGGCAAGGGATGGAGACTGGGATTATCGAGATCTCTGCTGGACTCTGTGCCACTCTGCATGAGTTATCCTCATTGCATCAGTCGAATTTCCCATTCTGTCTATTTCTGTGTCATGCAGGTCATCAGGATGTTCCTAACTCCTGTCTCATCCATCACCTCATTGAAGACAGTTGGTCAGCCAGAGAGAGATGGAGAGGGAGATCTGGAGCCTTCAGTAAATCCTACAGCCGGTAAGATCACTCACAGTAAACAGCACAGGGTGGAGGTAGGAGAAGTCTATATTCATACCTGGAAGATAGGACATAGATACAGATCTGGGTAAGGAACAGCAACATTCTAGGCTTCATTTCCACCATCTTGTGAGGGTCCTGCGTTCACCTCTTCTGTACTGGTCCTCAATGCGACAGCACAGGGATCGCAGGCACCAATCCTGGCCCATGCCGATCTTTGTAATATTCTCCAGTCCCGATAATCCTTCCTCAGTTTGGAATCTCCTCTAGTCCACACCATTCTCTGTGTCTCTGTCTCTGTCTCTGTCAGGTTCTCCAGTCCCTAACACCCTAATCCCTAACCTTCTCCAGTAGATACTAAATTCCTTCATCCCTGTAAATCCTGATAGACCTGTCTATCCCTGTAAGCTCCTCCCACCAATACCACCCTCCATGTCAATGTATTTGTCTTTAACCTCTCCATCCGTCCTTACCTATGTAATCTTCTCCAGCTCCTACAACCCTTCCTAAACTGTGAAAAATTTGTAATCTCCTTCTCCTTCTCCAATACTTTGATCTTTATCTTGTTAAATTTCACCCTCATTCCCGACACCATACCCCTCCCGACCACAGGAACCTCTTTCAGTTTGTGCAACCCTCCCCATTTGTGTAACTGTCTCAAACCCAGTAACCTGGCATTCTCCATTGCCTTCCTATCTATGAGGCCTCCAGAGTCTAGAAGCCTTCTTATATCTGTAAATGTCTTCAGTCAGGACAACCTTCCATATCTCTGTTAGTATACACAATAATCTCCGAGATGAAACAGCCCCCTGTCTGTGCCTCTCAGCCTGCCTGCCTCTCCCTACATCTATCCCTATCCCAATCTCCAGAATCAAATCCAGCTCCCTCTATCTCTGTAAATTCCTCCAATCCCCAAACCCCTTTGTCCCATGAACATTCTTGACCAGATGTAACTCTGTTTAACTCTAACATCCTCGAGTCCCTGTAATCCTCCCTATCTCTGTAACCTCTACCCATCTGTTCAACCCCCTCCCACTCCTGAGGAATGACTCCCTGTATTCGCCATAAGGCAGATGGAATGACAGGGAACAGATATGATGGAACCGTCATTCCGGAGATTTAGCTGCAGAATGACCATCACTGGGAAGGGAATATTGAAGGGTTGTTTTAATAGAGTCACAGTGTCAGAGAGATGTACAGCATGGAAACCGACCCTTTGGTCCAACCCATCCACGCTGTGCAGATATCCCAACCCAATCTAGTCCCAATATGCACATTAGGCATAAAGCCAACAACTTATGAAGGAAGCTTGAGGTTAATGCATTAATGAGACAGTCTTGTGGATCTGAATATGAAAAGTGGAGCTGAGAATAAGCAAGCAGCAGCAACCGTTAGCAGGAATTCTTTTGTAGGCACCAACCTGTGATGGGAATGTCAATATGGTTACAGTCGGGACACTGAATGTACTTATGGCAAGGGCAGTACAGTAACTGTGTGACAGTGGTCTCTATGCCGACTGATACAGCAACGAGCCTGTTGGATTGAATTAGTTGGTGTGAATATAAATGGCAGAATTGTAAGGGTGTAGGAGGGGTGTAGTAGTATAGGGGATATGGTGTATTTGAATTATCAGAGCCTTTATGCAAGTTTCAATAAGGGTTACAGAGTAACTTGGGAGAGAATAGGGCTCCTTAAAGATCATAAGGTCGCCTATATGTAGAACCAGAGGAGATGGGTAAGATAATAGACAAAATAGTCTTCTCAGTATTTACTGTGGAGAAAGACATGGAAGGTCGGGAACGTGGGGAAATAAATAGTGATGTCTTGGAAAGAATCCTCAACAGAGAAGAGAAAGTGCTGGAATCTTAAAACAAATAAAGCTAGATCAATCCTCAGTAGCTCATTAGGTCAATGCTAGAATATTGTGGGAAGCTAGGGAAGAGATTGCAGTAACCCTTGCAGAGATATGTATACTATCAACAGGCACAGTAAGATGTTGGAAGACTGGAGGTTGGCTAATGCTGTTCCATCACTGAAGGACTGCAGGGAAAAGCCCGGAAATTACAGCCCCGTGAGACCAGTGATGGGGATGTTGGTGGAGGAGATTCTGAGAGAAAAGAGATCCTTACATTTACAAAGGCAAGGGCTGATTTGAGATGGTCAGCATGGCTTTGTGAGTGGAAAACCACGTTTCACAAACCGGATTGACTCTTCGAGGAGGTGGCCAAGGATAGATGAAGGCAGAGCAGTCAAAGTTGTCCACATGGACTTTAGCATGTAGTCAAGAGGAAGGAGGAAGTTTACTTAAGGTCGAGGAAGCAAGGATCAGACAGGGCTCCAGAGAGTTACATTGGATGGCACGGTGTCTCAGTGGTTAGCACTGCTACCTCATAGCACCACGGACTCCATTTCGATTACAGCCGCAGGCAACTGTCTCTGGGGTGTTTGCGCATTCTCCCTGTGGGTTTCCTCCACGTTCTCCGGTTTCTCCCCCATAGCCCAAAGATGTGCCAGTTTGGTGCCTTAGCCATGCTAAATTACCCATAGTGTTCAGGGATGGGTAGGTTTGGTGCATGAGTCAGGGCAAATGGAGAGTAATAGGGTGGGGGAATGGGGCTGGGTTGGATACTGTTTGGATGGTTGATATGGAGGTGCTGGGCCAAATGGCCTGTTTCGACACAGTAGGGATTCTCTGAAGGTACCAGGAAGGAACCGAGAGACGGACTTAAGGCAACTAGAAGGGGGCATGAAAAAGCATTGTTGGGAAGGATTAAGGAAAACCGTGAGGCATTCTCCACTTATGCGAGGAACAAGAGCAAGGCCAGAGTGAGGATAAGGTCAATCTGGGATAGTGAAGGAACTTGTGCCTGGAGTCACAGGAGGTAGGGGAGGTCCTTAATGAATACTATGCCTCAGTATTCCCTGCTGAGAAGGGTCTTGTCGTTTGTGAGGACAGCGTGAAACAGGCTGATGTACATGAACAGGTGGATGTTAAGAAGGAGGATGTGCTGAGAATTTTCTAAAAGATAAGGATAGAAAAGTCGCTGAACCAGACTGGATGCGTCCAAAGTTACGACAGGAACCAATGGAGTGGTTGCTGCGCACCTGGTGATGACCTTTGCGCCCTCACTGTCCACTGGAGTCGGACCAGATGATTGGAGGCAGGAAAATATTATTCCCTTGTTCAGGAAAGGGAATAGGGATAATCCTGGGAATTGCACATCTGCCAGTCTTATGTCTATGGTGTGCAGATTATTGGAGAGGACTCTGGGAGACAGGATTTATTTTTCCTTGGAAAACCCTAGTTTGATCAGAGACAGTCAGTATGGATTTGTAAGGGGCAGGACATGCCTTACAAGTCTTATCGAATCTTTTGAGAATGTGACAAAACATCTTTATGGTTCATTCAGAAAGTATGGAGGTATGGGATACAGGGAAACCTGTCTGTCTGGATACAGGATTACTGGCCCACAGAAGACAGAGGGTGATGATAGATGGAAAGCATTCATCCTGGAGCTCAGTGACCAGTGGTTTTCTGCAGGGAGAGGTTACAGGACCTCTGCTCTTTGTGAGTTTAGAAATGACTTGGATGTGTGATTGAAAGAGGGGTTAGTAAGTTTCCCAATGACACGAAGGATGGTGAAGTTGTTGATAATGTGGAGGGCTATTGTTGGTTGCAACGGAACATTGACAGGATGCAGAGTTGGGCTGAGAAGTGGCAGATGGAGTTCAATCTTGGAAAAGTGTGAAGTCATTCATTTTTAACCTATGCCCTCTAGTTCTGGACGCCCCAATCCCAGGGAAAAGACTTTGTCTATTTACCCTATCCATGCCTCTCATAATTTTGTAAACCTCTGTCATGTCATCCCTCAGCCTCCGACGCTCCAAGGAAAACAGCACCAGCCTGTTCAGCCTCTCCCTATAGCTCAAATCCTCCAGCCCTGGCAACATCCTTGTAAATCTTTTCTGAACCCTTTCAGGTTTCCCAACATCTTTCCGATAGTAAGGAAACCAAAAATGCTCGCAATATTCCAACAGTCCTGTACAGCCGCAACATGACCTCCCAACTCCTGTACTCAATACTCTGACCAATAAAGGAAAGCATACCAAACGCCTTCTTCACTATCCTATCTATCCGCGACTCCACTTTCAAGGAGCGATGAACCTGCACCTGAAGGTCTCTTGGTTCAGCAACACACCATAGGACCTTACCATTAAGTGTGTCAGTCCTGCTAAGATTTGCTTTCCCAAATTGCATCACCTCGTATTTATCTCAATTAAACTCTATCTGCCACTTTTATTTTTGATCTTATGGTCGGATAAAAGATTGGCATGTCACCATGGCCAAAGGATCTTGTTCTGTCCTGTTCTGTGTTCTACGTGTTGTATGGTAAGCTGGGTAATAAGCTCAGATCAGTGTAAAAGGTTATGGCGTTCAGGAGGAGTTTGTCAACTGGACAGAAAATTGGGCTTGATGGAGACAGAGGGTGGTGGGAGACATGTTGTTTTTCTGACTGGAGCTTTGTGACCAGCGGTGAAGTGAGTACCCTGCTGTTTGTCATTTGGATAAATGGTTTGGATGGGAATATTGTTAAGTAAGTTTAAGTAAGTTTTTTGAGTGACACTGAAATTGGAGGTAAACTGGACAGTGATGAAGGTTATCTATGATACAACAGGATGAACAGTACTGCTGGGAAAGTGGGCTGAAGAATAGCAGATGGAGTTTAATTAGATAAAGGTGAAGTGTTCCATTTTGGTGAAACAAACCAGGGTGGGACCTGTACAGTTAATGGTCGGGCCCTGGGTAGTGTTATCAGTCAGTGACCCAGGGATGCAGGTACACAGTTCTTTGAAAGTGGTGTCACAGGTAGACAGGCTGGTGAAGTAGACATTTGGGATGGTTTCCTTCATTGGGGAGAGCATTGAGAGGAGGAGTTGGGATGTCATGTTGTATCTGTACAAGACATTGGTCAGGCCACCATAAAAGCGTTGTTGATCAGTGGGAAGAACTCATCTGGTTCACTGACCTCCTTTTGTGTAGACCATCTGACATTTTAACCTGACCTGGCTAACATGTGACTCCAGACCCACTACAATACGGCTGACTCTGAGCTGTCCTCTGGGTAATTAACAGTGACACCCACATCCCATGAATGAATAAATAAAAATACATATATCCCTCTCTACCTCTGCAAACCCCACCAGCTGCAGCAATCCGTACTGGTTTTGTAACATCGTTCAGGCCCTGACCACTCTCAGCAACACTCTTACCACCTCCGGCACCTTTACCTCTCCCTGTTCCTTTTGTGACATTGAACCCTGACACTGATTCCCCTTCCCACTGCCCAACTTCTGCGAGCAGACCCTTTGCAATCCCTTTAACACTTACTCCTAAAACACTCTCACTACAGGATTTTAAGTACTTTTTGGTGATCTTCTAAGCCTCATAATCTAATATGATACATTTTGTCCTGAGTGAGGGGCCGGTGGGAATTTCTTGCTGAGGTTTTGTCTGTTTCAGTGGAATGTTCTTTTGTTGAGTGATTTACACTGTCCTTTCAAATGTTTTCCACTGTTCATTTATAGGCACAGATTTCAGTCTGTTTCGCCTCCTTACCTTGGTCAGTTCTCATCTCAAACCATGTCATTGGCTGTTTTTGTTTCTCGTTGTAGCATGTCCTTTCTGTGATTCACTTTAAAACTTTATATTTCTTTCAACTGCACTTTATCACAATTTCCCGAAGGATCTCTCCAGGTGACATTACTCATTCACAAAGTTTCATCACACAACGGTCGCTCTGAGACAGTTACGCCCCGAGCCTGTTGCACAATTTGTTATTCAAAGAAACACTGAAAAAAAATTCTCTGAACTCCTCTTCCAATATTCCTGTTGTCAGTGTTTGTCCCAGATTATGGGAATATTGAAGTTTCCCAAAATTATCACAAAGTGTTTATTAAAAAATTCCAATGAGTTCCTGAGTAATGCAGTGATGCGCAATGGAATGCTGTTCGGTGGCTAATACTGTTCTGCTCCTTGTGTCCTTGGCAAGTAGTAGCCAGAATTTACATTCAGACTGACTCTACTTCATGATCTGAGACCAAATGCTTTCTGTGTAATGCCTTTGTTATCCATTATTGTTAGCGTTACCCATTTTCCTGAGTTTCCACAAGGTTGTGATCCATTGAATATTTATGTCCAATTTTTGTTCGCCCTGTAACCACGTCTCTCTGGTGTCTAAATTTATTTTATCTCTGTGTCACAAATCAATCTACCTTCTTGAAGAGAGTTAAAAATCACACAACACCAGGTTATAGTCCAACAGGTTTATTTGGAAGCACACTAGCTTTCGGAGCGATGCTCCTTCATCAGGTGATAGTGTGGAGCTCGATCGTAATACAGAATTTATCGCAAAAAATTACAGTGTGATGTAACTGACATTATACATTGAAGAATTGATTGTCTGTTAAGCCTTTCATCGTTTAGAATACAGTGATAGTTTCACTTCTTTCATGTGTAAATCACAAAACATTTTTTTTAAAGTTGCATTCTCGGGTTAGCTGTTAACAATGGTGATAGCTAGACAATATGTTGAAGGTGTTAGACCCCTGTGTTCTCTGTCTATGCCCTGATGTTTAGATTGATTCTAATCTAAAAAGTGAGATAAAAGTTTGACATAAATTCATGCAGTTTTTGAGCGCAGAGTTCTACATGAATGCATGCAGTATTTGAGCAAAGTACAATGTAATCCTGCAAGTACAAATTCACCCCACAAAATATATGTGTGTCTGTGGGTCTTTGTCTGTCTGGGGTGGGGGTTGTGAGTGTGAGAAAGTGTGTATGTAGTGGGGGTAGAGTGTCTTAGGTCTGTGAGGGTGTGCATGTGTGAGTGTGGGAGTGTGTGTGTCTATAAGGGTGTGTGTGGGTGTCTGTGTGTACCTGTGTCCGTGTGTATGTGAGAGTGTGTGTGTGTGTAGGAATATCTGTGTATGTGTGTGTAGTGCAATGGTGATCACCTGTAATGTTCTGAGCTCATTCCATACACACACCACTGTGTGCATAAAAAAGCTGTCCCTTCAGTGCCATTTAAACCTTTCCCCTTTAACCTTAAACCTATGCTCTCTAGTTTTGGACACTCCAACCTCTGGGAAAAGACCTTGAATGTTTACCCAATCCATACCCCTCATGTTTATATCAACCTCTGTGTGGTCACCCCTCAGTCTCCGATGTTCCAGTAAAAACAACTCCAGCTTATTCAGCAGTAACCCTGGTAATATCTTGTCAATCTTTTCTGAGCAGTTTCAACTTTCACAACATCCTTCCTATAGCGGGGATACTGGAATTGCAGAGAACTCCAAATGTGGTCTAACGTATTACTCTTGTTCCCTGAGTTCCCCAGTCTTTGTCCACAATAAGTTCTGGAGTAAAAAATGTGTTTAAGGTCTTAGACATATCCTGCGATTCCACACACCAATGGTCTCATTGATCTTTAAGGGACAGCATTTTGTCTCGAGTTACTCTTTTACTCAATATATTTATACAATCACTTTTGGATTCTCCTTATCATTCTCTGCTAAAGCTATTGCATGTACACTTTCTGCAATCCTGATTTCTACTCAAAGTGTATTGCTAAAGTCCCTGTGATCCTCAGGGATTCCCTTGGTCCATCTGGCTATACCTGACATGTGCCCCCTTTTCCTTGACCAGACCCTCAATAGACAGCCAGTGTTTCCGAATGCTGTCAGCATTGACCTTCACACAAACAGGAACATGCTGGTGGTGATCGCTCAATTTATCTCACTTTTAAAATATTCTCACTTGCCAGACTTCCCTTTCCCTGCAAATAGACTCACCAACCACCTTTTGAGAGTTCCTGGCTAAGATCGTCAAGATTAGTCTGGCCCCATTTTATAACTTGAACCTGTGGACCAGCCCTGTCCTTTTCCATCGCTATTTTCAAACTAATATACTTGAGTCACTTTGGCAAAATGCTTTCCCATTCACACCTCAGTCCGTTTCCCTACCTTGTTTCCCAAGGGGAGGTCAGGTTTTGCCCCTTTCTCTTTTCAGCCCATTTACATATTGATCGGGAGTTTTATGGAACACAATTACCAAATTCCTCTCTTCCAAACAATTAACACTGGAAGTCCCAGTCTAGGTTTGGAAAGTTTAAAAACCCCAACCATAACAGCCCTATTATCATGATTGATATTTGAGATCTCCTGATATGTTTGTTCCTCAGTCTGCCACTGATTATTCGGGGTCAGTAGGACAATCGTGTCGGAGTGATGACCCATTCTTATTTCTCAGTTCCACTAACATAGTGTCACTGGGTGATCCCACAGGAATAGCCTCTCTCGGGATTCATGCAATGAAAACCCACCACCACGCGTCCTCTCTTGTCTCCCCTTCGATGCTTCCTGTAGCATCTCCACCTTGAAACAATGAGCTGCCAGTCCTGTCCCTCCCTCAGCTGTGTTTCTGTAATAACTATAATATCCCAGTTCCATGTTCCAATCCATGCCCTGAGTTTATCTTCCTTAGCTGGCAGGCCCCTTTCATTGAAATAAATGCACTTTAATCATCAGTTCCCCCTCCCCCATTTCCTGCTATGTTCTTGCCTGCCTTGTCTGCTGAAATTGCTGTCTTTAACTTGTGCACCAACCTCGATCTTCTTTCTGGCCTTATAACTGTTTAAGGTGCAACGCTCTGCCAGATTAGATTATATCCTCTCAAGCAGCTCTAACAATTCGCCCCATCAGGATGTGGGTCCCCCTCCTGCTCCCAGTTCAGGTGCCTTCCCCACCCTGTCTACCTGTGCTGACACCTTCAGACATCCAGGGACTTGCCCACCAAGGTCCCGGTGTTACTCAGTTCTCCAGGAGGACCTACCCTTCATGAAGTATATCCTTCGCTTATGAGACTTCCCACAGTGCATTACCTCACAGTGATCAGAAGTAAACTCCATCTGCCATTACTCAGTGTGTACAACTCTGAGTATGACTAACTTCATCCAGTCTCCCCAACCGTCCCTACCTCTAATTGTCGAGAGAATGCACAACCCTCCCTATTGCGTTAACCTCCTCCAGTCCCTCTCATGGACACCATCTCTGTAAGCTTCTCCTGTTCCTGACTATATTTTCCTCCTGTTCCAATAAACCCTTGTGAACTTTGTGACCTAGTCCAATCTCTGCAGTGCTCTGCATAATCAGCCTCACTGTGCCTGGAACCTGGCTTCAAATCCAGCCTTGGCCAACTGTCTGTGTGGACTTTGCATGTTCTCCCCCAGAATGTGTGGGTTTCTTCCGGGTGCTCTGGTTTCCTGCCATAGTCCAACAGACAGAAGATACGCGATTGGCCATCATAAATTGACTGTAGTATTCAGGCAAGTGGTGGTTTAGGTGAGTTCACCATCAGGAATGCAGGGTTTATTGGATAGGGAGAAGGATGGGTCTGGTTAGGATGCTCTTTAGAGGGGTTGGTGTGGACTTTTGGGCCAAGTGGCCTGTTCCCTCACTGTGGAGATTCTATTCAGGTTACTGCCCAGTCCTGACAACCATCCTTGTCTCTTGAACCTTGCCTCAGCCCCAATAATCTCCTTATATGTGTAATCTCCAACAGTTTCTAAAACATTCCTTGGCGATGTCAGCTTCTCCAGTCTTTACAAAGATCGATACGACTGTCACCTCTTCCTGCTTTTAGAACAATCCTTATAACTATTGCCATTTGTTACATCACTCCCAATCACTGTTCCATCCTGAAACCTCCAAAAACATTTATATCTCTGTAAACTCATCTGGACTGTCTATACTTCCTTTTGACAATCCCGTTCTGAGACTTTCTCTATATCAAAAAAAGTCATTAAGTGTAGGTAACTCTTATTATTGTAACCTCCCACCAGCCTTACCGCACTGAGGATCTGTAGAACCTCTTTTCAAATCGACAGCCATCTCAGTGTCTGTAATCTCCTCCACTCCCCATAATATATTCTCTCTGAGCTCCTCTGTAGTCCACTAAACACTCCCTAACACTGTCTGTATCAGTGTAACCTTCACCAAAAACACAACCTTCCCTATCTGTGTGAATCCCTACACCAGTCCCTATCCCTCTAAGGTCCGTCTAAAAATACAACCCTCCATGTCTGTGTATTCACCTTCAGTCCCTACATCCCTCCCTATCTGTGTAACCTTCTCCATGCATTTTTGCTACAGTCTCTTCAACTGTCCCTGTCAGTGTAATATCTTCCAGTCCCGAAAACTCCCCTCTCTTTAACTTTCTCAGGCCACACATCCCTCACTATCTGTGACCTAATCCTGTCGGAGAACCCTCCCTCTGTGAACTGCTCCAACTCTTCAACTCTCCATAATCTCCTGCAGCTCTTCCAGCCCTCCCTATCGACCAAACCTCTTCCAGTCCCTAAAATGCCATCAGTCTGTAGAGACCCTACCATCATCCCTATCTGTGTTATCCTCTCAGGTCCCTGCAACACTCCCGATCTGTAGATCCCACTCCAATGCCTGTGCCTCTCCCAATCCTGTTCCTCATTAACAATGTCACATCCTCCCGTCACTATCACCCATCCTGTCAATGTAAGCTCCTCCTGTATCTCCAAACATTTACTCATCTCCATAACCTTCTCCAGCTCTTACCCCCCCCCATCTGTGTAAACATTACTCTCCACTCGAACCCTCCCTATCACAGGAACTTCCTCCTGTTTGTGCTTTGCTTCCTTCTCTGTGAGACTGTCTCCAACCAATCTTGCTCCTCATTCTCTCAAAAAAGAATCCAGATTCCACAGCCTCCATGTCTAAATAACCCCCAGAACCTAAGCCTTCCTATATCTATAAACATCTTCAGTCACGATGACCCTCCATAACTCTGTTTGTTCCGCCAGATGATACAAACATCTTTATCTCTGTAATCTGCTCAGCTCCCTAAAACAGTCCCTGTCTGTAATCTAGCCCTGTCCTACAAACATCCTTATCCCTGTAAACTTCTCTATCCCTCCCAACATTCCCAACTCCTTGAACCCGTCAGCCCTACAGCTCTCCACATTTCTGTAACCTCCTGTGGGTCTAAGGTCCTCCCTCCCTGTGAAATCACCTCCAGTCCCCACATCCCTCCCAGTCTGTGTCCTCTGCTCCAGATCAGACCATTGCTGTCTCTGTAAACACCTGCACTCCTGACAACTCTTGCCATTTGTGTAACCTCGTTCAGACCCCATACTCTCCAGCTTCCTGAATCCTCTTCCTACCATTGCAACCAAAACCATGTTTATGTAACAACCACCAGTGCTTACACCCTCCCCAACTCAGTAACCACTTACAGCCCTAACAAAGCACCTAAACTGTGAAACCTCTAATTTCCCTACAATCCTCCCTCCCTCCCTCCTCAAATGCCTTCATCACCATGAAACCTCACAATTACTGAAGCCTCCTTTGAGCATTGCAACCCTCCTAATGTCTGCAAAATCCTCCTGTCCTGATATCCCTTCCTGACTCTGTAATCCACACCACCCTCCAGTACCCTTCTGGGGAACATGGCAGAGGAGGGAAGATTTGTAAAGTCCGAGCCATGTTACGGAGGTAGAATTCTGGGAATTACAGATTTTGTCGAATGTTTGTGGTGTGCAGATTATTGGCGAGGACTCTAAAGAAAGGAATTATGACTACTTGGAAAACCATAGTTAAATTAGAGACAGCATGGGTTTGTGAGGGGTCAGGTCATGCCTTACAAACCTTATTGAATTCTTTGAGGATATGACAGAATACGTTGATGGCTCATTCAGAAAAGAAGGATGATTGGGATACAGGGAAATCTGTCTGTCTGGATACAGGATCGGATGGCCCAGTGAAGACAGAGTATGGCGGCAGATGGACATTATTGAGCCTGGAGCTCAGTGACCAGTGGTGTTCTGTAACAATCGGCTCTGGGACTTTGCTGTTTGTGATTATTGTAAATGACTTGGATGTGGATGTTGGAGAATGGGTTAGTAAGTTTGCCAATCACACCAAGTTTAGTGGAGTGGTGGGGAATGTGGACGGCTGTTGTAGGTTGCAATGGGACATTGACAGGACACAGACCTGGGCTGGAAGTGGCAGATGGAGTCCAATCTGGGAAAGTGTGAAGTGATTCATTCTGGAAGGTCGAATTTGAATACAGAATACAGGTGGAAAGGCAGAATACTTGGCATTGTGGAGGAACAGAGAGATCATGGGGTCCATGTCCATAGATCCCTCAAAGTTGCCACGCACATTGATAGGGTTGTTAAAAAGTCAAGTGTTGTGTTGGCTTTCTTTAGCAAGGGGATCAATTTCAAGAGCCATGAGGTTTTACTTTATCTTTATCGCGACCTGGTGAGACCACACTTGGAATGTTGTGTTCAGTTCTCGTCCCATCTTTACAGGAAGGATGTACAAGTTTTAGAGAGCGTACATAGGAGATTTACCAGGATATTGCCTGGAATGGAGGGCATTTCTTATGGAGAAAGTTTGGGGGAGCTGTGGCTTTTCTCATTGGAGTGAAGAAGGGGGCGGGGTGACTTGGTAGAGGTGAACAAGGTGATGAGAGGCACAGAGAGAGTGAATAGTCAGAGACGTTTTCTCCTGTGGCATGAATGGCTATTACAAGGCGGCATAATTTTAAGGTGATTGGAAGATGGATAAGAGGATAGAGATGGTAGGTGGTCGGATGGACTGCCAATGGTGGGAGTAAAATTAGACACATTCGGGACATCTAATAGACTCTTGGACAGACACATGGATAGAGTAAAATGAAGGGTATGTAGGTTAGTTTGATTTTACAGTTGGATAAAATGTTGGCATAGCATCATGGCCGAAGGGTAATGGGCTGAACTGTTCTGCGTTCTATGTTCTGTCTGGTAAACTGGGTAATAAGCTCAGATCAGTGTAAAAATGATATTGCATTCAGGAGGAGCTCGTGAACTGGATACAAAATTTGCTTGATGGTAGGAGACAGAGGGTGGTGGGAGACATGTTGTTTTCCTGAGTGGAGACATGTGACCAGCGGTGGAGTGGGTCCACTGTTGTTTGTCATTTGGATAAATGGTTTGGATGGGAATATTGGTTTCCTGGTAAGTCATTGTTTTCGGTGACACTGAAATTGGTGGTAAAGTGGACAGTGAAGAAGGTTATCTGTGATACAACAGGATGGGCAGTCCTGCTGGGATAGTGGGCTGAAGAATAGCAGATGGAGTTTAATTAGATAAAGGTGAGGTGTTCCATTTTGGTGAAACAAACCAGGGTGGGACCTGTACAGTTAATGTTCGGGACCTGGGTAGTGTTGTCAGTCAGAGACCCAGGGATGCAGGTGCACAGTTCTTTGAATGTGGTGTCACAGGTAGACAGGCTGGTGAAGCAGGCGTTTGGGGTGGTTACCTTCATTGGGGAGAGCATTAAGAGTAAGAGTTAGGATGTCATGTTGTATCTGTATAAGACATTGGTGGGGCCACCATTAAAACATTGTTGACCAGGAGGAAGAACTCATCTCGTTCACTCACCTCCTTTAGGGAAGGACATCAAATATTCTAACATGGTCTGGCCGACATGTGACACCAGACCCACAGCAATATGGCTGACTCTGAGCTACCCTCTGGGTAATTAGCAGTTGGGTCAAAGAATGTTTGTCCAGTCAGTGACACCCACATCTCATGAATGAATAAATAAAAATACATATGTCCCTCCCTACCTCTGCAAATCCCCCCAGCTACAGCAATCCGGACTGGCTTTGTAACACCGTTCAGGCCCTGACCACTCGCAGTAACACTCTCACCACCTCCAGCACCTTCACCTCTCCCTGTTCCTATTGTGTCAATAAACCCTGACCATGGTTCCCCTTCCCACTGCCCTCCTCCTGCTAGCATACCCTTTGCAATCTATTTTACATTTACTCCTGAAACACACTCTCACTTCAGGATTTTAAGTACTTTTTGGTGATCTTCTCAGCCTCTTAATCTAGTATGATCCCTTTTGTCCTGAGTGAGGGCCCAGTGGGGATTTCTTGCTGAGGTTTATACTGTTTCAGTGGAATGTCCTTCTGTTGAGTGTTTTACACTGTTCCTTCAAATGTTTTCTGCTGTCTATTTACAGACACATGTCTCAGCCTGTTTAGCCTGTTTACCTTGGTCAGTTCTCCTCTCACACACATGTAATTGGCTATTTTTGTTTCTAGTTGTAGCTTGTCCTTTCTGTGAATCACTTTAAAACTTTATATTTCTTTAAACTGCACTTTATCACAATTTCCCGAAGGATCTCTGCAGGTGACATTACTCATTCACTAAGTTTCATCACACGGTCGCTCTGCGATAGTTATGTCCCTTAACAGTTGCACAATTCGTTTTTCAAAGAAACACTGAAAAAAAATTATCCGAACTCCTTTTCCATTATCAATGTTGACCGTGTGTTGTCCCAGATTATACGAATATTGAAGTTTTCCAAAATTATCACAATGCCTTTGTTAAAAATTTCCAACGAGTCCCTGTGTAATGCAATGATGAGCAATGGCATACTGTTCAGTGGCTAAAACTGTTCTGCTGCTTGTGTCCTTGGCAAGTAGTAATTACATTCAGACTGAGTCTACTTCATGATCTGCAGCCAAATGCTTTCTCTGTAATGACTTTGTTATCCATTATTTTTAGTGTTACCCATTTTTCTTGAGTTTTCGCAAGATTGTGAACCATTGAATATTTTTGTTCACCCTGTATCCATGTCTCCCTGGTGTCTAAATCTCTTTTATCTCTGTGTCACAAATCCATCGACCTTATTACAGTGACGTTGTCCATTAAAAAAAAAATAACTTACTCTTTCCCACAATTTTCTGTCACAAACCTTTTTGCTGATGTACAGTTTTAGTTAAACTCTGTCCCATCCTGTTCCTCTCTGCTTGTCTTCAGCCACATCCCTTTGCTGTTCCGTTGCTTCGCCTTTTCCCTTTAGATTGGGAAAGCTCCTTTCACCTGAACCCAGTCCCAGCATCCTCTCTGTCAATTTAAAGCCCTGTCCATAAACCTACTGACATGATCAGCAGGACCCTGGTCCCAGCACGGTTCCTGTGGGACCATCCTAATGGATTATTTATTAAATCAGATATGGGATGTGGGTGTCTCTGGCTGACCAGCCTTTCATGCCCAGTCCTAGCTGCCCTTGAACTGAGTAACTTGCTTGGCCTTTGAAGATGGTAATTGGGAGGCAAATACTTTGCTGTGGCTATGTCGTGCAGACCACGTGAGGGTGGACAGATATCCTTCTCTGAATGACATAGCAGCCTGGGATACATTTCCCTGGGCACTGGGGATTTATCCACCTTTATGCCTGTGAAAACATTTAATACCTCCTCCTTATTGATCTTAACATGTTCTGGGACCTCAGCATCCCAACTGAAATCCCCGGCTACGATGCCTTTCTCCTGTGTGAATACAGGTGGGAAGTATTCATTGAAGACCTCACCTGCTTCTTCTGGCTCCATGCACAGATTGTCCCTTTGGTTTCTCACAGGCCTTCCTCTTTCGCTGGGAATCCTCTTACTCTTACGATGCTGATAAATTACCTGTGGCTTTTCCACAATTGTATCTGCCAAATATATTTCATGACCATTGTTTGTCCCTCATTTTCCACAATCCCCTTGCCCTGTCTATACTTGTGAAGGGCTTCACCTGATTTTATTGCACTGTATTTTCTTTATCAAACTCACGACATCACTTGATCAGTATTCCCTGGACTTGCTGCCTTTACTATTCACTCTTCAAGGAGCACACTGGCCCTGCGTTCTCACTGCATCACTTTAAAATACTCCACTTTCCTAACATGGACCCAACTGCAGGGAGTTCCTCCCTGTCTATGTTTGCCAGATCCTCTGTAATGATCCTGATCCTGATAGGAGGCACAGTTGTGAGGGGGACATACAGGAGACTGTGTGGCTCCAGAGGAGACCCCAGGATGGTGTGCTGCCTCCCATGTACCAGGGTCAAGGATGTCTCTGAGTCGTTATTGAACATTATGAAGGGGGAGGGTGAACATCCAGAGGTCATTGTGCACATTGGTCCACATGACAGAGGTAGACAAAGGGATGGGATCCTGTGAAATGAGTACAGGGAGTCAGGTGAGAAGTTAAAAAAGCAGGATATTGACCTTAATGATCTCCAGATTACTCCCAGTGCCAAGTGCCAATGAGGATAGAAATAGAAAGGTAGGCCGGATGGATGTGTGGCTGAGGAGCTGGTATAGTGGGCAGGGTTTTCAGTTCATGGGTCATTGGGATCTCTTCTGGGGAAGAGGGGACCGGTACAAAGGGGATGGTTTGCACTTGAAGCAAAGGGGCACAAGTATCCCAGGGAGGAGATTAGCTAGTGATACCCGGGAGGATTTAAACTACTTTGGCAGGGAGTTGAGACTCTGAGTGAGGAGAGGGACCATCGAAAAGTCAGGGGAAATACATCAGCCATCAAGAGCAAGTAACCTACTCAGGATATCCAGGGGCACAGTCGAGGGAGGGAGAAGACGTCTGGTTTAAAGGGCATTTATTTCAACACACGAGGCCTGACTGGTAAGGCAGACGAGCTCAGAGCATGGATTGTCTCTGGAGGACTGGGATATTATAGCCATAACAGAATCATGGCTGAGAGAAGGGCAGGACTGTCAGCTCAGTGTTCCAGGATACAGAAACTACAGGCGTGACAGAAGGACAAGTAAGTGAGGAGGGGGAGTTGTCCTTTTGATTAGGAAGGACATGACACCTGTGTATCGAGACAATTCTGTTAAGCAGTCATCAAATGAGGCCATAAATTTAAAAGTTAGAAACAAAAAGGGGATGGTCAGTCTGCTGGGATCGTGTTCTAGACCCTCAAATAGCCAGCGGGTACGAGAGGAGCAAATGTGTAGTGAGTTTGCAGGTACCTATACAAATAATAGAGTAGTATTGGATGGAGATTTTAACTGTCCCTGGATTGGCTGGGTCACCCAGAGTGTAAAAGGCCCGTACTGGGTGGCATTTGTAAAATGTGTCCAAGAAAGTTTCCTAAACCAAGACGTAGAGGGCTCTATGCTAATCAGAGGGGTATGACACTGGACCTCTCCTCAGAAAACCAGGTCAGGCAAGTGACTGAAGTATCAGTCGGAGAGCACATTGCGTCCAGTCACCACAACTGCCTTTGTTTTAACATAGTTGTGGAAAAAGATCAGACGGGTTGACAGATTTAGGTCTTAAACTGGAACTGGGCCAATATTGGGGCCATTCAGCAGGATCGAGCAGGGGTTGATTGTGTGAAGGTAAAACTCACACAACACAAGGGTATAGTCCAGATGGTTTACAGAGGAACCTCGATTATCTGAACGAGATGGGCGGGCACTATTTCGTTCAGATAATTGATTATTCGGTTAATCGATTCAATACCTTTCCTCTGGGGCTCGGAGTTTTCAGTCCAGTCTGCTCCCTGTTCAGGTGACTAGGCAGCAGCAAGCCATGAGTGAGCCCCCACACCCTGTCAGACCCCAAAAACACACCCCGCTCACCTCCAAACCCATCCAACACCGCCCCCACCTGCCTCTCAACGTCACCCCCCAAACTGACCCAACAGCGAATCCTGCCCCCAAAAGTGTCCGACACCACCATCCACCCGACGCCTGCCCCCACTTCCCAGACACGTCCGACATCACCCTCAGCCCGTTCCCAAACCCGTTCAACACCGCGCCCCCCCCCGCCCACCACACTCACCGTCCAATCCATGTCCATGTCCATGCCCATGCCCCCGTAAGTGTTACCTCGGTAAGCGGATAGTGGAGAAGGTGTTTGGTATTCTTTCCTTTATTGGTCACTCACAGCATTGATTATAGGAGTTTGGAGGTCATGTTGCAGCTGTACAGCACACTATTTAGGGCACTTTTGGAATATTTCAAGCAGTTCTGATCTTTTTCCTATTGGAAGGATGTTGTGAAACTTGAAAGTGTTTAGAAAAGCTTTACAAGGATGTTGCCAGGATTGGAGGATTTGAGCTATCAGGAGAGGCTGAAACGACTGAGACTGTTTTCCCTGGAGCGTCAGAGGCTAAGGGGTGACATTCCTGAGGTTTATAAAATCATGAGGGGCATGGATAGGATAAACAGACAAGGTCTTTTCCCTGGGGTAGTGGAGACCAGAAATGGAGGGCGTAGGTTTAGGGTGAGAGATGGAAGATTTAAAAGGGACCTAAGGGGCAACATTTTCACGCAGAGTGTGGTTATGTAGGGAATGTACTGCCAGAGGAAGTGGTGGAGGCTGGTTCAATTGCAGCATTCAAAAAGCATCTGGATTGGTATATGAATAAAACCGGTTTATTGGGATATGGGCCAAGTGCTGACAGATGGGACGAGATTAGGACGTGGACGAGTTGGACCGAAGGGTCCGTTTATGTGCTGTACATCTCTAGGTCTCTCTGGCTCTAAATGTTTTCCACTGTTCATTTACAGCCTGACATTTCAGTCTGTTTCCCCTGTTTACCTTGGTCAGTTCTCTCTCAAAATCATATAATGGTCTTTGTTAGTGATGCTCGGGTGTGCTTTATGGTCACTTTAAAATGTTGTAATCTGTTTGAATTCCGGTATAATTTCTTGGAGGATCTCGATGTGATATTACTCATTCACTTAGCTTCATCACCCAATGGTCGATCTGAGATAGTTACATCCCTAGCTATTTGCACAATGTGTTATTCGAGGCAATACTGACAAAATCATTCAAGGAGGATCTCGGATAATATCATTCTTGCCAATGTGTCTGTCCCAGATTATACAAAGATTGAAGTCTCCAAAAATTATCACACCACCTTTGCTGCAATTTCTAATGAATTTCTGTTTAATGCAGGGATGAGCAATGAAATACTGCAAGACAGCATAAAAACTGTTCTCCTGCTTGTGTTTTTGACACATAGCACCCAGAATTTGCATTCAGGCTGATTCAGCTGCATAATCCGAGGCCAAATGCTTTCTCTGTAATGCCTTTGTTATCCATTAGTGTCCGGGTTCCCATCTTGTTTTTCCATTCTCCCTGGGATCTTGTAAGGTTGTTTACTGTTGAATATTTATGTTCCACCTTTTGTTCACCCTGTAATCACGTCTGTCTGGTGACTAAGTCTCATTTATCTCTGTGTCCCAAGTCTATTACCTTATTGTAGATACTTTGTCCATTCCAAATCAAAACAACATTATAATTTCCTCTTCCCCACAATGTCCTGTCAAAAAACCGATTCATCAATGTACAGTTTTAGTTAAACTCTGTCCCTTCCTGTACTTTTCTGCTTGTCTTCAGTCACATTCCCATGCTGTTCGGAGGCTTCACATTTTCTCTTTGGATTTGGAAAGCTCCTTTCATCTGAACTATGTCCCTGCATCCTCTCTGTCAGTTTAAAGCCCTGTCCATAAACCTACTGACATGATTGGCCAGGACACTGCTCCCAGCAGTGCTGATTTTAAATCACTCATGGGATGTTGCTGTCTCTGGCTGGCCAGCATCGCATGCCCACCCTGACCAGCCTTAGAGCTGAGTGGCTTCCCAGATCATTACAGTGGGCATTTGAGCGTCAATCCCATTGCCCTGGGTCTGGATTCACATGTAGGCCAGACTGGCAGCCTAGAACAGATTTGCTTACTGAAAGGGTATTATTAAGTGGTTAGATGGGTATCCCTGCCTCTGGCATTAAATTAGGAAAGGATATCTGGTCAGCGTTAAATTCTGGATGAACAGTCAAGTGAGAGTAACACGGGGTCATTCCCTGGTCTACTGAGAGCTCCCTCATCCCTGAGTACTGATCCCAGTGCACCTTCTTCCTGACCGTGATTTGATCGTGATGCCTTCCTGCACTCTGGTGATATCACACAGTCTCTCTCCATGTGGTATCTGTCACTGTGAGGGCCTAATTGATGCCGGTGACTGCACCTTTTGCAGTTACTCCAAATCCTGAGCCAACAGAATTCTCCACTCCAGAGAGATGAGGCAACACAGACCAGGGATGGAGACTGGGATTTTCCTGATCTCTGAGGAACTTAGTGCCATTCTCCCTGTGTAATCCTCACTGCATCAGTCTCATTTCCCATTCTGTCTGTTTCTCTATCTCCTGTAGATATTCAGGATGCTCCTGACTCAACAGAATTCCCAATTCCTGTCTCGTCCATCACCACACTGAAGACAGTTGGTCAGCCAGAGAGATGGAGAGTGAGATCTGGAGCCTTCAGTAAATCCTGCAGCGAGGTAAGATCACTCACAGTGAACAGAGCAGAGTGTATTTAAGGTATCGAACTTTGGTCCAGAAGACATGGCACAGATACAGTGTTGAAGGGTAAACATAGAGTATGATGGTCCCAGGCTTGTTAATCTTCATCTCTGCTGTACTGAGCCTTTCTATGTCAATATAGTAAGTTGACAGTTATCAATGCAGGCCTGTGCTGTCTTAGTGAGGATCGGTTCAACAGAGGGGAAAGCAGGCCTCCCTCAAGGAGATGGTATTGAAACCTGGGATCTTTCTGTTCTATATTCCCTCCTCACGCTGTCTCTTGTCATGTGATAGAGTCATACAGCAAGGAAACATGCCTTTCGGTCTAACTTGTTTGTGCCAATCTCTTGAATGCTTGTAATTCCCAGAAACTTTCCTATTTCTGTTACCTCCACCCCTCCCAAATTCCCGCTATATATTTGAAACCTACTCCGATGCTGACGACTCTCCCTGTATGTAAATTACTCCAATGTCGATAACATACCCAATCTCAATAATATCATCCTGCATTCAGTACAATAATTCCTCTTTCTGTAGTTTTGCACAATACTTACAGTGCCCCTCTCTCTGTAAAATCCTCCAGCCTGGAGCAAAATACCCACCTGTGTACTTTCCACAAGCCCCAAGAAAACATGATATCACTGTAAACTTCTGCAGGTCCAATCACACTCCTGCCTCCTGGCCTATAGCACCACATGACCACAGTAACCTTCTCCCAACCCTACCGACCTCCTTACCAATATGAACACCTCCAGACCCTATTCAAGCCACAGCAGCACTCCACATCTCTGTTTGCTCGTCCACTTCCTACAGTCCTCCCAGCACCTCAAACACTCTCTGTTTGTGTAATTCTGCAATTTGGGGCAGCACGGTGGCTCAGTGGTGAGCGATGGTGCCTCACAGTGCCAGGGACGCAGGTTAGATTCCAGCGTTCGGTGACTGTCTGTTTGTGTGGAGTTTGCACCTTCTCCCTGTGTCTGCGTGGGTTTCCTCCAGATGTTCCAGTTTCCTCCCACAGTCCAAAGATGTGCAGTTCAGGTGAATTGGCCATGCTAAATTGTCCATAATGTTAGGTGCATTGTCGGAGAGAAATGGGTCTGGGTGGATTACTCTTTGTCGAGTTGGTGTGGACTTGTTGGGCCGAAGTACCTGTTCTCATGCTGTAGAGAATCTAATCCAAACTCTCCCTCTGCGTTCCATGTTACTGTCCCTAAATATATCCATCTATCCATAATCAGCCCCAACCCCTTCAAACCTCTGAATCTCTGTGAACTCCCACAACTCCAACATCCCTCCTTAACTGTGTAACCTTTTCCATTCCTGAAACACTCTGAAAATGTGGACATCCTACAAACCTCCCTATCTGCGTAATCCTCTCAGGTCCCTGTAAAACCCCCGATCTGTGGAACCAGCTCCAATGCTTGTGACTCTCCCGATCAGTTTCTACAAGACTTACTATCTCTGTAACATTCTCCCGTCACTATCACCAGCCCTGTCAATGTAAACTCCTCGGGTCTCCCCACCAATCTAATCATCTCCATAACCTTCTCCAGCTCTTACATCCCTATCTGTGTAAACGTTACACTCCCCTACAACCATCCCTAAAGCAGAAACCTCCTCCAGTGTCTGCAATACTCCCTATCTGTGTTTGTGTCCCCAGGATCTATTGCTGTTCCTGTCTCTCTAAGCTCTAACAGATTGTACAGCTTGCCGGACAATATTCTTTCCAGAACCTCAGCATCTGACATCATTAACTGACATAATTAAAGTCTTCATCAACTACAGCCTTCCATATCTCTGTTCGTTACTCAATTCTACACAACTCTCTTAATCTCTGTAAGTATCACAATTCTATAAAATACCCCATGCCTGCATAAACTGACCCAATCCGACAGTGAGAAGCCTCACTGACCTTTTGATCGCCTGTAGTCCCTTCAGATCTCCCTGTATCTTCCCTGACTTCATTGAATACAGCCCATCTCATGTTATAACTCCTCTAACTCATATGTTCCTCCCCATCTCTGTGATATTCTTCAGTTACTGCAATTCTCATTCTTTATCTCCAGAGCTTCCAATCCCCCGATCGATGTAAGGATATTGATCCCTTGCAGCATGTTTAACACCTGTAGCAGCCTCCAACTCCTCAACGCATCCTGTCGCAGTAACCTCCTGAAATACGACAGCTCACCGTCTTGGTAATATCTTCCAGTATCTGCAACCCTCTTGATTTTTGTAACCCACTCCAGAACAGCACTCCACATCTCTGTGTATCTGATGGGAATGCTGTAAACCTGCCTTCAGTCCTCAGTAACTCTCTGAACTTCTGCAGCCCTACAACTCTCAGTATCTCTGGCTCCTCCAATCCCTACACTTCTCCCTGGCTGTGTGAACTGATCCAGCCCCTTCACTCTCCCTATCTCACTCACTTCTGCAGCTCCATCTGTTGCCTCTGTCACTGTAATTCGAGCACCAAGAATCCTCCCAGTCTCTATAAACTCCTGCAGCTCCAACTACCACCCCTATCTGTGTACTCTCCAGTCCCTCCAATCCTCCCTTTCTGTATAAACTCCTGTAGCTCCAAATACCACCCCATCTGTCTACTCTCCAGTGCCTATAACACTCCCTTTCTCTAAAACCTTCTGTAGCTTCAACTACTACTGTGTAATCTCTAGTCCCTATATTCCTCCCGATCTCTGTAAATCCTTCAGAACTGATAATCCTGTAACTCCACTTGACATCTTTCAGCCCAACAACCACCTGATCTCTAACCACCAACAGTGATCTCAAACCACCAAACTCTGTAACATCCTCCAGTCTCTACAGCCCAGCTTTTCTGTTAACTTCTCTAGTAACTGTATTCCCCTTCATCTCCAGTTACAGATTCTTGCTCAGTGAAACAATGTCTCGGTACCGAATCTGTCAGAACACAAGAATCTTTGGTGTATCAATAAATTTGCCTCATTTTCTAAATGTTAACAATTGCAAGTTCAACCTTCTCCACCTCTTCTCATAAATATCCCTCCATTTTGAAGACCAGCCTGGTGAACCTTCTCTGGGCTGCCTCCAATGCAAGGGCATTTTCCCTCCAGATAGGGCAGCAAACCTGTTCACAGTATTCTCAGTGTGGGCTGACAGGAGTCCTCTATATTTATGACAAGCCTTCCCTATTTTTATTCTCCATTCCCTTTGAAATCAATGCCAGCATTCCATTTACCTTCTCAATGTCCTGCTGACCCTGTATGCTACCTTTCTGAGATTTATACACCAGGATTTCCACGTTACACCATAGCGTAGCTTTCTGCAGTTGATCTGAAACCAAGAGCTGACAGCAATAATCACGAAAGTGCTGGAATGTATGTTAAACGATATGCCAGAAATACTAACTGCACACTTAGAAACTTACGGAATAAGCGCAGTCCATAAGACCATCATGTTTAGGGGTAAAATTAGACCATGCAATCCATCAGGTCTATTCCACTATTCGATTGTGTATGAATTGTTTCTCAACCCCATTCTCTCACTCCTTGTAACCCTTGATCTCCTTATTCACCCAGAACCTGCTTATCTCTGAGTAAGATACACTGAATCACTTCGCATCCACAGCCCCATGAGGCAGTGAGTTCCACAGATCCATCACGCTCTGGCTGAATAAATTCCTCCACATCTCTGTTCTAAAGGGTCATCCCTTCACTCTGAAGCTGTGCCCTTGGCGCCGAGTCTCTCCTGCTCGTAGAAACATCTTGCCCACATCCACTCCATCCAGGCCCCTCAGTTTTCTGTAAGTTTGAATGAGACTCTGCCGCCGCCTCTGAAACTTCATCAAGTGCAGACCCAGAGACTTCACCTGCTCCTCATATGACACGAATTTCATCCCTGAAATCTTTCTTGGAAACCCATTTGTCATACCCTTTCGCATCCTTTGTTCAGACTCTGAATGAATAACGTGTTGAGTGTAGTCCCAACACTGACCCCTGCGGAGCTCCCCCATCACCCGATCGCATCGTGAAAAAGACCCCTTCCTTCACACTCTCTGCCTTATGCCAACCAGACAAATCCTCTCTCCATGTTCAACAAGTTGTTGTGAAACATAAATTTCATTTCACACCCACTGCAGGATTTATTTTTCTGTCTGGCTGTCAACAGCAGAGTCTCACCATTACCTTCCCATCTGTAATTCCCTGGAGAAGGTGGTGGGGAGTTGCCTTCCTGACCCACTGCAGCCCTTTGGGTGTAGGGACAGACTCAGTGCTGGGAGGATGGAGCGTGCCTTGGAGGGCACCCTGGAAATGTTGGTGTTCCTCTGCACCTGGAGCTCCTCTCCTTCCAGGGTATAATGGTTCCGGGTTTGTAAAGTGCTGTTGAAAGGGCCTTCCTGAGTGACCTCAGTGCTACTTGTAGATCTTTTATTCCTTCATTCATTGTTGAACATGAGCTTTGCTGGCTAGGCCAGCATTTATTATTGATTTGGAGTTGTCCCTGAGAAGGTGATGGTGAGCTGCCTTCCTGACCCCCTGCACCAGCCGTTGGAACTGTTGTTATCCATGTAAGCTCCAGCAGGCTCTACAACACTCCTCATGTCTCTAATGCACACAGACAATGCAGCTCTCCCTTTTATATCTGACATCCTCCCCGACTTATAACTCTTATAGTTCCTCACACTATCGCACCTCTTCCATTCCCATCTGTGTTAGAGGTCACTAAAATTTCTTTATTCTTGTTTAAATTTCTGATCACCTAAAATCTCTCCCCTTTTATATTTGTAACCCCTTCAGTTTCTGTAACTCTCCATATAGCTGTAATCAATGACAGCACAGGTTCCCTTCCTTAAATCTCTATAATTACGATGGTTGCGTGTGGTAAATTGGAACCTTTCATCCTCCTTATCCATCTCGAGACTTCCAGCCCCCACAATCCCACTATTTGGAACGCTCCCATTCTCTGCACCTCCTCATGTCTTGAGGGTCCTTGAACACTACCAGTGCTCCAAAAATTTATATTCCCCTCATGTACTGCTAGTATTCTAATTCGGTAATATCCAACAGTATCCAGTACCATACAACACTTGCTGGCTCTCAATTTGTATTTGTTGAAGTCTACACATCTCTGTAAGCAGCTCAGAAAAAAACACTTTGACTCTACATACCTCCGTCATGAACAAGCTACTATCTCTATTTCCTTCGCTTTCTTCAGTGTCTGCAACTCTCACTGTATCTTCCAATGACCTGCTTTCGATACTGCAGGTCTGCCTAGCTCCCCAGATAACCTGCTGAATCCCATATAGCTCGCTCAATCACTGTAACACCCTCTGCTCTGTCTAATCCTCCTCTTTCCCACTGTCTTCCAGGCACAACCGCGATTCTGTAAGGCAGCAGTGCGGAATGGGATGTTGTAAATCTTAGATGAGGCTGAGGCCTATCATTACCTGGGAGTCACAAAGGGAGAGAACCTGAGAGAGAGCAGCGCAAAGCGGGATAATATTGATCAGTAGCGAGGATCGAGGTCGACTAGGACTTGGAGTTGGAGAAGCAGCAGAGCAGGAGGCTCGATATCAGCACCGAGTCACAGAAGGAGTGACCGTGTGACAGAGCAACTTGGAGCAGGAGCATGAGGCTCACTCACACCTGGGAGTTACAGAGGCAGCAAAGTGGGAGGATATATATCAGCACTGAGGATCATGGCCTTATCGTGCCTGGGAGTCACAGAGACGGTGACCCTGTGAGGGAGCAGAGTGGAGTGAGAGCTGGAAGATTACACGTACCTGGGAGTCACAGAGACGGTGACCCTGTGAGGGAGCAGAGTGGAGTGGGAGCTGGGGGATTACACGTACCTGGCAGTCACAGAGACGGTGACCCTGTGAGGGAGCAGAGTGGAGTGGGAGCTGGAAGATTACACGTACCTGGGAGTTACAGAGACGGTGACCCTGTGAGGGAGCAGAGTGGAGTGGGAGCTGGAGGATTACACGTACCTGGGAGTCACAGAGACGGTGACCGTATGAGGGAGCGGAGTGGAGTGGGAGCTGGAGGGTTACACGTACCTGGGAGTTACAGAGACGGTGACCATGTGAGGGAGCAGAGTGGACTGGGAGCTGGAGGATTACACGTACCTGCGAGTCACACAGATAACTTTCTGCTGCTGGGACCTGCCTGCACTGAGTTTGGAAGAAGTACAAGAGCCTTCACAGAAAAGGCTGTAAATTCATTGGCAGATAATACACCGTTATTAGCGACTGTCAGTAAATTGATAGAAGTTAGAAAATTTATTTTATCAACTTCTGAAATAAGGGTTGAACTCAGGAAATAAGAGGGAGAAGTGAAATTCTGAGCCAATATATATATTACCCTCAGTAAGCCACAGTTGAATAAGGGAGTTAACCATGTTGTTTTTTCCCTGATGTTAATTTAATTGTAAGTAATTAATTAAGTTACTCTAGACAGGTTGCATTTTAAGACATGACAGGACATGTTTGTTCGATGGAAAATATGTTCTGTTATGTTGTGAAGTCATAGCCCCTGCTCGTGTCCTAGATGAACACTGGGTCTTGGAGCTCAGATAGTAACTGGAGACTCTATGAGACATCTGTGATGCTGAGAGTAAGGTGAATAGCTCACACAGAGAGCAGATCACCCTGCAGACATGACAGCCAAGAAGAAGAAAGGGAATAGGGGACTAGACAATCGAAGAGAAACATTCAGGGAATGGATGGATATCCTGATATCTCCCTCCCAATTCAGTTTCCTGGTTTGGAATCTGATGTAGGTGCGGGCTGTTCAGGGGAGAGCAGTCGGAGCCATGTCTGCGGCACCACAAGCAGCCTGACTGTGCAGGAGGGGAGGGAAAAGGAAGGAGGGGCAATAGTCACAGGGGAGTCAGGAAATTGAAGAAAGTGTCAGTGTTTCTGTAATTTCAGGATAGTGGGGTTAAGAATATAACGGTGTCTGCAGGGCATTCGTCTGAGGGACAGTGAGCAGCCAAAGGTCATGTCCCTTTTGGTAGGAATGACCTGGGTAGGAAGGGTGAAGCGGTCTGGGAATCAGAATTTAGGGAGCTAGGTGGATGGTTAGCAAGCGGGACCTGAAAATGTCGCAATCTCTTGGTTACTGCCAGTGCCGTGTCCAAGTGAGAACAGAACTTGGAGTTTTAGGTAGATGAGAGTGTGACTGGAACGATGGTGCAGCAGGAAGTGCTTCGGTTTCCTGGGACATTGGGACTGGTTCTGGGGAAGGCAGCAGCTGTACAAGCTGGATGGGCTAACGTGACAGAACGGGGACTGAGTTCCTTGTGCGATGTTTGGGAGGGATTGAAAATAACTTGGCGGGTGCATAGGATCCAAAAAGGAATCGTAGAGGAGACTACCAGGATTCTCAAAATAATGGGAGATACAGTTGGTACTAATTTACAACAACAAATTTATCAGTGGAAGATGGAGTAAGAAAGAAAGCCTTAATCTGAGGTTCTCTGCATAGACATGAATACTCGGAGTTTGGAGAGTTCCAGATGCAGATTGGTGTGTGGAAATCTGATGGACTGATCACCGCGAGCTGGCTCAAGGAATGGCAGGACTGTGTGTGAAATATTGCTGAGTATCAGGGATTCTGAAATTATAGAAGGGAAGGGAAAGGATGAAGGTGGAAGTATTGGTTTTGATTAGCATTAGTTAAGGCGCCTAAGAGAAAGAGCCTACTCACTCACTCGGGACACCTCGCTACCTTTCCCGTAGCTGTACCAGCTGTTACAAATAATTCCACCCCTCTTAGTACTGTTTGATAATTCTCACTGTTCGGAAGGAACCAACCCACACAAGAGCAGAAAGAGCCAGGGGGAGAGGGGGTTCCCCAACATTCAGCTCCTCGCTCTATCACAAGGAACTATCCTGACCCTAACAACCATGAGAGGCTGACTGACCGTGTCCAAGCTCCCAGACTGGGATCTGAGACTCCCCCTGACTCACTGTGCTGGGCACCGTGACTGAATGTGGACAATGATATCAGGCTTCCTCATTTTGTGTCTGTGCTAAACACCATGACAATACAGCAGGTGGGTGAGCCTCGTAGCTCGAGCTGAGGGGAAACACTGCTGAGGGCAGTGTAAAGCAAGGCAATCATTCTGTGAGCATTCAAGTCAGTTCAAAGTGACTGTGTACAAACACCGAATGAGCACCCCAGATGGACAGGCCATGAGTTGGGTGTGTCCCTGAGCACAGTGTCCTTGCAGCAGCATTGAGTGTGTACAAACACGGAGTGAGTAGCCCAGAGGGGCAGTCCATGAGTTGGGTGTGTGTCCCTGAGCATAATGTCCTTGCAGCAGAATTGCAATGAGAGTTGTGAGTGCACCCTGAGCTGCAGCACTGAAGTACAAATGTATACTGTCAGTGGGTCGGAGATGTGCTGGGATGACATGGTGAGGATGGCATGTGACATGTGCCAGCATTGGTGGGTGTGGAGGACATGCAGCTTCTGTCTGTGCAGTGTCCCCCGAGATGTTGGTGTCCAAGATAGAAGGCTGCAGGGGCGAGGGGCAAGATGGAGTCACCAGTTACCAGCTCTGACTTTCACGTCCAATTCTCCATATTGAGTTTCCCTACTGTGGGAGGGAGGGTATGAAGCTGTAAGTTGTTGGGGAGAGATCCACTGAATGTGACTGTTGATCATCAGTAATCATTCAGTCAACATCTTCCCACTCCCGGGCTCAAATCTTGTTTTAGAGATCAGTCCAGTACAGGAACAGGCCCTTCATCCCAGTAAGCCCGCACTGACACATGATGCTTTTCTAAAGTTAAAAAGAAAGTCTTTGCTCCGACACCCTCTATCATTCTGTTTCCTACTTACTCATATTTGTGCCAAGATCCTTCTTCAACCTTGCTATATTAGCTTCTTCTCCTCTATCAGTGCATTCCAGGCACTTGCACATTCTGTCTGGAACAGCAAAAATAAACCTTGCCGATCATATCTCCCGAACTTTCTCCCTTTTACCAATTGACTGGGAAAAAGCCTCTAACTGTCCTTCTCTCTATGTCTCTGATAATTTTGTAAATATCTATCAGGTAGCCCCATAGCCAATGATGCCCAGGTGCACACAAATCACGTTTATTCAATTTCTCCTTCTGGCTAATACCCTCCAAACCAGACAACATCCTGGTAAACCTTTTCCATACCCTCTCCAACACTTCCACATTGTTCTGCTGGTGTGGCAACCAGTACTGTACACAATATTCTAAATGTACCCGAACTAAGTTTCTCTACAGCTGCAATATGACCTGTTAATTTTCATACTGCATGCTCTGATGCCTGTCTGCAAGTTTGCCATCAGTCTTCTTGATCACCCCATCCACCCGTGTTACCACTTTCAGGGAACTGTGGAGCTGTACACCAAGATCCCTTCGGATGTTGATGCAGCCAGTAGTGTTTCCATCCAGTTTATACTTCACTGCTGCATTAGACCTTCGAAAACACATCACGTCACAACTGTCCAAATAAAGTTACATCTGTGTTTTCACTGTCCAAGTCTGCAGCTGACCTATATCCTGCTGTATTCTCTGGCAATCATCCACACAATCTGCAACTCCGCCAATCTATTTACAGACCTCCAGTCACAAAAACACTGTTCCACCACTACTCTGCCTTCTATGACCAAGCAGTTCTCTATCCATCTTACTAACTGACCGCTGATCCCACTTCACTTCACCTTCTGCATGAGTCTGCCATAAGGAACCATATCCAAGACCTTGCTAAGGTCCAATCGGCCAACATCCAGCCCCACGCCCTCATCAATCAATTCTGTCACTTCCTCAAAATAATCAATCAAGTTTGTGAAACAGGATATTCCCCACACAACTGTGTTGCCTGTTGCTAGTAAGTCAATATTAGCCTACTGTTGGAGCTGCACTCATTCAGACAAGTGATTATTCCATCATATTCCTGACTTGAACCTTGGAGGTTAGATTAGATTCCCTACTGTGTGGATACAGGTCTTTCAGCCCAACTAGTTCACACCAACCCTCCGAAGAGTAACCCACCCAAACACATTCCCCTGCCCTATATTTACCCTGACTAATGCACCTAACACTATGGGCAATTTAACATGGCCAATTCACCTGAACTGCATATCTTTGAACTGTGAGAGGAAACCGGAGCACCCGGAGGAAACCTATGCAAGCACTGGAGGGAATGTGCAAACTCCACACAGACAGTCACCGAGGCCGGAATTGAACCTCGGATTTTGGTGCTGTGAGGCAGCAGAGCTAAGCACTGAGCTCTTGATAGTTCCTGTACAGTGGGAGGTATGTCGGTCCGTGATGGTTCCTGTACAGTGGGAGTTATGTCGGGGTGTGATGGTTACTGTACAGTGGGAGGTATGTCGGTCCGTGATGGTTACTGTACAGTGGGAGGTATGTCGGGGTGTGATGGTTACTGTACAGTGGGAGGTATGTCAGACCGTGATGGTTACTGTACAGTGGGAGGTATGTCAGACCGTGATGGTTACTGTACAGTGGGAGGTATGTCCGACCGTGATGGTTACTGTACAGTGGGAGGTATTTCGGGGTGTGATGGTTACTGTACAGTGGGAGGTATGTCGGGGTGTGATGGTTACTGTACAGTGGGAGGTATGTCGGTCCGTGATGGTTACTGTACAGTGGGAGGTATGTCGGGGTGTGATGGTTACTGTGCAGTGGGAGGTATGTCAGACCGTGATGGTTACTGTACAGTGGGAGGTATGTCAGACCGTGATGGTTACTGTACAGTGGGAGGTATGTCCGACCGTGATGGTTACGGTACAGTGGGGGGTATGTCGGGGTGTGATGGTTACTGTACAGTGGGAGGTATGTCCGGGTGTGACGGTTACTGTACAGTGGGAGGTATGTCGGGGCATGATGGTTACTGTACAGTGGGAGGTATGTCGGGACGTGATGGTTACTGTACAGTGGGAGGTATGTCGGGTGTGAGGTTGCAGACTGAGTTGTACAGAGTATGATTCTGCTGCTGCAGAAGCCCCATTGCACCTCATAGATGCATCATCATTTGTTGCTGAATCTGTTTAACGCCTGTCCCAGTAGAAACCCATATCATGGTGAGGTGGGTCTGCAAAATGTAAAGGTAGCCCTTGCTCCCCATAAGGACTGTGCAGTGCCCATTCTTACCTGTATATGAAATGTAGAAGTGTATCTGCATCAGGCAGATCGGTGATGATTTGGTCAATGATATGTTTCCCTTTTACTGATTCCCCCATAACCTGTCGCAGAGCAGTCTAGCAGCTACAGGATCCAGCATCAATGCTGAGCACTGTATTGACTGTATGCCAAGAACTTTCCCCTCAGCCTGGCTATGTCCTGTTAGTGGGACAGAACCTACCAGAGAGGATGGTGAAGTTGCCAGTGACATAGTCCTGTTCACAGAATCCTGCTTTACAGGCAATATCTGACTGTTTTTTGATTAGTTTGTGGGAACCATACAACAGGTCACTTTTTACATTTTGTGTAATGAAGTTTTAATATCACTTTGTTTCTTACATATTTTAAAATAACCCAAACATCAATATTTTTCAATTGAAAACAATTGAAGTGAACAATAATTGAAATACCAGAGCGCACACCTAACTATTACACAATTCAGTGATTGTAGTAAACAGCCAATTCATGTTTAGATCAGTGAACACACCATCTTGCAGGCAGCAAAGCTGTTGGAAATGACTTTGAGGAAAAGCCTGAATTCAGACACAGTGTTACTGACCCTCACCATGACCTCCAAAACACTGACCATCTCCAAAATCTGTCCAGAGAGCTTCCAAATTGGAACTGGGCAGTTACTCACGCAATAGACTGGTTAGATACATACCTGACCAACGGGGAGAGGTGTGTGGGGCAGACTGGTCAATGGACTACTACATGGCTCAGTTCATCATTTTTAACAATGATCTGTAAACAACCATGTCTTGCAAGTATAACGCTTCTGGTATGGCACCTAAACTCTGTAATTCTGCACCTTGGACCTGATCCTGAATGAAGGTGTTATAAAGGTGATGGGCTCCTGCAGCACATGGCATCTTACATTGAATCCCTCATAAACCATATCCAGTGTATGTTAGTCCCACAATGTCAGTATCCAAACAGAATTGTACAGCTCCATTGATAGCCGGCATCATCCCAGACCAACGTTCTTGTGTGTGACTTGAGCTGGAAATCTCTGTGTAAATGTTTGCAGCATTGTTTTAACCGTTAACAGCAAACTCTCTTTACTGAAGATCTGACATCCTTTCATAATACCAACTTTATAATAACAACAATATGATGAAAACAGAGCCCAACTGACAGTAAGGAACATTGAAATGATGAGTCTCATTCCCGCATCCAAGACCAAATTATGATTAAGTACAAGGAATTTGAAAATATACATTTATTTTCCCTTTTATTAACATTGTGAACTCATAGTCGACTCTCCTGCTCCTCAGTGTCTACATGATTGGCTGGGCTATTTTTTCAGAACCACCCTTTTTGACTCTGATCTCCAGCACCTGCAGTCCTCACTTTCTCCCTGCTAATATTCACGCATAATCATTCTCATGGCAACAATATCACTGTGTGTTTAAACATGTTACAGTCAGATCTGGGTACATTTTGAATTGCTTCTGTCTATCTCAGAGCTAAGTAATGTGAGATGTGAATGTCCGTGTCTGTGTGATGCTCGGTATGTAGGCCATGCCTCTGAGAGACTGACAGATTGTTTAAAACAGCACATCCCTTCAGCTGTTTAAAACAAACAGGTTACTGCCTGGACACTAACAGCCTGAGCTCTCAAAACCCAAAGCACAGTGTCCAACATTGGGCAGGTCTGGACAATATTTTCATTTCATTTATTCATGGAATATGATTGGGCCAGTATTTATTGTCCATCCCTTGTTGCCCTTGAGAAGGTGCGGGTGTGTTGCCACATTGAACCACTGCAGTCGATGTGCTGTAATTAGACTTACAATACTTTGAGGATCTGACTAGAAACGTTGATGAGGGTCGAGCTGTGGATGTGGTGTATATGGACTTCAGCAAGGCATTTGATAAGGTTCCCCATGGTAGGCTCAATCAGAAGGTCAGGAGGAATGGGAAATGGGGAACCTAGCTGTCTGGATACAGAATTAGCTGGCCAACTGAAGACATCGAGTGGTAGTAGAAGGAAAATATTCTGCCTGGAAGTGAGTGTGTGTTCCACAGGGCTCTGTCCTTGGGCCTCTACTGTTTGTAATTTTTATTAAAGACTTGGGTGAGGGGATTGAAGAATGGGTCAGCAAGATTGCAGATGACACAAAGGTTACAGGTGTTGTTCACAGTATAGAGGGCTGTTGTAGGCTGCAGCAGGACATTAACAGGATGCAGAGATGGGCTGAGAGGTGGTATATGGACCTCAACCTGGATAAATGTGAGGTGATGCATTTTGGAAGTTCGAATTTGAAAGCTGAGTACAGGATTAAGGATAGGATTCTTGGCAGTGTGGAGGAACAGAGGGATCTTGCTCTGCAGGTACATAGATCCCTTAAAATGGCCACCCAAGTGGACAGGTTGTTCAGAAAGCACATGGTGTTTTGGCTTTCATTAACGGGGGATTGAGTTCAAGAGTCGTGAGATCTTGTTGCAGCTCTATAAAACTTTGGTTAGACCGCACTTGGAATATTGCTTCCAGTTCTGGTCGCCCTATTATAGGAAAGATGCGGATGCTTTGGAGAGGGTTCAGAGGAGGTTTACCAGGATGCTGCCTGGACTGGAGGGCTTATCTTATGAAGAGAGGTCGACTGAGCTCGGACTCCTTTCATTGGAGAAAAGCAGGAGGAGAGGGGACCTAATTGAGGTATACAAGATAATGAGAGGCATAGATAGAGTCGATAGCCAGAGACTATTTCAAAGGGCAGAAATGGCTAATACGAGGGGTCATAGTTTTCAGCTGGTTGGAGGAAAGTATAGAGGGGATGTCAGAGGCGGGTTCGTTACACAGAGATTTGTGAGAGCATGGAATGCGTTGCCAACAGTAGTTGTAGAAGCAAGGTCATTGGCGACATTTAAGAGACTGCTGGACATGCATATGGTCACAGAAATTTGAGGGTGCATACATGAGGATCAGTGGTCGGCACAACATCGTGGGCTGAAGGGCCTGTTCTGTGCTGTACTGTTCTATGTTCTAATACCATTAGCGGGGGGACCTATAAATAGTGATACTGAAGGAATGGCAATATACTTCCCAAACAGGATGGTGGTTGGCTTGGAATGGAAAACGAATATGCTAATAATCCAATGTGTCTGTTTCCCTTGTCCTTCTTGACGGTCATGGTTTCAGAGGTACGTTGTAAGGAGCCTTGATAAGTTTCTGCAGAGCACCGTGTAGATGGCAGGTATTGATGCTCCTGAGTGTCAGTGGTTGAGGGGTGAAGCTGCATTCACAGGGAAAATGGGGAGGGGGCGGGTATTTCATCGCACACACCTTCAATGTGTGTGTCTTATAGATGGTGTACAGGCTTTTGGAAATCATGAGGTATGTTATTTCTGCAGGATTCCTAGCCCCTGAGATATTCTTGGAGCCAATTAATTTATATGCGTCAAAGTGTGACGCTGGAAAAGCACAACAGGTCAGGCAGCATCTGAGGTACAGGAGAGTCGACGTTTTAGCATAAGGCCTTTACAGGACTGGGTAATGAAAGTATACGGTCAGTCCAGTTCTGGTGAACGGTAATCCGTGGGATATTAGTCGTTGGGAGTTCAGTGATGGTGGTGACATTGAACGTAAGAGGATATGATTCCATTTTCAATTATTAGAGGTAGTTGTTGTCTGTCATGTGTGCAATGGGAATGGGACTTGTCACTGTTAAACACAAACCTTCATATTTCCAGGGCCTTGTTGCATTTGGATAAGGATTGCTTCAGTATCAGAGTAAATCATTAATAGTGGTGAATATTGTTCAGTCATTGGCAAACAATCCCAGTTGTGACTTCACTTGAGTCGGGATGGTCATTTATGAAGCAGCTGATAATTATTGGGCCTAGGACAGAGAGCACTTTTACAGCTCACTGATGCTGTCCCTCTCTCTGAGCTCGGAAGCTGGCTTCTAGTTCAACTTGCTCCAAAGGTGTTTAGCAACATATCTGAACGGAATAATATTACAATACCTACCACATGGAGCTGAGTGATGACTTGGTTAGTTGGACAGCTGGTTTGTAATGCAGATTAAGACTAACAGTGTGGGTTCAATTCCTGCACTGACTGAGGTATATGATAAGGGCTGTCCTACTCAAGCTCTCCCTCACTTGAGGCATGATGACTGTCTAGTTAATCTATCGCCAGTCGTCTCTGTCTAACGAGAGAGCAGCCAAATCATCCTGTCGGGGTATGGTGCCCTACCTTTCCATTTCTGATCTACAGGCTTACCCAGAAACCCCTCCCTTGGGGAACTGCGGCAGAGCTGAGATGGTTGCTCTCCACCAACCCCAGCCACCTTCCTTTGTACCAGGTATAACTTCTGCCAATGCAGACGATTCCTATTTGATCCAGGTTTGCCGTTAATCCTGGATACGACATTTGGTCAAATGCAGTTATGATCATGTTAAAAGTGAAGTCACTGTCACCTCACCTCTCGAATTCAGCTGTGTGTTTTCTTGTTGTAAATCGTTTAGCTGAAGACTGCCATCTGGAGGAGACTAAAGTTGATCCTCCCATCGATATTTCTGTGTAAACATTGTTGTGAAAGTTTCAGCCTTAGTTTTCCTGTTATTGTGCTGGGCTCTTCAATCTTTGAGGAAGGTGGTATTTGTGGATCCTCCTCCTCCGGTGAGTTGTGTGATTGTCCACCACCACTCACCCAGACTGTATATGAGAGGATTGCAGAGATGAGTCCTGATTCATTGGATAGATCTGTGTATCATTTTCTATTTATACCATGTGGTGAGTAAGTGGCCCAATTTAGTAACTTCATCTCATTCTGAGGTGTATTTGGTGCTACTATAGGCAGGCCCTCCATTATTCTCCATTTAATAAGGCTGTATCCCTGGCTTGATGGTCAGGATAAAGTGGAGCATACACCAGGCAGTGATAGTGAAACTTATGCTTGAGTACAATTCTGCTGCTGTTGGTAATGACCCGAACTGCCTCACACAGGCCAGTGCAAAGTTCCAAAATCTATTGGAAATCTGCCCTGTTTAGCACAGTGATGGTGTCACATATACACAGGGGGTCTTCACGATGTAAAAGTGGAACTTTGTCTCCAGAAATACTGTGTGCGGTAATTCACCGTTCCCAATACGGTCATCGAACAATGTGTCTGCAGACGGTAGGTTGGTGAGGATGAAGTCAAGGATGTTTCTCCCTATCAGTCATTCCCCCCGACTCGGTGCAGACGCAGTGAAGCAGTTATGTCCTTTTGGACGCGACCATCTCTATCAGCAACGCTGCTGCTGAGCCCCTCTTGATGTTGGTTTTGAAATGGCCCACCCAGTAAACATTCTCCAGCTCTGTCACTCTCTCAGTGCTTCCACCAAGTGGTGTTCAATGTAGAGGGACACTGATCCACCAGCTGAGGAGGGGGGTCAGCAGGATGTTTCCGTGTCAGTGTTTCATCTGACACCGTGAGGCTGAGGGAAGGGAGTCAGCAGGAGGTTTCCGTGTCAGTGTTTGATCTGTCACCGTGAGGCTGAGGGCGGGGAGTCAGCAGGATGTTTCCGTGTCAGTGTTTTATCTGACACCGTGAGGCTGAGGGAGGGGAGTCAGCAGGAGGTTTCCGTGTCAGTGTTTGATCTGACACCGTTAGACTGAGGGAGGGGGGTCAGCAGGAGGTTTCTGTGTCAGTGTTTGATCTGACACCGTGAGGCTGAGGGAGGGGAGTCAGCAGGAGGTTTCCGAGTCAGTGTTTGATCTGACACCGTCTGGTTTTGTTATGTCACATTGTTGCTTGAGCAGTCTGTAGGACACCTCTTCCAAATCTAGCCCTTTCCCCCAGACATTAGGAAGGAGGGGTTTCCAGGGTCTGCAAGTCTTTTTATTTGTGTCACTGTCAACCGAGTTGCCTGTCCTGTGCTGTAAGACATTGACTCTATTCCTCTTGTGATTGGACACTCCAAGGTCTCACGCCTTCAGTTCCTCCCAGTGCCTTCTCTACTCCAAAGATTTCTATAATATTTTCTCTATTAAGATATTGATCAATTCCATTTTTAAACTATGTACGTGTATGTCTGTATCTTTCTTTGTCATCTTCTCCAGCCGCTACATCCATCTGTGTCTCAGTATCCCTCCATATCTCCACAATTTTTATCTCATACTCCAGACTCATCTATGACTGCAAATTCTGCCAGCCCCTACATTCTTACCTATCTCTATACCTTCCAGATGCTATACTTCTTCCTACATCATGTGATTGAATTTAAAAATATCTCACTAACCTGTTATAGCATGCACAGGCCACGCTATCTCTTGGCCATCTCCAGCCTTGCTTTCCTTTTCCTGTAACATCTCCAGCTTTGCTTCCCTATCTCTAATATCTTCAGCCTTGCATTCCTAGACATCTCAGTGAATTAGTTATACATCTGCTCCTGTATTTTCCTCTTTCTGGGGCAATATAAAATATTGTGTTCTGTCAACATTTTGTATAAAACAGTGTGTTCTGTCAACATTTTGATCCTAACCTTGGCCGATAAACCCTCACTTGAAGACTCTTCCAAGATATTGTCCTTCCTTACCGCTGTAATTGGCTCCTTAATTAATAATACAACACCACCTCCTCTTCAACACCCTCTCCTCTCCTGCCCATATTTTACAGTATAACAGAATATTGAGTTGTTGACCCTGACCTCCCTCAAACAATGTCACACCTCCACATGTCAACTCATTCCTTTACCACATCAGTCTGTCTGGTAATACTCCCAGCATTAACATAAGCTGGAACATTACACTTGGAATACTCTATACCTTGGAGTTCTTCAGTCATTCACTATTTCGTATAAGGCTGCTCAAACCATGAACCAAAATTATAACTCTGGCACTGAATGTTGAACTGTAATTTCTTTTTTTTAAAAAAAAACGTATTCATTAAGTGCAACTCTCCAGAACCGAGCAGTCAGCTCCACATGCAATGAGTTTTTGATGGTTAATTCCCCACTCAGTGCACAGAGGGGACAGCTGCAGTAATGTAGAAAGTGAGGACTGCAGTTGATAGAGATCAGAGTCGAAAAGTGTGGAGCTGGAAAAGCACAGCAGGTCAGGCGGCATCCGAGGAGCAAGCGTGTTGATGTTTTAGGCATAAGCCCTTCATCAGGAAGGCATTGGTGCATTCCTTCTTTTTTTCATTCTGTGATTCACAGGACGTTGGGAACCGTACTTACTCAGGCAGGCAGCACTGTATGTAGTGTTGAAATGGAAAGCAGTGAATCAGTTGGTTGGACATGGAATAGAAAAGTTGAAGGGAAGTACAGACTGATTGAAGTAAAAATATAAGGATAGGTAAATAACCCGGGTCAGATAGGTTACACCTGAGGTTATTCCAGGAAGTGATGAGAGAGATTGGTGTGCCTTTGGTGATAACCTTTGCGTCCTCATTGTCCACTGGAGAATTGCCAGATGATTGAAGGATGGCAAATGTTATTCCCTTCTCCAGGAAAGGTAATAGGGATAACCATGGGAATGACAGAACAGTCATCTTATATCGGTGGTGAGCAAAGTATTAGAGATGATTCTGAGAGGCAGGATTTACAATTACTTAGAAAACAATAGTTTGATTAGAGGTACTCAGCATGGCTTTGTCAGCAGCAGGTCATCCCTCAGAAACCTTACTGAATTCTTTGAAGATGTGAAAAAACACGTTGATGATGGTTGACCAGTAGATGTGGTGAACAAGAGTGTTAGCAAGGCATTTGATAAGGTTCCCCATTGTAGGCGCATTCAGAAGATAAGGAGGCATGGAACACAGGGAAGTTTGACTGTCTGGATATGGATTTGGCAGGCCCATAGAAGACAGAGAGTGGTAGCAGATGGAAAGTATTCAGCCTGGAGCTCAGTGACCAGTGATGTTCCATAGGGATTGGCTCTGTGACCTGTGCAATTTGTGATTTTCCCGATGACTTTCATGAGGTAGTGGAATGGTGGGTTAATAAGTTTGCCGATGACATGAAGGTTGGTGGAGTTGTGGATAATATGGAGGGTTGGTATAGGTTACACGAGGACATTGACAGGATGCAGAGCTGGGCTGATAAGTAGCAGATACAGTTCGACCTTAAAAATTGTGAAGCGATTTATTTTGGAAGGTTGTATTTGCACACACAATGCAGGGTTAAAGGCTGAATTCATGGCAGTGTGGAGTGACGAGGGATATTGGACTCCATGTCCATAGATCCCACAAAGTTGCCACCCAAGTTTGCAGGGTTGTTAAGAAGGCATCTCGTGTGTTGGCTTTCATTAACAGGGGTATTGAGTTTAAGAGCAGTGAGGTTAATGCTTAACTCTATAAATCTGTGGTCCAACCACACTTCGAATATTGTGTTAAGTTCTGGTTGCTTCATCGAACATAGAACAGTACAGCACAGAACAGGCCCTTCAGCCCACGATGTTGTGCCGACCATTGATCCTCATGTATGCACCCTCAAATTTCTGTGACCATATGCATGTCCAACAGTCTCTTAAATGTCCCCAATGACCTTGCTTCCACAACCGCTGCTGGCAACGCATTCCATGCTCTCACAATTCTGTGTCAAGAACCCGCCTCTGACATCCCCTCTATACTTTCCTCCAACCTGCTTAAAATTATGACACCTCGTGTTAGCCATTACTGCCCTGAGAAATAGTCTCTGGCTATCGACTCTATCTATGCCTCTCATTATCTTGCATACCTCAATTAGGTCCCCTCTCCTCCTCCATTTCTCCAATGAAAAAGGTCCGCGCTCAGTCAACCTCTCTTCATAAGTGCTCCAGTCCAGGCAGCATCCTGATAAATCTCCTCTGAACCCTCTCCAAAGCATGCATATCTTTCCTATAATAGGGCGACGAGAACTGGATGCAGTATACCAAGTGCAGTCTTACCTAAGTTTTATAAAGCTGCAACAAGATCTCACGGCTCTTAACCTCAATCCCCCTGTTAATGAAAGCCAAAACACCATATGCTTTCTTAACAAACCTGTCCACTTGGGTAGCCATTTTAAGGGATCTATGTACCTGCACACCAAGATCCCTCTGTTCCCTCACACTGCCAGGAATCCTATCATTAATCCTGTACTCAGCTTTCATATTCGACATTCCAAAATGTATCACCTCGCATTTATCCAGGTTGAACTCCATCTGCCATCTCTGCATCCTGTCAATGTCCAGCTGTAGCCTACAACAGCCCTCTATACGGTAAACGACACCTCCAATCTTTGTATCGTCTGCAAACTTGCTGACCCATCCATCAATCCTCTCATCCAAATCATTAATAAAAATTACAAACAGTAGAGGCCCAAGGACAGAGCCCTGTGGAACAGTACTCACCACAGACGTCCAGGCAGAATATTTTTCTTCTACTATGACTCGCTGTCTTCTGTTGGACAGCCAATTCTGAATCCAGACAGCTATGTTCCCCTGAATCCCATTCCTGCTGACCTTCTGAATGAGCCTATCATGGGGAACCTTATCAAAGGCCTTGCTAAAGTCCATAATCACCACATCCACAGCTCGACCTTCATCAACTTTTCTAGTCACATCCTCAAAGAACTCGATAAGGTTTGTGAGGCATGACCTGCCCCTCACAAAGCCGCGTTGGCTGCATTTAATCTAGCCATGCTCTTCCAGGTGGTCTTAAATCCTATTCCTCAGAATCCTTTCTAACACGTTGAAGACGACAGACGTGAGACTGATTGGTCTGTAATTGCCGGGAATTTCCCTATTTCCTTTCGTGAAGAGAGGAATTACATTTGCCTCTCTCCAGTCCTCAGGTATGACTCCAGTGGAGAGCGAGGATGCAAAGATCTTCGCAAGTGGTGAAACAATCACATTTCTCGCTTCCCAAAGCAGCCGAGGGCAAATCATTCCGGGTCTGGCGACTTGTCAATCTTAATGTTTGACAAAGGTTTCAGCACATCAGCTTCCTCTATCTCTATCCATTACAGCATGCACACCTGCTCTTCAAATGTTTCATTCATTACAAAGTTTGTTTCTTTCATAAAGACAGAAGCAAAAAACTCATTTAGTGCTTCCCCTACCTCCTCAGACGCCACACACATGTTCCCTATGCTATCCCTGATCGGCCCTACTCTTTCTTTGACCATTCTCTTATTCCTCACAGAAGTGTAAAATGCCTTTGTGTTCTCCATAGTCCGTTCTGCCAAGCCTTTCTCGTGCCCCCTCCTGGCTCTCCTCAGACCATTTTTGAGCTCCTTCCTCGCCTGCCTGTAATCCTCTAGAACTGAGCTTGACCCTCGCTTCCTCCACCTTATGTAAGCTACCTTCTTCCTTTTGACGCGAAGCTCCACCGGTCTCATCATCCAAGGTTCCTTTATCTTACCCTGTCTTGCCTGTCTCAGAGGAACATGTTTATTCATCATTGCAACAACTGTTCCTTAAACAGTCTCCACATGTCTATAGTGCCTTTACCATGGAACAATTGCTCCCAGTCCATCCTTCCTAACTCATGTCTAATTGCATCATTCTTTCCTCTTCCCCAATTAAATATCCTCCCATTTTGCCTAATCTTCTCCTTCTCCATAGCTATGTAGAATGTGAAGCGGTTGTGGCCTCTATCATGAAAATGCTCTCCCACCATAAGATCTGATACTGCCCCGGCTCGTTTCCGAGCACCAAGTCCAGAATGGCCTCTCTCCTCGTCGGCCTGTCAGCGTACTGAGTTAGGAAACCCTCCTGAACACGCCTTACAAAACAGCTCCATTCAAATCTTCAGCTCGAAGGAGGTTCCAATCAATATTGGGAAAGTTAAAGTCACCCATTACAACAACCCTACTACGTCCGCACTTTTCCAAAATCTGCCGACCTATGCTTTCTTCAATCTCCCTGCTGCTATTGGCGAGCGTGTAGTAAACCCCTAACGAGGTGACTGGTCCCTTGCTGTTCCTAATTTCCACCCATACTGACTCGGTCGGCAGATCTTCCTCAACAATGGTAACTTCTGGAGCAGTGATGCGCTCTCCAATTAGTAGTGCTCCACCCCCTCTTCTTTTCCCCCCTCCTTATTCTTTTTAAATGCCTTCCTGATATATGTACTCACTCCATTCCTTCCCGGCTGCCCCTCTGGTCCTCGTCACTTCCTCCACTGCTCCCACTCCTTCTGTGAAAGAGAAACAACGCTGCCCGCTATCGGTAAGTAATTTTTTAAAAAACTGCCTTACCTTAGCTGCAGTCTTTCGGGTTCGTCTTTCCTAAACTGCTGCTCACACTTACTTGTGGAAGTCTCAGAGAGTGTGCAGAGCATATCTACCAGGATGCTGCCAGGACTGGAGGACATGTCTGAGGAAGAAAGGTTGAGAGAGCTAGGGCTTTTCTCACTGGAGCGAAGAAGGATGAGAGGTGACTTGACAGAGATGTACAAGATGTTGAGAGACTTAGAGTGAATAGCCAGAGCCTTTTCCCAGGGTAGAATTGTCTATCAACAAGGGGCATAACTTTAAAGGGATTGGAGGAAGGTTTAGAGGAGATGCCAGAGGTAGGTTCTTTATTCAGAGAGTGGTGGGTGGGCGGAATGCACCGCCAGCGGTGGTAGTAGAGTCAGATACATTAGAGATATTTAAGAAGACTCTTGGATAGGAACATTGAAGTTAGTACATTGAAGGGTATATAGGTTAGTCTGATCTAAGAGTAGGATAAAAGGCCAGCAAAACATTGAGGGCTGAAGGGCTTTTCCAGTGCTGTACTGTTCTGTGATCCAAGTTTCACTCAGTTTGTGGATTCTCATTAATTGGTGATTGTTTGAGGGAGTGAAGTGTGCAAGGGAGTGAAGTGTGCAAGGGAGTGAGCTGTGTGAGGTCAGGAAGCTGGGGTAGGGCGTTAGACCAAGACTTCCAGTTTTGGTGTGCATTGTTACATTCACCTAAATGCCAGCACAATATGTGTGGTTACCTAGACCAGACAAAATCCATCAAGTTCCATTATTAAAATTATTCTTGGCTTGCCGTTTGCTCCTGGTTTCTTCAGAAGCATTCTGTTGTGTGTCCTAACAATTAGTACCAGACCATCCACAAACATGTACAATTTTATTTTGGTACTGGTGAATATGAAGGTACATTTATTGGATATAGTTTCAGAGGGTTCACTGTGAGACACAAGATGCTGCAATAGACTGTCAATTGTGAACGTTTACACCCAGTGTCTGGTCCAGGGGGCAAATGTATGGACTCTGGGGGACATGCCAGATGTCATCACCATAAGTAACTTGTGCGATGTGATTCTGACACTCCATGTCCATACATCTGCTCCATGGGCCAGGCTCTGACTGAAGATGAATTTGTTACAGCTGATTCCTGGTCAGTCATTGGTATCTAATTTAGACAGCATTGATACCTACACCGAGAACAGTGATAGCCTGTTGGTTTCTTTGCTCCTGCTCAAGGCGGATCCTAAATGATTCTCTGTGAGGAAATGTTTGAATAACTGCCCTGATCCAGGATGGAAACTCTCTGGGCAGATTCAGAGGCAGACCAGTGTCTCACTCAGTGCCACAGGCAGCTGTAAGGTCCAGGAGCACTGTACCCGAATTCACCCTTTTGGAATCCACTTTTAATGTCGGTCATGATGCAAAGTGATGGGTTTACTGACCTGATCAATGATCAGGAGTTTGCCATGTTTGTGAATTGGGCAATAATAAGATATGAGCTACAATTATTCAACTGAACAATAACTGCATCATCTCTGAAAACAATAAAATTAATTTTATTTGATGGAATTAAAATATAAACACCGAACAACGTTTTATGATACAAAAGTAAAGAATTACATTTTGTTTTGTACTGAAGAAGAATATGTTGTCTGACTATTAGGGTGATAACAATTACACATTGAATCTCAGTATTCAAACGCGTACATTGTCGCTCTATCGTTTACAAAATGACTGACCTCTGACTGATTGCACATTCAGAGTGAGCAAATGATTGAACAATCAAATAGAATTATAACTCTTACACATTTAAATATAACCAATCGATTTAATTTCTCACCTGAAATATGTGAGCTTCAGTTATTTGCCAACAATTCTATTAGTTTTAAAATAATGATGGAAAAGGACAGACTAGATCTAAAAGTTGAAGTTCTAAATTGGAGAAAGGCCAATTTTGACGGTATTAGGCAAGATCTTTCAAAAGCGCATGGCGGCAAATGTTCGCAGGTAAGTGGACGGCTAGAAAATGGGTAGTCTTCAGAAATTAGATAGCCGGAGTCCAGAGACAGTATATTCTTGTTAGGGTAAAAGGAAAGGCTGAAAGGTATAGAGAGTGCTGAATGACTAATGAAATTGAGGGTCTGGTTAAGAAAAAGAAGGAAGCATATGACAGGTACAGGCAGGATAGATCGAGTGAATCCTTAGAGGAGTAGAAAGGCAGGAGGAGTATACCAAAGAGGGAAATCAGGAAGGCAAAAAGGGGACATGAGATAGCTTTGACAAATAGAGTTAAGGAGAATCCAAAAGGATTTTACAAATACATTGAGAACAAAAGGGTAAATAGGGAGAGAACAGAGCCCTCAAAGATCAGCAAGGTGCTTTGTGTGGAGCCGCAGGAGATGGGAGAGATAGTAAACGAGTATTTTGTATCAGTGTTTACTCAGGACAAGGACATGGGAGATGTAGATATACGGAGAAATAGATAGTGACGTCTTGAAAAATGTCCATATTACAGAGGAAGAAGTGCTGGATGTCTTGAAATGCGTAAAGGTGGAAAAATCCCCAGGACCTGATAGATCAGGTGAAACTTGAAAGGGTTCAGGAAAGATTTACATGCATGTTGCCAAGGTTGGAGGGTTTGAGCGACAGCTGGAGGTTGAACAGGCTGGGGCTGTTTTCCCTGGAACGTTGGAGACTCGGGGTAACTTTATAGAGGTTTATAAAATCATGAGGGACCATGGATCGGGTAAATTGACAAGGTATTTTCCCTGGCGTGGTGAAGCCCACAACTAGGGGGCATAGTTTTCGGTTGGGAAGGGAAAAATATAAAACAGATGTAAGGGGCAACCTTTTCACTCAGAGGGTTGTACGTGTGTGGAATGAGCTGCCAGAGGAAGTGGTGGCAGTTAGTACAATTGCAACATTTAGATGGCGTCTGGATGGGTATTTGAATAGAAAGTGTTTAGAGGGATATGGGCTGAGTCCTGGCAGGAGGGACTAGATTGGGTTGGGATATTTGGTCGGCATGGACAAGTTGGACCGAAGGGCCTGTTTCCATGCTGTACATCCCTTTGACGCTGTGACTTTAATTTAGAAACGGCAATAATTTGACATGCACTATCAAATAAATAAATCGTTTACATTATTAAATTGTAGCATACAATAAGTTGAAAACTTGCTATTTTCAGAATGAATGATAAAGAAAAAAGAACATTCCAACACAGGAACAGACCCTTCGGCCCTCCTAGCCTGTGCTGATCCAGATCCTCCTATTTTCTAAACCTGCACATATTTTCTAATGGTCTGTATGCCTCTGCTCCCTCCCCATTCATGCTTCTGTCTAAATACATCTTAGATAACGCTATTGCTCCTGCCCCTACCACCTCAGATGGCCACACGTTCCAGGATGCCACCAGCCTATGCGTAAAGATCTTCCCCCTCTCACTTTGAACTCATGACCTCGAGTAATTGAGTTCCACAATCTGGGGAAAAAGCTTCTTCCTATCCATCCTGTATATATCTGTCTTGATTTTGTCGACCTCAACCTTCGACTTTGTAATGAAAATAGTCCTAATCTACTCAATCTTTCTTTCTTCATCTTTGTAGGCGACACGGTGGCACAGTGGTTAGCACTGCTGTCTTACAGCGCCAGAGACCCGAGATCAATTCCCGCCTCAGGCGACTGACTGTGTGGAGTTTGCACATTTTCCCCGTGTCTGCGTGGGTTTCCTACGGGTGCTCTGGTTTCCTCCCACAGTCCAAAAATGTGCAGGTCAGATGAATTGGCCATGCTAAACTGCTCATAGTGTTAGGTTAGGGGTATGGGTGGGTTGTGCTTCGGCAGGTCGGTGTGGACTTGTTGGGACGAAGGGCCTGTTTCCACACTGTAAGTAATCTAAATCTATATACAGCATTCCAAATGCAGCCAAAACAAAGTCCTATGTAACTGTAACATGACTTGCCAGCGCATGTACTCAACACCTCATCCAATGAAGGAAAGCATACCATATGCCACCTTGACCACTTTGCTGACCTGTGTTGGCATCTACAGGAAACAATGGACCCGATTACCCAGATCTCACAGTAAGTCAATTTTCCTCAGGAGTTTTCTGTTTTCTGTGTTGTTCACTCTTGAACTGGATCTTTCAAAATGCGTCACCTTGCATTTGCCCAGATTGAACTCCATCTGCTATTTCTGTGCCTATCTCTCCAACCTATCTATAATCTGCTGTATTCTCTGACAGTTCCTTCACTATATGCTACTCCAACAATCTTGGTGTAATCTGCAAACTTGCCAATCAGGCAACCAACACCTTCTTCCAAATCATTGATATGTATCACAAACAACAGTGGTCCCAGTACGGATCGCTGTTGCACACCACTGGTCACAGGTCTCCATTTTGAGACATCCCCTTCCACTACTCCTCTCTGTCTCCTGTTGGCCAGCCAGTTCTCTATCCATCTCGATAGAACACTCTGGACCCCATGCGACTTCACCGTCTCCATCAGCCGACCGTGGGGAACCTAATAAAACACCTTACTCAAGCCCCCTCAGTATCTTCTCCAGCAGCTTCCCTACATCCGATGTCAGGCTCGCCGGTCTACAATTACCTGGATTATCCCCGCTATCCTTCTTAAACAAGGGGACAATATTAGCAATTCTCCAGTCCTCCGGGACCTCACCCCTGTTCAATCATCCTGCAAAGATATATGTTAAAGACGCAGTTATTTCCACACTCACATCCTTCAGTAACCTGTGGTTGATCCCATCCAGACTTGGGGGCTTGTCTAACTTAATACCTTTCAGAGTCTCCAAAACTTCCTCCCTCTTTATGTCGACTGGACCCAGAGAACTCAGAAATCTATTCTAAACTCAACATCCATCATGTCCCTCTCCTTGGTGAATACAGATGCAAAGAACTCCCTAAGAATCTCTTCTATTTTCTCTGACTCCACGCATAACTTTCTTCCTTTGTCCGTGTGTGGGCCAAACATTTCTCTAGTTACCCTCTTGCTCCTTATGTATGAAAATAAGTCTTTGGGATTTTCCTCAACCCTGTTTGCTAACGATAACTCATGACCAATTTTAGCCCTTTTAAATCCCCGATATTTTCTGGGAAATGTAGCTAGTGAAAAGAAAATAAACATTTGTTCATGCGAGTGGGAACTCAGACCTTTTCAAAGTGTTTTGTGCCAAAACTAATTTGAAATTCGTCTCATTGCAAGTAAATGCAAGAGAAGAAACCTCTTGGGAAGAGTAATTTTCAGCCACTATTCCCCCCAAAGTACTTCTGAGGTAGAAAAGAATGAGGGTGTGTAACAAGGGCACAACAGTAACTATGGGTGGCTTGAACATGCAGATTGGCTCAATTAATCAACTTGACAGTGATATCTTTGAATAAAGATTCAGAGAATGTATGAGAGATTATTTCTGAGAGCAGGCCATCATGGAAACAACCGGAGAATGGGGCCCAGTGGTTAGCACAGCAACAGGCACCCAGGTTCGATTCCAGCCTCGGGGGACTGTCTGCGTGTAGTTTGCACATTTTCCCCCTGTCTGCATGGGTTTCCTCCCACAGTCTGAAGATGTGCAGGCCAGGTGAATTGGCCATGCTAGATTGCCCATAGAGTGAGGTATGTAACTCAGAGGGGTCTGGGTGGGTTACTTTTCGGAGGGTTGGTGTGGACTTGTTGGGCCAAAGGGCCTGTTTCCAAAATATGGGGCATCCAATCTAATTTAGAGTTGATAATATGTAACAAGAAAGGATTGGTGGATGAGCTTTGCCTTGGAAGGAATACCCACAACATGCTGGAGTTTCACATTCAGATTGAAAGAGTGAAGACTGAGTCATACATGTGAGTTTTAGTGTTAGGCAATGATAATTATACAGACCGAAGGAGGGATTTGGCTGTGGTGGTCTGGGGGATGAAAAGAACAGTCAAAGGCAGGACAGCTGAAGAAATTTGGCAAACAGTTAGGAAGATACTAAAGACCAAAGAGGAATTGTATTATGGAAAAAAAAATCATCCATATCTTGATGAGGAAGTCAAGCATAATATGAAGACAACTACCAGCGCATTTCATACTTCACACGTTAGTCACACTGTGGAGGATTGGGCAAGTCAGTGGCCTCGTGGTGTTATAATTGAATTCTTATGTGATAAACCCAGATAATGTTCTGGTGACCTGGGTCCAAATCCTGCCACAGCAAGTGGCGGAGTTTGAATTCAAATCTGGAATTAAGAGACTGATAGTGGTTATGAATCGATTGCCACGAAAAACATACCTGGTTCACTGATGTCCTTTAGGGAAGGAAACTGCCATCCTTACCATAGACTCACCACTCTCAGACTGAAGACATTTCTCCTTATCTCCGTTCTAAAGGTTTTCTCTTGACCCTCGGGCTATATCTTTGAGTGCTTTCTCTCCGAACAGTGGAAGCATCTTCCCAACATCTACTCTGACCAGGCAACCAGTATTCTGTATGCTTCGATTAGAGCCCCCTTCACCCTTATACACTCCAGCGAGTATAGACCCAGAGACCTCATATGTTAAGTTTTTTATTCCTAGGACCATTCTTCTGAAGCTCCTCTGGACAGGCTCCAGGGTGCTACATCTTTTATGAGTTATGTGGCCCAAAACTGTACATAAAACACCAAATGTGGTCTGACCAGAGTCTTATATAGCCGCGGAAATCCATCCATTCAACTAGATTCGATTAGATTAGATTACTTACAGTGTGGAAACAGGCCCTTCGGCCCAACAAGTCCACACCGATCTGCTGAAGCGCAACCCACCCATACCCCTACATCTACCCCTTACCTAACACTACGGGCAATTTAGCATGGCCAATTCACCTGACCTGCACATTTTTGGACTGTGGGAGGAAACCGGAGCACCCGGAGGAAACCCACGCAGACACGGGGAGAATGTGCAAACTCCACACAGTCAGTCGCCTGAGGCAGGAATTGAACCCAGGTCTCTGACACTGTGAGGCAGCAGTGCTAACCACTGTCATCTCAAAAGAAATGTCATCACTGTATTTGCCTTTCTGACCAGATTGACCACCTGAAATAATAATCTTACAATGGACAATAATAAATTTACTTTGGAGTTACAAAAATGAACAATGATTAAAGCACGCTGGGAAGTAGAACCCATCCTTGACCAAATTCTTCCACATGCTGCAGAATCCAGACAGGCTGCAGCTACCCAGAGATGGTTTGCAAACAAACCTGACAGCTCCAGACCCTGTAATACGAACCTGAAGTTGGACCTGAATGGGACAATGGAAATTCCCCTTTGGGCCATCAATGTGACAACCCCAGGTTGGATCTGATTGATCAGGGTAAATGAACCTGATCATTTCATTGGCAGATCTTCCACACCCTCCAAAAAGGCGTGAAGACTTGGAAGGATATGAATCACCATAAAACCCCTCAGAGAGTGGTAACTCGAGAATAACCACTGAAAGAGAAGACACCTACAAGGCAATCAGAAGAAAACGAAGACTTCACCACGTGGAATCCGGTCAACTTCTGGTGGGATGGTATGTGATCATCCAAGCTTAAGTTAACCCATAAGATAGATTGGAGTGTTTTTCATTACGTTATAATACGTTTTATTGTTCTAATTATAATTGCGTTCAATAAACAAATATCATTGTTTATAAGAGTTGACTCAGTTCTTTTGCTGAATGTAAGATTTCAAACACACTGTGTGGCAGATACAGCACCTTCCTAGCTACTGACACAACCTGCACATTTACCTTGAGATAATCCTGATTGGAACTCGCAACACTTTGCACTTCAGACTTCTGAATTTTTTCCCCAGCTATAAAATAGTCCATGCCTCTCTTCTTCCTACTAAAGTGCATAACCTCGCACTTTCCCAAGTTACTCCATCTGCACGTCTTTGCCCACTCTCCTACCATGTCTAAATCCTTCTGCAGCCTCCCTCCCATCTCAATGATACCTGTCCCTCTATCTACCTTTGCATCATCTAAAAACCTCGCTGGATTGCCCTCTTTTCCTTCATCTGGATTGTTAACGTGCAAAGTAAAAAGTTGCGAAACACCAGTTGTCATTGACTGCTATCCTGAGAAGGACGCTTTTATTCCCACTCTCTATCTTCTGCCAGACAGCCAAGCTTCTGTACAGACTAGTACCTTATCTCGGATACCATGGGCCCTTACTCCAGGCCTCCTGTGAAGCACCTTGTTAACGTCCTTCTTGAAGTCCAGACACATAGTATCCATTAGCTCTCCTTGATCTAACCTGCTTGTTACATCCTCCAAGTGTTCTAACAGATTCATGAGCATGAATTCCCCTTGATGAAACCATACTTACTTCGCCCTACTTAATTATTCACAAATCTCATCCTTCACAGTGGATTTCAGGAAGTTACCCACGATCGAGGTTAGGCTGATCAGTTTGTAATTTTCTGCCTTTTGCCTTATTCCCTTTTAAGCAAGGTATCAGGGAGATCCAAGATGATGGTGACCCAGCAGGTCTGAGTCTACAGAGCTCTGCCCAAGACCCAGGCAAAGTGGGGTACCCATTCTCACCTCACCTGTTAAATAGTTTTCGCCCTGCAGCTTTGCCGTTTAGCAGTTTGATGCTTTTTAAAATGTCCAAAGGCAAAGGGTCTCGCAGTTCACAACAGAGAGGGTCCCCTCCCCCCAGCCTGTAGCAAGACAGATGTCTGCGGCTGTCCTGGGGGACTCACCTGCAGGGGTGAGCCTGTTCTTGGAGCTTGTTAAACTCCGAGAGAAGTTGCTGCGTCCATTGAAGAGACCCAGTCCAGGCGGGAGTCGATCTCAATCAAGCTTCCTAGTCCTCTGGTTTCCCACTGCTATTTGCCATGTTATCTGCTTTCTCTTATACTTAAGCTTAAGCTTCTTTATCAAGTCTGCCTCACTGCACAACACTAAATCTAGTATTGCCCGTTCCCTTGTTGCCTGCATGATAGGCTGCTCCAAAAAGCCATCTTGTAGACATTCCACAAATTCCTTTCCTTGCAAATTACTGCCACTAATTTTCCCAGTCCCCCAATCACTGTAACTTTGCCTCTCCTTCATATCTTTTCTATCTCCTGGTCTATCATGCGCCCCAGCTCCTGACTACGATTAAATGGCCTATACATTACTCCAACTATGATTTTCCACCTTTGCGGTTCCTCAAATCTACCCACACACATTCCACACCAACTGATCCTACTTTGAGTATTGGGAACTGAGTGATGGGACTGCAAAAGACTTCAGCTTTGCATCAAATTTATAGCTTAGACATGGCATAAAAATATTTCATTGTCAATTACTTTGAAATGTCGCCACAGTGTGTTTCTTTGGCCAAATATTCTGTTTGCATTAGGGAAGAATACAAACTTTTGAAACTGTTAGAGAAGGAAGATATGAAGAGGATATGAGTCTATAAGAAGATTAAGGTGGGCCAAGTGAACAGGCAAATATTGGTGTATGGAACATAGTAGGAAAAATGTGTCTATGCTGAAAGATATTTGCGGGTTGAATGGAAAGTCGGGTATTATTTCAGTGGAGACATTGGCTTGAGGCACAAAGGAACCGGGCACCTCGATTACAAAATAAAAACTTTCCGTGTATATCAATTTTTTATTGAGGTAAAATAGACTTTGAAACATTCTGAAACAGAATACATTAAAAAGTGGGGACAATTTTGTGCAGATTTATAATGTTGTGATGTAACCACAAGAGAGTGATGGCCACAATGATAGGAAATGCAAACCAGAGAAGGTTCACTCAGCTGACTCCTGGGAGGAGTGTTTATTTATAGGGGACATCTTGAACTGACTGGCCCTGGATCTGCTGGAGTTTAGGCGAACAATATGTGATCTTGTTTAACCCCAGAATATTCCAAGTAGTCTTTTCAAGTTGAATTCTGAAACAATGTTTCAGCTTGTGTCAGAGATTGCCATGAGTGGATGGGTTGTAAAGCTGAAGAATATCTCAGTGAAGAAGATGGTGATTTGGTGTAATCATCTCAAAGTATTGTGCCTTTGTGGAACTCCCTTCCGAGAGAGCGATGGAGAATAAGACATTGACTATTCCTTAGGCAAAGGCAGGCAGATTCTTGATGAAAAATGATGCACTAATGTTTTAAGAGCAAAGGAGGAATGTCTGATTGAGACCACAGTCAGATCATCCACGATCTTATCGCATGATGGAGCTGTTTTGATTCCTTACTCATGATGCTAGTTTCTGCATTTCTGTTGTCTTTAAATACTGAAAACTTCTGACACAGTTGTTATGAACATGAAAACTCTCCTTTCAGATAATTGAGCACAGCTTTCCAAATGTGACTTTTAAAGAGCACGGGAAAAGCACTCAGGAAAGATTCATGATGTTGTAGAGAGGTCAGGAGCATAGGACAAAGCGAAAGCCTGCCTTGAAACTGCTTTAAAAATCAGATTGGGTCGAATGGATAACTTTAATACTTCAGATTCCTTCCAGTTGCTCTTGTGAGGTGCGTTTCATTACCAAGGCCAGCTTTCTGTTGCTGTGTTTAATTTCTATTCAGAATATGGTGATAAACTCCAGGGATTCTTGTGCTGCAGAAACACTAACAGATATGTTACAAAGAGAGAAAAGGGTTCTGAACAATTTGATATTGAAGGGATAATGATATAACTGCATATCCTATGTGCCCTTCGAGATTGTATTCCTCATTACTTGATACTCACAAGCTATGGAAATAGTGAGACTACATTCTCTGTTTGCAACAATTAAAGTGATAGAGTCATACAGCATGCAAACAGGCCTTTCAGCCCAGTACAACTATGCCAGCCAGAAAACACCAAACTACATTATTCCCAGTTACCTGAAGATCTATACCCTACTGTTCCCTGGCAGTTTGTGTTTAAATGCTGCGTTACCGTGTATCTGTGACCTGAGATTTTTTGTTCTTTCAATATATGCACGAAATGCTTTCACGGAAATAGATCATACAACTTCAAATGCCACGACCAATTCATCAGATCAACAAAATGTCCTCATTGTTTAATAATTATTAGAAAATCGGATTGTCTTCTTCGTTCATTTGTGATTTTCATGGAGTTAGACCAGTAATAATTTGTCCTTGAGAAGTTCCAGTCCAGTTGGTGTTGGTCCACCCAAGTGGCTGGTGGGATGGAGTACCAGCAGTGCATCTCATGTGCTGGTTTAGCTGGGAGTAAATATTACTGGTGGTGGATGGAGTGTTACACAAGCTCTCTTGCTGTGATGAACAGCTCGCAGGAAAACGGACTCTTTATCAATATGAATATATGAGAAGGAATTTACTATTCTTCAGAGAAATAGCAACCTTACACGATAAGTCTATATAATAATGAAAGGAAGTCTCTTTCTATGTCATTGGTGTCCTTAAAATAATGGTGTCAAGCAGTTGGACTAATGTTGGTGCTGTCGTTTAATGACTCTTCACTGAGAATGTGTGTAATCCTAGATGTTCTCCGAGATGACTGGCGTGTCCTAGGTTGAGTAAGTGCTGATACTCCATGGGATGATGCTGGTTTATAATCTCGCCACTTACTGAGCACAGTTCAATGGAACAAACCAACAAGTCCAATTGGCTGCTGCTTCAGAATATATCAGAGCTTTCATGGCTGCTACCACATGAAATCATGTTATAAAGACAAGGCCCATCGTGTCTACATCATCCAGTGCTGATACAAGTGCTTTATAAAGTTTGTGAGGTTTCTTTCCTTATCTACCCTCTCAGACAATCTGGGTTCAAAACAGATTCAACCAATCCTCTCTTAGTGCCTTATCTTTTAATTTGAACGTGTTCTCCCTTATTTTTATCCCTTTGACAAAGGGGAACAAGCTGCTGTCTGTTCACTCTGCTCATACCTTTCACGTTCTTATTCACATGGTTTTAAACTAGTATGGCAGGCGGGTGGAAACCTGAGCTGTATACCGGAGGTGAGAGTTGATGCAGGTGAGGCAATAGCAAGAGGTAGACCAGCTAGTGGGAAGGATTTTCCTGAGAAGGAACGAAGGGATCAGTTAAAGTGTGTTTGCTTTAACGCAAGGAGTATCAGGAATAAAAGTGATGAACTTAGAGCATGGATCAGTACCTGGTGATATGATGTTGTCGCCATAACAGAGACTTGGGTTTCTCAGGGGCAGGAATGGTTGCTGGATGTTCCAGGGTTTAGAGCATTTATAAAGAATGTGGGGGTGGGGGGGGTGGGGAAGAGGAGGGGGTGTAGCACTACTAAACAGAGAGGGTATCGCAGCTACAGAAGCTTCCATTGTCGAGAAAGATCTGTCTACCCAAGTCAGTATGGGAGGAAATTAGGAACAGCAAGGGAGCACTCACCTCGTTAGGGTTTACTACAGGCCCCCCAATATCAACAGGGAGATTGAAGAAAGCATAGGTCGGCAGATTTTGGAAAAGTGTGAATGTAGTAGGGTTGTTGTAATGGGTGACTTTAACTTTCCCAATATTGATTGGAACCTCCTTCGAAAAGAAGATTTGAATGGAGTTGTTTTTGTAAGGTGTATTCAGGAGGGTTTCCTAACTCAGTACGTTGACAGGCCGACGAGGAGAGAGGCCATTCTAGACTTGGTGCTCGGAAGCGAGCTGGGGCAGGTATCAGATCTTGTGGTGGGAGAGCATTTTGGTGACAGTGAGCACAACTGCCTCACATTCTACATAGCTATGGAGAAGGAGAGGATTAGGCAAAATGGGAGGATATTTAATTGGGGAAGAGGAAAGAATGATGCGATTAGCCATGAGTTAGGAAGCATGGATTGGGAGCAATTGTTCCATGGTAAAGGCACTATAGACATGTGGAGACTGTTCAAGGAACAGTTGTTGCGAGTGATGAATAAACATGTCCCTTTGAGACTGGCAAGAAGTGGTAAGATAAAGCAACCTTGGATGACGAGAGCGGTTGAGATTCTCGTCAAAAGGAAAAAGGTAGCTTACATAAGGAGGAGGAAGCTAGGGTCAAGCTCGGCTCTAGAGGATTACAGGCAGGCAAGGAAGGAACTCAAAAATGGTCTGAGGAGAGCCAGGAGGAGGCACGAGAAAGGCTTGGCAGATCGGATTAGGGAGAACACAAAGGCATTTTACACTTATGTGAGGAATAAAAGAATGGTCAAAGAAAGAGTAGGGCCGATATGGGATAGCATAGGGAACTTGTGTGTGGAGTCTGAGGAGGTAGGGGAAGCCCTAAATGAGATTTTTTGCTTCTGTCTTTATGAAAGAAACAAACTTTGTAGTGAATGAAACCTTTGAAGAGCAGGTGTGCATGCTGGAATGGATAGAGATAGAGGAAGCTGATGTGCTGAAAATTTTGTCGAACATTAAGATTGACAAGTCGCCAGGCCCAGACCAGATTTGTCCTCGGCTGCTTTGGGAAATGAGAAATGCAATTGCTTCGCCACTTGCGAATACCTTTTCATCCTCGCTCTCCACTGGAGTCGTACCTGAGGACTGGAGAGAGGCAAATGTAATTCCTCTCTTCACGAAAGGAAATAGGGAAATTCCCGGCGATTACAGACCAGTAAGTCTCACATCTGATGTCTGCAAGGTGTTAGAAAGGATTCTGAAGGATAGGATTTATGACCATCTGGAAGAGTATGGCTTGTTTAAATGCAGTCAACACGGATTTGTGAGGGGCAGGTCATGCCTCACATACCTTATCGAGTTCATTGAGAATGTGACTAGAAAAGTTGATGAGGGTCGAGCTGTGGATGTGGTGTATGTGGACTTCAGCATGGCATTTGATAAGGTTCCCCATGGCAGACTCGTTCAGAAGGTCAGGAGGAATGGGATACAGGGGAACTTAGCTGTCTGGATACAGAATTGGCCGTCCAAAAGAAAACAGCGAATGGTAGTAGAAGGAACATATTCTGCCTGGAAGTCTGTAGTGAGTGGTGTTCCACAAAGATCTGTCCTTGGGCCTCTACTGTTTATAATTTTTATTAATGACTTGGATGAGGGGATTGAATGATGGGTCAGCAAGCTTGCAGATGACACAAAGGTTGGGGGTGTCATTGACAGTATAGAGGTTGTTGTAGGCTGCTGCAGGACATTGACAGGATGCAGAGATGGGCTGAGAGGTGGCAAATGGACTTCAACCTGGATAAATGCGAGGTAATGCATTTTGGAAGGTCGAATTTGAAAGCTGAGCACAGGATTAATGATAGGATTCTTGGCAGTGTGGAGGAACAGAGGGATCTTGGGTGTGCAGGTACATAGATCCCTTAAAATGGCCACAAATGGACAGGGTTGTTAAGAAAGCATATGGTGTTTTGGCTTTCATTAACAGGGGGATTGAATTTAAGAGTCATGAGATCTTGTTGCAGCTCTATAAAAATTTGATTGGACCGCAGTTGGAATACTGTGCCCAGTTCTGGTCGCCCTATTATAGGAAAGATGTGGATGCTTTGGAGAGGGTTCAAAGGAGGTTTACCAGGATGCTGCCTGGACTGGAGGGCTTATCTTATGAAGAGAGGTTGACTGAGCTCGGACTTTTTTCATTGGACAAAAGGAGGAGGAGAGGGGACCTAATTGAGGTATACAAAATAATGAGAGGCATTGATAGAGTCGATAGCCCGGGACCATTTGCTAGGGCAGAAATGACTAACACGAGGGGCCATTGTTTTAAGCTGGTTGGAGGAAAGTATAGAGGGGATGTCAGAGGTGGGTTCTTTATACAGAGTTGTGAGAGCATGGAATGCGTTGCCAACAGTAGGTGTAGAAACAAGGTCATTGGGGACATTTAAGAGACTATTGGAATGCATATGTTCACAGAAAGGTGAGGGTGCATACATGAGGATCAGTGGTCGGCACAACATCGTGGGCTGAAGGGCCTGTTCTGTGCTGTACTGTTCTATGTTCTATTTTCTACATGTCTGTCAGGTTCAGTTTCCTCCCACAGTGCACACAAGTTCAGTAGATTGACCATGCTAAATTACCCATCATGTGCAGCGAGGTGTGTTAGCTATGGGAGACGCAGGGACAGGGTAGGAGTCGGGTTAGCCATGGGAAATGCAGGAAAGGGGTATGAGGTGGGTCTGGGTGCAATGCTCTGCACAGGGTCAATGCGGACTTGATTGATCAATGTCCCATAAAATAACAAAAGTAAAGGTTAAATCAAACAAAGAAACATAACAAAAAACAGAATGCTGGGGAAACCGAGCAGGTTTGGTAGCCTCTGTCGAGAGTTAGCATTTTGTGTCGACTCACCATGCTTCAGATGTGGAAGCATCTGGGAAATTGTGCACTGTGTGTTGGTGGATTGAGTTGAATATATGGAGAAATAGAGACATTGAAAAAATAAACAAAGGGACTGTGGATAATCAGCTGGTAGGGAAATAAATTGGGAGATCATTTTCATTTTTCTTTCACTTTTTTCCATATTCCTGAGTATCATGCCCATGTAGGTATATATCCAAGTCCCTGTTTCAAGTGGGTTATGACCCCTCTATCACCCCATCCTGAGTGTGGTCATCTTCTTTTCTTCATTAATGGGACATTGGTGTTGTTGGCTTGGCCAGCATTTATTTCACTTTCCGAGTTGTTTTGAGAAGGTGCTGGGGAACTGCTTCTCTGAACCACTGCACATCGATGTGCTGTAGACTGGCAGTGGTTCAGTCCGTCTGGTTACACTTCTTTGAGACCTTGTAGTGTTATAACTGAATGTCTGATTTGACAATTTCAAAGGCCATTTGAGAGACTACCACTGCTGACAGCCTAGAATCACATGCAGGCCAGACCATTGAAGAAATCAGATTTCCTTCCCTGAAGGAGACCAGTGAGCCAGATGTTCCTGGTTTTGGCACCCATCAATATTTCATTAGATTGTTAATTCCAAATATTTTATTGAATTCAAATTCCAGCGTCTGATGTGACGGGATTGAAGTCCGGGTTTGGGTCATTACCTCGGAAAGGTATACCATTGGGAAATATTTGTGGAAATCTCCGAATTTACAGTCTAGAGAAAATACCATCACCTCCCCCAGCATCTCCACCATCAATAGCAGTGTTGCTATTACCGTGACTGACATACAGATAATTGTGCAGTTACATTGTCAACTATTTCCACGAGAGCAGAACTATTCATATTTCAGGGACGGCACAGAAATGTAACAGTTTATCAGCCAGGAATACAAACAGAGGAGATGTAGGTATTTTCAACACTGTGCCATATATATAAGTATTGACTTGCTCCTGACATTGGAAAGTCAGTGTAGTTTCTCTGGATGGTTTTCTTGGATTTGCGTTGTTAGCTGCTGCATTCATTCAGGGAAACCAGAGGCCCTGGTGTCCCTACTCTGTGCAAGGTATGAGGATAGATTTTATAGTGTTTCTGAGTCTGCTGAGACTGCATAGGGAGGAGTAGAGCACTGCATTATCCTTTCTGAGATTTCCACAAATACTTCCCAATGGTATAGCTTTCCCAGGTACAAAGAGTGAATCCAGTTTATTTCAACAATGGGGAGGTCACAAAGCTGTGCATTCTCACACCAGGGAGAGGACTATATTCAAAATGTCCATCAACCATTTTGATTCAGGACCTTGCTAGGCAGGAGTAGGGGACATATCCATTATGCCAGAGTCCCATCATCGCACATATTCACAAGGTGACAGTGGCAACCTCTGTCCAGTCAGGTGAATACATTGGTTCTGTCTAAACAGAATAAGCAACCAGAAAATCTTTTCGGAAATATTAGAGAACATGGTTACTGGCAAAAGTGAGGAAATTAAGAAATGTAGAGTTAGTAAAGTTGAAGTACTGGAAAAACTCATTGTGTTGAAGGTTGGTAAGATGCTGGAACAAGTCAGTGATGAATTTAGAGGGCTACAGAGATAGGGTTGGAGAATTCAGCTTGCTGGATAACTCTTCGGACCTGGTGCAGACACGATGGGCCTTCTTTCCTGCCTTTTCCCTAATTATATGAAAGAGATCAAAACTCTTTATGATGTGTAATGGATCCTGCAGGCTGGAAAGCAGCTATCTTGACCGCACATATTTACAACAGGACGGAGAGTGAAAACAGAAAACCAACTGGGAGATAGGTTTATGTCATTAGTGAGATAACTATGAGCATTTTTTTGTATTTAATCATAAATAGATCATTGGAGAACAATAATATGATTGAGTAGAGTCAACCAGATTCAGGACAGGAAAACTACCTTTGAAAAACCTACTGGAGTTTATGGACGATGTTGGTTGTGACATCGACGAGTGAGAACTAGTGTGAACGGTGTATTTGTATTTTCAGAAGCAGGTTCACACGGTTGCACACAGGTGAGAGAAGAAAGTTACAGTTCTCGGGTAAGGGGAAGGTATCCTGCATGGATTGAGAATTGGATGATAGAGAGAACACAAAGACTAGGGTCTTCCTTTGGACAGAAGGTCACAACTGATTGGGTATCACATGCATCAGTGCTTGGAGCATCGCTGTTTGTAACACAAAGAACTGATTTGAATGTGAACAACACATACAGTCCTTTTCATGCTGGATTTATTTAAAGGTGAAAGTCTGCGAGGTGCTTTTGGCACAAAGGATCGGAATGTCCTTGGCCACAAGTCACGAATAGAATTCATGCAGGGCATCCATTAATCAGAACAGGAAATGAAATGTCAGCCTTCATTACAAAATGAATCATGTGTACGAGTTGTGGAATGCTGTTGAGGCAGTATTTGGGCTATTGTGGACAGACTTTCTGACCTTTATAAATCAATGATCAACTTGTCACAGAGGAAGTGCAAAGCTGTTTTATCAGATTAATCTCTGGGATGATGGTAATATAAAGCGAGTGTGAACGAAATGGATCTTTAGTTGGTAGCACGGTGAGAGCAGAAGAGTTGATTGTATTGAAACTTGAAGATTATGGACGAACACACATTATGTCCAGAGAAAGACATTGGTGCCATAAGAAATTACATTTTGCCCATGACACGTGCTTCTTGGTAGTTTATGTAACTCTGTGAAGCTCCTATGTTGGTTTGGAGAGAGCTTCAGGCTCTGAATGAACTTTCATTGCCTCAATGTGCAGTTGGTGTGTGACCCTGCACTGAAAGTCACATTGTTCACAAATCTGTCAGCAGTTGCAATGCCTAACTCCTGAAAATGTTAGCCATTCCCAACAGCTTCTGACCTCCATAGAGAATACCGGTCTGCCTTCTCGAAGATGTCCTCTCTCCTCACCATCAACAAACCATATTAATGTATACATTGTGGACCATTAGCAATGGAGCCAGAAGGAACGACATGAAGCAGTCTATCCATGCAGGGTCTGTTTCATTCGTTTGTCATGTTTGTTTGTAGATAACATCCTCCTATTTCTGTACAAGGGGCTTGAGCGGCTGAATGGCCACCTCCTGATGTCATGGGAGACGCTCAAGAACCTGACTGGGCAACCCGTGGTTCCTGTTTAGCAGCTCAATGTTTTTGACTGGACTCCTTACCTTCCTGTGTAATAGTCAGGAGGGAATGAATGGGCTATCCCTATTCTTATCCAATAGCATTGATGGGCGGAATGACCTCCTCATATTCCTGTGAAGTTAGCTTGAGGTGCTGAACGAGCACCTCTCTTTACTCTGGTAACACACAGTGTCCAGCAGGACTGTTACATGAATGTTACTGACACTTCAACAGCACAAGCCTGAATGCTGTCCGGGTCTTCCTCCACATGGACACAGACTGCTTCAGGAGCTGAGGGGGGCACATTGTTCTCAACATTACATGATTTTCAGTCACCTCCTGCACTTCTGAGATTCTGATGGGGGGAAAGACACCGAGGCGCAAATGAGGATGTTTGTGCTGTGGATCTCTATCAGAGATGTCCCGAGACTGAGGTGATATATGTCGAAAAAACACAAACATTTTGTTTGTGCTGAATCACTCCAACCTGTGGGGAGGTTACCCTTGATTTCCTTTAAATTCCATTTTCTTCAGGTTCCTTGATACCATCCTCAGGTAAACATTTCCTTGTTGTCAGAGCCAGTCACTATTACCTGTTTTTTATATATTTTGTTCATGTCAATAGGTCACGGTTGTATGTGTGCGGTGTGTTTCCCTCTCACATAGGGGTGTGACCATCGGGACTTCTCTATACCAGAGAGTTTGGGGAGATAGATCATTGAGATAGTGGTAAGACAGGGATGGATGGATGTTTGACACGGCAGGCACTCCAGGGGTTGGGACATAGAGCAGATCAGCCATGATCTTATTGAATGGAAAGGCAGGCAGTAGGGGCTGAATGACCTGTCCTGCTTCTCATGTTCTTGAATTCTCTTATTGGAAAGTTCATCGTTGTTATTTTCCTGGCTGTCCTGTGAAGGAATGCTGGAGTCAAAGAGACCAGAGGATTTTGTGAGCAATATCTGGGTAGGGTAAGGGGTCATTATTCACTGTGAATCTGGATCAACAACATGACAAATAAATGGAGAGGGGGTAACATCTGGAAGGAGTGAGGAGGGAACTGTTTCACAGTAACACCAACTCTTTTTTCCCAAGAACGTTCTCTAATCCACACCAAATCATGTTTGACTGTATTCAGGGGCTGAATGGTCTCCTCGGTTTCTGTGCACCAGGTAGTAGGAGCAAGTAGTCTCCAACTGCTCTTGTGTAGCAGATTGAGGGGCTGAATGGAATGGGGCGAAATAGGACTGAGATACAGGAGTGGGTCCCTGCCCCACCAAGGACTAATTTTGTGGCTGATCACATTGTGGTCTCAGCTGCACGTTCCTATCTGCAGTTCATTATACTTGAGTCACTTTCCCGTCAAATATTTAACTAACACACCTTTCAATAAATGCAAACACACAGGTACCACAAACCTGTGGGGAGGAGAAATTCCCACTCAAATGGCCTTCTGAGAATTTCTCCTTATCCCTGTTCCTACTGAGGTTAGGGAGTCATTGCTTCTTCTCTAGTCCCACTCCTCCAGCCGTCACGAAAAATTATCCGTGTAACTAAGTGTGTGATATGGTAAATGATATCGTTCTCAGACTGGGTCAGGTTCAGTGTTAGGAACAAGTCAGACAGGTTTCTCAACTTTGTTAAAACTCTAAAACCAAAGCTAAATTACTCGAAATACGATGGATACATAAATGATATAAGAGTTTGAACATTGACAATACCTACATCAACATTTATTTTTCTATAAATCTGAGACACAGAAATATGCACACAAAGACACACGCACACACACGTCTGAAGGCAAACGGAATAAAAAGAAACTCTGCAGGATATTAGTTCGAAAGAGCTTTGTCCAAATAACAGTAAATTTCATGACAATAGCAAAATTGAGATAGTTTCAATTGTTATTCTGCCTCTGAAGTGATTCTGCCTCACAGAAGCTGCTAGCACTGGGGTTTCTTCCTGGAACAGTTGGATTTGGCTGAATTCCCTTTGCTGCAGGCAGAGGACAGATTCCAATGAATCATCAGCAGGAAGCTTAAAAGAGTTCTAAAGATGGCTGATTGGTTTTCAGCTCTCACATGTTGCTGTAGAGAAGTACAAGTAGAGATGGAGCAATGGCCGTTTGCTTCTACGACAGGTCGCATTTGCTTCCTCCCTGATCTGAAACATGCAATAATGTGACCCAAACACCAACCTGGACTCGGTAAGGTCTGGGTGAACATTCTCCTGATTGAATTACTCCATCCACGTTACCTGCTCCATTTAGGAATAATTTGCAATTTATAATTTGAAGGTATATTTAGAGGTGTATGCATAATTTTTGTACAATATATTAAAGTCTTCAGAGTACCTGTGTTAAAATGAGTATATTGTTTTTAAAATTAAATCCTTAGTTTTATTCTCTAATCCTCAGCTCTGCCCCAATACACTCTCCTCAGGGTCTTATATGGTTCAATATGATCAGCTCTCATTCTCAGGCTTGAAGTACTCTGACATTGTAGAGTCCATGAGGGCCATGGATGCGGGATCAGTCAAGGTTATTATCCAAAGGCTGGAGGAGTCCAAACCAGAGGGCAAAGACTTAAATTGAGAAGGGAAAATGAAAAAGATATCTGAGTGGTATCTTTATCACACAGAGGGTAGTGCGTGTATGGAGCAAGCTGGCAGCGAAAGTGGTGGAGGCTGCTACAATTAAAACATTTAAGAGGCAGTGGATGGGTATATGAATAAGGAGGTTTAGAGAGTTATGGGTCTAATGTTGGCAAATGGTTTTACATCAGATTGGAATATCTGGTTGGTGCAAATGAGTTGGACTGAAGGGTCTGTTTCCGTGCTGTATGACACTATGGTTCTATCAGGCCTTCATTCTAGCAAGGAGTAAAGTGAAGCATGTGTGAAAAGCTTCTAAAACAATTGCATATTTTTTTCTTTCAATTTCGGGGTTCATTACTACATACAATACATTCGATGTAGTCTCAGCATTGTCATGTACAGATGCAGTAAAACATCCTGGTGATTATACCCAATAGCATTTGCATGAAACAGCATCATTCGATACACTTCCCTAATCACTTGCTGAATCTGCTGACGAGGTTTATATGGCTCATGTACCGAGACACACACATCCCTCCGTACCAATGCGTTCTGTGATGTTCTCTCCATTTAAGTAGGTTACTGTTATTTTATCTGTTCTGAGCACTGCCTTCCCTTAGCCCTTGTTATACTGTTTTCTGCCAAAGCTTTGCTCACTAATTTCCGCTGTCGGTATCCCATTGCAGAGTCTCCATATGCTGTTAAATGATTATCGTGGTAAATGAACTAATTGAGTTCCAATCCAATGAGTCACCTCATCCAAGTCATTGGTGTAAATTGTCAATTGTTGATAATGTCACACTGATCCCTGAGGCATTCCACCAAGTTGCAACTTTACAACCTGAATATAAACATTTATCCCGAATGTTTATTCCCTGATAGTTTACCAGGTTTCCCCTGTTGCTGGGCACCAGGCAAGAAAGGTTGGATGGCCTCATCCTACACTATGTAATGTACTTAGTGGGCTGAATGACTTCAATCTATTACTGTGTAAATCCTTAAAGGGCAGAATGGTCTCCGCCTGTCTCATTATAATGATGTTGACTGGCTGAATGGGACCTTTCTTTACCTCTGTAACATTATTGAGTGGTTGAGAGAACAGCATCTGGACATTCAGCCCCTCGGGCCTGCTGCACCATTCAGAATGTGCATTGTTGATGTGATTGTGACTAAACATCCCCTTCCTGTCAGTTCCTAATAAATATGGATTCTCTTGTTCATCAAAGATCTATGGAACTGAACCTTGCTACTTCGGCATGAGAACATCACAGATCATACAACCCTAAAGAGAAAGGAACATCCCTGTCTCGGTCAGAAATGGGAAGGTCCTTATTCTCAAAATGCGTTCCCCTCAAACGAATCACCACTCTTTTGATATATAAGGAGTCGACCATTAGGAACATATATCGACCATTCAGCCCCTCAAACCTGTCCACATTCTCATTAACTCTCCTAAATCAAATTCTTACCAAATTCAGCCTCCACTGACCTCGTGGAAAGACAATTCCAGGCACCGCAAGATCATATGAGCAATGAACCTTGGAGCAGAATTTGGCCATTCAGCCCATCTTGTCTGCCATGACATTTGATCACGGCTAAAATATTTCTCAACCCCATTCTCCTGCCTTCTTCGACTCACCATTGATAACTTATTAATTAAAACGTATATATCTCTGTATTAAGGACATTGTGTGCCTGTATGTGGGGTTATGTTCGTGTGTTTGTGTGTAAACGTCCATATCTGTGTGCGTATCTCGGTGGGCCTGTGTTATGTGTGTTAGTGTCAGTATCTCAGTTTGTGTGTACCTCTGTCTGCATCTCTGTGTAGAGTTGTTTTTGAAGTAAATAGATGGAAATTGGGATCAAAGTCTCCCTCTTCTCTCTCTGTCTGTCCCTGTTGTTCGCAGAGTTCATAGAATTCCTACAGTGTGGAAGCAGGTCCTTCGACCCAATACATCCACACTGACCCTTCGAAGAATAACCCACCCAGACCCGTTGAAATACTCTCCTACGTTTACACATGACTAATGCCCCGAACCTACACATCCCTGGGCACTATGGACAATTTGGCATGGCCAATTCACCTAACATCCACATCTTTGGACTGTGGGTGGAAACAGGAGAATCTGGTGGAAACCCTCGCAGACACGGAGAGAATGTGAAACTTCACACAGACAATCCGCCTGTGGGTGGACACGAGCCCAGGTGCCTGGCGCTGTGAGGCAGCAGTGCTCGCCTCTGAGTTTGGTGATTAGATTCATACAATACTACCCTCTGCTGGACTGTCCACACCACTGCATCAATGGCAGAGTTTTTACTCTCTCAGAAGATAACAAATCTTCTGTGAATCTCTCAAATTGTACAGCAGTTTGATTTTCCAATAATATCTTTGGAAGCATAGAGCTGTTTTGTCCGATAGTGAGCAATGTTGTTGCTGTGTCATTAGCAACACTACTGGGCCTTTTTCAGGACTTTTCAATACTTTCTCAAATAAGTTTTAAGATTGCAACTCACAGAATGAGAAATCAATTCATGTCACCGTCTGACAAAATGGTTCACTTGAAGGTGAGCATTTCCATTCTGACAGGCCCAAGTATATTTGCAACCCACCATGTACCAGCATTGTGTGTGCGAGCCTGCACGTGGGTGCGTGTGTGTGTGTTGAAGGTGCTGTCAGTTTGCATCGTGCTATGAGCTCTCTCAGTCTCTCCCTCACCCAGACTGAATCCTCGAGGGTTGTCACTCTCTGCCGCTCTCACTGCAGTAGGGTGGGGAGGCCAGCTGAGGGAGAGATTGTTTCATTTTCAGCACCACAGAGATGTCAGACCTGCACTTAATTATAGATACTCACAGAGTCAAATACAGACACACAGGTACGGATGGTGATGGTGGGGAGATGGGCATCGGGCACTCCACCACCCAGCTTGTCCCTTTCCATCCTATTCCAGGCTGTTTCTCTTGGAATGCGAGAAATGGAGGGAGGGAGTGAAGGTGGGAGTGGGAGTACCTGCTGTTCGTGCTGGTGTGGGTGGGGAGGGAGGTGAGATGGCGATGTGTCCAGAGGGAGCCAGTCCATAGTGTTGTATCCAAACAGTGTTATTAGTGTGGGAGATATAGTGGAGGGGAAAGAGAGAGAGAAGGAAGGTGCTATTTGCAGTAGCGAGAGTAGTGGAGCATGAGCCTTGTTCGTGTGTCGGTGCTATAACAGATATACAGTGATTGTGAGGGAGCAGAGAGAACACAGTCATACTTATCCTGACAGAGCAGGGAAGGTTATTGATGCTTGTCCTGTATTGCTGGGCATTTCCTCAGACCGCAGACACTGCACTGAGTTGGGTGGTGAGCTCAGACTATGCTCGGTGGGTCTGGTAATGTGGCCGCCTCTGGGAAGAGAATAATCCTCTTCTGTACTAGCCCATCCACCAGGGGCTCCGTGCCCCTGTCGACAAACTGTGGTGTGATTGCCCCTTATCCGCCATTCTCGGGGTAAACCGTGCAGGGCAGCTCCAAACTGAGAATGCTCAACCGTGTGCCCATTGGACGTTTAAAGGTGGCACCAATGTCAGGGATTATGGAATATCCAGGGGCACCCGGGAAATGGTGAGTACCTCCAGCCATGATGAGAGGGTCACCATGGGTTAGGGTGGGTAGTTAATGAGGTGCATTCGATAAGATAGTTCCAAGAAACTAGCTCAGCCTCGTGCAGACAATCCCTCTGTCACACACAATGAAAATGTCACTGAGACAAATTGTTGTTAGAATCAACCCAATGAGTCGAAGACTCTGCTGACCCCATTCCCAGTTACAACGCTGTAGCTGTTTGTCCAATGCTCTTCATCACAGGGAAGGAGCTAAACATCACCTTACCGTTGGGAATAAGGCAGTGGGGAGGGGGTGGTTTTGGTATCAGTGTGGGAGCACTTGATGGCAAGTCATCATAATTCTATTAGTTTCAAAATAGAGATGGAAAAGGATGAACCAGGTCTAAAACTTAACGTTGTAAATTGTTGAAAAGACAATTTTTATATTAATCAAGAATTTTCAAAGTCGATTGGGGCAGATATTGGCAGAGAAGGGGGAAGCCTTCAAAAATGAGACATCAGGAGAACAGAGACAGTATGTTCCTGTTAGGGTGAAGGGTAAGGCTGGTAGGTGTAAGCAATGGTGGAGAATTGGAGAAGTTGAGGTTCTGGTCACGGAAAAAAGGGAAGGATATGTCAGGTATAGACAGCAGGAATTAAGTTTTGTTTACTTAATTCATTCATGGGATGAGGGCGTCCCTGGCTAGGCAAGCATCTATTACCCATCCCTAATTGCCCAGAGGACAGTTAACAGTAATCCACATTGCTGTGTGTCTGGAGTCTCATGTAGACCAGACCAGGTAAGGATGGCAGTTTGTTTCCTTTAAAGGTGTCAGTGAACCAGATGGATTTTTCTTACATCGGAATGGTCATCATTAGCCTCTTAATTCCTGATTTAAAGTGAATCACTAGAAGAGTCTGAAGTCAACAAGAGTATACTTAAGAGGTAAATTAGGAGCACAAAAAGGGGACATGTGATAGCTTTGGCAAATAGAGTTAAGGAGATTCCAAAGGAATTCTACAAATACGTCAAGAACGAAGAGTATCTGTGGGGAGAATAGGACATCCTTAAAGATCAGCAAGGCTGCCCATGTGCAGAACCACAGGAAATGGGGGAGGTACTGAACGAATATTTTGTATCAGTATTTACTGTGCAGGAGGATATGGAAGCGAGGGAACTTGGGAAGTATGTAGTGACATCTTGGAAAGTGTCTGTACTACAGAGAAGCTGCTGGAGGTCTTAAAACATGCAAAGGAAGGAAAATGTCTTGGCTTTTATTAGATGTACGCTATACTCTGTGGGAAGCTAGGGAAGTGATTGCTGAGCCCCGTGCTATCATCATTAGCCACAGGTAAAGTGCTGGCAGACTGGAGGTTGGCTAACGTGCTGCCATTACTTAAAGGATTGAAGAAGGGTAATAAGGAAAAGCCAGTGAACCTGACGTCAGTGGTGGGTAAGTTGTTGGAGAGGATTATAAGGCATTGGAGTTTCACGCATTTTGAAAGGAAACGACTGATCAGGGATAGTCAACATGGCTTTGAGCAAGCAATATTGTGCCTCACTGACCTGACAGAATTTTTTAAAGAAGCGACTAAGAAGATTAATTGAGGTAGAGAGGTGTACATTGTCGATATGGACATCAGTAAGGTGTTGAACAACATTGTGGATGGTCAACTGTTTAACAAGGTTCGTTCATATGAAATACATGGAGAACTAGCCATTTGGATACAAAATTGGTTCAAAGGTAGGAGACCGAGGGTGGTGGTAGAGGGTTGCAATATCCTGGCAAAGTTTGCAATGTTCTTCATGCTGTGCAGATAGTCCACTTTATGGAGTAGTCCACAAGCACGGTCTGCTTACCTCTCAATCTTCGCCATTACCTTACCCCAGTTTATGGTGTCTGTGCTGATTTGTGAAGCAGATTCAAAATTTGAGGCAATGGACCATTCCAGCTAATCTGGCAATGTCTTTCTTCAATGTATGCATTTTTGTGATTGGGCCCACTGTTGTCTCACTTATCCAGTTATTCCAATCACCCCATCTCCTTATCCACATTTTCACCAAGTTATCAGTTAATTAATTATTTGGGTTTTTTTCTGTATCTTTCCCTGGCCTTGGCTTTTGACTCCCTCGTGTATCGCGTGCTGGCATGGCGAACTTCAGAAACATTAAAATGGTGTGTGCCAGGCTGTTGGTCACTTCTCGATGTGTCCCATGTAGTGCTCCATGGACAGCGGTGTTCCAGCAGCTCTGACTCACGTGTTTGAAACTTGGTATGTGCCTGATCGCGGAATGCCTCTGTATGTCTCTCTCAGTTGATTGTGAAGTCAGTAAAACGAGGAATGCCCTTAAGTATAATCGTAAAGGACCAGGCATCTAACTTGTAGCTGAGGGGCTTGTGACTGACTCCTGTTATTTAAAAGTTAGTGGAGCTGCTGGGGATGGTTTGCTGGAGGTTGTGCTGTGAGCTGCCTCAGACATTCCGGACAACCTGAGGATTTGGTGACCCAACTCTGAATGGAGCATGGGGACTGTAGTTACAGCATCTGGGTCTGTAACATGAACAACAAATGGAGAAGAGGCTACAGAGAGGGGAAGCTCTGAAACCACGGAGTGAGTGTATGTGGGGAAAGTGATCAGTGTCTGTGTCTTAGTCTGGACAAGTACTCACTCTCACTCTCCCCGTTACATACACTGATGCACACTCTCCCTATCTGCCCCTCACACACAATCACACTGCCCCTCTCTCACGTTCCACACACGCACCCCACTCTGTCACACACACGGATGAACACAGACCTTCTCTCTCTCTCCCCCTCCCGCACAATCCACCTCACTCTCTCTCACATACAGAATGTGTGTCTCTCACTCACCTTCACGCAGACACGCCCTCTCTCACACACATACGCACACGCGCTACTCCTACTTTGTAAATAAAACCAGTCTGACTCCAGGTCAAGACACAGACAGAGTCCAAACAAGGCCTCAAGCTTACAATATATTATCTGACAGCAAGTGTTACTTCATTTACATCGATAGTACCTGAAGTTATCTCCAGGCAGTGATTTGCATTTTAATCAATCAAACTCGCGTTTCCATTCTAACTGATTAAGTACTTAAGAGCCATCTTAGGTGTGTTCAATTCATGTGCATAAATTGTACAACCCTTTGATCTTGGCTAAAGATGGCTGGAAGTGAAGACTTTACGGTGGAACCGTTGATGAACAGTGGAAGGCTTTCAAAACAATTTTTCAACGTTCTCAGCAACCGCATATAATGGTGAAATGGAAGGACTATAGGAAAAGGGTAATCTGCCATGAATGTTTCAGGAAATAAGGGAGGCTATCAAATTAAAATAAATGGTATAAATAATGGCAAAGACCAGTGGGAAAGTAGAAGATTGGGAAAACTTTAAATGTCAAAATAATGTCAAAACCGTTAAATTTCAAAATAAAGCAACAAAAAAGTGATCAGGACACATCAGATAGGTTATGAGAGTAAACTACTCAGAATATAGAGACAGATAGCAAAATATTCTATAAATATACAAAACGAAATGAATGGCTAGGGTAAGCAATTGTCCTTTAGAAGGTGAGAAGTGGGATGCAGTAATGAGATATGAGGAAATGGACGAGGAATTGAAGAGTTATTTAGTTGATCTACACAATGAAGGACACTAATAACATGTCAGTAATTGTCAAATGCAGGAAGGTAAGTTAGTACCTGGAAACAACCATTCCCGAGAGAGAGAGTGTTGGGCACGCTCATGAGCCAAAGGTAGATAAGTCTCCTGGCCCTGATGGAATGTATCCCAAGGTACTAACAGAGGTGATGAGAGAACTAGCAAATGTACTTGTGGAAATTTTTCTGATTTCACTGGACTCTGATACAGTTCCAGCAAATTGGAAAACAGGAGTTCAGACAGCACTGTTTAAAAAGGGAGATAGACAAAACATGGGGAATTATAGACCAGTTAGCCGAACATCTGTAGGAGAAAATATTTCAATCTATAATCAAGGAATAAATGGCAATGTATCTTGATAGAAAATGTCCCGTTGGGCAGACACAGTGTTGGTTAATAAAAGGCAGGCCACGTGTAACTAACCTACTGGAATTCTTTGAAAACATTACAACTGCAGGGACCCAGTAGGTGTGGTGTACTGAGATTTCCAAAAGACATTCAATATAGTGACGCCAAAAAGGCTGCTGCGTAAGGTGTGTCATTACGGGCAATGTATTAGCACGGAGAGAGGATTGGTTAACTAACATGAAGCAACAAGTGGGAATACATGATTGTTTTTCTGATTGCTGATCAGTGACTAGTGGAGTGCCTCAGGGATCGGTGCTGGGACTGCAATTATTCACAGCTTACATAGATAATTTGGAGTAGGGGAGCACGTGTAGTATCTCAAAGGTTGCAGACGATACTAACATGACTGGCAGAGTAAAATGTGGAGAGGATGGTTAAACTTTACAAAGGAACATAAAGAGTTGAAGTGAGTGGGTCAAGGTCTGGCAGATGTAGTGCAATTATAATAAATGTAAAATCATCCATTTTGGTAGGACAAATACTAAAGAGGACTCTTATTTGAATTGTTTAAAAAATGCAGCATGCTCTTGTGCAGAGGGACCTGGGTGTCCTTGTGCATGAATCACAGAAGCTGGTCTGTAGGGGCAACAGGTAATTAACAAGGCAAATTGAATTTTGCCCTTCATTGCGAAAGGGATTGAGTGTAAAAGTAGGGAGGTTATGTTGCAGATTTAAAGGGTGCTGGGGAGACCACACCTGTAGTACGTGCAGTTTTGGTCTCCCCATCTGAGAAAGGAAATACTAGCACTACAATGTATGCAGAGGAGGCTCGTTAGGTTGGTTCCAGAGGTGAGGGGTCTGGTTATGAGGGGAGACTGAATAGATTGGAATTATACATTGATTGGAATTTGAAAGAATGAGGGAGGAAGGAGTAGGAACATTTATAATTGTGAAGGGAGTAGGTACGATAGAAATATAAAGGATGTTTCAAGAAGCATGTGAAATTAGATAACAGGGCAAAGCCTCAAAACTATATGGAGCAGATTTAGAAGGAACGTCTTGACCAAGAAGCTTGTGAATCTGTGGAATTCTTGAGGATTTGTCATTGAATGTGTTTGAACTTATATAGATAATTTTTTGAAGATTAAAGGAATGATGGATTATGGTGAGTGGGCGGGTAAGTGGAGCTGAGGCCATGAAATGATCAGCCATGATCTTATTGAATGGTGGCGCAGGCTTGAAGGGCCCGATGGCCTACTCCTGCTCCTAGTTTGTACGTTCTTATGTAATGGGTCAACATGAAATGGGAATTATATTTGACAAACTGACTGGTCGATGCATACAGAGAAGAAATGGATGCAATGCATTTAGAGTTTCAGAAAGATCTTGATAAAGACTATGGCCGAGTGTGCAAACTCAAATGTTACGGCATTGGGACTAAAATATGAACATGATTTCAATGTATAATTCCAATCTATTCAGTCTCTCCTCATAACCAGACTCCTCACCTCTGAAACCAACGTAACGAGCCCCCTCTGCATACATTGTAGTGCCAGTATTTCCTTTCTTAGATGGGGAGACCAAAACAATCTGTTTTGAAGTTGAAGGATCATGGCGTGTCGTAGGGATTAGTGATTGTGACACAGCTATTCTCAATGCATGCCAAACATTTAGGTGAGGGGATAAAATCTGCTGACAGCACTAAATGATGTCAGATTGTTAGTGGGTGAGGAGGATTTAAAACAAAAGTTCCAAGGTGATTGAGACAAGTGGCGTGAATGGGCAAATATGTGGCAGATGAAGATCAATGGGGGTGGATGTATGGTGTGTACTTTGATAGGTACAATAGAACAGCAACCTATCATTTGAAAAGGGATTGTATGAAACATGTTGGTCTTTAAAGGGATTTATGTTCTTTTTTTTCCTGTTGCGCAGCCCTCCGAGGTCAATGCAGGGCAGTGAGTTCTGAACCCAGAAGTCAATACTGGGAATGGCATTGGCACGCTGACCAGTGTACACAAACCCACCAAGTTGGGAGCTGTAACATTGAAAAGGATCTGTATCTCCTTGTACACCAATCACTGAAAGTAGTATTGCAAGAGCAGAAAGCAGGCAGGAAGATAAATGGTGTGTTGACCTTAATTTCTAGGGGATTGACTGACAGAAGTAAGGGTGTCTTACTGCAGGTGTACAGGACCTCGGTGAGAGGCCATCTCGAACACTGTGAATTATTGTGTGCAGTACTGGTCTCCTTACCTAATAAGTGACAAACCTGACATTGAGGGAGTGCAGTGAAGGATGACCAGACTGATCTCTGGAATGACAGGCTTGTTGTGAGAGCAGAGTTTGGGCCGTTTGGGCCTGTATTCCATGGGCTTCAGGAAAATGAATGGAGATCTCAGTGAGACATATAAAACTCTGACAGTGTGAGACATATTGGAAGATGTTAATTACCCTGCCTGGGACGTCTAAAACAAGAGGCCACCGTATTAGGTACAGACAGGCCACTCTGCATTGAGATGAGAATAATTGTCTGCACTCAGTGACTGGTGACTCTGGGAATTTCTCTCCCACATAAGCTGTGGAACACAAGGCACTGAATATGAATAAGGATTTCTCGAAACGAAAGGGAGCGGGAGGCATCTGGAGTATGGCTGTCACAAGCTCTCAGCCGATAGGAAGTAGACCTCTGCAGGGTCAACAAGAATGTGCTTCCCATTCCCTTTTCGGATACTGAGGCTGGTGCCGGGAATTCTGTCAGTTTTATCCTTCCAAATTCAGAGCAGTTTGATACAATTTTGTGTCCTACTTTGCCGTTTTCGAGACCATTGAAAAGTTTATCACATGCATGTGTGTATAGAGTATCGTGTAGGCCAGACCAGGAATGCATGGAATTCACCAGGCCAGAATTCACTTCCTGAATGTACATTGATGAAGCAAATTGGAGTTTGCAATCGGCATTGATTTCAGCATCATCGTGACTGATACCAGATTTTAGATCTCGATATGTTGTTAATTGCTATTCAATTCCATCAGCTGCCAGAGCATTAGCCTGGTCTGGATTAGTAATCCAGTGATATTTCCACAACAGCACCATCTCCACGTAGGGACCTATTGGAAACCACACTGAGCTGGTTATTTCTGTGCGGTTTGACAGATCTGTCAAAAAGAACTTCTACCAGTTTAACTATCGTGATGGGACTGAGGGGGTGGCAAATGGTCAGATTGTAATTATTCTCCTTTTCGCGGACTGGACATAGTTGAGTAATTTTCCATATTGCCAAGAAGATGTCAGAGTTGGAGCTGGAATGAAACAGCTTCCCCCAGGGACACGGTTGTTGCGCAGCACAAGTCTTTAGTCCTGTTGCAGGAATCGTGTCAGGGCCCTTTGCCCTTGTCGTATCTACTGTGTTCAGCTGTTTCTTCATGTCGCTTGAAGCAAATCGAATTGATTGAAGACTGGCATCTGTGATTTTTTGGGCATCATGCGAGGGTGAGGTGGATCATCCACTCAACACGTCTGGCGGAGTATCTTGCCAAAACTACATCATTATCTTTTACACTGATGTACAGGACTGTTCCATTATTTAGGATGGGGATAATAGTGAGCCCTCTCCTCCACGAAATTGTTTAACCGTCCAGCACCATTTATGGCTGGATGTGCCAGTACTGTTGGTTTGTTGGTGTTGGGATCATTACACCTTCTCGATCAGATGTTATTGCTGTAGTTTAGAATGCAGACAGTCAATTATGGTAGCTTTAACGGGTTGTCATCAGGTTTAGGTATACACGATTGGGACACTGGCACATTCACCTATACATCACTGAACCATAGATCAACTTGGTTGGAATGGTAGACTGAGGGATTATCCCAGGAAAAACGTTACAGATTGTGCTTGAATTTAATTCTGTTTCTGCTGCTGCTGTGGTCTGCAGAACCACATCAATGTCAGGAATTCTCTATTTAAGAAAGTTTGGAGAGTTAGATCCTTTAAAATATCTGCAGATGAGCTTTGACTTGGAAATGAATTGAATGCAATTAAAGACTAGTGATGAAGGAGGAGTGAAAAAGTCATTGACTCTTCGAATCATACAATAAACAAACAGACATTTTGGCTCAACTCGTCCATACTCACCTGGTTTTCTAAACCGAATGATTACTATTTTTCTTCTTTAGGCACACACCCCTCCAAACCTTTGGTATTCATGTACACATCCAATATTCTTTCAAATGTTGTAACTGTACTCCCCAATGCGACTTCCTCTGAAAACTCGCTACATATACACGCCACCCTCTGTGAGAAACAACTGTCCCTTAGATCTCTTTTCTCTCTCACCTTCAACCTATCCTGTCTGGTTCTGGACACACCCACCTGGAGGAAATGATCTTGTCTATTTATCCTATCCATGCCTCTCATGATGTAATAAAGGTCACCTCTCAGCCTCCAACGCAAAAGGAACAAAATCCCAGCCTATCCTTATATCTCAAAACTTCCCGTCTCCATCACATCATTTTAAATACTTTTGTCCCCTTCTCAGTTTATAACATTCTTCCAATAGCAGGACAACAAGAATTGCTTCAAATGTGGCCTGACCATTCTCTTGTAGAGCCAGAACATGATGTGCCAATTTCTATAATCAATCCTCTGACCGATGGAAGTCAGCTTGCCTTATGCCTTATTCACTGTCCTGTCAATCTGCGATTCCACTTTCACTGAACTATGTACCTGGACCCTAGATTTCCCTGTTTGGCAACACTCCCCAGCGCGCTACCATTTTCTGAATAAATCCTACACACTTTTGTCTAACAAAATGCAAAATGTCGCATTTATCTGCATGAAGATCCATCAGCCAATCCTCAGCCCACTTGTCAAGTAGATCAAGATATCTTTGTTCCCTAAGATAGCCTTCTTCACTGTCCACCATAACTCCAATTTTGTGTGTTTCATCTCCAAATTACTATCCACAGTTCCAATATTCTCATCCAAACCATTTACAAAAACCATGAACAACAGCAGCCTGGTCCTTGTGGCACAACGCTGGACACAGGCCTCCAATTGGAACAGCAAATCTCTCCCAGCACCCTCTGTCTCCTACAGTCAAGTCTGTTTTGTATCTAATTGGATCGCTCTCCCTGATCTCCTGTGATCTAACCTTATTAAACAGACTACCATGTGGAACCTTGTTGGGCCTCAATAAGGTCCACATAGACAACGTTTGTTGCTTTACCTTCATCTATCTTCCTGATCACTTCTTCTAAAACTCCAATCTAGTTTGTGAGACATGGATTCCCAGACAAAAAGACGTGCTGAATATCCATAATCAGTCCTTGCCTTTCCAAATGCATGTAAATCCTGCCTCCCAGAATCTCCTACAAACACTTATCCACCCTTGACATCAAACTAACTGGTCTGTAGTTCCCTGGGTTTTCTTTGCAGCCAAATTACAAATAATGTAACAACATGAGCTGTCTTCCTGTCCTCCAGGACCTCAACCGTGGCTGTCAATGATACACATAAGAAAGTCAAGAGAACTTCAGATTTCGTCAACCAGAAACTAAGACAGAAATGTGCTGGAAAAGCTCTGCTGGTCCGGCAGCATCTGTGCAGAGAAATCCGAGTTAATGTGTTACAACACGGGGGAAACCTTCCCCCCCCTCCCACCATCTCCACCACCCCACGCTAATTTAAACTTGCAACACAGAAAAGATTTAACCCATGCTGTAATTTGTAAAAATTCGGAAGGCCAATAACCATCCTAAAGGTCACTATTTAAAGCAAGAATTATCATTTTTTTTAAAAATGTCTAACAGGGAATAATTACCTAATAACTTTTTGCAACTCCTTTCTCTGACCTATCTTTTACTTACTCTTCTATAATACTGGTCCGATAATCCCCCCACCCCACCCCACCCCCAATTAAGATATACCAAACCATTCAAATTTCAGAACCAGCCAGCTCTCGAATCTTTTCTTTGTATCGTCCTCTGTCTTCGCTTCTTCTCCTTAGAGTTTCTGTTTCACAGGTCATTGATAAATAAATGTACATTTCGGAGAGCTATTCTCCGGGCAGTCTGCAGATGTTGGTGGCGTGGCAGTTCTCCCCTAACTGGTCAAATTTCTTTTCAGCTTTCTATCCCAAATCATCGGGTAATATCCTTTTTTAATAATATTGCCAAATGCCAAATTTAAACGTGATTGTAGTTTAGCTTCTTGGAACATAATTTAAATGGATTGATCAAATTTGATTTTATTTTTTGTCTCATAGCAACGCAGGCACTGCAAGCTGCTGGACCACATGTTACATTGTAAATTTTCCAGAACTCACTGTGCTTGGAAATCCTTCAACTCTCTAAAATGTACAATGCCCTTTACACATTCATAACCCCTTCTCTCTCAAAAAAGAACAATCATAATGAAAATACGGTCTCATTTGGTTTTCTATTCTTTCAACGCATTACCATAACATACAGATAACCTAAATCGAAGTTCACCTTAACTTCTTCCCCTTTACCTATATTTAACATTGGATAATTACAAATCTCGTCTAATCTTTATCAGTTAAATCTGTGAGAACGCATCTGAGATTACATACTTAAGACACTACGTGTACGATTTTTAAATTAAAAGTCTGTAACATAAGACTCCAATGAAATAGTCTTTAAAGCGTTCAAAGAATGTAAGCAGATTGGGCTCCGTGTACACAACCATCTCCAACACTCTGTTTTTGAGTACACAGTAAAATGTTATAAGGCTAGTACCAAACTCAATAGTCCTTTCTCAACCGTGGAATATTTTATCTGGTCGATGTTGAGCTTCTTTGAAAAGGACGATCCCATCGCATCGCAGTGCAGCTCCAAATCCTATGTCACTCACATCGACAGCAACTTTGAAATGTTTTCAAGCGTTTGGTGTAGCTGAGACTGGTTTGGTGCTCAATATTTCTTTTTAATGGTCGAATGCCTCCTGGCATTGTTCTGTCATCCAATACTTTGTGTTGTTCTTCAGCAAGTCGGTTAACGGTGCCACTACACTGCTGACATTTGGAACAAACTTCCGATAGAATCCGCTGACTCCGAAGGAGCGAAGCACTTTTTTCTTCGAGGTTGGCCGTGGAAATTCCTCGGTCGCTTTTGTCTTTGCGTTCCATGGGATCAACCTTCCATGACTGATATTTTGTCCCTAGAACATCATGTCTGCTTTCACAAATTGTGTTTTGTTTAATTTTATCACCAGTTTTGTTTCTCGTATTCGTTCAAAAAGCTCTGCCAACTGTACCAAATGATCTTTCCAGGACTTAGTAAAGATCCCTACATCCGTCTAAACGGACTGCACAGTTTATTAATCAGGCTACAACTCTGTTCATGAGTCTTTGGAATGTGTTGGGTGTGTTCGTCATTCCAAAGGGCATCACTTTGAATTGATACAGACCATTTGGTATTACAATTCAGAAATTTATTTCACTGTCTCTGATAAAGGTACCTGCCAGAAACCACGCATTAAATCCAACTTCGTGATGTAACTGACTTGTCCAACTTTCTCGATACAGTCCTCCAATGTTGGTCTTGGATATAAGTCTGATTTTGTAACAGTATCGATCTTCCAATAATCCAAGCAAAATCATTGAGTCCCATCCGGTTTGGGAACTAAGATGATCGGCGAGCTCCACTCGCTTGGGCTTGGTTCGATGATGTCCTCATTGAGCATATCCTCCACCTCCTTCTGGACCTGTCTGGCTTTGAGGGATAAAGCCGATATGGATTGTTTTATCGGAACAGTACTCTCTACAACAACTTCATATACAATAGTGCCCACCATATGATTCTAACATATGTCCTCATATTGCAATAACAAACCTTTCAACTGTGTTCTATGCTCCTGAGACAGATAGTCTACTAATCTACCCCACTGCTGAAGGACTTCTACGTTTTTGACATATTTTGAGGCACATCAAAATCCACGACATTTGGAATTGATTCTTCACTCTGTGGGGGAGTAAATAACACCTGTTTCTCCAATTCTTTCTCTCCTCTACTTTTCAGGAGGGGACCTGCACACTCATTTATAAGTCACATGAAGTGGTCTTCAAATGTGGGAATTGGCAACAGAGGTGCTAGTTTCATTACTGTCCGTGTCCTACCTACCATCTGGCATGAATGACATGTATGCAAAACGTTAACCACATCTTTGTGCATTCCAGGTCAATAAAAATATTTTTGTCCCTTAGCCCGAGTCTTTCGTACCCTATGTGACCTCCTACAGGTAGTTCATATGCTACCTGTAAAACTTCCTGTCTCTATGCTACTAGCAACACAATCTGGTGCACCTCAGCACATTTCTCCTCTGCACTAACCTGATGTGGTCTCTATTTCTGTCTTAAGGTCTATCTTTCAGATAATAACCCTCATGAATATCCTCTGCCTCCTTTTCAGAGTACACATCCACATATATATCTTTTATCGTCTTGTCTGTCTGTTTCAAGTCCTTTAGCCTTTCAGGACAAAACACCTCTGTCTGACCCACTGCCTGTTCAGGTTTTCCCTGCACCATTAAGGCAAACAGGGTGTCCATTAACTGAATCTCAACTCCTTCATCTTTGTCTATAGTTTGTCCTTCGTGCTGTGACTTATAATAGTGGGATATGGTTACTGCACAGCCTGGGAAAATACCAGGATATTTCCGATTTAACACTTCCGTTTCTTTGTCTTCCTTGGGCTTCTCCACAACAAGCGATGTCACTCCCAACTTGGAAACTGCTAAACCCTTCCCAAGAACAAACTGCATTCCTGGATGTGACAGTCTGTCAATCTTTCCCGCTATAACTTCCCCAGTCTTGATTAGGCACTCCAACCTGATCTTACATTGGGAAATGCTAAATTTCTGTCCATCCTTCCCATAAATTAATGCATTCCCGGGTAACAGATCAGAAAGACTGCAAATTCATTCATCTCTTCCTATTATCGTCTGGTTAGATCATGTATCTCTCAAAATGGTAACTTCTTGCTCTTCTACCCCCGTTAGTTCTGAGTAAACTTTACTCACAGACGCAAATTCTTTATAGAGATCAGGTACTAACTCCATACCTAGCCCCTGCCTTGGCTGTGCACTTTCCTGCAGCTCTTCGGTCTTGTTGGGGTTTCCTTTAAATCTTTCACGAATGCCACTGGCTTAGCTTCGTTTACCACATCTTTTCCCACAGTCCTTTTCTTAACAATCAGCACTGTGACCATACATTAACCTCCTTATGTCGGTGAAAACACCTTTTCCTAATGCCCTTTGGAAACCACCGGCACTGTAATTTTCTGTGTCCCACTCATTTACAGTGAAAACACCTGAGGCCTTTCACCTCCTTTCCACTCACTTGGGCAGCTTCTTTAACCTGTGGTAAACTCATATGTTCTACTCTTTCTTTTTTCGTGTAGCATCTCCCCTTCTCCCAAACTCTGTCCCTCACAGGACAAAATTCTGGCTGGAAGCTTGTCTTATGCAGCAGCATGTATTCATCTATTAATTCTCCTGCCCTTCTCAATTTCTGAACTTTCTTTCCCTCCACATGAATTATTATCATCTCTGGAAGTGAGGTTTTAAACTCCTCCAGCAGAATAATCTCCCTTAGACCCTCATAGGTCTTATCTATCTTTAAAGCCTGCACCCATCTATCAAAATGCCTATGTTTAATTCTTTCGAACTCAACATAAGGCTGATCTTGTTCCTTTTTTATGTTTATGAACTGCTATCTATATGCTTCCAGTACCAATTCGTAAGCACATAAAATACCTTGTTTCACGTCTTCATAATCTCTTGACCCCTCAACTGGCAGGGCAGCAAATACCTCACTAACTGTGCCGACCAGCTTAGCCTGAACTACCATTACCCATAAATCCTTTCACCACTCTACCTGCCTAGCCATTTTTAAAAAAGAAATAAAGAAGGCTTCAACATCTTTCTCATCAAAATGTGGCAGAATTTTGACATAGTTGTAGACATCACTAATGTCCCTTTTACTCTCCATCCTGTTCACTGGACTTTGCTTACTAAATCACAATTTCTCAAGTTCAAATTCAATCTCCCTTTGCTCAGCTGAGAACCTTCTCCTCTCTTTTTAATCCCCTGTCTCTCTTCCCTCTTGCTTTCTCTTTCTTCTCTCTTTCTCTCTCCCTTTGTTTATCTTTAAAACTACATTTTCTTCAACTGTAATTTAAGTTTTTTTCTAAATATCGTGCACTTGTCTGTTTCTCTGGCACACCTTATTGTTTGAGTAATTTCCTGACAATTTCAGCTTTACTCTTTTTCTTGGTTAAACCCAAATCTAAATTCTTTGCTAATTCTAAATATTTGGCCTTTATTTTTCCTATTAAATGCCATCGGCAAAAGTGAGAATCATCTTAAAACCCCAGAATCTTTTTAACATTTTTAAAGAGCCATTTCTCTCACTTTAAAATTAACCAACTACAAGTCACCGAAATTAAACAAAGTGTCTCATCGACTTTTTATTTAAAGCTCTCGGATAATAACTGATTATGATTGATTAAATTATTAAATGAGTTAATGTAAATGATTAAATCTGCTGTGCATTTTCATACCCCAAACCCATTTAACTCTGCCCAAATCTCAGACTAGATCTGTCTAAACTTGTTTTAATCACAGACAAAAGGCCCCAAACTGTTATGACACAGGGTTAACCCTTCTCCTAATCTGAACCAGCCACAAAGAAAAAAGTGCACCTCATGCTGTAATCTGTTAAATTTCGAGAGGAAATGATCCATTTACAGAGGTCACTATTTAAAGTAAAATTAACAATTTTGTTATTTAAGTCCAACAGAGAATATTAAAATGAACAACTATTTAGAACTCGTTTCGTTAAACCTATCTTTTACCTCCCACTCTACAATACTGGTCCGATAAAAGAAAACACCATGATTAAGATTTGAAAAAAATACAATCACGTTTCAAAACCAGTCAGCTTTGTCAATTCTCCTTTGTAGATTTTTCTCTGTAGATTTTTATCTCGGTTGGCTTTGATGTTCTGCTGTGCAAACGTCTTACAAACAGGTACCTTTCAGAAAGCTCTTCAGCTAGCAGTCTATCTTTGTGGATGCCCTTGGCAGTTCTCTCCCTAAATGTTCAAACTGTCCAGTTTTACACCTCAAATCATTGGATTATTTAATTGATTTGGATGTCATCAAAAACATTATATTTCAAACTCCATTGGATTTCAGAGTGTTGGGGCATAGTTAAACTGACCGGCCGAATTTGAATTTGATTTTGCACCATGACAACTCAGACTCACTATTTGTTTCACAGTCAAATTTTACATTTTAACTTTTTTCAGAACACTGTACACCTCTACACCTTCATATCAATATCGTTTGTCAGCCCTATGTAGTTTTCCATGAATTTGATCACCTAAGTTCACGTAATAGTTTTTTTCAAAATAAGACCCGCTTTCTCTCATCCTTCCTTTGTCTAAATCCTTCTTTCCAGTTATGATTCCAATTGCTTACAATGTTACTGGTATTCTTCGACAAAGTCATACATTGTGTGTGTTTTGTGAATAATCCTCTGTAATTGAAATGAGATGAACGAATGAGATGCAATCACATTCCCATATGAAGAAGTAAATGTGCAACTTTTCCGAGCTTTCTGTTTTTAAAAATGATGCAAAAATCTCCTTTATTCAGGATTGGGAAAGTGAACAAATGGCGTTCACAGAGAGAACAGGAGTAATTCAATAAAGCTTTATTGGGATCATTGAATGACTAAATATTTAGTTTTCCCCTGAGATTTTAAATTTAGCTTTGTTTCAAGTCTGAGTTGTGCATGTTTTTGTCAATATGCAAATATCATCGGTGACAAAACCACAAGTTGCTGGTCATTCTCAGTATTTATGGAAGTATCTGTTGTGAGAAAGCAGATTCATCATAGGGTAACAGAATGGGTCTAGGTTGCTTACTTTTTGCCAATAGTGTTCAACTATGTGCCGGTTAGGTGCATTAGTCAGGGGCAAATGCAGAGTAATCGAGTAGGGGAATGGGTCAGAGTACGTTACACTTCGGAGGGTCAGCGTGGACGTGCTGTATGAAATGGCCTGTTTTCCCACTGCAGTGATTCTGTGATTCTATGAATTGTTCGTACAAAGGGCGGTTGGTGCGAGGATCAGGGATGTCTCTGAGCATGTTCTGGGCATACTGAAGGGGGTGGGTGAACAGCCAGCGGTCGTGGTACACATTGATATGAATGATATCCTTAAGAGGAGTGAAAGGTCCAGCAAAGAATGTTTAGGAACCAAGACCTGAGTTTAAAAGCAGGATCTCCATGATTGTGTGGGAAATAGAACCCACTGAATTCAATAACTTCAGTCTGAGACAAGATCTGAAGCAGCAGTATCGGTTATTATACTCTTGCAAGAGTGGTGCCTATGAGATAGGCACACCGAATTTAACTAGTACACAACTTTTTGTACAATTCATTCCCCTTTTACTCCTCCCCTACTTATTCCATTGCTTCTCCCCTGTTTACATCTCCCACTTCTTTCAACACGGCTGTTTATCTCTTGCCTCATCTGGCCTTGTTCGTGACAAAAATGCATGTCCTGCTTGGCTGTTTCACCACATCCCTCTATGGTCTATTGTTATATATCCTCCTTGACTGTCATCTGCTTCCTTCTTCGCTAAAGCAACATTTCCTTCCATTCTTTGCCCATACGGATCCTTATGAACTCTTGATTGTGTTTTTTGTTTGTTTTTGCAGAAGCGGGAAACAGATACTTATAGCTGTTTGTGCAAGCATATCTCGCTTAACCTACACCCCTCTTCCACTTTCATTTTTCAGCCTTGTGATTGTTGCTGATAACAACATTTATAATTACTCCTCACAATTCCCCCTTTCTATTTTTACATTTAATTGTTGTTTCTGCAATTTTTCCTTTAAGCACCGCCCCCAAAATTCACAAGCATCATTCCTGAGACTTCATCCATCTTGGTCTCACTCATCCCCTCATTATTTAATAGAAGAAAGTCCTTCTGCCTGATTCCCTTTTAGGGGCATCTCTTTCAATAAGGCTGTCTCAATCAATCTTTGGGTGAGCCCTCAAATACAGGGTATGATGCAACAGCCAATGGCTACCAATACCATGGCTACTACTATCAGGGAAGTAAGGATGGAAACCACCCTAGCCTTCCATTTTCTAAACAATGATTGAAGCCATCACGTGAGAGATGTGTTTTCTCCTGAATTATCAGCAGTTTCTCTGCTAAGGTAGTCAAAGCCCTTACGGCCCGAGCAATTGAACCATCAGGTGCAGTGTTATTGGGAATGAAGGTAAAACAGCTTCCTCCTAACATCACACACACACACACACACATACCCTTTTTCCACTAGAATCATATCAAGGGCCATTCTGTTTTCCCAAACCATCCTACTTGTCGCGTCAAGCTGTTCTGATATTCCTTTAACAGCATTTCTTGTATAATTTATAAATCGCTGTTGGTTATAGAAAATGTAATTTATCCAATCTACATTTTATTAACTGTCACCCACCAAAAGAGAGCTGACTCGGGGGATGCTTTTAAGTCTTTCATCTCCAAGGGAATGAACATCAGAGATAGGGTGGTACAGTTCCTATCATTCCATGCAGTCTTATCCTGTTACAGGGCTATCATATGTTTCATGCCCTTCCTGTCTCGCTTCCACCCGAGCGGAAAGGGAACCACCTGGGCCACCTGGTAGACCGGAGGCACATGCATAGCAATTGCTTTTGTTCAGACGTTTTACAGTATACTTTACCCATTCAATCCAGGCATTTGCATCCCCGTACCCAGTTTCTATTTCAATGGTCTGTTTAAGTCCTTTACCTCTATAATTTTTACTACTTTAAAATCATCGGGAGGGGTGAAAGGTTGTACCTTATTATCCAGTAGTTCTGCCAATTTTCCCTGTCCTACGCTAATTCGTAAACAATAGCCCAAGAAATCATTCCCGTTAGTTTTCATGTAATTGTAACTGATAGGTGCCCCCCGCCGCTCCCCCCCCCCCCCACCCCCAGGGTTGCTTCGTGCGATGTTTCGTTATCGTTAAGTATATTGGGTTACACTGTATCGGGACAATCAAAAGCTGTTCGGAAGGTGGCCCAGTGTATTGTGACGAGACTATTATACCAAGTACCATCTCCGAGGCCATTCCCATAGGACTTAAGATGTATATCTGAGCTGTGGTACTGTCCCTGATTATGTACATCCCCACAATTTACCAAGCTGCATGCATCGGCATCTATTACTTGCGGGTTAACAGACTCAGGAACCGTTAATAACACATGTGACATTGATGTTTGACGAAATCCCAATAATAAGAGAGCTATTATCATAACTCTAAGCATCCCCAGCATTCTAAGATCATGCTGAAGCACCAAATGACTTAAGATACTTAAAACCCTCACTCAATATCCGTTGTATTTGATAAGGTCTACTAAACCTTGCTTTTCAAGGTTCACCTATAACTGGAAGAAATAGTAATACCTTATCCCCGATCGCAAAATTGCACTTTTTAAAAACATTTCCCATCCGCTACCTATTTTATTGCATATTGCAATACTTTTAAATGCTGTCTAGCCAACTCCCCAGCGCTATTAATCGTCCCTTAAGTTTTGAGACCTAGTCCAAATGTGTGGCCTTTGAACTCTGATTTGCTATTTTCTCCTTAATCAATTTTAATGGTCCTCTCACTTAATGCCCCAAACATAATTCCAATGGAATGAATTTGCTCTGTTAATTTTGGGCATTCCTGATAACAAAAACTGCAAATGGAATTCCCTAACCTTAATCATCTGGATAATCCCTGGATTATAAGCCCTCAACATGGTCTTTAATGTGTAATGTCACATTTTTAGCGCTCCTTGCAATTTTGAATGGTTTGCAGTAGATTTGAATTGCTTAATCCTAAGACATTATCGTGATAAATTAGATGTAAAGTTTGAACCTTGATCCCACTGTATCTTCATTGGTAGTCCGTATCTTTTTTTTAGAAAAGAGTAATTCCTTTCCAATTCTTTTAGCTGTGATACTGCATCTTGGGATGACCTCTGGAAATCTAGTCGATGCATCCATTAGTGTGAACAAATACTGATGGCCACTTTTTTGTTTGCGATCGGGAACCTAGCCAATCAATTAAGAATGAAGGTAAAACAGCTTCCTCCTAACATCACACACACACACACACACATACCCTTTTTCCACTAGAATCATATCAAGGGCCATTCTGTTTTCCCAAACCATCCTACTTGTCGCGTCAAGCTGTTCTGATATTCCTTTAACAGCATTTCTTGTATAATTTATAAATCGCTGTTGGTTATAGAAAATGTAATTTATCCAATCTCCTCAAATGCCGGAATAGTTAAGAAAGTGCAGGTTTTATTATCGCTTGTGTTTTTCCAATTACCTGACATGTATGACGCATCTGGCAAAATTCAACTGCATCCTGTTGCGGTCCAGGCCAGTAAAGTTTCTCTGTATTTGGTCTGTTTTCTTCATAACTCCTAACTGACTTCTAGATGGTAACTCATACACCATTCGCATCACCTCCTTTCTGTAACCCATTGGCAATATGATTTGATGAATCTCTTCCCATTTCTCATCTCCTTGAAAATATTAGTCTCGATTTCCTCATTTGGACATCATTTTTAAGGTAATAACACTTAGGGATACATTCAAAATTCCTAACGTATTTGTTTTTTGATGCAACTGCTTTAAACTTTTATCTTCCTGCTGTGACTCAATCAGTTTAGCTGAGCAAAAAATATTTTCATGATCACCTATTTGCACCTGTTTTGTCTCAACTTTCTGATGGACCAAAGTATCTGCTCGTGCCACTTAAGCTTCCTTATCTTTACGTTTTTGGTATTTTCTATTTCAACTGGTGATATTGGGACTTTATTACCCATAATCAGGAAAGTTTCCAGGATAAGATTCCTACATTGATTCAGTTGTCTGCATATCCACTGGCTTTTAAACGAGAGTAGCAGTAATCCAACCACTGAATCAGCTATATTTTCTGCAAGGACAAATTTCATTCCTGGAGCTGAGAGTTTGTCCAGTACCCCTGCCACAATTTCCCCACACTTTTTGGGACACGCTAAGCACACATTACATACTTTTGCACCTTTTGTCTCATGGTGAATTCCCTCTTGCAGTACCTTTTCTGGAAATAGTCCTTCAGGAGTACATATCTCCTTACCTTTTCACAGAGGATCCTGTGTCTCTTAATATTACATCCTCTCTACCTGCCCTATGTGAGTAAAATTTCCCTTTGCAGGTATATTTTCTAAGCAGATCTGGCACTTCCTCCTTAACAAACTTCCAATCAGCTTGTACACTCTGATGCAGCTTTCTAGCTTCCACTGTGCTTTCTGTTACCACTCCGACAAAACTCCCAGACTTATCTTTTTTCCTGCATCCGTTTTTTTTCTGAACCCACCGAAACAGTGATTTCATGTGTCCTAATTTGGTGCAATGAAAACACCAGAGCTTTTTATCTTATTTGCCTCCTTCACGTATTGCCTTTTTACCCTGTGCTAAGTTCTTCACCGAGATCTATATCTCCCTTTCTACGTGGGGATTTCTCTTTGCCACAATTTCTATCCATCATGGACTGAAATTGATTCTGGAAGCCAGAACAAGTTTTATAATCATAATCACTAGTCACAATCATCAGCCTCTTCAGCTGCCAGTTTTGGCTTTATAACTCTATGATCTTCCAAATGAGTGTGCACTATGTGAATGCTTAAACACCTTCAAAGTAATTGTCTCTCGAAGAGCATCGTATGTTTGCTCTCTTTTTAAAGCTCTTATCCATCTATCAAAATTACTTTGTTTGATCCTTTCAAACTCAATATGTGTTCGAACAGGATCCTTCCTTAAATTCCTGAAACGTTGTCTGTAGGCTTTTGGCACAAGCTCACATATATGTTTTCCTCTCCTCATACTCCCCAGATCCCTCCTTTGATAGTGTTGCACATATCTCACTAGCTCTACATACAAGTTTTGTTTGGGTCAACAAAACCTACATGGTCACTGGCCACTGAAATTCTTTAGCCACTTTCCTACTCATCAAATTTAGGCAAGCTGTGAATATACTGAAACTAGGCTTTGGACTACAATGGGATTGCCCATCCTCAGTCTGTTCCTCACTAAGCTTACCTTCAGCCTTCATCCTCATCCTTTAAAGCTGACTTTCCATTCTAAGTGTCCATCTCTGAAGCTCAAATGCTCCCTCTTTTTCTTTCTCTCCTGCTGAATGCATTATTTTTTTTCTCTTTCCTCTGCTAAACCTATTCGTTATCTTTCTTCCTCTTCTGACTTTAGTCGTAGCTCAAACTGCCTCATCTCTGCTTCTAACTCAAGCTGCTTCTTTTGCGATTGAAGTTTAGTCATGCCACAGATCCTGATGGAGTTTCCAGCAAGATGGAATGCTGAACTACTGCTGCAATCCTCTCATCTTTCCTCACATCAGACGGTAGCTTCAACTCACTTTGTCTACTAATTCCCGCTGCTTGGACTTATGTGCATTCTGTAAAACCCACAAGGTCACTTTCCCGACCTCCAAAACAAGCTTGGTTCCGACAAGAACCATTGTTACCTGAAGCTCTGCTTACTCACCAAATCAACACACGAAATAAGACACAATAACACCCGCCACTCGCTGTCTAATTTCTGCAAAGGCCCCCTAATTTGTTGCGGACCAGACCCGACCCCTCAAAACGTTTTAATAGGAAGCCCGGACCTTAGATTTGCTATTTTTTGAAGGTTAGTGTATAGCTGATATTTCCAGAGTGAATTAGCTGGTCAGACAGCCGATTTTTAAACAAATGACATTTATTTGCCAAATTACCAAATGAAACATAAGGAACCGAAAATAGAATACCTGAATAACGTAGCGTATCCGAACCTGACAGGCTATCCCGATTTAAGGATGCTGTTCCAATTTACTTGCAACAACCCAATAAACAAAACCCCTTATCACCAAGGGTAAAACTGACACAACTGCTTACAGGTTATAAGGTCAGAAGGTCAGAATGAGGCAGAGAGCGTCCAGTGACCCTGACTCAACAAACCCCCGAACTGATCCAGCCACAACTGGTCCAGTTGTGGGAGCTGGACAGGTCCTCTTGATTATACAGGCTACTTTTCAAGACTTGAAAGGCTTCTGTATGAGGTATTATCAGTTAGATATAAACAAAAGGACCCCAACGAACCTTTCAAAATTATGACATATTGGAATCCTTCGTCGTTTAGACCCTCTTTAAAAAAATCAATGACAACATAACCCTGTAAAAGGACTAGCTTTGTGAGAGCATGCCACATTTGGCTTTGGACGGAATTCCAAAAATGTAAATCTTACAGCTTTGAAGACAATATGATGCATTAAGTTGTTTGTTAGTTTTCATAAAACGGTACTCAATCATACTGTGTGTTGAAGATTCAGCATGGTCACGAGCGGATTGTCCAGACAGATCCACACTTCCTGTATATGGTCAGGGCAAATACATCCACTGAGAATCTGTTGCTTGGCGACTGTACTAGTCGAGGAGAGACCAGCATGGAAACCAAGTCTAGATTGTGATTTTTTTGTGGATGGTCATGATGGAGCGTTCAGGTGGTTACAGTATTGCAAATGAACAACACAGCAGAATCATCTAGCCTGCGATAAGAAAACGTCCATAATTCTCCCTCACAACGAACTTCACGAGAGCAATTGGTGATGGGAGATGTGACCATAGAACATTGAACATAGAAAAATACAGCGCAGTACAGGCCCTTCGGCCCTCAATGTTTCTCCGACCGAAGCCTACCTAACCTACACTAGCCCACTATCCTCCATATACCTATCCAATGCCCGCTTAAATGACCATAAAGAGGGAGAGTCCACCACTGCTACTGGCAGGGCATTCCATGAACTCACAACCCGCTGTGAAAAGAATCTACCCTACCATCTGTCCTATACCAACCTCCGCTAAATTTAAACCTGTGTCCCCTAGTAACAGCTGACTCCATACATGGAAAAAGGTTCTCACTGTTAACCCTATTTAAACCCCAAATCATCTTGTACACCTCTCTCAAATCTCCCTTAAACCTTCTTTTCTCCAATGAGAACAGCCCCAAGTGCCTCAGCCTTTCCTCATACGATCTTCCTACCATGCCAGGCAACGTCCTGGTAAACCTCCTCTGCACCCGTTCCAGTGCCTCCACATCCTTCCTATAGTATGGCGACCAAAACTGTACACAATACTCCAGATAAGGCCGCACCAGAGTCTTATACAACTGCAACATGACCTCAGGACTCCGGAACTCAATTCCTCTACCAATAAGGCCCAGTACACCATAAGCCTTCTTCACAGCACTATTTACCAGGGTGGCAACGTTCAGAGATCTGTATACATGGACACCAAGATCCCTCTGCTCATCCACACTACCAAGTAGCCTACCATTAACCCAGTAATCCATCTTCTTGTTACTCCTACCAAAGTGAATGACTTCACACTTAGCTACATTGAACTCCATTTGCCACCTTTCTGCCCAGCTCTGCAACTTATCTATATCCCGCTGTAACCTGCCACATCCTTCTTCACTGCCCACCACTCCACCGACTTTCGTATCATCCGCAAACTTGCTCACCCAGCCTTCAAGCCCTTCCTCCAGATCATTTATAAAAATGACAAACAGCAATGGTCCCAAAACAGATCCTTGTGGAACACCGCTAGTAACTGCACTCCAAGATGAACCTTTACCATCAACTACTACCCTCTGTCGCCTTCCAGCCAGCCAATTCCTAATCCATTAGTCAGCAATGTCAACATTCAATTCAATCCAGTTGTTATTTTGAACTGAAGGTCGAATTCTGAAAGAAATTATCTGGATCTGTTTGTGCAGTGACTGTGATTGATGTTAGTCTCCATGGATCCTAATTATGTCACTGGATGGTTTTCCTCTTCTATTTGTACTGGGCGTCTTCCAATGCTTTATCCCATTGTTGCTGCAGATGCATCATCTGCAACACTGACAAGGATCAGCAGTTGCAGAAACAGGGAGAGGAGAGATCAGAATCAGAGAACCACAGACTAGAATATTCCAACAATGGACCAGAATCTGAGAACAGTAGACTGGAATGTCGCACCAATGGTTCAGAATCTAAGAAAAATAGACTGGAATGCTGCAACAATGGACAGGAGTTTATCTTTGGGTCTTATGTATCTTTCCTGGTTTTGGCACAAATTACCATATCGGATATTAGGTGTACTGTGGATTATTCAGGCTGGTTACTATCCCATGCTCGCTATTGTTGGCGTTCCTGGTAAGTCTCCCCATCTCTATCGATTTATTAATCCCATAAGCCATGGTGAAATTCAGTGCTATTTCTGTTATCTATTTTTAGTAAAGACTGAAACTATTGTCTTCAGTTTCAAATGCAAATCCATTCATTCTCCACAAATTTCAGAACCACCCAAACTCCCGCCCTCACAAACATCTGAGAACAAGACTGTTCACAATCCCGAAGTACCCATTTGCCCCGAATTGATTTATGTCTTGGTATTCTCTCCATCACTAAAGCTACCCACTACCAACTCCATGATATCCCCAGACCCCATCTTGACGTCAGTGGGGGTGCTAAATAAACCATTAACTACACCATGGTAATACTGAGACTTTATGGTTCCTGTTCTCTTCTAATCGCTCTTTCCGTTACAAATGTTTCCATCAAAATCTTGTTCTTGTCTGTAAAATATATTCATGACAGGGACACTGTGTCAGAGTAGTACTGTCGGTGGCCACGTAATTCAGTGGTCCAGATATCTACACTATGGACGCTGTTTCAAATCTTATCTCAGATGATGACAGAACTTAAATTCAAATAAGAGGAACTGGAAATAAAAGTGAATTTTACTAATATAATCCAACCAGCACTTTGTCAAGAAGTTTATCTATTTCACTGTTATCCTTTGGTGAAGAAATCTCACATTATTGCCTGATCTGAATTAAGACTGATATCAGACTCAATACTTTAAGGAATGGCCTCACAGTAACAGGCATTTAGTGAGGTCCACAAATGCTGCCCTGCCTGTGATGCAGACATCCCACGCAATAACAACATGTAAGGTAGAGGAAAAAAATACAAAGTATGATACTAGAGATCAGAAACAAAAGGAATGAGTAAGTGCCAGAGAAACTGAACAGATTTGGCAGCCTCAGGTCGAGAGAAAAATAGAAGTGAAATTTCGCATCCTATCACTATACATCAGAACTGAATGCAGCTGGGAAACAGTGTGTTTGATGTTGATGACATGTTTGGCTGCTGTGAAAGGAAGAAGGAGTGAGTTGAATCGATAGAGAAAGAGAGAGGTAGAGAGAAAGAACAAACAAAGGGTTCGTTGATGATCAGCTGGAATGGAAATAAAAATGCAGACTAATCTTATTTATTTTTCTCTTGTTCTCATATTACTGAAATTCATGCCCGTGTCAGGTATATATCAAAGTCCCCGTTTGAAGTGAGTTATGTCACTTTGTCTCTCTTCCTTGAGTGCGATCATCTTCCTTTATTCAGTAATGGGATGCTGGGCCAGTATATAATTCCCTTTCTTCATTGTCCTTGAGAAGGTGTTGGTGAGCTGCCTTCCTGACCCACTGCAGTCTGTGGGCTGTAAGTAGTCAGTGCTGAGGTCCGCCCGCATTCATTTATTTGAGAATTTGTAGTGAGTGACATAACTGAGCGGCTGGCTTGGACATTTCAAACTACAACTGTGTGTTCACCACAGTGCTATGGGCCTGGAGTCACATGGAAATCCGACTGGGTGAAGATGGTAGATTTCCTTCCCTGAAGTGCACGAGTGTGCCAGGTAGGACAAACAGAATGCTTTCATTGCTTCATTTGATTCTCAATTCCTGATATTTTATTGAATGCAAAAATCTAACATTTGCCTTGGTGGGATTCGAATCCGGGGTCTGAGACATCACCTGGGTCTCTGGGTTAATATTACAGGGATAATACTGTTAGGCCATCACCTCCTCAGTATCTCCAATGATCTCCAATGGCAAACGTGGTGTTGCTGTTGGCGTGGCTGTGCTTAAATCATAGCGTTTTGCAAGGCAACAAAATGATTTGGCAAAACATATCATCCTTCTCATTTTGTATTTATGAGAAGGCGAGATGATGGGAAGTGTTCTTGGTGAAAAGGAGGTGGATGTCCTTGGCCATGAGCCACTGACAGAATTCATACAGAGCAGTAAGTACTGACCATCATGTTGTTCACAAAATTGTCAGCAGCGACACTCTGACAGGGTTGGTCATTCTCAAAAGCTTCTGACCTCCATGCAGAAGACTAGACTGTCTTCTCAGAGATGGAAGATGCCTCCTTGAGACATAGCACAAATCATCAGCTGTGCCTCCTTACCATCAGCAAACCATGTTAATGTAATATGCGTGAAACATTAGCAATGGAGCCAGAAGGCACAGCATGGAACAGTCTGTTTGTGCATTCTCTGCTTCATTGGTTTGTAAAGTTACAGCATCGATGACATCCTCCTATTTCCGTGTAACAGTTTGGAGGGGCTGAATGACCTCTTCTGTTCGTGTGTCAGTGTCTCGGGTGGCTGAATGTCCTCTTCCTCGTTCCAGGGAAGAGGCTCATTATTGGGTGACCCGTGGTAGCTGCTTACCTGCGTGTTGTGCTGACTAGTTTCCTTATATTCCTGTGTAACATTAGACAAACAGGAGGTTGGAAGAAACAGCAAGTCCGGTAGCATCAGGAGGTGAAGAAGTCAACATTTCAAGTGTACCCGTTCTTCAGGATTGCGGGTGGGGGTAGGGGGAACTGCAGATAAAGAGGGAAAGGAGTGGTTGGGGTGTGGAGAGCAGAAGGATGGTGAGGTAGGGGATAGGTGGACACAAGTGGTGGGTGCAACGTGGTTGGTCGATGGGACGGATGAATACAGTTAGGAACTAGAAGGTGGGGTCATTTCGTGGAATGGAAGGGAGGAGGCGGGGCTGGAATGGTTATTTAAAATTGGTGAACTCAATGTTGAGTCCTCCAGGCTGTAAGCTAACCAGGCAGAAGGTAAGATGTTATTCGTTCAATTTGCGGTCTGACTCACTGTGGCAACAGAGGAAGACAAGGAGGTCATGTTGGAAAGGAATTGGGAAAGGGAATTGAAATTGGTGGTGAGTGGGAGCTCAGGCCAGCCCCTTGGGACCGGGCTGTGATGCTCGGTGAAATGTGCACATAGTTTACGTTGCTCTCCCCGATGTAGACAAGACCACATCAGGAGAACCTACTGCAGTAAACTAGGTTGAAGGAGAGGCAGGTGAACCTCTGTTTCACCTGGAAGGACTGTTTGGGGCACTGGATAGAGGTGAGGGAGGTGTGTGCCAGCAGGTGATGTATTTTATTTTTCATCTGCAAGTGTCAGTTGCCCATGGGGATTGACAGGTTTGGTGGGGAGTATGGCACGAAACAAAATTAGTGAAGGGATCAGTCCTTGTGGAAGAAGTGCCAGGTAATGGGATCCAACCTAGTTTACTGTATCTGCCATTCCTGATGTGGTCTTCACTATATCAGGGAGACCAAATGCAAACTAAGGGGAATGGTTTGCTGAGCATCTCAGCTGGGCCTGTAAGGGCTGACCAGACCTCCCAGTCACTGCCTATTTCAATTACACCTACCAATCCCATTCCGACATGACATCATTGACCTCCTCCATTGCCACAAAGAACCAAAGCACAAATTGGAGGAACAACGCTTCATATTCCACCTGTGTAGCCTACAGCCGAGGGTCTCAACACTGAGTTCTCCAATTTGTAGTAACCTCCCTTCCAATCCCCAGATCTCCTGCTTAGCCCCTCCCCTTTCCATTCCTCTGATCAACCCATCTTCCAACTGTCAACTGGATTCATTCTTCCCATTGGCCAACCTGGTGGTACCCTTTACCTGTGTTCGCCACCACAACACGCCGTCTCCTCCTATTTCCCCACCTCGCCTCATTATCAGTACACACCCTTGCCCCCACCCCCAGACATGAAGGAAGGTTACACCCAAGATGTGGACTTTTTCTCCTGATGCTGCCTGGCTTGTTGTGGTCTTCCAGTTTCCTGAATTCCAACATTTGTAGTTTTTTTTCTTAAAATCTCTTCTGGTGTAATAGGTAAGAGAGAGTGAATGCGCTGTGCCTCTACTTATCCAATAGCTTCTATGGGCTGAATGGCATTCTCATGTTTCTGTGAAACCAGCTTGAGATGCTGAATGAGCTCCTCATTTTGAGTCCTGTGGAAATGTTCAGGCTCCAGCAGTGCTGTTACATGAATGTTGCCTACACAGTAACAGCATGAGCTTGAATGTTGTCCATGTTTTGCTGTTTTATGCGATCTTTTCTGAGCATCCTCACTTCTGATCGAATGACGGAGGGTAAGACGTTGCTGAAGCAGCTGAAGATGTTTGTGCCGAGGAAGCTACCCTGAGGACCGCACACAGAGATATCCAGGGACTGAGAAGATTGATCTCCATCAGCCACATGGTGCTCCAAATGGCCCAACCGCTTGGGAATTTACAACTGATTCCAATAAGGTGCAATTTTATTCAGCCTCCTTGACACCTTGTTCAGTCATGTCCATGCAGGGCCAGTCATTCTGACGCTGTGTTCATATCTTTTGATTTGGAGATGCGTGTTGGACTGGGGTGTACAAAATTAAATATCATGGTATTCAAACAGATGAAAGACTCAACAGACTATCAATTTTTCAATGTTATAATTTCATTTACATCACACTAAAGTGTTGCTATAAATTCTGTGTGTTACGATCGAGCCCTCCACCATTAACTAATGAAGGAACGATGCTCCGAAAGCTAGTGTGCTTCCAATTAAACCTGTTGGACTATAACCTGGTGTTGTGAGATTTTTAACTTCATAGCTTTTGTTCACGTCAAAGGCCAAGGTAAATGTGTGGGGACTGTTTCCTTCTCTCAGAGGGTAGTGACTGTTGGGGCCTCTCTATCCCAGACAACTACAGCTCTGAATGTTTGAGGGAGCAGGGTGGTGTTCATGAATGTTGACACATCAGGGAGTTAAGGCTACAAAGAACTGGGCATGAAAGAGAAATTGCGGCCAAGAGAGATCAGCCCTGACCTTACTGAAGGAAGGACAGGCTTGACGGGCTATATAGCCTGGTATTATTACAATAAACCCGATAGCCCAGTCACTTTATTGCCTCTTCCATATCCTGTGGTACTTCAAGTAGCTGAATAGGTTGATATTGTTGCTGCATGATCTAAACTGGGTCTAGTTCTATAGATTGGAGGGGCTGATTGGTCTCTTCCTGTAAATGTATATCATGGTCCAGGGGCTGAGAAGCCACATCCTGTTCTGGTGGAACTGAAATCCATATACACCAGATCGACCACCCTTGGAGAATGTCATCACTGCAGATGCCGGTGATCAGAATTGAGAAGTGTGGCGCTGGAAAAGCTCAGCTGGTCAGCCAGCATCCGAGAAGCAGGAATATCGATGGCTTGGACATTCCTGATGATAGAGTTGTGCCCAAAACGTCGATTCTCCGGCCCCTTGAATGCTACCTGACCTGCTGTGCTTTTCCACCACCACACGTTTAGATGTCTACCGGCCCGCCCTACTGAACCTTCCTGGTCACATCATCAAAGAACAGGCATGAACTTCCACTGACAAAGCCATTCTTATTATTACTAATGAAACCCTGTTTTCCCAATGCATATACATCTTATCCCTCAGAATCTTCTCAAGTAATTTACCTACCACAGGTATTAAGCTTACTGGTCTATATTTCCCAGACTTTATTTTTCAGTCCTTCTTGCTTTCCTACAATCTTCTGGGATCTCACTTATGGTAACTAATGATCAAAATTATCAGCAAGGCCCCCCGTAAGTTCTTCTCTAGCCCCTGCTCTGTTTTTGGATATATCTGGAAAGGACCGTGAGATTTATCCAACTTCAAACATTCTAGTAGATCCAATACCTCCTCTACTGTGATATGGACTGTCCCTAAGTAATCACCAATAATTTCCCCAATTTCCCAAGTACTCATGTCTTTCTCCACGGTAAACATAGAGGAGAAATATTTGTTGAGGACATCGCTCATCTCTTATGGTTCCCAACAAACATATCCATTGAGGGGTCCTATTCTCTCTCTAGCTACTGCTTTTCCTTTAATATACTTAAAGCATCTCTTTGGATTCGCCCTGATCTTCTCAGGCAAAGTTATCTCAAACCCCCTAGTCTCCCTTCTGATTTCCTTCTGCAGTAAACTCCTGTATGCCCTGTGCACCTTCAGGGATTCGCTTGATCCCAGCTGCCTCTACCTGAGCCACGCCTCCACATATCTTTTGGTAAAAGCCTAAACATCTCTTGTAATTCAGGGTACCTCATTCCTGTAAACTTTTCATTCACACTCACAGGAACATATAGATCGTAAGCTCCCACTTGCTGGAGGTCCCTTTGCTTGCAAACAGACTACTCCAATAAACCCCTGCAAACTCCTGCCTTAGTCCATCAAAATTAACCTTGCCCCGATTTATACCTTGAATCTGTGGACCAAGTTCTTCCCTCTCCATAACTATTTTAAAATTAATAGATCTATGGTCACTGGTCCCAAAGTGCACATCTACTGTCACCTCACTCACCTGTCCTGACCTATTTCTTAAGAGTAGGACAAATTTTACTCCTTCCCAATTAGGATCTTCTACATTCTGCTTGAGGAAACTTTCCTGACGCACTTAATTGATTCCATCCCATCAAATCCCTGAATGTTCTGGCAGTTCCAGTCTGTGTTATAAAAAATTTAAAGCCCCTATTATGACAACCAAAATGTTCCTGAAAGTCTCCGCAATCTCTCTACATATTTTTGTTCCTGCAATTTCTGTTTACAATTTGGGGGCCTACCGTACAACCCCAATAATGTCACCATCCCCTTCTTATTTCTTAGTTCCACCCACAAAGCCTCATTGGATGATCCATCAGTTATTTTATCTCTGATCACTGCTGCGATACACCCTTTATTCAGAAATGCAACTCCCCTCCTCTCGTTCCACAATCTCTGTTCCTCCTAATGCATTTGACCCTGGTACATTAAGCTGTCAGTCCTATCCATCCCTCAGCCATGTTTCTGTAACAGCTAAACTATCGAGCGCCGATAACCTATCCACACCCTGAATTCATCGGCCTTAACTGTCAGCCCTTTTGCTCTGAAATAAACACAATTTAATCCATCGGCATTTCTTGTTCCCTATCGTGGTCCAGCCTGATATGTCTCCTCAATGTACTATGTTTGATTACTGTATCTCCATCCAGCCTCTCACTTGCCTCCCTGCTGCGGAGGATTCCACCTCCTGCCAATCTCGTTTAAACACTCCCCTGTTGTACTAGCAAAACTGGCTGCGAAGATATTGATTCCCCCTCAAGTTGATCTGTCACTAGTCCCTCTTGAACAGGTCAACTCTGTCACAGAAAAGCTCCCAATGGTCTAAAAATATGGATCCCTCGCACCAATTCTTTAGTCATATATTTATCTTGATATCCTCCTATTCTTACCTTCACTAGCTCATGAAACTGGAAGTAATCTGGAAATTATCAATACTGAGGTCCTGGTTTTTAACTTTTCTCCTAGTTCTCAGTTAATCATTCTATAGAAACACATTCCCATATCTAACAGTGTCATTTGTACCATCGTGCACAATGACTTCTGGCTGCTCACCCGCCCTCTTGAGAACATTCAGCAGCCACTCAGAAACATCTTGGATCCTGAAATCTGAGAGCCAACACACCATCCTAGTTTCTTGTTTGTGATCACAGAATCTCCGCTCTGTGTCCCCTAACAATCAAATCTCCTATCTCTAAGACCCTGTTTACCTTTATCCTTTCCTGCTGCCCCCCAGATCCAGTGCATCCATCTTGGCTACTGCTGCTTTCCCCTGAACAGTCATTCCCTGACACCTATCTCCCATCTCCCAACATACACAAAACCAGTATCCAGAATGGTATACTTGGTTTCGAGAGGAATAGCCACAGGGGATTCCTGCACTTTCTGCCGACTCCCTTCGCCATTCCTGGTGGTCACCCAGATACTTTCTGCTTGGAACACGACAGGAAGCAAGGAAAGCCTGTTGGATTAAATTGCTTTTAATTAAATGGAACTGGGCTGACAGGTAACGCAGATGAACTCAGGGCGTGGATCTTTACATGAGACTGGAATATTATAGTTCTTACAGAAACATGGCTAAGGGAGGGACTTGGGTGTGATCACCTCACTAAAGCTTTTAGCTATGAAGTGTTCCATATCTCGGATGATCCAGAATGTTCCTGAACACGGTCTCCCAGGAGCTGCAGCAGGGTGCACTGCCCACACGTGTAGTCATCAGGGATAATGGAAATCTCCCTGAGCTCCCACAAACCGCAGGAGGAACAGACAACTGCCCTAACTGCCATCTCCACTGCTGTCAGACTAGCGTTAAAAAAGAGTTTATCTGAGCTTACCTTTACCTTTTGCTGAACTGCTGCTCACCGATTTCTCTGGAACCAAAGCATTACTACCTGTTCTGCCACTCACAGTACGTTAATAGACCACTCCACATTTAGGTTTGGTTAAGGTAGGATGGAGGCACTACAGTGATGTATTGTTTGGGCCTTAAGCACTCCAAAACACCAGGCCCATGCTTGGACTTGGGGGGGTGGGGGTGGGGGTTGTCTTGCTGAGGTCTTCCTCCTCGTAGTGGTGACTGCGCTGATGCAAATATTCACCCTGACAGCCCATCCACGTTGTCGCAGTCCTCTGTGTTTTTTTCGGTCTCCTAGTACTTCATTTATGAATTACTTGTAACTACTGATTGTATTCGAAACTGTGTCTCACCCCAGAGCGAGAGATGTTGATATTCCAGTAAGTACAGCCTAATAAAAAAGGTTTGCCAATGGACATACGAGCGACAGTATGTCCATCCGCTCTCTAACTCTGCGTTTACTTTCAATTAGGGTACATTTATTCTGATAACATTCCATTCCATTTTCCTGCGTTTCCCCTGTAACCCTTTTTTAAAAATCTGTGGATCTCAGCCTTGAAGATATTTAGTGATCATTTCTTAACAGCCTTCACAATTTTCTGCAATTGTTTCCCTCCCACTGATGTGAGACTTAGTGGTCTTTCATCCCATGGCTTTTTTTTCTAGCACTCTGTGTGGAAGTTGAACCTACATTAGATGTTGTTCTGTTTGATCACACCACCTCGCTGGCCAAAGGCAAAACAAAATAAAGCACAAAATGTAAGAGCCTGTAATCTCCTCCCTCATCTTTCACATCAGTCTAAGAGACAGTTCATCCAGATCTAGAGATTTGCCCACTTTTTATCCTGCATCAACTTCCAATTATTCCTCAGCTTCTATCCAGGAACTGCTTCTCCAAAGTGAAGACCAATATGCAGTACGTGTTTGACATTCTCATGTTCTATGCACAGTTTGCCTCCTCGGTCCCTAATACTCCCTATTCTTTCTCTTGTTACCCTCTTACCCTTAATAAACCGATAGAATGTCTGAATTCTTGATAATATTGCCCATTAATGTTTTTATCACCCCGCTTTTTGCTCTTCTATTTACTTTCTTGAATTTAGCCCAACACGTTCTCTACTCTTCTGGGACCTCCATTGACTTGCTCACTTTATGCGTGCTTTAAGCTTCTCTTTCATTTTTAATTCTGTTCTGAATATTTGTAGACATTCCATACTTTCTGGGCTTGTTTTCCTCATTTTTATCTTTATTGTAACATCTTGTGGTGACACCTTCATCAATTCCATTTTGAGCATGTGATCCCCACCACGCCCACGCTGTTCTGCTAAAGTTTCACCCAGAAGTAATTATACAGTGGCCAGATCCTGTCTTTCTTTTGATAAGACCTGCCTCTATCATCCAAATTATTTTTATTTTTCAAGCCTTTTTTCTTTTGGTCTTTTCCTTAATAAGCTAAAAATGCTTGAGTCATGGTCACTGATCCTGAAATGCTCAGCCAATCCTGCCTGCAACACCTGACTGGCTTCATTCCACAGTGAGGCTCGGCACAGCCCCACCCATTGTTGTATCTGCTACATGTTTATATGAGGAGCTCTCTGGAATAAAAATCAAGACATTTTTGCCCTCTTAAAAATAATTATCGCTGCCCTAATCAATGTTTGTAATTGAAATGCCTGAATATAATGATCCTATTATTGCATTGACACACCTCAGCGAATTGGTTATGTACCTGCCCCTGTATTTTATTTTATCTGGGGGCCTATAATATGTCCCCAGTAGTGTGTCTGTCATTGATGTGAACCTAATTCCAACCCACAAACCGTCATTTGAATGCCCTTCCAAGATATCATCCGTCCTTAATGCAGTCTTTGACTCCATAATTAATAAGGCAACACCACCTTATCTTTTGCCCCTCTCCTATGCTGCCCATAGTTCTTGTACCACAGAATATTGAGTTGTCAGCTCTAACCTCCCTCAAACGCATCTATGTGATGGCAACAATATCCACTTCCCCATGTCACCTCGTTCCCTTATCAAATCTGAAGATCTGATAATATTCCCAGCATTATGGTAATGGACATCCAGCCTGGAATATAGCACCTGGAATACTCTGTACCTCGGAGTTCTTCAGCCAATTACTTTTTATCAAGCTGCCTTTCCATGAACTAAAACTGTAACTCTGGGACTGTATGAATAATCGTTGGATTGTAATTTATTTTTAATTAATGTGTTAATCAAATGCAACGTTCCAAAACTGAACAGTCAGCTTCAAATAGAATGAATTCCTGATGATTAATTCCCTGCTCAGTGTGCAGCGGGATGAGCCCTCAGTAATGGAGAAAGTGAGGACTGCAGATGCTGGAGATCAGGGTCGAAAAGTGTGGTGCTGGTAAAGCACAACGAGTCAAGATGCAGCCGAGGAGAAGGATAGTGAAAGCTTTGGGCATAAGCCCTTCATCAGGAAGGCATTGGTATGTTCAATTTTTTTCCATTCCATGATTCATAGAATATTTGGAATTTAACTTGCTCAGGAGGGCAGCACTGTATATAGCCCTGAAATGGAAAACAGTCAATCAGTTGGTTGGACAGGGAGCAGATAAATTGAGGTGAAGTACAGAATGAGTGAAGTCCAAACAGAAGGATAGATAAGTCCCCTGGACCACACAGGAAGCACTAGAGGTTGTCAGTGGAACTGAGGGAAGAGATTGCTCCGCCTTTGGCGATGATCTTTGTGTCCTCACTGTCCAGTGAAATACTGCCTGATGATTGGAGGGTGGCAAAAGTTATTCTCTTATTCAGGAAAGGCAATAGGGATAATCCTGCGAAATACAGGCCAGTCAGTCCTACTTCTGTATTGGGCAAAGTATTGGAAAGGATTCTGAGAGACAGAATTTATGATTACTTGGAAAATCATAGTTTGATTAGAGATAGTCAGCATGGCTTTTTGAGGGACAAGTCATGCCTCACACAACTTATTGAATTCTTTCAGAATGGGATCAAGCACATTGAAGGTAGAGCAGTGGATGTGATGTACATGGATTTTAGCCAGGTGGTTGATAAGTTACCATAAGGTCGGCTCATTCAGAAAGTAAGGAGGCATGGGATGCAGGGAAACCGGGAAATCTGTCTGTATGGATCCAAAATTGTCTGGCCTGTCGAAGACTGATGGTGTCGAACATGGAAAGTATTCAGCCTGGAGCTTGGTAACCAGTGGCGTTCTTCAGGAATCAGTTATGGGACTGCTGTTCTTTGTGATTTTTACAAATGACTTGGATGATAAAGTGAATTGTAATTTAGTAAGGTTTATGATGTAACAAAGATGTTGGAGTTATGGATAGTGCGGAGGGCTGTTGTAGGTTGTAATTGGACATTGACAGGATGCAGAACTGGGCTGGTAAATGACAGATGGAGTTCACCCCTGATAAGTGTGAAGTGATTCATTTTGGAAGGTTGAATGTGAATGCAGAATACAGGGTTAAAGGCAGGATTATTGGCAGTGTGGAGGACCAGAGGGATCGTGTGTTCCATATCATAGGACGCTCAAAGGTGTCACCAAGCTGATAAGATTATTAAGATGTAATATGTTTTCATTAGTCTGGGATTAAGTTTAAGAGCCACAAGGTTATGTTGCAGAGCCAAAAGGCTCTGGTGAGACTACACTTAGTATATTGTGTTCAGTTCTAGTTGCCTCATTACTGGAAAGACATTGAGGCTTCGGAGAGGGTGCTGGGGAGATTTACCGAGATGCTGCCTTGACTGGAGGGCATGTCTTACATAGAAAAGTTGAGGGAGCTAGAGCTTTTCACCTTGGAGCAATGAAGGATGGGAGGTGACTTGATAGAGGTGTATAAGATGATGAGAGGCATAGGTAGAATGGGTAGCCAGAGTCGTTCTCGCAGAGTGGAAATGGCTATCGCGAGCGGGCATAATTTTAAGGTGATTACAAGAAGGTTTCAGGAGATGTCAGAGATAGGTTCTTTACACAGAGAGTAGGGGGTGCTTGGAATGCACTGCCAGCAGCGTTGGTAGAGTCAGCTGCATTAGGGATATATAAGTGACTATTGGATAGGCACATGAAGGATATGTCAGTAAGTCTGACCTTCGAGTAGGATAAAGGTTCGGCTGGACGTCAAGGGTCTAAGGGTCTATATTGTGGTGTACTGTTCTGTGTTTTATGTTTCACGCAGCCTGTCGTCTCTTATCAATTGTTGAATGCGTGCGGGAGCGATGTGTGTGAAATTAGGAAGTTGGGGAGGGGCGTTAGCCCAAAACATCCAGTTATGTTGTTCATTGTTACATTCACCTGAATGCCATTAGAGTATGTGTGGTGTTCTACATCACGCACGCTCCGCCAATTTCACTTATTAACGCGATTCTTGACTTGTCATTTGCTGCTGCTTTCTTCAGATACAATCAGTTGGGTGACCCATGTATTAATCAGATGTTTGCTATGTTTCGTGAATTAGGCAAAAATAAGATGCCAACTATGATTATTTGACTGAACTATAATCTCTGAAAAGCATTATGTTGATTCTATATTTATGGAACAAATATATAAACTCCTGTCAAGATTTTCTAACACAGAAATAAAGAATGTACATTTGATTTTCTCTCGAACAAACAACATGGATGTAACTCTTTTGGCGATCAGAATTACACACACAATGTCAGGATTCAAAACAATGCATTATCACTCCAACATTTTGAAAGTGGTTGGCTTCTGAATGATTGCATGTTCAGGGCGAGCGAACGATTGAACAATCAAATAGAATTAGCGTTCTTATATATGTATATATAAACAATCAGTTTAATTTCTCACCGACATGTACAAGCTTCATTTATTTGCCAGCGAATTAGAAACAGCTATACTTCAACGTGGACTGCGAATATTCAACTAAAAAAATGATTTGTGCTATCAAATTTTAGTGAACTATAATTTGAAAACTTTTAATTTTTAGAAAGAATCTTGTTTAATATGAAATGTGGACAGTGAACAAAAACGATGCACATATTATGAACATATTATCGTGTGAGTGAAAAGTCAGACCTTTTCAAAGAGATTTGAGCCAAAGCAATGACAAATTTGTTTGAGTAATTGGAATACAACATTTAAAATATTCATATTCTGAGCAATAATTAGACTATATAATGAAGCTGGCCTTGCAATAGTTGCATTTTAAATGCTTATGCTGCACTAAATAATCAGATATTCGTGAGCATTTAGAATGGGAAATAATCGGATCCTGAATTTTATTCACATCAGACACATGATAGAGTTCAAAACCTTAAAGAACAGGAGGAGGCCATGGGCCACTGTGTGTACATCAGCTCCAGGAATATCTCCCAAGTCCCTCCCATTTGCCAGCCCTATCTCTGCAGCCTGTTAAATTCATATTTGCAAATACATATCCCGTTCTATTTTTTAATGTTCATCCACAACTCTCCCAGGCAGTTCCATTCCAAATCCTAACAACTCACCCAATAAAGAAGTTTTTCCTTATCTCATTTCTGGCTCTTTTGCTGACCAGCTTGAAATTCGAACTCCTTGATGCTGCAATTCCAACTAACGGAAACAGAGTATTCCTGTTTTGCTCTCCAACTTTTTTTCATAGGTTTGAGCACTGCAATTAGTTCACATATTTGTTTGTTATGCTCAAGTAAGAATAAGCCTTGCAAGAACTGTTACAAGCACTACATCAGAAAAACAGTCAGAAAACTAGCCACCTGAACACATGAACAACAACTGGCCAGAAAAAAAGACATGACCAACTATCACTAGTATCCTTACATACAGATGAGGAAGTACACGATTTAGACTGTGTCTGAATATCCATCTAGGACAAGCCAAACAGAGACACTCACGATAATTACTAGAAAAATAGCATTCCAACCTGAACTCTATCAACAAACACATCGATTTTGATCCCATCGAACACTCTCTGACAAAAAGAACTGGACATAAAATCACCAATACTGGAAATTACATCACTGACTCAAGGAAACCTAAACACATAAATAGCAAGTGGGACATAACACCAGCACTTCACCAGAGGCTCACTGATAATGTTCCCTAGTACAGTGATGAACCATCTGAAAATGCACTCTCCAGCTCAGCGAGCAAACTGACATCCAGAAGAAGCACAATTTCTCTCATCCTCCCTTTAACTAAATACTTCATTCCACTTATCATTCCGGTTATTTTAAGGTTATTTGTATTCCTCTGAAAAGTAATATAGTTTCTTTCTGCGTGTGTTTGAATGTGTGTGTGTGTGAGAGAGAGAGTGAGAGAGAATAATCCTCTGTAATCTCTGGATTACTCCCCGTGCCATGTGGAAAAGAGGGAAGGATGAGGAAGACAGTAGAGCTTAACATGTTGTTAAAAATCTAATTCAGGGATGAGAGTTCCAGATTGTTGTATCATTGGGATCTCTTCCAGGGCAGGTTGGGACCTGTACAAAAAAGACAGATTGTATCTTAACTGGACGAGCACCAACATGCTCCTGGGGAGGTTTGCTAGTGCAAGTCAGATGGATTTGAATAAACCAGTATTGCAGTATTGAATAAACTGAATTGCAGACCACTCCCTTACAAACATCTAAGAACAAAACTGTGCACAACCTCGATACCGCTTTTTGCCCTGAACTGATTTATGTATCTTGTTCTCTATGTCACCAACCCTGTCCACTACCAGCTCACAATATCCCCAGTCTCCATCTCTGCGTCAGTGCTATGGCTGAACAACCCATTGTCTGCACGTTGGTAAAATTCAGACCTTATATTTCAAACTCTCTTCTGGCCACTTTTCCAGTTACATGTATTTCAATCACAAAATTGTTCTTGTCTCGGACATTACTTCATGATTAGGACAATGTATCAGAGTAGGAATGTCGCTGGATGTAATTCAGGAGCAAAGCTTATTAAACGAAACACATGGTTTCAAGCGATTTGTTTCAAGTCCTACTACAGCTGATGGTAGAACTTAAATAAAAATGATAAGAATTGGAATAAAAGTGAATTTCACGAAAAACAACCATAAAACCCACATTTTGTCTGAAAACCTTCCTGTTTCACTGATGATCTTCGGTAAAGAAGTCCAATACTACTACCCAGTCTGGGTTAAGTGTGACTTCAGACCCATATTATTGAGCTTCACTTTATATTGGTTTGTGGAATGGCCTCACAGTCAGGACAATTAGTGATGATTAACAAATGCTGCCCTGGGCAGAGATGCGGACTTCCCATGGAATAACACATTTGAAAGTTAAACCAAATAAAGATAGATGCTGGAGATCTGAAATTGCATAAAAAATGCAAAGAAAAGATCAGAAAGTGCTGGGGAGTTTTTCTGAACTGAAAGCAGCTGGAAAATAGTGGGAATAATGCTGGTAACAGGGAAGTCTGCTTTGAAGGGCAGGAGGAGTGAGTTGAATCGATAGAGAAAGAGAGAGATAGAAGACAAAGAGCAAACAAAGGGAATGATGATCAGCTGGGGTGGAAATAAAATGTGAGATCCACCTCATTTCTTTTAACTTTCCCCATCTTCCTGAATATCTTGCCCATGTCGGTACATGTATCCCCCGCTTTTCAAAAATTCGCTTTTTGCCACTTCCCTTTCCGAAAATCCTCCATTAGGTCCTGTTTTCACTAATCAAAACAAATCCGAAGAGGATTTTCACTTTTAACAAGGAAGGTAAATTTTTCACGCATAAATTAATGCTTCTTCGCTTTATGCTGTATCAGTTTATGAAAGGCTTTGTAGGAACGCTCTACTTTCAGATACCGAGGGAAATCGCTGTCTATCTAAGATCATGTTTAAAGCGATTTGATCCCACCTGTCTGTGTTCCCTGAGTGTCGTCATGTTCTTATATTTATTAATGGGATATAGGAATCGCTGGCTGGGCCAGCATTAGTTCACTGTTTTGATTGCCCTTGAGAAGACCTTGAGCCTCACAGGGCACTCAGACAGAGTGAGGCGGACAAGGTGACAGCTGCACAGGAGGTGTGCAAAGCAAGATCGTCTTTCACAAGATTAATATTATTTTAAAAGTTAGAGACTTCAATTCGTCAGTCTAAATACAGTAGGGAAGAAGCTGTTCCTGAGCATGTAGGCCTATGTTTTCATGCCTCTGTATCTCCTCCCTTTTGGAAAAGGATGTAGGAGATAATTACAGGTTTTGGAGAGATATTTGATGTTGCCAGCCTTTCGCTGACAACGAGAAGTATAAATGGATGGAAGGTTGTCTTCCATGATAGTCTGGTCTGTGCACACAACCGTCTGTAATTTCTTATGGTCCTGGGAAGAGCAGTTATCGTCACACTATTATGCACATGAACAGAATGCTTTCAGTTGTCAGAATGCAGAGCACTGGGAGAAGACAGTTCCAAAATATTTAGATGCAACCATTGGTTGTTAAATGGATATCGATGTTCTGCTTGCTGTTTTGACAACAATTGAAATTTAACCAATAAATTTAAATTATGTCCAAGATACCAAAACACAATTGAGTTTATTGAATTGCCAACATCTAACCAAAGAGCCATCACATGCTTCAAAAGAATAGAGAAGCCATCACCATCACAACGAGGGAAAAAGAGACAGACACGTATAAGGAGAGAGAGAACACAGCGATGGAAACAGAAGGACAGAGAGTTAAACTGAGAAAGGAAACAAAACAAGAATCAAACAGTCATATGGACAGGGAGAAGGGGAGATAGTAAGTTCAGGGAAAGAAACAGAAGACAGAGAAAAAGAAAACACAGGGAAACAGACAGTGTGAGAGAAATAGTGAGAGACAAAGCACACAGGGAGCTGGGGATGGGGTCACAATGAGCAAGGGATGGGGAATGGGAGAAGCTGGGGGTGAGGACCGGAGAGACCTTGGAGCGAGCACTGGAGGGAGCTGGGGGAAGGGAGGTGAGAATTTACATTGGCATGTACCAAGTTGTACAGGCAAATCATATTATGCAAGGATGTACAGAACAATGGCTGTAAAACATGTCTGAGAGGCATGCAGGTTACGCTGCACAGGGCGTGCAAAGGCGAGATTAATTCGAACAAGATCAGCGTTATCTGAGATTAGTGAGTACATTCATCATTCTCATAACAGCCGGGAATAAGCTGTTGCTGAACCAGCTGCTCTGTGTTTTCAAGCTTCTATATCTGTTAGCCTGATCGAAGAGGTGTGGGAGACCATTACTGGGGTGTGATGGTTCTTTGATAATGTTAGAACAAAACATTCCAGCACAGAAACAGGCCATTCGATGGATCAAATCTGTGCCGATCTCCAGCCCTCCGGGACCTCAGCAGTGTTCAAGGATGCGACAAAGATATCTATTAATGCCCCAGCTCTTTCCTCTCTCCCTTCCCTCAGTAATCTGCGGTAGATGCTGGCTGCCTTTCTGCGGCAACGAGCCATGTAAATGGAATTGATGGTTTGGATGTTAGAGTCCGTGTTGGTCAGAGCTGTGCACCCAACCTTCTGTAGTTTCTCACGGTCCTGAGTCGAGCAATTGCCGTACCTGGCTGCTATGCACCGGGACAGTACGCCCTCAATGGTGCATCTGTAGAAGTAGCGCATGCTGAATTTCCTGAACCAACTGAGGAAGGAGAGGCATTGTTGATCCTTCCCGACTGTCGGACCTATGTGAGAAGTTCAGGACAGGTTGTCAGTTATCATCACTCCGAGGGACTTGATGCTCTGCACTCCCTCAAACGGTTGATGTAGATGGAGTGTGTTCCCTTCCTTTCTTCCTAAAGTCAATGATCACTCCTTTACGTTTACAGGATTAGAGAGAGGTCATTATCAATATACCATGCTACCAAGCCCTATATCTCCTTTCTACATTCTGACGCGTTGTTGTTTGATATCCGTACTGCTATAGTGATGTCGTCAGCGAACTTGTAGTTTGCGTTGTTTGGAATTTGGAAATTCAGCCGTGGGTGTACAGGGAGGACATTAGTGGGCTGAGGACACAACCTTGGGAGTACAGGGAAAACTGTAGGGGGGTGCAGAAACAACCGTGTGTGTGCATGGAGGACAGTGGGGGCTGAGGACACAACTGTGGGTGTTCAGGGAGTTCAGTAGTTGGCCTGGGCACAGCCTTGAGTGTATAGCGAGTACACTAAGGGGCTGAGGGCACAGCCGTGAGTGTACAGGGAGGACATTAGGGGGCTGAGGAAACAACCGTGGTTGTACAGGGAGTACAGTATGGGGCTGAGGACACAGCTGTAGGTGTACAGGGAGTACAGTATGGGGCTGAGGACACAGCTGTGGGTGTACAGGGAGTACAGTATGGGGCTGAGGACACAGCTGTGGGTGTACATGGAGGACATTGATGGGCTGAGGGCACAGCCGTGGATGTACAGGGAGTACAATAATGGGCTGAGGGCACATCTGTGGGTGTACAGGGAGGGAGTACGTTAAGTGGCTGAGGGCACTGCCATGGGTGTATAGGGAGTACAGTAGGGAGCTGAGGGTACTGCCGTGGGTTTACTGGGACTATTGTCGGGTGTTGCGAACATATCCTTCAGCAACTTTAGTGTTGAATGTTATTGTGGAGGAAGTGATTTTACCGATCTTCACGACTGTGGTCTGTGGGTCAGAAACCTGAGGATCCAGTTGCAGAGAGTCGAACTGAGACCAAAGTCGCGGAGTTTTGTGATTAGTCTGTCAGGGAAAATGATTTTGACAGTGGAGCTTTTGTCAATGAGCAGGAACCTGGTGTAGGTGTCCTTGATGTCGAAATATTCCAGGGATGCGTGCAGGGCTCGGATATAGTGTCCGTTGTGAACCCGTTACATCAGTCGGGCAGCAGGTCAGGCTGGGAGACTGGAGTGGATGGAGGCAAGAACCAGCCTCTCAAAGCACTTTATGATTATTGAGGTCGGAGCCACTGGGTGGCAGTCTTTCAGGGCACGGTCCATGTGTTTTCTCACTTACAAGGATAATGTTGACCTTCTTGAATCAGGTTGGGACTTCGACTTCAGAAGGAAGAGTTTTACTAGGTTTGCAGATGATACAATGATGATTGGATGGGCAGGTGATATTGTGGAAGTGGGGAGGCTGCAGAAAGGCTTGGACAGGTTAGGACACTGGGAAAACACATGGCTGATGGAACACAATATGGGAACATGTAAGATTGTGCACTTCAGTAGGCGGAATACAGGCAGACACTATGTTCTAAAAGGCTTCATGAAATCTGAAGCACAAACAAAGTTTGGAGTCCTCGTCCTCTCTTACGGTTAATGTGCAGGTTCAGTTGGCAGTTCAGAAAACAAATATAATGTTAACATTCATTTCAAGAGAGTGAGAATACAAGAGCGGAGATATACTGCTGAGAATGTAATGGGCTATTATCAGACGGCTTTTGGATTATTGTGAGCTGTTCTGGGGAAGGATCTACGGGTGTTGGACATGATCTATCCTGGGAATGATGGCTTGTCATATGAGCGGCAGTTGAGGGCTCTGTGTCTGTACTCAATGGAAATTAGAAGAATGGGGGGGGGGGGCGCATCTGATTGAAACTGATCGATTACCGCAAAAATTGATACAGTTAGAGTACAGAAGATTTTTCCACTAATCTTAGAGACTATGACAAAATAGCACAGTTTCAGAGTGAAAAGATAGGCATAATGGCCCAACAAATTGATATATCTCATGCCCTTATGGTCATACAGTATAGTATTCAGTGCAGAATTGTAAGTCTCTGACGTGCTCTTGTAACCCTTGTATCTGTACGTTGATTTGACTTCTGGTCAGTGGTAATCCCTGTAAAATGTACGGTGGTAGGATACTGTGTTAACCAGTAGCGCAGTAATATGTTGAATATAAGCGGCTATCTGTGAGTCTCATCTACCGGGAGTACATTGTCTCTACGATTATTGTTATTTTCAGTTTGGCACTTTTGAAGGATCGATCCTGTTACGCTAATAATGTTGCATTTAACAGAACAGGTGCAATTTATCACAGCACTCAGCAACAATATGTCATTGAAGACTGAACACCTATCTAATAAGAGAAAGGTCTAAAATGTTAGTATCAGAAGCACTGCTTTCCTGTTCGTGTTCAAATCAGACAACCTGTCCCATCGAGGTGTCCCACTTGGAACTTTTTAAACTTATTTTTTGGTTATGAGAATCACTGGATGGGCGCATAATTTCTTGTCCGTCCCGAGTTGCCCCCTTGAGAAGGTGGTGCTGAGTTGCCTTCTTGTACCGCTGCAGTCCATCTGCTGTGCGTTGAACCACAATGCTATGAGGTATGGAATTCCAGCGTTTTGACCCAGCAACAGTGAAAAAAATGGTGATATATTTTAAACTCAGGATGTTGACTGGTTTGGAGCGGAGCTTGAAGGTGGTGGCGTTCACAAAAGCCTGCTGCATTATCATTCTACATGGAAGTGCTCGTAGGAGTGGAAGGTGCTTTCTGAGAATCTTTGGAGAATTTGTGCAGCGCATCTTGTCGACAGTATACACTGCTCCGACTGACCGTTGCTGGTGAGTGCAGTGAAAGCTTGTGGAAGTGGTGCCAAGCAATTGGGCTGTTTTGTCCTTCATGGTGTCAAGCTTCTTCAGTGTCGTTGTGGCTTCACTAATTCAGGCAATTGGGGAGTATTCCATCTCACTCCTGACTTGTGCCTTGCAAATGGTGAACATGCTTTGGGAAGACAGGCGGTGAGTTACTTGCGCAGTATTCCTAGCCTCTGATATGCTCTTATGTTTATGTGGCGATTCCAGCTAATTTTCTGGTCAATGGTAACCCCAAGTGTATTGATGGGGGTGGGGGGGGGGGGGGGCAGGAGTTTAATGACAAATATGCTGCTGAATACCAAGTGGTTATATTGCTTCTTACCGGTGATGGTAATTGTTAGGCATCTGTGTGGTGCGAGTGTTGCTTGTCACTTGTCAGCCCAAGCCTGGATATTGTCCAAGTCTTGTTGCATTTTGGCAAGGACTGCTTCCATACCTGAGCATTTGCGAATGGTGATGAACATTGTGCAGTCATTGTCGGATATTCCCACTTCTGACCTTATGATGGAGAGATGGCGATTCATGAAGAAGCAGAATATGTTTGGACCATCCGGAGGGCCACTGAAGATTTTAAATAATATGGTGAGGAAACGTCTGAAAATGAACATTCCAGTTCATGGAGCAAACCTACATTCGCATTATCCTGAGGGACTACTGCAGAGATATTCTGAAACTGAGATGACTGACCTCCAACAACAATAACCTTTTTCTTATCTGTCATGAATGAAGTACTTGCTCGCAATATCCTTTTTGCTTGGTTTCCTTGATGCGAAATTTAAAAGTATGCAGCCTTGATTTCAAGTGCTGGAATTCACTTCATTTTTCTATGTTTGAACAAAAGCTGTGCTGAGGTCAGGAGCTGAGTGGCCCCGGTTGAACCCAAAATGGGCGTCACTGAGCAGGGTATTGCTGAGCAGGTGCTGCTAGATAGCACTGTTGATGAGTCCTTCCATCACTTTATTGATGATGGAGATTAGAATGATGAGGCGGTATTTCTGGGTTGAATTTGCCCTGTGGTTTATGTACAGAACATATTTGAGCAGTTTTTTTCCCATTGGTGCACTCTCTTTTGCACTAGGGTTAATCCTCTGGCTTGATGGGACTTTTGAGTGGTTTATATGCTGGGCCATGACATTACAGATTTTGCTGGAGTATAGTTCTTCTGCTATTAATGATCACAGCATCTTATGGATGCTCAGTCTTGAGTTGCTAGATCTGTTGGAAGTCTGTGCCATTTAGCATGGGAATAGTGCCACACAACACAATAGAGTTTATTCTCAATGTGACCGTGAGACTTTGCCTGCTCAAGAACAGTGCGGTGGTCAGTTTTACCGATGTTGTCATGGACAGATGCACCTGCAGTTGGGAGGTCAGGTATGTTTTTTCCCTCTCGTTCATTCCCTCACGAACTTCTGCAGGCCCAATCTAGTAGGACCCGACCAGCGTGATCAGTAGTACTGCTGCCAAACCATTCTTGGTGGTTGACTTTGAAATTCCTCAGCCAGAATACACTTTGTGCCCGTTTTCACAGTGAGTGCTTTCTCCAAGTTTTGTTCAACGTGGAAGAGTACTGATTCAACTGACGAATGACGTTACATGATAATCAGTAAGGCTGCTTTGCCCACGTTTAATTTAAAGTCATGGGGCTTCTTTGGGTCCGGAGTTAATTTTGGGGACTCGCAGAGCAACTACCTCCAGAATGTATCGCACTGAGCTGCTCTTTCTGATGGATCGGTCTTGACCTTGGGCCAGAACTTATCCAGTGATGGTGATGGTGGTGTCTGAGGTATTTCTGAAAGGTATAATTTCGTGAGCATGACTATGTCAGGCTGTTGCTTGACTAATCTGTAAGCCGGTTATCGCAATATTGGCACTAAGCCCTCAGATGTAAGAACATAGAACATAGAACTGTACAACACAGAACTGGCCCTTCAGCCCACGATGTTGTGCCGACCATTGATCCTCATGTGAGGTAAACCTAATGTACGAACCCTCAAATGTCTGTGACCATATGCATGTCCAGCAGTCTCTTAAATATCCCCAATGACCTCGCTTCCACAACTGCTGCTGGCAATGCATTCCATGCTCTCAAAACTCTCTGCGTAAACAACCCGCCTCTGACATCCACTCTATAATTTCCGCCAAGCGGCTTTAAACTGTGACCCCTTGTCTTAGCCATTTCTGCCCTGGGAAAAAAGTCTCTGGCTATTGACTCTATCTATGCCTCTCATTATCTTGTTCACATCAATTAGGCCCCCTCTCTTCCTTCTTTTTCTCCAAAGAAAAATGTCCGAGCTCAGTCGACATCTCTTCATTAGATAAGCCCTCCAATCCAGGCAGCATCCTAGTAAACCTCCACTGAACCCTCTCCAAAGCATCCACATTTTCCTATAATAGGGCGACCGGAACTGAATACAGTATTCAAAGTGTGGTCTCACCAAAGTTTTATAGAGCTGCAACAAGCTCTCACGGCTTTTAAACTCAATCCCCCTGTTAATGAAAGCCAAAACACCATATGCTTTCTTAACAACTCTGTCCACTTGGGCGGCAATTTTAAGGTATCTATGTACCTGCACACCAAGATCTCGCTGTTCATCCACACTACCAAGAATCCTGTCTTTAATCCTGTACTCAACTTTCATGTCCGACCTTCCAAAATGCATCACTTCGCATTTATCCAGGTTGAACTCCATCTGCCACCTCTCAGCCCATCTCTGCATCCTGTCAATGTCATGCTGCAGCCTACAACAGCCCCCTATACTGTCAACGACACCTCCAACCTTTGTGTCGTCTGCAAACTTGCTAAGCCATCCTTCAAGCCCCTCATACAAATTATTATTAAAAATTACAAATGGTAGAGTCCCAAGAACAGAGCCCTGTGGAACACCACTCAACACTGACTTTCAGGAAGAATACTTTCTTTATGCTACCATTTGCTGTCTTCTGTCGACCAGCTAATTCTGTATCCAGACAGCTAAATTCCCCTTTATCCCATTCCTCCTGACTTTCTGAACGAGCCTACCATGTGGAATCTTATCAAATGCCTTGCTGAAGTCCATATACACCAAATCCACCGCTCGAACCTCATCAACTTTTCTAGTAACATCCTCAAAGAACTCAAAGAGAATTGTGAGGCATGACCTGACCCTCACAAAGCCGTGCTGACTGCATTTAATCAAGCCATGCTCTTCCAGATGGTCATAAATCCTATCCCTCAGAATCCTTTCTAACACCTTGCAGACGACAGATGGGAGACTTACTGGTCTGTAATTGCCGGGGATTTCCCTATTTCCTCTCTTGAAGAGAGGAATTACATTTGCCTCCCTCCAGTCCTCAGGTATGGATCCAGTGGAGAGCGAGGATGCAAAGATCTTTGCAAGCGGCGAAGCAATCACATTTCTCGCTTCCCAAAGCAGCCGGGGCCAAATCTTGTCTGGCATTGGAGAATTGTCAATCTTAATGGTTGTCAAACTTTTCAGCACATCAGCTTCCTCAATCTCTATCCGTTCCAGCATGTTTACCTGCTCCTCAATGGTTTCATTCACTACAAGGTCCTTTTCTTTAGTTAAACAGAAGCAAACAACTCATTTATGGCTTCCCCTACCTCCTCAGACTCTATACACAAGTTCCCTATGATATCCCTGATCGGCCCTACTGTTTGTTTGATTATTCTCTAATTCCTCACATACGTGTAAAACGCTTTTAGATTCTCCCTAATCCTTCCTGCCAAGCCTTTTTCCTTCCCCCTCCTGGGTCTCCTCAGGCCATTTTTGAGCTCCTTCCTCGCCTGCCTGTAATCCCGTCGAGCTGAACAAGACCCTTGCTTCCTCCACTTTACGTGTTGAAGATGCACTGATGGTTATTCAAGCTGGTTACTATCCTATCCTTGCTATAGTTGGTGTTCCTCGTATGTCACTCAATCTGTCTAGTGAAACGGTCTGAACTGAATTGATGGTTATGATATGGAAATTTTGGAAAGATGCAAGTCAATGTTTTCAGTTCCAATCAAAGAGTCCATTCTTTTCAAATTATAACTAGCAAATGGTTTTTAAAATATTATGCACCAATATGCGGGGATGAAACAGACTGTTCTCCATGATTCATTTTCTCCTGCACAAGTTTACATTTCCATATCCACCCACTCACCAATCCAGTTCAGTACCGCCACCATGACATCCCAGTCTCCTCCTCAGCCGGAGTACAACTCCTGAATAAACCATTGTTTGTGCCTTTGTTAATCTCCGTATGTAGCTGTTTCAAGTCCCTTCTTACCACGTGTCCATTGCAAAATAATTGCACTTGAGATGTTTACGTTGTTCCCTGCACAGAATTAGAAAGATGGAAAGACAGTGTATGGTGGTTACGTCACTGGCTCATAATCTAGAGCCACAAAATTATAATCTGTTGATATCGGTTTGCCTCATGTCCATTACAGAAGGCAATGGGTCATTCTTCTCAGGTCAGGTCTCTGTGTGACTGCAAACCCACAGCACTGTGTTTTACTCTTTACTGTCCTGTGGAACAGCTGAACCAGCCACTCAGTTCAAGGCTGGCATAACATGCTGGCCTGACCAGGGCTGCACACATCCCGTGAGGGAAGACCAAAATGAAAGATAACTCCCTTCCTCTGCCTGTATCCCACATTCCTGCAGGTGAATTCCATTCAGGTAGGTGGCCATTCACTATTTTATATGTATTCTTTGTGATTGGGTCTCTCCCCAAGAGTGATGTCCATCTGTATAGACATCTCTGGTGCTGGCTTTATTGATGTTGACCTACAGATGTAAGGATGTTTTAAATTCCAACTCAGTGACAGTGCATCTTAAATGAATGGCTTCCTGTGTCACATGAAGGAAATGGAGCCAGCTAAGTGAGGGACAGGAATTATTGTGTTCAACTCTGAGAGTGTTGTTGAGGCAGTGTTTGGGGTATTGTGGACAGATTTAATCTTCTTTATAAGGAGTGATCTCCTTATCACAGAAAGAATAAACAGGAGTTCCACCGGATTAATCCCTGGGATGATGGCACCATGAGGAGTGAGTGAAGGTTGATCTGTCACGCTGTGAGATAATAAGAGGTGATTGCAGTGAACCTTGAGAGGGATGGACAATCACTCCTTCTATTCTAAACAGACAATGGGAAGGTGATAAATTCCATCACTTTTGTTTCACTCAGGATGCATTAATCTGGATAGTTTAAGTGCCTCTGAGGACGTTACGCCTACCCACCCCAACCCCCAATCCCCACGGTGATTGAGAGATACAGAGAGGTCCATGTTTTGAATAAACTCTCCCCACATTAATACAGTACTGGTGGTGTGTGATCCTGCACTTAATGTCATATTATCCACCACCCCGACAGCAGCCACAATACTGTCATTCTAAAACAGTTCACTATTCCCACCAGCTACTGACATTCATGAAGGACATTAATCCATATTCTCAGAGATGCAAGGTGCCTCCTTAACGTTTAGACCATAAGACTATAAGATATAGGAGCAGAAATTAGGCCAGTTTGCTAATCAAGTCTACGCCACCATTCAATCATCACTGCTAAGTTTCTCAAGCCCATTCTCCGACGTTCTCCCCATAACTCTTGATGCCCTGGATAATGAAAAAACTATCACCACCTCAAATATACTCAATGACATGGCCCCACAGCCTTCTCTGGCAATAAATTGCAAAGATTCTCCATTCCCTGGTTAAAGAAGTCTCCTTATCAACGTTCTAGAAGGTATTCGTTTTAAACTAAGGCTGTGTCCTTGGTTCCTAGTCTCTCCTACCGATGGAAACATCGTATGAACATCCACACTGTTCAGGTCATTCAGTATTCTTTATGTTTCAATTACATTTCCCCTCTTCCTTCTAAACTATATCAAGTATAGACGCAAACATTCCTCACACAATAAACTTTTCACTCCTACGACTGTTCCCCTGAAAATCTTCTGAACACTCTCCAGGGACAATACATCCTTCCTGAGATATGGGGCTCAACAGTGCGCGCAACACTCCAAATGTAGTCTGACCAAAGATGTATACTGCCTGTTCTTATATTCAATTTCTCTCGTAATAAATGCCATCAATAATAACTGAAACTGCCCCCCTAACTACTACCTCAACCTACAAGCTTACCTTAAGAGAACCCTGCACTAGAACTCCCAAGTCCCTTTGCACTTCAGATTTCTGAATCTTCTCCCCATTGAGGAAATAGACCATTTCCAACGTCACGCTTTCCGACATTGGAATGCATCTGCCAACCCCTTTACCTGGCCAACTCCTTCTTCAGCCCCTCCGCCTCCACTCTCCGACCTGACTCTCTACTTATCTTTGTTTCGTCTGCAAACTTAGCCAGAGTGCCCTCAGTCCATCATCGAGACTGTTAATGAATAAGGTAAAACGTTATGGTCCCAACACTGTGCCTGGCAGACCACCACTTGTCACCTGCTGCCACCCTGAGAAGGACCATTTTATCCCCACTCTCTGCTTTCTGTCGGACAGACAAGCTTCTGTTCATGCCTCTACCTTGCCTCTAACACCACGGACCCTTATCATATTCAATCATCTCCTTTGTGACACCTTGTCAAAGGCCTTCTTGACGTCCAGGTGGATAACATCCATTGGCTGTACTTGATCGAGCCTGTTCATTTCTTCTTCAACGATTTCGAACAAATTTGATGGAAATCATGCTGACTTTCCCTTGATGCAATCATGCTGACTATGCCCTATTTTACCAAACTCTTCCATGTATTCAGAAATCTCATTCTTCACAATGGATTCCAGGATCTTACCCATGACAAAAGTTAAGCGTTTTATTTTCTCTTTTCTTCCTTACTCCCTGGGTAAAAACAGATGTCACGTTAGTGGGTTTCCAATGCTCTGGGATCGTTCCTTTCTCGAGTGATTCCTGAAAAATCACCATCATCACGTCAACTAACTCTTCAGCTATCTCCCTTATAACACAGGGATTTAATCCCTCTGGTTCAGGTTATTTAACCAACTTTAGCCATTCAGCTTTTTTCTAGCATGTTCTCCATGGTGGTGGCTACCATACTAAGCTCTAGCCCCTCACTCTCCTGAATGTTTGAGATATTATTCGTGTCTTCCACCATGAAACTGATGCAAAGTAATTATTCAATTCCTCGGCCATTTTCTTGGCCCCCACTACTATCTCTCAAGTGTCATTTTCCATCAATCCAATGCCCTCTTTTGCCTTTCTTTTATATTTTATATATCGAAAGAAACTCTTACAGACTTCTTTTATCTTACTGACTAGCTTACCCCCATATTTAATAATCTCTCTCCATATTTTATTTTATTTGCCCTCTGTTTTGTCTTTGTAAGTTTCCCAACTTTCTGGTTTCCCACTGCACTTTGCCACATTATATCCTTTCTCTTTTGCTTTTATGCTATACATGACTTCCTTCGTCAGACATACTTACCTCATTCTCCATGTACCATGCCACTTTTTACTCAGGGTAAATCTCTGCTGCATCCTGAATAACACCAAAAATCTCCTGCCATTGCTGCTTCACTGTCTTTCCTGCTGGGCCCTTCTATCAGTCAATTCTACCCAGCTCCTCGTTCATGCCTCTATCATTGCCTTTATTCAGCTTTAATACCGTTACCTCTTATTCTAAATTCTCCATCTGAAACTGCAGAGTAAATTCAATCATATTATGATCACTGCCTCCTATGATTTCCTTCACCTTAAGCTCCCTCATCTAGTCTGCCTGCACAAGCTGCTCCAAAAAGCCATCTCATAGACATTCTACAAATTCCTTTTCTTCCAAACCACCATCAAGCTGAATTCCCAGCCCACCTCCGTAATGAAAACCCACATGATCACTGTAACTTTGTATTTCCTACACATCTTTCTAGCTCCTGTGTATCTTGCACCCCAGCTCCTGACTACTGTTTGGAGGCCTGAACAGAACTCTAACTACTTTTTTTTTAACCATTGTGATTTCTCAATTCTACCGACACAAACTCTATACCATTTGACCTTACTTCATTTCTTATTATTGATTTAATTTCATTTCTTAATAATAAGACAAACCCATCCCCTCTGTCCAATTCCCATCTTTTTAATAGGATGCATATCCTTGAATATTCAGCTCCCAGTCCTGATCTTCTTGCAGCGACGTCTCCGTAATGGCGACCTGCCAATTTGTGTATGAGTCACAAGTTTATTTACCTTATTCGTTATACTGTATGCTTTCTGATATAACAGTTCAACCCTGTATTAGCCTTTCCTCTTCTCATTGTTATTTGTTTTTCCTGTGTGTTTGAAGTTTGATTACTAACACTTTTCATGCTCTCTGCGTCTCTGTCGGAGATTTGAATAACTTAGAGTCATACAGTAATAGAGATTTACAGCATGGAAACAGACTCTTCGGTCCAACCCGTCCACGCCGACCATATATCTCAACTCAATCTATCCCACCTGCCAGCACCCGGCCCATATCCCTCCAAACCCTTCCTATTCATATACCCATCCTTATGTCTCTGAACTGTTGCAATTGTACCAGCCTCCACCGCTTCTTCTGGCAGCTCATTCCATACCCGTACCACACCCTGTGTGAAAATGTTGCCCCTTAGGTCCCTTTTATTTCTTTCCCCTCTCACCCTAAAACTATGCCTTCTAGTTCTGGACTCCCCGACCCCAGGGAAAAGACTTTGTCTATTTCTCCTATCCATGCCCTCATAATTTTGTAAACCTCTATATGGTCACCCCTCAGCCTCTGATGCTCCAGGGAAAGCAGCCCCAGCCTGTTCAGCCTCTCCCTGTAGCTTAAATCCTCCAACCCTGGCAACATCCTTGTAAATCTTTTCTGAACCCTTTCATGTTTCACAACATCTTTCCGATAGGAAGTAGATCAGAATTGCATGCAATATTCCAACAGTGGTCTAACCAATGTCCTGTACAGCCGCAACATGACCTCCCAACTCCTGTACTCAATGCTCTGACCAATAAAGGAAAACATAAAAAACGCCTTCTTTTTGAGTTCTGCAGTCTTACCCCTCCTTTAATTCGGTTTTTTCTAATTTTCCCTAAACTGACACCACCCCACCCCCATTTAGCTTCAAGTCCAGGCTGCAGCCCTAGTTATGCGATTTGCTAGGACTCTGGTCACAACACGGTTCAGATGAAGACCGTCGGATCGGAACAGTTTCCTCCTTCGCCAGTACCGGTGTCAATGTCCCATGATACAAATTCATTTCTCTCACATCAAACTTTGAGCCACGCAATTTCCTGCTGACCCTGTGCTAATTCACTGATGGCTCAGGCCGTAATCCAGAGATTATTTCCTTTGTGATTCAGTTTTCTAATTTAGCTCTGATCTCTTGTGTTCCTTAGCAGAACGTCTGCCCTAGTTTTATCTCTTTCGTTGCTACCTACACAGACCACGACCAAAAGGATCTTTACCCTCCCACTCCAAGTTCCTCTGCAGCCCAGATGAGGTATCCCTTACCCAAACACCAGTAAGTAATGCAACTTTCAGGACTCTCAATCCCGATCACAGAGAAAAGTCACTATGCCGCTAACTATACTATCCCCAATTACAATTACATTTCTCTTCGCTTGCCCCACTTGAAAGCTTCCCTCAACTCGGTGTGTGGCCAAGATGCTCATCCTCCCTGGAGTCCCCATTTCCATCCACACAGGGAAGAAAACTCTTGATCCTATTAGACACGGACAGGGGCTGAGGTTTCCTGCAACTCTACCTCCTGGATCCCTCTATCTGCCTCACTCACAGCCAAACCCTCCTTTTTCTAACCACTGGTTGAATTTGAGTCAGTTGATCTAAGGAGTGTAACTGTCTGCTGAATCACAGCATCCCGGGAACTCTTCCCCTCCTTGATACCTCACATTGTTTGAAGCTCAAACTCCAGCTCATCGACACAGAGCCAGAGTTCTTCTAGCTTGCAACGTTTACTCCAGACCTGGTCACTGGGATCCACAGTGGGGTCCACCACTCCGACATCATAGAGAAACAACACATCACCCGACCCTGCATACTTATTTTAATTAACTATTATTGAATTGTTCCTTTACAATTTTTAATTGTTTTTGGACAGCTGCTTATGCAAGTTGTAACCAATAAATTAACATGATTCAATTTAACACAGATTCAAATTTAACCCACTCCCTATTAGCAAATCGGATCACATTCTCCCTTTGTCAAACCTGCTCATTATCTTCTGAAAGATTTCTGACAAACTTGTCAGCGGGAGCAATCCTTAATGAAGCCATGCTGACTCAGCCCTATTTTACCATGCACCTCCAGGTACTCTGCAATCTCATTACTAGCAATGCACTCTAAATCCGATTAACGACCGATGCCAGGCTAAACTGCCCTATGAATTCCTGTATTTTGCCTTTCTTCCTTCTTACACAGAGATTTTACATTATCCATTTTCCAGTTCTCTGGGACTCTGTCTGATGATAGTTATTCCTGAACAGTCACGACCAATGGTTTCACAATCTCCTCCGCTAATTCCTTCAGAACATTGGTTGTTATCTGTCCAGTCTGTGTGATTTATCCATTTTCAAACATTGCAGCTTCCCAGTACCTTCTACTCAGCGCCGATCATTACATCCATCTCTCACCCTTGACTCGCTTGAAGTTCTGGAATGTTCCTAGTGTCTACCATTGTGATGATTGATGGAAAGTACCTTTTCAGTTCATTCTCCAATTCTTTGTTCTCCATTTCTCTGCAGTCAGCCTCAATTTCTGGTTGTCCAATGTTCACTCTCCCCTTTCATACATCTTAACAAAACTCATGCAATCTCCTTTTCTAAAGCGAACTAGTTTACATGTTTCATGTTCACCGCTTTCTTGCTTCTTAAACTGTACTCTGCTGCTGTATAAAGGCTTCCCAATCTTAGACAGGCTGAGTGAGAGCATTCCTGTTAACTGACTGTCGAAAATATATTAATGTAACTATACTAATCCTTTTGCCCATCATTGTGTAGCGTGGTGGCGCAATACTGCTGCCTCACAGGGTCAGGGACTCGGGTTCAATTCCAATCTCTGGACCCTTTCTTTGTGGAGCTTTTTACAATCTCCCCGTGTCTGCATTGGGAGGATTAACTACTTTCTCTCTTCACAATATGTTTCTGTGTTTGTTTCAGATTTCTGCTATCTACAGTATATTTGTTTGTGTTTGATTGAGAATTGCTGCAAGTATGACGACTTTATTGTAAAAGTGGCATTGGTGCTCGGGCTCCCGGTGTGCTTGGGATTCTTGCCCAGCTACTTATGTGAGTGCATGTCCCTGATTACCTACTCTGTCTCTCTCAATCCCTGAGTCCATCTGTCACTGCATGCAGCCTTTCATCGAGCCACCCCTGGATTCCCACACCCCATCGCCTGGCACTGGATGCTCCCTATGAAGGGAGCGCACAAAGACACTGGGCACGTTCTGAACTGCTTGGGATGCGGGGTAAAGACCCTGACATTTAAAAGAACAGAATAGCTGAAATCCAATTGAACAGCAAAGTAGAGTAAACAGGCTGAATGGCAGCCATTTGTTCTGACATTTTCTGGTCTTTTGGACTAAGTTCTGTTTATCCTCGTCCATCTATAAATAGATGCTCCATATGTATACCTTGTCACACAGGTTTGGTGAAGGTGATAGATATCAGATCCTATGGTCATTGCGACTGATTCGTTGGGCTCCACTTTCCTGGTTAATGAGATCACACTAAGTCTTTATTGTCAAGTCTATCCATTTTAAAGTAAAGGCCTTGCCAGAGTTGTGCTTTAAGGATATCTGAATGTTGGGGAAACTAGATTATGCGACGTACCAGTGAGGTTAGGAATAGGAAGGTAGTACAGTTAAAAACACGGCCAAAGAGCTGGTAGGGATGCAGCACTTGCAATATGTGGATCATTGGGATTCCTGGGTCGACAGGATATACACAAGAAGGACGGGATGCATCTAAACTGGCAGCAATCTCCGATATGTGGGTCATTGGGATTCCTGGGTCAGTATGAAATACACAGAAGGATGGGATGGACGTGAACCAGCAGCAATTTCCTGGCAGGCAGGTTTGTTATTGTCACTCAGGAGGGTTTAAACTAGTGTGGTGGTGGTGGTGGGGGAGGGAGGGTGGAGCCAGAGCAGTACATCCACAAGCACAGTGACTGAAGAGTAGTTGGAGACTAATCCCAGTACAGCTAAGAACAACAACAAAATGGCAGTGGGGAGTGAACACAATGGGACTGGCAGTCTGAAGTGTGCTGATTTTAATGTGAGCAGTATGACAGGTAAGACAGATGAGCTTGGAGCTTGGAGTTTGAATGAGTATATATAACAATGATATAAATATTACAGAGATTTGGTTGAGAGAGAAATCAGAAAACTGTCAATTAAATGGATCCAGAGAGAGTTGAATAATGTGCAGTGAGAGGCTGGAGGCTGTTGTTTGAAGCATAATAATCATCCAGCAGTTTGTTAGAATTGGACAGAATGTGATGCAATGTACAGATTGAAGGGACAAGGGAGGAAGCATAAATTGTCTGTTTTACTGTTTTACTGCTTTACTGACAGTCTTTCTGCTTTACTGACAGTCTTTTGTAATCACCTGTTACCAGAGAATTGTCGAGGAGAATTTACATCAGAGAAACTCAGGTCAGGATCTGATGGCGTTGGGCTGAATTGTATTTATTTGAATGCAAGAATAATTATGGGTAAGTCCGATGAACTGACAGCCTGAAACCGAACTTGGGACTATAATGTTGCGGGTTTACAGAGACTTGGTTGAGAGAGGGAAAGGGCTGGCCATTCAACATTCCAGGGTTTCATTGTTTTATGTGAGATGGAGAGGAAGGTAAAAGAGGTGGACGAGGTGTATTACACGTGCACTTGAATAGGACATACAGGAGGGACCATCCACTGCAGCAATATGGGTAAAGCTCAAAAATTAGATGGCTGCAAGCACTGCGTTATTATAATCCCTCCAACAGCCACGGAGGGATGGAGAAACGAATATGTAAGTCGATTAAGGAAAGGTGTCTTCGAAACAGAGTGGTCATAGTGAGTGACTTTAGCATCCCCAATAATGACCGGGAGTCCCTTGGAGCAAGAGGCTTAGACGGAGCAGAATTTGTTAACTGCAACAGTATGTGGATAGTCCATCGAGAGGAAGAGCCATACTGGACCTCGAATTGGTTAATGAGCCTGGCCAGGTAACTGACCTTTCAGTGGGACATAATATTAGAAAGAGTGATCACAGCTCCTTCAGATTTAAGATAGCTACGAACACGGATAAGTCAGGACCTTGTGTGAAGCTACTGAATTGGCGGAAGGCAAATTATCTCAGAATCAGGCAGAGCGAGGACGTGTCAATTGGGAGGAACTGCTATCAGGCAAATCCACATTGTGTATGTAAGAACTGCTTGTTAAATCCTGACAGTATAATCATCTGGTGAACGTCCTCCCGACAGCACGAATTTCACTCTATTTTGTTTGAACAGATATTTCAAGGCCGCTGCATATCAGACAACAGGATGAGATAAAGGATGATTCTGCTCTGTGTCCTTCGTAGGGCCAGCTTGTCTCCCAAGGCACCTGATGTCTTTATTGTGGCTTAGAGAGCTTCAGAATTAATAAGAGCACCGAAGGAGGCCATTTAACACATTGTACAATGACGAGCTCTCCAACATCACAATTTGAAAACAGAAAGAACAGTGTGTGTGTGTGTGTGTGTGTGTGTGAGAGAGAGAGAGAGAAAAATTAACAGAGAAAAAGGAAGTCAAGAGAGATAAAAGGAATGGATAGAAAACGGAGCGACAGAGTAAGTGAGATCAAGGGGTGTCAAATGACTGTGAAGTTAGATCAGAAAACAGCATGAGGACAAATACACAGAAATTTTATGTAGAACTACCACAGATTGCAAGCCCTTTGTCTGGTGCTGTACCCTGTGAGCACTATGCTGTCATCCCAAATTATTAATCGCCAATAATGTCACAGAGCTGGGTCGCTGACGGCTGAACAAGGTCCAAAATAGCATTAGATTGGTTCCAGGGAGAAGGTGAATTAATTTAAATATTCTGGGCTAACAGGAACTGTAGTCCCTCTAGACAATGTGTGAGAGACAGGGCGAGAGAATCTCAGTGAGGGGATCACTGACTGGGGGGAAATCAGGATCTCAGCTGTGGGTCAAATGATGACTGATAAAGCTTGAACACCTCGTCCGTGGTTTTGTAATTCACCTTTCAATTCATATAGCTCCACATTGTAAGTGTATTTTAACAGACTTGTCTCTTTGTAGTTTTCATGTTTTGGTATGTGCAGAAATGCTTTATTCTTGTCCCTGTATTTTGTGGTAAATAAACACATTTTGTTACTGAGGAAGAAAGAACCTGTTCTGATAGGACAGTCTTTGTCTGAACTGCGCTGGGACCATAGTCCGAGTGAATCCTAACTAAGGCTGTAGACAGAGCTCAAAACTGATTAGGAGTGTGTGTGCGTTGGCAGGGTTGGGGGTTCCGTTATAGGGTTTAATTAGAAAAGAGGAGGTAAGAGTACAGAGCTCAGGAGAGGTTATTAAAATCTCCAGCACAGATGAAAATCGGACACAGTGTATGAAAAGTGTAAGCAATCAAACTTCAATCACACTGGAAAAACAATGACAATGAGAGGAGAGACCATTAATACAAGATTGAAGGGGTTAGATCTGAATGCATGCAGTATAAGGAATAGGATAAATGAGCTTAAGGCACAGATTCAAATTGGTAGGTATGACGTGATGGACATCACAGAGAGGTGGCTGCAAGGGGATCAGGATATTCAAGGACATATATCCTATCGAAAAGATAGGTGGCAGAGGGAGTGGGTTTACATTATTATTAAGAAATTAAATTAAAACAATAGTAAGAAAGAAAGTCAAGTCAGATGGTGTAGAATCTGCGTGGGTAGAATTGAGGAACCACAAAGGTAAGACAACCACAGTTGGAGACTTGCTCAGGCCTCCAAAGAGTAGTCAGAAGCTGGGGCACAAGATACACCAGGATATAGAAAAGATCTGTAGAAAAGGCAAAGTTACAGTGATCATGGGGTATTTCGATATACAAGTGGAATGGGAAACCAAGTTGGTTGTGGATCGCAAGAAAAGGAATTTGAGGAATGTATACAGGCTGGCTTTTTGGAACATCATGTGGTGGAGCCCACTCGGGAACAGATGACACTGGATTTAATGATGCAGGCTAGATAAGGCAGCACAAGGTGAAGGAAAACTTCAGAAGCAGTGATCAGAACATTGTTGAATTTATTTTGCAATTTGAGAGAGAAAATAGAATCAGAGTTAACAATAATTCAGCTGAATAAAGGCAACTGGAGAGGCATAAGGGAGAAGCTGGGTAGAGTTGACGGGGACAGGGGTCTAGCAGGAAAGACAGGGGAGTGGCAATGGCAGGTGATTCCGAGATTGATGCAGGAGAAACTGCAGAGATTCATGCTGAGTAATAGAGGCATGGTACATGGAAGATGAGGCAACCAGGGCTGACAAGGGAAGTTAGAGATCGCATATAAGCAAAACAGCAAGCATATAATGCTGTGAAGGGCAGAGGGAAACTGGAGAATTGGGGCCAACAGAAAGCAAGAAAAAATAAATAAAGAGGGAGAAGATTAAATGTGGGGGTAAGCTAACCAGAAATATAAAGGAAACTATAAGAGATTCTTTAGATATATAAAGTGCAAAAGAGAGGCAAAAGTGAATATGGACCACTGGGAAATGATGCTGGAGAGACAGTAGTGGGAAACAAAGAAATGGCTGAGGAATTTTGCATCAGCCTTCACGGTTGAAGACACGAGTTATTTCCCAAGAATTCAAGATAGTGAGAGGGTAGTCCTGAATACGGTGGCCATCACCACGAAGAACTTGCTAGAAAACGGAATGGCCTGAATGTGGATAACTCACCTGGACCAGATGGACTACACCCCAGCCTTGAATGGGAGATAGCTGAAGAGTTAGTGCAAGCGTCAGTGGTAATCTTTCAGGAATGACTAAAATCAGGAAAGGGCCAAATGGCTGTATAATTGCGAGCATGACACCCCGTTTATTAAGGGAGTTAAGCACAAGATGGAAAAATGCAGACTGATTATTTTGGTTGTGGGTAAAATCATGGATTCCATCGTGAAGGATGGGATTTCTGGATATTTGGTAAAATAGAACAGAGTCAGCGTGGTTCCATCAAAGGGAGGACATGCCAGACAAACCGTCTAGAATACCTAGAGGGAGTAATGAGCAGATTAGATCAAGGAGAACCAATAGATGTTATCCATCTGCATCTCAAGAATTCTTTGACAAGGTGCTATGCATGAGGCTATTGAGAAAGGTATGGGCCCACGGTGTTAGAGGCAAGGAGCTAGCATGGATAGAAGTTTGGCATGTCTGACAAAAAGAAGAGAATTAGGATTAAAGTGTCCTTCTCAGGATGGCAGCCAGTGACAAGTGGTGTTCCACAAGACTCAGTGTTGGGACCACAACTTTTCACTTTGTGCATTCATTATCAATATGAAGGAACTGAGGGCACTCTGGCTAAGCTTTCAAACAGTGCAAGGATAGATAGAGGGACAGGTAGCATTGAAGAGGTGGTTCGGCTGCAGGAGGGTGCTCGAGCGCATCTCCTTAACTTCCCACATTCCGCCCTTGTACTCCACCCTTCCAACTACAACAAGTTAGAACCTTGTTGATGCTTGCCTTCCATCCCACCAACTTCAGGCTACAACGCATCATGCTCTGCCTTTTCTGCCACCAACAGTCAGACCTCACCAACAGAGATATACTTCCCTCCCTACCCCTATCATCATACTGCTGAGACCATTCCCTCACAAACTCACTCGTTAGGTCCACGCAACCCCACCAAGCCACCTTCCACTCCCGACACCTTCCCTTGCCACTACAACAGGTATGAAACCGGTGCCAAAACCTCCCTTCTCACCTCCTCCCAAGGCCCCAAAGCATCCTTCCACATCAGGCAGAGAACATCCTGTGCATCCAAATATCTCATCTCGTTTGTTCATTGCTCCTGGTCTCCTCCACATTTGGAAGACATGACGTCAACTTGTAGAACGGTTCAGGGAGCACTCTCGGACGCACACACCCAACAACCCCACTGCCCTGTGGCTGACTACTTCAACTCCCCCTCCCACTCCGCCAAGGTCTTGCAAGTTTTTGGCCTCCTCCACTGCGAAATTCTAGCCCCCTGATGTCTGAAGGAAGAACTCATCATCTTCTGCCTTGGGACCCTCCCAACACACGGTATCAAGGACAATTTCACCAGTTTCCTCATCTCCACTCCCTCCACCTTATCACAGATCAAGCCCTCCAACTCAGCACTGCCCTCTTGAACTGTTCTACCTGTCCATCTTCCTTCCCATTTATCCACTCCACCTTCCACTCTGACCTATCACTATCACCACCCACCTTCATCTAGCAATCGCCTTCCAAGTTATCTTTCTCTCAGCCCCAGCCCCTCCCATTTATCTCTCTGCCCTTCCCCGCCCAGCCCACATTCCTGATGAAGGCTTTCTGCCTGAAACGTCAAATCTCCTGCTCCTCGGATGCTGCCTGACAGGCTGTGCTTTTCTATGCACACACTTTTTGACTCTGATCTCCGGCATCTGCGGTCCTCACTTTCACCTGTTAAAGGATGTTCACAGGTTTGGAGCAAAGAAGTGGCAGATAGAGTACAATGTGGAAAAGTGTGGGAATGCATTTTGCCAGAATGAATAGAGGCATGGACTATTTTTTTTCTAAACGCGAGCAAATTCAGAAGTCTGAAGTGCAAAAAGACTGTGGAGTTCTAGTCCAGGACTCCTGAAAGGGTAAACTTGCAGGTTGTCAGTAGTTAGGAAGGCAAAGACAATGATGGCATTTATTTCAAAAGGGCTTAAATATAAGAGCAGGGATGTACGTCTAAGGCTCTTCAAGGTTTTAGTCACGTCACATTTGGACTATTGTGCGCAGTTTTGAGTCCCCTATCTCAGGAAGGATGTACTGGTCCTGGAGTGTTTTCAGACGAGATCCACGAGAATGGTGCCAAGAATGCAAAGCTGGCATGCATATGAAGAATATTTGAGGGCTCTGGGTCTGTATTTGACAGAGTTCAGAAGAATGTTAGGAGGTCTAATTGAAACTTACAGAATACTAAATGACCTGGGACAGAGTGGATGTTGGGAAAATATTTGCAATGATAGGTGAGACGAGTACATGAGGGGACAGAGTAAAGTGAAGACCTTTTCGAACAGAGATAAAGAGAAACCTCTTCAGCCATAGAGTGGTGAATCCATGGAATTCACTGCCACAGAAGTCAGTCGAGTCCAGATTATTGAGTATATGTAAGAGTGAGACAGTTAGGTTGTTAACTGTAAAGGGGATCAAGGGTTACATATAGAAAGCGGGAGAATGGGGTTGGGAAGCTTAACAGCCATCATTGAATGGCGGAGCAGGCTCAATGGGCCTCATAACCAAATTTCTGCTCCAATATCTTCTGGTTATATGGTAAATATTGGCTCTCCTCATTCCTCATTGAAGTTGTATCCTGGAATTTGATCTTCAAATGATTTATAAAAAGTAACATTTCAGTACTGATGACTGGGAAATATCATGTTCCCTCACTCCAGTCTCAGCAGCCATGCCCCCAATATCATAATCACACTGCAACTGGAATCCAGTGAATGGTATGTAATCACAGTTGGTTGAGATCGATAACATTAACAGCATGACCCTCACCTGCCCTCATATTTTCTGTTAACAAATCCATGCCATGTGTGTGTTATCACTCATGCTGTCGTCGGTGTATTTTCCTGTCAGATTACGTACAAGAAAAGTGCTCTCCATATTTTACTGACATTATAATCACTGATCAGTAGTTACAAACTGTATGTTTCCATTTATAAACGGAGAAACTTGTTTATGTTCTGACAAACCTTTGACAGTACTCACATACCTAATGCAGATTTAATGATTACACGCATTCAATCTACCATCTCCAATATTCCTTCCCTCTCTCACCCCCATATATTCCATGCCAAATATGTAAATTTTAAACGTTCTTTTTAATTTTAATAAAACCAATATTGAATTGAAAGAGGTTAACTGGAGATATTTGTTCAGTGACTGTGATTAATGTCAATCTCCGTGGATCCTAATTATCCCAGTAGAGAGTTTCCATCGTTGAATGATAAATGGGCTCTGTCAATGTGTTATCCCATAGTATGAGGAGGAGCATCGCTGACAGCACTAACAGGGATCAACTGTTCGAGAGAAAGGGGGGGAAGTGATCAGAATCTGAGAACATTAGACTGGAACATTACAATAATGGTTCAGAATGTGAGGACCTTGGATTGGAATGTTCCAACAATGGATCGAAGACATCTTTTGGATTATTCAAGGTGGTTACTATCCCATCCTCGCTATAGTTGGTGTTCCTGGTAAGTCATTATATTTGTCGACTAAACCGGGTTGGACTGAATTTCTGCTCATGATATATACATTTTGGAAAGTACAAGACAATGTCTTCAGTTCCAAACAAAAACTCTTCACAAACTACTATTCATAAATTACTCACTGATATGCGACAAGGAACCAGAATGTTCTCAAACTCCATAATCCATTTTGTCCTTCACAGATTTACATCTCCAGTTCCTCCCCACTCACCAACCCTATCCAATTCCACCGTCATGATATCCCAGTCTTGTTCTCAGTTTCAGTGCAACTTCTGAATAAACCATGATTTGTGCCTTTTTAAAATTCGGATGCCACAGTTTCATGTTCATTCTAGCCACATGTCGGTCACTAAATAATTGTTGTTGAGGATGTTTAACTTGTTCTCTGCACAAACGGGACAACAGTTTATGGTGTTCAAGCGATTGACTCATACTCTAAAGCCACAGAATAATACTCTGTTGATATCCCATGAGGGAAATTGGTAGAATTTAAAAGTAACTATTTTCATTTGCTCTAAAAGCCCTTCTGCTTGCCTCAAGTCCTTTAGGGAAGTCAATGTGCCATTCTTCCCTAGTTAGATTTCAGTGTGACTTCTGTGATGAACATGTGGGTGTACTGCACCTTTAAAAGAATTAAAAGCCAGCAATAACTACCTGAAAGCACCAAGTCTTCCGAAAAATAGATTTAGTGTAACATTTGGTTGAACAACTCGATTAGCTCATTGTCTCAAGGCAAAAATAAATTCAGCCAAACACTTTGAATTACACCTCAAAATACCCACCTCCAATCAAATTTGTATTTAATTTATTGAGAATCTTAAAAGCCGATGACACGATCCAATTGTTTGGGGGGTAAGTTACCAGCATGCAAAGATTGCCTGAAAAATAGCTCTCCTCTCGGTACCTGTATTGATTAGTAACTGGTAAAGCTGGATCCCAAAGAAGAAATCAAGACAGGAATATAGAGAAGAACCGAAAGCTTCTTGGTTTTGAGATTAGAAGTTTTGTTTTGTAGGTCTTAATTATGAGTATAACCGGACGAGTATCGTGGGGGTGGGGGAGGTAAAAGATGGATTAGAGGAAGAAGTTGTAAATACACGTTCGTCTGTTATTCCCTGTTATATTTTAAGAAATAAAGTTGTTAATTTTTAGTTTAATTGGTTTTGCATTCTAGAATTGTCACAGAATATGCAGTGGATAAAACTTTTCCCTGTTGCTGGTTTTAAATTAAGCAGGAGAATTTATCCTATGTTGTAACACTACAACCCCACAGGCATGTGTTTTACTCTTTGCTGTCCAGTGGAACAGCTGAACCAAACACTCAATTCAAGGTCGGCATAACATGCTGCCCTGACTAGGGCTGCATACAACCTGTGAGAGAAGAACAGAAGTAAATTTAGCTCCCTTCCTATATCTGTTTCCCGTATTCTTATAGCTCATTTCTATTCAGGTAGGTGATCATTCCCAATTTTAGGTGAATTCAAACTCATTGAAATTCTCCCCGAAAGTGATGCATGTCTCCATACGCAAATCTGGTGTTGGATTTATTGATGCTAACGTACAGATGTAAGGGAGTTATAAATTCCATGTCAGTCGTAGTGCAAAGAGAAGGAATGGCTTTTTGTGGCACAGGGAAGAAACTGCGATATCTAAGTGAGAGAAAATTTTTATTGCGATCATCCCTGAGAATGTTGTTGAGGCAGTATTTGGGGTACTGTGGATAGACTTCCTCTCAAGTTTCACCAGACTGATCCCTGGGATAATGGCACCATGCGCAGAGAGTGAAGCTCAGTGAGAGAATAAGAAGTGATTGCATTGAACCTTAAGCGGGATGGACAGTCACTCATGATGTTCTAACCCGGCACTGATACGGTGATAAATTCCATGGCTTTGTTTTTTTAACTCGGGTTTCATGGTTCTCAATAGGTAAAGAGTCTCTGAGGACGTCCCCCCCCCATTCCCACCCCCACTCCACATGTTGATTGAGAGCGACAGAGGGTCAGTCATTGAATAAACTCTCACCATATTAATATAGTGTTTTTAGTGTGTGATCCTGCACTGAACGTCATGTTATCCACAATCCCGACAATATCCACAATACCTCCTTTCTAAAACAGATAACTATTCCCACCAGCTTCTGACGACTTGGAGAAAATGGGCCTGCCTTCTCAGAGATGGAAGATGCCTCTCTGAGACTTGACACAAAACATCTGGCTTTCTTCCTCACTGCCAGCGTTAAACCACGTTAAAGTGTCATGTGTCCCACATGTAATGGAGCCACGAGGAATATCATGGAGCCGTCTATGAATGCATTCTTTGCTTCATTGATTTGTCAGGTGGGAGCATCAATGACACCCTCCTGTGTCTCGAGGTGCTGAATGGCCTCCTCCAGGTCCCATGGAACAGGTTCGTGGGTCTGACTTGACCCTGCCTGTTCCTGTTTAACAGATCGATGTGGTAACTAGACTCCTCTTCTTCCTGTGGAAAAGGCAGGAGGATTGAATGGGCTATCCCTCTCTTTGTTCAGTAGTTTCTATGGGCTGAATGGCTTCCACATATCCGTTTCTAACATGCTTGAGATGCTGAATGAGCTTTTCATTTAACTGTGGAAATGTAAATTGTCTGGCCTTGCTGTTACATGAATGTTACCGACACTTTAACGGCACAAGCCTGAATGTTGTCCGGGTCTTACTGCACATAGACTGGTTCAGGCGCTGAGGTGTGACACATTGTTCTGAACATTGGGTGATCTTCAGTGACCATCACCATTTCAGATCTTATGATGAGGAAAGACAGTGATAAAGCAGCTGAAGATGTTTGTTTTGAGGCAGCTACCCCGAGGATCTCCTGCTGAGATGTCCCCGGACTGAGAGTATCGTCGGTCACCGACCACAAACATCTTCCTTTGTGCTCTGAAAGACCCCAAACCAGTGGGGTGGGTACAAATGATTCCGATTAAGCTCAAATAAGAAGGTGGTCCTGATGCCATCCTCATTCAAATACGGCCTTGTTATCAAGGTCTTTCACTCTTTCCTGAGCCCCTGTGTTCACCTCTTGTTCATATCAATGGATGATAGTGTATGTGTAGGGAGTATTTTCCTCTCATAGACGGTAATCAATGCCAGGAAATATTTGGGCTAGAGATTGAGGTGAGTTACATCACGGATATTATTGAAAGAGGTGGTACATGACTTTTTGACCTGTCAGAGAGCTAAGGGGTGTGAAGAATTGGATATTAAAGACGAGTTAATGCCAACAGTAGATCAGCCATGATGGTATACAATGGCTTGATCGCCCGAGTTACCTAATCTTGCGCCTTATGTTCTCATGTTCTGTAATTACAAAGTTAATGATTGTAATTTTCCTGAACATTCTGTTATTGAATGTTGCGGTCAGAGAGAGTAAAGTATTTTGTGAGTCATTTCTGGGTGAAGTATGGGGCTGTATTCACAGTGAATCTGGGTTTCCAACATGACCACCAAATGAAGCACAAGTTGCAGAGAGGAGACACTCTGTAAAGAGACCAGAGGTGTCTTTCGAAACCAACATGGTTTTCCAAATATCGTTTTCCAACCCACGACAAACCGTGTGTGACAGTCTTGAGTGATTGAATGATATCCTGTGTTACTGTGGAAACGGCATTTGGAGCAGGTGGCCTCAATCTGGTACTTTAATGAGCTGTGAGGAGCTGAATGGAACATCGGAACATAGGACTGAGCAGCAGGAGTGGGATATTAGACAATTTGTCACTGCTCCACCACTCAAAAAGTGATGTCAGTGTGGTCTCAGCACCACTTTTCTCCCTGTACACCATTTTCCTACATTCACGTGTTTGTCAAATGTTTGAATGCAACACAACTTTGAATAAATGTAATCATCCAGGCACCACAAACTTCTGGGGAAGGGAATTTCCACTCGAACAATCCTTTGAGAATTTCTCATTTGTGCTCCAACCAATGTTGGAGGATCATTGTTTCCTTTTCCAGTCCCAATCCTCCACTGGTTACCACAAATTTTAAATGCAACCAGTTTAGTTAGGTGGCCAATGACATAGACATCAGAGCTCATTTTCTAGAAAATATGTGAGACACAGAAATTTGAACTCATAGCAAATGGTAAATTGACAGACTGTCCCAAACATTATTCTGCCTTTGAAGTCATTTTGCTCACACAAGATGCTGGTAACTGGATTTCTTTCTGCAACAGTTGGATTTGGCTGAATTCCGTTTGTATCAGGCAGTGGAGAGATTCCCATGAATCCTCACCAAGAATCCTTCACGAATGGTAAAGATAACTCAGGGATTTTATGGTCTCACGCTTTGCTATTGGGCAGAACAAAGTATGAGAGAGGGATCAATCGGCTGCTGCTTCTCAGGCAGGGAAGATTTTTCTCCATCTCTGTGTTGGAACATACAATAACATCAACGGATCACCAAACTGGACCATGTGCAATCTCCTGGAACATTCTCTTGAAAACCTGATTATGGACCATATGCAGGTGCATCATTGCTTTTGTTGTACACAGCGCCTTCCAATCGCAAACAAATGTTCCCACTTTATGAATTATTGACATGCTTTCATGTATCTGTGCAATTTGTAAATATTTGTAGGTGTCTTCATAGTATATATGTTTATATATACACCTTTTTCTTAAAATGTATTCCCTAGCTTTAGTCTCCCTGACAAGAGAAAATATGCGTCAAGCTGATGCACTTTTCAGAAAGACATGGATGGTTCAATAATATTTCCCAGGTAAGTTCGAAACTGATAACTCCCCCATAATAACAGGCCCTCATTCCAGGACTGAGTAAAGGGAAACCTCTTTGAAAATCTTCGAAAAGAATTATATCCTGTTTTTATTTTCTGGGATCAAAAACGCACGCAGTGTATCAGATATGGTCTCAGCAATGCCCTGTACAGATGCAGTAAAACATTCCTGATATTAAACTTGATACCCTTTGTTAATAACTGTATCATTGCACTTACTTCCAAATCACTTGCAGCATCTGCAAATTGACTTCATGTGATTCATATTCCAGGAACATAGAAACCGCCTGAATCACAGAATTTTGCAATCTCTCTCCATTTAAATTGTTTCCCATTGTTTTATTCTTCATGCCAAAATAGACAACTCACCTAATGTTCTTGGCGCTGCAGGTTAGCTCACTAACCAGTTACAGCTTTGCAACCTGAAAATAAACTCTTATTTCTATTCTCTATTTCCTGTAAACAACAGCTTCCCTGTTCCTGTGTAGCAGTTCAGGCAGGTTGAATGGCCTCCTCCTGGGCTGTGTAATGTACTCAATGAGCTGAATTACTTCCTTCCATAATCCTGTGTAATTCCTTAGAGGGGCAGAATGGTCTCCTTCTGTTTCACTGTAACGATTCTGTTTGACAGAATGGGGTGGTTCCCTACCCTGTAACAGCATTGAGGGTTGGATTGAGAGAACAGCACATGGAGTAGGGGCAGCAGTATATCACTGTAACAACCTCAAGGGGTGGATTGAGAGAGCAAAACATGGGGTGGGGAGTAGTATATCTCTGTATCAGCCTCGAGAGGTGGATTGAGGGAGCAACAAATGGGCTAGGGGCAGCAGTATATCACTGCAATAGCCTTTCTGTCCTATTCCAGGCTGCTTCTCCTGCATTGGGAGGAAGGGAGGGGGGGGGAGGGAGAGTGGCAATGGGTGACCCTGCTCTTAGTGCCCATATAGGTGGGGGGAATTGTGAGGTGTCTGGAAGGAGTCAGTCGACAGTTTGAACCAATATAGTATTATTAGTGTGGGGCTACTGAGTAGGCGACAGAGAAAGAGAGGAAGAAAGTTGCTGAATTCAGTAGTGAGAGTGGTCGTGCCTGAGCCTTATTTGGAGATAGGGTGTGAACCTTGTTCGGGGGTAGGTTCTATAACAGACATGCAGTGAGTGTGAGGGAGCAAATAGAATGCAGTTACATTTATCCAGACAGAGCGGGGAGCATATTGTTGCTTGTCCTGAATTGATGGACGTTTCTTCAGATCATCTCAGAGTCGATGTGAGCCTCCCCGAATGTCTTGTTCAAGTCTATCACTAATAACGCCACAGACACTGTTCCTCAGATTCCACAGAATCAGTTCAAGTGGAGTTTACAAATAGCAAGGAGAAGCAAACATTGGTGCGTTATATATCTAAATCAAAACAGTTGTGAAAAATCAGATTATCATATGCTCTGGAAATTAGATATGCAAGTATTGTGTATACTGCAGTCTTATTGGATGGTTTCAAGTTGCATCGAAACTGCATTAACTAAGTGACTACTCATGTTGTGAAAAATAAATTCTGTAAGTGTATTTGAGGTGGGTTGAAGAGTATGTTGTGAAGCAAACTAGAGAGCAGATTATTTTGGATTTGGTGTCGTGTGGTGAGGCGGGCTAATTTATAACCTTGCTCTGAAGCAGCTTTTAAGGAATAGTGGCATTAATAAGGTGCACTTTACACGGTGCCTGTATACAATATACATTCTGGTTAAACATCATGGAAGACTGGAGGCTAGAGGGTCAAGTTAGCTTCAGTGAATTGCGAAAATACAACATAATATTCAGTGGGAGGCAAACAATGATTGTTACAGTCATAGAGTCCGACAGCACGGAAACAGGCCCTTCGGCTCAAACTAGTCTATTCTGACCAAAAAGTCCATCCACGCTAACCCCATTTCCCTGTCATTGCTCCATATCCTTCTAATCCTTCCCTATCCGTGTTTTGTCCAAATGCCTTTTAAATGTTGTTAATGTTCACGCCTCTACCACTTCCGCAGGAAGCTCATTCCATATGTGTCCCAGCCTGTGTGTAAAGCAGTTGTTCCTCAGGCTCTCTTATACTCTTTCCCCTCTGTCCTTAAACTGATGCACTCTAGTCTGTGATTGCCAAACCCTGGGAAAAAAGACTGAGTACATTCATTCGGTCCATGCCTGTCATGATCTTATACACTTCTGTCAGATCCCCCTCAACCTCATACAGGCTAAAGTAAAATATCCCAGCTTGTCCAAACTCTCCCTATAACCCAGACTATTGAGACGGTAACATCCTTGTAAATTTCTTCAGCAGTCTTTCCAATTTAATAACACACTTACTATAGCAAATTGAAAAAGAAAACTGAACATTACGCTACCAGTATGGCCTCAGCAGCATCCTATTAACTGCAACGGAATTCCCTGATTTCGATACTCAGTAATATGCACTGCTGAAGGCCAGTGTGTCAAAAGCTTTCGTCATTGTCCTGTCTACCTGTGAATCAACTTTCAGAGAACCATGTACCTGAATTCCATGATTCCTCTGTTCGACGACACTCCTTAGGACTCAACCATTCACCATGAAACTCCAACCGTGATTTGACTTTCTAAAATGGAAGAACTTACACTGATCTATATTAAAATCCATTTGCCATTTCTCAGCCACTTCTCCAGATGATCAAGTACTGCTGTAATTTCTGAAATTTCTGATAACCTTCCTCACTCTCCATGATGCCACCTGTTATAGTGCCGTCTTCAAACTTACAAATCATGCCTGTACATTCTCATCTAAATCATAGATATATGCAATATGTAGTGGTCCCAGCACCAACCCCTGAGGCATTCCACTAGTCACAGGCCTCCAGTCTGACCAGCATTTTTAGAGTATTACACTCTGCTACCTACCATCAAGGTAATTTTGTACCTAATTTGCCAGGTCCCCTTCAATTCCATGCGATCTAACCTTCCAGAGCAGGGTACCATGTGGAACCTTATTGAAGGCCTTACTGGAATCCACCTAGATTACGTACACCACCAGAACCTCCTCAACGTTGCTGGTCACTTCATCAAAGAACTCCAACAAAATTGTGAATCATGATCTCCCTAGCACAAACTCCCGTGCTGAATTTGATGAAGGGCTTTTGCCTGTAACATCAATTTCCATGCTCCTCGGATGCTGCTAGACCTGTTCTGCTTTTCCAGCACCATTCTAATCTTACTCCGAACCACACCCTGTCTTTCCAAATGCATATATATCGTCTCAAGTAACCTACCACTAGATTTTTGGTTCACTGGTCTTTAGTTCCCAGGTTTATCTTTGTAGCCTTTCTTTAATACGGCTCAGCATTCGCTACATTCCAGTTGTCCGGGACCTCGCTCGTTGGCCAGCGATGATAGAAAAGAGCCAAGCAGTGCTCCCGCAATTTCCTCTCTATCCTCCTATCCTCCTGTGGTGTTCCTGAATATATCTGCTCAGGACCGGGACTTTTTAGAAATACTGCAAATCTGAAAAATACGTTTATTTTTTTCAGGTACAAACACCAAAGAGTGAGAAAGTGACTCAATGAAGGTTAACATAACAAATTAGAAAATATGTTAATCATAGGAAGTGACTTCAGAAGAATTCCAGATATTGTGGAAACCTGAGAATTCTCAGAAATTAACGATCCAAAAAAGGAAGGCCATAAAACTGATAAGGAAATCAAAAAGCGAACATACATGCTAGCAAACAGGTCCACAAAGTCTGCATCAATCTGCGATTTATATTTCAAAGGAAACAAAATAAAAGCAAGGTCAAATGTGGAAATTTGTAATCAGGAGATGAGAGGTCATTGTGGAGAACAGGAAAAAGGCCAAGAAATAACCAGTTACATTGCATCTGTCTTCATGGAGGAATATCCAGAAAATCCCCCAGTAATACCAAGTGATCATATCGGACTCCTGGAGCTAAAGACATAAAGTCAATTCAAATCAGGAACAAGTTAGTGCAGCTGGAAAGAGCATTGCTAAGTCAGATGTACTTCCTATCAAAATGTCAGAAATAAATCACCAATAGAAGTATTAATTGCACTGTCGATGACTGTGTTTTGTTTTCTTGTACATTCTGCAGAGGGCAGAAACTATTGTAGATAAATGGAAGTTAGTAAACGTGATCCAAGCACTATAGATGAATGGAAGGGATCCAAACAGCTACAATGGGAAACAGACATAGTGTGGAGAACTGCAGACCAATTAACTTGACATCTGTCGGGAAACTTTTGAAATCTATTACACAGGATGAGATTTTTGATATTTAGAAATTAACAGCAACAATGGAGAGAATCAGCATGCATGTCTGATAGAGAAATCATACTTGATAAACTTCGGAATTGTTTGAAATTGTTTCTTACAGCATAGATAATGGGAAACCTCTAGAAGAGGCATATGTTGGATTTTCGGAAGGATTTCTATAAGAACTCAAATAATGAGTTCTTAAATGCAATGAATGCGAAGGGGATTTAGAGGAATATATGAAAGTGGAAAGTTAAAGTTTGGTTCGCCTTCATTTAAGAGAGTCAGAAGATTGATGTAAAGACACGTTGAAGCAGTTTCACAGCGTGTTGATGGGACTGTACCTGAAGTATAGTTCACAGTTTTGGTGACCGAATCTCAGAAAGAATATACTGACAACAGAGGATGTGCAATGGGCATTTTCCAGATTAATCGCTCAGATAGCGAGATTGCCTGATGAGGAAACTCGGCTTATTTTCTCCAGCGCTTCAAAGAAAGAGAGCTGGGTCACCGTGAAATTTAGAATATTCACAAAACATATGACAAGTTGGAAATTAACAGAATACTTCCCTGGCTCTCTAATCCACATTCAAGGCAAATAATGTAATGATCTGGGACAGACTAGTTAAGTCTGCAATAAGGAAGAAATTCTTCACTTGGAGGGGACTAACAAATACAGGGGCATGGAAACTTGCTGCTGGCAGGGCAAGATTAGGGAGTATCCCCAGATAATCCGCAAGTGTGTCAAGCGGAACAGAATATCGAGGGAACAGTTAGGTACTCAATCGTGACTTGCCAAGTTGCATCCAAATCAACTTCAGTGGGAGGAAACAGGAGGTAGAGGTAGAAGGCTGTTTGTGTGACTGACGGCCAGTGTCCAATGGTGTACCCTGGGGATCAGTGTTGTGCCCCTTATTATTGGTGATTTGGAGGTGTTGGTGTTGGACTGGAGTGGACAATGCTAAACATCTCATAACACCATTTTACAGTCTAACAGATTTATTCAGATGCACGAGCATTTGAAGCGCTGCTTCTTCATCAAAATGCACAAACATCTGATGAACAAACAGTGCTTTGAATGCTCGATCCTCTGAATAAACATGTTAGACTATAAGCCAATGTTGTGTGATTTTTAACCGTATTACTTGTGATAATCATAAATGATGCAGCTGTGAATATTGACGAGGGGTGGGGCGGGGTGATAAGTAAGTTTGTGTTTGATACAATGATTGTCCGGGTGGTTGGCAGTGTGGAGGCAAGTCTTATGTTTCAGGAAGATACAGATGGAATGGTCAGATGGGTGGATCAATGGCAGATGGAATGTAACCCTGATAAATATGAGGTGATGTACTTTGGAAGAAGGAACCAGACAGGGGAGTACTCAATGAATGGCAGCACACTAGGGAGCTCAGAGGGTGCTTCTCCACACATCGCTGAATGTGACCGGACAAGTTAATACACAATTTGAGAAAGCATAGTGGACCGTTAACACAGCCTTTATTCATCGAAGCATAGATTATCAGAGCTATGCGGAAATTTGGTTTGGTAAAGATGGAATACTGTGTGTAGTTCTGGGAACCACATTACCGGAAGGATGTGATTGCACTCGAGGGGGTGCAGAGGGCACTCAACAGGATGTTCCCTGGGATAGAGCATATCAGCCATGGATAGAGGCTGGATAAGCTCGGTTGTTTAGTTTGGAGGAAAGAAGGCTGAGGGGGCCGCGATTCAGAAGGATAAGATTACGAGGGACATGGACAGAGTGGATAGACAGCAGCTGTTCCTTTTTGTCAAAGGCCCACAATTTTAAAGTGAAGGGTTTGAGGTTTCGTGCGGATTTGAGGATTGTTTTTCACCCAGAGTTGTTGGGGTCTGCAATGCGCTTCTTGAGATGGGAGTTGTTATGATAACCTCACAACCCATTGGAAAATACACGGTTGTGCACTTGAAATGCCATAAGATTCACGGCTACACGCCTTGAGTCGGAAAGTAGGGCTAATGTAGACCGTGCTGTATTTCTGATGGTACAGAGTCTGTGCTTCTGTGATTGTATGGTTGTGGAAGGTCAATCATTGAGTAGTTTAAGATAGGAATTGATGGGTTTCTGAAGAATACCTTACCAAATTTATATGAGTGAACTTCTAATATCTTCTGAAAATATATCATTGGCAAAATTAAAAGAAAAAGGTGCAGCTTTCTTACAGTCTGTTACCGGATAATTGAGGACAGGGAAATAGCAGAACAATGGAACAAATACTTCAGTTAAGGCTTCACAGAAGAAAGCAAAACAAAAGAAAACTTCCAAGCAATACTATGGAACTTTAGTCTGATGAGAAAAAGGGAATAGAATGAAATTAGCAACTAACAGTTTTAGAGAAAGTATTGGATTGAAAGTAATGGACATAGACAAAGTGAACAGACATTTATGAAATGCGAATCATATTTGAGATAGTGGCTTCTAGCAAAATTAAGGAGAAGGTATCAATGCAATACGATTGAAATCTCAGAAAGAATTTTTATAAAGCCCCAAGCCTTTCGTGCAAATTCGAATCCAGTGGGACTGGGGCTAATATGTAGTCATGCTTTTAGAATGGGAGAGCTGGCAGGAAACACTGATAAGGAATAAAACCATGATTTTTGAATGGAATGCTTGGATGATATAACAAGGATCGGGATTTGGAATCCAGCTATTTCCCGTACACATTTGGTTGAGGGGCTCAAATGCAATATTCCCAAGTCCACTGACAGCACTAAACGATGTCAGCTTGTGAGTGGGTGAGCAGGATGTGAAAAAAAGCTCCAAGGTGATTGAGACAAGTGGAGTGACTGGCAAGTACCTGGCAGATGGAGATCATTGGGAGAGATATGATGTTGTGTACATTGATGGGAACAATAGAATGGCAGCCTATCATTTGAAAAGAGATTGGTTGAACAAATGTTGCTCTATAAAGGAAGTTAAGCTGCATTGTTATTGATTTCTGTGCAGCCCTCTGAGACCATGTAGGGCAGTGAGTTCTGAACACGGAAGTCAATACTGGGAATGGCTTTGGCACGGTGACCAGTGTATATAGACCCAGCAAGTGGGGAGCTGTAACATTGAAAATAATCTTGATCTCCCTGTAGACCAGTCAATGAAAGCAATGTTGCAGGAGCAGTAAGCAGTTAGGAAAATAAATAGTGTATTGACATTCATTTCATGGAGATTTGGATGCAGGAGTAAGGGTCATTTACTGCAGCTGTACAGGGCTTTGGTGAGACCTCACCTCGAACATTGTGCAGTATTGTGTGCAGTTTTGGTCTTCGTACCTCATAAATGACAAACCTGACATTGAGGGAGAGCAGTGAAGGATGACAGACTGTTCTCTAGGATGACAGGCTTGTTGTGGGAGCAGAGTTTGGGGTGACTGGGCCTGTATTCCATGGGCTTTAGGAAAATGAGTGGAGATCTCAGTGAGATATATAAAACTCTGACAGGGCGAGACAGATTGGAAGCAGGGATGATAGTTCCCCGGGCTGGCATGCCTAAAGCAAGGGGCCACAGCCATATTGTATTTAATAAATGTGTGTTATCGGAGAACTGCCTGTATATTGAATGGTGCTACAAAATTGATGGAGCGAAGGGTTTACAGCTGTTCTTATTTTATATTTCACAATGTTTAAACATATTCAGAGAAATGAACACTGTTTGGGGAAAACTCCATTGAGGAGACGTTTGGCCATGAATGAGCATGGGGAAAGCTCAATATGTTGAATGACCTCCTCCTTTCCCAATGTTTCTGTGCAGTCTGTGGGAAAGCTCTGTAAATGTTGTCACAGGCTCTCAGATGTTAGGAAGGGGGTCTCTGCAGGGTTAACAGGACTGTCTTTCCCATTCCCTTTTCCGATACTGAGGCTGGGGCCGGGTGTTCTATCCGGTTATATCCTTTACGATCTAGGAGCAGTTTGATACAATAGTGTGTCTTGCTTGGCCGATTTAGAGACTATTGAAAAAGTGATCACATGTCTGTGTGGCTGGAGTCATTTTTAGGCCAGACCAAGAAAGCACGGAAGATTCACTTCCTGAAAGCATATTGGTAATACGATCAATGTTTACAATCAACATTGGACACAAGATCACTATTACTGACACCAAATGTTAGGTCTCGATATTTTATTAATTTCTTTTAACTTCCACCAGCTGCCAGACCGTTAGCCTGGTCTGGATTAGTAATCTATTGACATTTCCACAACACACCATCTGCACATGGGGACCTATCGGAAACCACACTGGCCTGGTTAGTTTTGTGCTGCTTGAAAGCTCTGTCAAAAATAATTCCAACTAATTTGACTGTCGTGATGGGACTGAAGGGGTGGTAAATGGTCAGATTGTAGTTATTCCCCTCTTAGGGGATTGGACATAGTTGAGTAATTTTCCACATTACCAGGGAGATGTCAGAGTTGGAGCTGGAATGATACAGCTTCCCCAGGGACACGGCTTGTTGTGCAGCACAGGTCTTCAGTCCTATTACAGGAATGGGGTCAGGGACCATTGCCTTTGTCATATCTTCATGTCACGTGCTGCGAATCGAATTGATTGAAAACTGGCATCTGTGATTCTGTGGGCAGCATGAGGAGGGTGAGGTGTTTCATCTACTCAACAACGTTTCATCTGCGATGCCATCTTCTGTGTTCGAAGTGAATATGATTCCCTCTGTTTTTCTCCCTAACCATGATTAAGATGTCCGTAGTGTCAATGATGTCAGTCTTATGCAGTTTCAGAATCAAGGAACTTGTCACCATGCATTATCGTTCAGTCCCCAGTGTACAGCGCTCCAGGTTGGATGGGATGTTTGAGCATCTTTGACATACTTCTTTGGAAATTGTTCAAAAACAGAAATTGCTGAAAAAACTGCAGACGATGTTGCAGCATCTTCTGAAGTGAATGCAGAGTGAAACTTTCAGGTCCAGTGACCCTCTACAAAGCTCTCAGTTTCTCCAGCATTTTTTGTACTTTTATTTGCAGTATCCATAGTTATTTGTTTAATTGAAAATTTGTTCTGTAACTATTCATTTCTGGAGAAACTCAGCATGTCTGTCTGCATCTGCAGAGACAGAAACAGAGTTAGCGTTTCAAGCCCAGTGTGACACTTCTTCAGAACTGAAAAGGATTGGAAACTGGAATTTTTAATCTCTTGCCAGAGGTGGGGGATGGGTGACAGGGAAAAGAGGGTGTGGCAAAGATAAGCAGGCTTTTAACAATGGTGAACAAGAAGATGATAACGAACGGGTTTAAATTAAGACGTGGCTGGGGAAAGGGATTCTCTCTACTGAGTGCAAGATAAATAAGACACAATCACACAGGGAGGCCAGGCGGGAGAATGTTGACTATGTGACATTATATAGATCTGGCCATAATTACATTTTCACTGTCGAGATCATCACCCCTTTTAATTTGACACGATATTAAACGTGGCAGTAAAACAATACTCAGCCCAAACTTCATATTGTTATTTGTTTTTCTCCTTATTTCAAAATTCTAAGACAGCAAGAAACGTTTACTAGTGTCAATAAGAAGGCAAACACATGAAAACTCCAGTGATTACCTTTAAATGTTTGTTCTTGAAGTTAGTACTGTAGTGTAGAAGGTTGAGGGGTGACATTGTAGAAGTTTATAAAATCATGAGAGGCATGGATAGGGTGAATAGTCACGGTCTTTTCGATGGGATGGGGCAGTTCAAACATACAAGGCATAGTTTTAAGGTGAAAGACGGTAGATTTATAAGGAACTAAGGAGCAACAGTTTTACACAGTGGGTGGTGTGTGTATGGAATGAGCTGCCAGAGGAAGTGTGGTAGATGCATGTACAGCGGCAACATTTAAAAGTCATTTGGACAAACATATGAATGGGAAACAGTTAGAGGCATATGGGCCAAATGAAAGCAGATGAGATGAGCTTAAAATGGCCAGCATGGACATTTCGAAAAGCTTCACACAGGGTCAGTGTAGTTTTGTGAAAGGGAAATTATACTTTGCCCTGTAAAATCATGCAAAGTACTGCTGGAGATGCCAGAGAATGTAACAAGCGGACTTGATTAAGTGGATCTGGTAGAAACCAGGCTTTCCAGAGCTTTTCCACAAAGTAGTACAGAATAAAAGTTCTTAAACAAGACTGAAGTTCGTAGGATGACGGCTAATGTTATAACATGGGATAACACATACAAATCGGAGAGTCAGGATTAATGGATCTTCATGATCAAGGTCTATCTGCTGGAATACCACAAATATCAGTCAAATGGCATCAGTTATTTACAATGTAAAAACATTGGCGACAGATGATGGAAACCAGATTCTGGATTAGTGGTGCTGGAAGAGCACAGCAGTTGAGGCAGCATCCAAGGATCAGCAGCTGTTTCTCTTCCTCTATGGGTCAAAAACAAAGGCTCACACTTTTTTTTAGGTTTGACAAAGGGTCAGTTAGACTCGAAACGTCAGCTCTTTTCTCTCCTTACAGATGCTTCCAGACCTGCTCAGATTTTCCATCATTTTCCCTTTTGGTTTCAGATTCCAGAATCCACAGTAATTTGCTTTTTTTCCACCACTAAATAAGGTCATGGCTCATCTCATTGTGGTCCCAGCTACACTTTTATCTCCATGTACTATTATCCCTGATCCACCGTCTATGGACAACCAGACGAGACCAGCCTCAATATAAAATAAAGTTTCATGTATCACAAAGAGAATTCCTACTTGAATGAATTTTCCTAATTTCTATTCTGAGTTTGGATGGTGTTTCTGTTTCCTTTTCTAGTCCATCTCCTCCACTGCTCACAACAAATTTTAAATGTAACCAGGTTCGTAATATGGCCAATGATAAAGGTCTCAGACTGGATCAGGTTCAGTGATAGGAACAAGTCAGGCAGATTTCTTTAGTCAGCCACAAGTAACTAATAGGATTAACGGATGTGCATGGTGGATCTGTGCTTAGCACAGCTGCCACCCGTCACCAAGAAGCTGGGTTAACTACCAACCTTGGGCTATGCTCTGCGTGGAGCTTGAGTATTGTCTATGCAGGTATCTGTGTGGGTTTCCTCACGATACTCCAATTTCTGCCCACAGTCCAAAGATATGCAGCTTAGAGTGGATTGGTCAAGCTAAATTGCCTATAGTGCCCAGGGATGTGTAGGTTAGATAGGTTAGTGATGGAAAATGCAAGGTTACATGGACAGGGAAGGGGGTGGGGGGGAAGCTCCGGGGGATTGCTGTTCAGAGGGTCAGTGTGGACTTGATGGATGGGATATCCTGCTTCCACGCTGTAGAGATTCTACAAAAATGACAAGAAATTTGGACTATACCCAGTGGGTATATATCTGATCCACTCTCCTCTAGGTCTTGTATGTTTCAATAAGATCACCTCTCATTCCACGTGTAACCTGTTAAAGCCTTCATAATAAAGCCCTCATCCCTGGAATCCATGAAGTGAAACATCTCCGAACTGCTTCCAATGTAATTATATCCTTTCTCAGATAAGGAGACAAAGAAAAACTAATCTCAAACTCAGGTCTTGAGGTTTATGTTTTGTTCTTTCAGCATTGTAGGTCTTTCGAACTCTCTTCCTCGCAGACCAATGGAGGCAGAGATATTGAATGTTTTTGAGGCACAGACAGAAGTTTCATAAATAACAACGGAGTCAAGGATTATCGGGGATTGGCAGGAACGTGCAGTGTGGGGGGAAATGTAGACAAATGACACGGCTCCAGAAAATTCATTAATAAAATGCAAAACGAAATTAAAATGTTGATGAAATTTTAAGGGGGAATCCAAGATGGCCACGATCTGGAAGGTCTGCTTTGCTGGGCTTTGCATCACAGAACAGGCAAAGTGGTACTCTAACCCACTCCATCCAGCCATTTTCTTAAAATTCAACACTAAAAGAACTATAGAATCTTTATTAATCCCGGTTTATCAAGTGGAAATGACAAAACACGGGAAAGGATCGAGTAAGTCCCAACACACGGTGCACCCGTCAGAAGCATCGAGTATGCCTGAGGCTGTAGCTGTAACCCACTCTGCTCGTTCCATAGACCCAGTTACTCACCAGACCTTGGTCACTGAATTCACCAAGTTATGTGAAATGATTGAAGACATGATTAAAGAAATGTTCAGCAGTATGCTAGAGCCATTTTCAGCCGTGCTCCAAAAACATGACTTGAAAGCCTTGGAAACAGAATGGATGGGTTTGAGCACCGAACTGCAGTGGCAGAGACTACAACTGATTTCTCCAAGGAGCGGATGCTCGCCCTAGAAAAACAGGTCTGCACCTTAATGAAACAAGATCACGACCTTGTGAACAGGGGCAGGATGAAAAATGTTCACATCGTCGATCTGCTGGACCAGACGGCAGGTGGTCAGCCAGTGAGGATTTTCGAGAACTGCCTGCAGTGATTCCTTCACTTCGAAGCTGAAGAGGGACGGGTGAAGAGTGAGACAGTTCATCGGGTTATGACGCGGAGGTCAGCCTCAGACCAGCGCCCTCGCCCTGTCCTTGAGCGATTACATAGTTATGGGGACAAACAAAGACTGATGGAAACTTCCAGAACACAGGGGAATGATCCAATGGCTTTAATTTACGAGAGCTCTAGGATTATGATCTTTCAGGACGTTTCAGCAGCGTTGATTCAAGAAAGAAAATCTTTTGATGATATCAAGAGAAGAGTAAGGGAACTCGGGATTCAGTATTACTTATGGTTCCCAGCGGTGCTCCGTCTTGCTTTGAATGGATCCGTGAACCCGTCTGACTCTCCAGAGTAAGCGAAAACTTTGTGGATATTTTAAAGTAAGCTGGATGTTTAGACAATCATGTTTCTCTCTTAAAGAAATTTTCTTGTATTTTTCTGGTAGTAACCAGTGTTTAATTATAGTCGGGGATGGGTGGAGTAGTCACTTCTAACTTCTTCATGAGTATTACTACTCATTTTCTCTTTATTTGCTCAGTGCCCACCGGCAGTTCAAGCTGGATTTTTGTTGTTAATTGCCCTGGATGCCATATTGGTAATGGGCAGAAGATAAAGTTTTGTGATATGAAAACGTCCCCAGTGGGCAGGGGTGGTGTGACAGTAAATTGCCCTATCAAGTGTCATTGGCACTTTGGTCTTTGTTTCGTTCTTTGTTTTTTTATTATGTGTTTAGCTTTGGGAAGTTTTGAGAGTTGGTTATGTGTAGTAGTTTTAGTTTGTACAGTTTTTAGGCTCTATGAGTCTTTTTTCATTAATGATCAGTGATGTGTAATTCGATGTGAAAGTCGAGAGTTGAAATGTTGCTACAGTGTGTTATAGATAATGGTGTGCTTACCTGAAACATTAAGGGGAGCCATCTGTCAGTCAAGAGGAAAAATATACTTTCTCGTCTTAAAAAGGAGAGGGTGAATGTTGTCCTATTGCAGGAGATGCACCTTGATGACAAGAAACATTTGACGTTACAGCAGGGTGGGTTTTATCGGGTTTATTTCTCATATTTTAATACTAGGAGCATGGGAGAAGCCATACTGGACAGGAAGAATCTTCCATTTAAATTATTAGATTGTTTTAGACACTCACAGGAGGATCATAATCCATAAAGCCTTGAACTATGGGAAATAAGACAGTATTTTGAATGTTTATTGCCAACCAGCTCACCCTCTTAAAATCCTGGTAATTGCATTTGCCAAATTAAGTTATCTTGCAACGAGGCACATTATTGTAGAAGGAGATTTCAACTGTGTTATTGACCTCATGATGGGCAGAATGTTCAAACGGCCCCCAAAATCCCCGTTATAATGTAAGCAATTAGTGGATGTGTGTGCAGAACGAGATGTCTAGAGGCAGATCTACCTCACAAGTAGGGATTTTATTTTCTTCTTTAACCCACAGAAATACTATACGAGGGTTGATCTCTTCCCCATCACTGCAACAATCTTAAATTCGGTGGCGTCCTGCACAATTGGGAATGTTACCCCAATATACCTGGTCCAGAAGTGAGAAAGATGCCACATAATATTATGTTGGATACAAGTGAGGGTCTTATATTTTTGTCAAATCCCACAATTTCAGCAGCTCACGTGATGTAATGCATTAATTCGCTTGTCGCCTTTTCAGGCTATAAGATTAATTTCACAACGTTGGAGGCCATGCCTATGGTAGGCCTTAGGGCAATACCTGATGAGGGAAAATCCTGGTTTCCTTTTAAATAATCATGATGGGGGGCGGGGGGGGGGGGGTTCTCTATTTCGGTATATTCATTACATCTGTCTTTGATAATGTATTTAACGTGAACTATGTCCATGTGTTTAACAAAATTAAACAAGACCTTCAAAGATGGGAGGCACTTCTAATATCCTGGCTAGGTCGAAAGATCTTATTAAAATGAATGTCCTTCCTCATTTACTGTACCCCATGTGAATGCTTCCTTTGGTGTTTCCCAGACAGATATTTAGGAGACATAATGGCTAGTTTACCGCTTTTATTTGGCACCATAAGCAACTCTTTATCAACCTGACCAAATTGTAACTACCCACAGATTGGGGGATTAGATCTCCCAGATTAAAAGCTATCAATTAAGCTCTTTTTATCATACATTAGTGCACGGCGTCAATACGGTTAGATATTGAACCCTCTCAGACAAAGTGAACTCTTATTGCTAGATTATTACTGTGTGGAAACAGGCCCTTCAGCCCAACAAGCCCACACCAACCCGCCACCTACCCAGGCTCATTCCTCTACATTTACCCCTTCACCTAACACTACGGGCAATTTTGCATGGCCAATTCACCTGACCTGCATATTTTTTGGACTGTGGGAGGAAACCGAAGCAACCGGAGAAGACCCATTGCAGACACGGGGAGAATGTGCAATCTCCACACAGTCAATCGACTGAGGCGGGAATTGAACCCGGGTCTGGCGCTGTGAGGCAGTAGTGCTAACCACTGTGCCACTGTGCGGCCCACGGTTGTTCTTAGGCAAAATGATAACATTTATGGAGTATTGTCATAACCCAATAATTATCAATACTGTTGAAGCATGAGTGACAATGCGTTAGATTGAGGGCAATACAACCAAAATCATGTTTCTTACCCCTGTAATTGGTACACTGGGCTACCATCCGGGGATAATGGATTCCAGGTTTAAACTGTGGCAGCAAGTGGTGTACCTTGCTTGAGTGATTTAGAATTCGTAGAATCCCTACAGTGTGGATACAAGCCATTGGGCCCAGCAAGTCCACTTCGACCTTTTGAAGAGAAACCCACCCAGACCCAATCCCCTACCATCCTATATTTACCCTGACTAATGCCCAGACCTACACATCCCTGAACACTATGGGTGATTTATCAATGACCAATTCATCTAACATGTGCATTTTTGTACTGTGGGAGGAAACACACACAGACACGGCGAGAATATGTTAACTCCACACAGCCAGTCATCCAAGGCCGGAACCAAAGCCGAGACCCTGGTGCTGTGAGGCAGCAATGCTCACCACTGAGCCACCACGTGTTATTTGATGGAGAAACAATGATGTCATTTGGTCAAATAACTCGTACGTCTGGACTACCTAGTGGAGACCTCTTCTGTATTTTTTCTAGATCAGAGATTCGATTGAAAAATAACACACTTTTACCACACTCTTACAGATCCGATAAAGGGAAGAGGGCGCTTATTGCTTAGAATACACTCTCTGTCATTAGCCTTTATCATTAGTTAGAGAGTGTCCCCTCAGACGAGACTGTGCAGCTTTGTGTTGTCTGCTAGAGAGTTGGGGGTTCAGAACGCTTAGGAGACATGGGAGGATATTTGTGAAAATGCTTGAAGGATTTTGCTCTGTAAGAGGACCCATTCCATGCAGTTGAAAATTCTTCGTAGGGTCTATCTGACCCAATATTGTCTCTCAAAATTCAAAGTGGGATTATCTTCAGCATGTCCTAAATGCAGAATGACTACAGGCACTCTTACTCATTGCTTGTGGTTCTGCTGCAGACTTCATCTATATTGGAGCACTGTGTCAGATGTGATAGAGTGGGGACTGAATTGGAGATGGACTTGGTTTCTGTTTTCCTGGGCCTGCCCAAGGTACTTTCCACAGATGAATATGGGAAAAAAATATATATCCTTACAATCCGTACTTTCTGTGCGAGGAAAAATATTCTGTTGTTTTGGATGTCTGAACTCCCCCAACCCCAGATAGGAAGAACTATGAACATAAAAATGTGTATCAGTTAATGCTCTTGATGAACAAGAGCTGTCCTTTTATTACGCTGAGCTGTATTATTTATTCATTATTTATTGTTTAGTTTTGTTTTTTCTTCTGTCTGTGTAGTGTTTTAACTTCATTTGTATGTACATGCAATTGGATGTAATTTATTTTCAGATATTTGAGTTGTGTTGTTATTGGTTTACTATAATATTAAAAATCTCTTTTTAAATATTTTTTAAATTAAAATGCTAACATTGATAGAATACAGTCCCAAAAAACTCTCATTAGTGAGACCACTCATGGTGGTTTATCCTGAGGATCACCACATCTCGGGTGATGGGGTGAGGCTGAGAGAGTGTCCCCTTCATGGTAATCTCTGTCAGTGTGAGGAACTGAACCTGCGCTGTTGCCCTGCCTCAACATCACAAACCGGCCGTCCTGCCAACTGAGTGGGAGACTGTGTAACTGTTACAGACAGAAACAGTCACAGAAAAAGGGTAAGAGAAACATTCATAATAAGGAAAGTGGTACAGTTCAGATAATGGTGAAGATAACGCCTGAGAGTTAAAATGTTCTCTGCTCGAATTTGTATTTGTAACAAGACGTGTTTAGAAGTTGTTTTTGGTTTAATATCATTAAGGTGAGTCAAGTGACTCTTAATTGTTGCACACTGGGACACTAACATTTTCCTGAAATTGGGAAATATTTGCAACATTATCTGGAGCATTCTGGAGCATTCACCAGAATATTCTATGACTGTGTGGGAGGTATTGCAAAGGAGAGAGAGAGAGAGAGAGAAGGTGTTGCATGCAGTAATGAGAGTGGGGGATCATGAGCCTTGTTCGGGAGTAGTTGCAATCACAGATATACAGTGAGGGTGAGGGAGCAGACAGAATACGGTGACCCTTATCCTGACAGAGCGGGTAAGGTTATTGATGCTTGTCCTGTATTGCTGGACATTTCTTCACACCTGAAATACTGCACTGAATTTGGTAGTGAGCACAGACCATGCTCGGTGGATCTGTTGGTGTGGCACCCTCTAGGATGGGAATGTTCCCCCTCTGTACTCGCCCATACAATACGCCCACCGTGCTCCGTCAACAAACCATGGTGTAATTGCCCCTTATCTACCAATCTGCCATTTCCCTGCCTTTGCTCTGCATCCATCTAATCCTTTCCTATCTGTGTATTTGTCCAAATGCCTTTTCAATGTTGTTAGTGTGCCCACTTCAACCACTTCCACTGGCAGCTCAGTCTAATTTGCCAGTTCACCTTGGATTCCATGCGATCTAACCTTCTAGAGCGGCCTACTATGTGGAACCTTATCAAAGGCCTTCCTGAAATCCATACGGAATATGCATTCATCCCTGCTCTCATCGGCCTTTCTGGTCACTTGCTCAAAAATCTCTAACAAAATTGGTAAGGTATGATACGTCAGGCACAAAGCCATGCTGACTGCTCCAAGTCAAACTCTGTCTTTCCACATGCATGCACATCTTATCTCTCAGAACCTTCTCAAGTGGTTTACCGAAAACAGGTATGAAGCTTACTGGTCTATATTTCCTAGGCTTTTTTTTGCAGCCCTTCTTGAATAAGGGCACAACATTTGCTACCGCCCAGTCTTCCAGTACCTTGGTCCCTAAGCTTTTTCTTTCGCCTCTTACAGTGCTCTCAGATGCATCTGTTCAGGACCAAGAGATGTGTCTGACTTTGTGTGTTCTAATATGTCCAACAGCAACTCTACTGTGATATGGACAGTACCAAGATATGACAACTAACGTCCCAAAGGCCACAGGTCTTCATGTCTTTCTTCATGATAAACACAGAGGAGAAATTGAGGACTTCACCCATCTCTTGAGGTTTTACACATGCATGCCGGTTTTGGATTTTAAAGCATCCTATTCTCTCTCTAGTTGCTCTTTATCTTTACTATACTGAATTTGGACTCACTCTAATCTTCTCAGCCAAGACTACCTCATACTCCCTTATGGCCTTGCTGATTTCCTTCTTCAGTAAACTCCTCTATTCCCTGTATACCTTCAGGGATTCCCTTGATATGAACTGCCTGAACATGAGCCACGCCTCCTTTTTTCTGGTCAAAGCCTCAATATCTCTTGACGTCCAGAGTTCTCTCTTCCAGTCTCATATAACCTTCACCCTCACAGGAAAATGGAAACCTTGAACTGGAGCTATCTCACTTTTAAAGCCCTCCCACTTGCCCGGGATCCTTTTACCTGGAATCAAACAACTCCAATCATCCCCTGCAATCCCCTGTCTAACTCCAACAACATATGCCTTGCCCCAATTTAGAACTTGAATCTGTGGAGCAATTTTGGTCCTACCATAACTATTTTAAAATTAATACAACTCTAAACACTCATACCAAAATGCTCCCCCACTTTATCTCCTTCACCTATCCTGCCCTATTTCCCAACAGTAGGTCGAGTTTGTCCCTTCCCGAGTACGATACTCTATATATTGTTTGTGGAAACTTCGCTGAACACACTTAACAAATTACGTTCCATCGAAGTTCTTACCATCTGGAAAACCGAGTCTATGTTAGGAAAATTGAAATCACCTATTATAACAACCCTATTGTTCCTGCAAGTCTCCTCAGTCCCCCTGCATATTTGTTCCTCTAATTCACATTGTTGATTATAGTGCAACCACTATAACATTACCATCCCCCTCTAACTACTTTGCACCATTCACGGAACCTCTTTGGATATTATTGCAAGTATTTCAACTTTAAATACTGGTGTGATACTCGCCTTAATCAGAACTATTGGTATTTAAACTGTTTCCATTTACATCTCTATATCGCAGTGATTTTCACATCCATGGCACGCCTTGTCACGGTACAGTGGAGTTATGGAGCTGGAAATGGATGGGAGCTGCATATCCTGTCACTTCCAACATTGGCTGCAAGTTTCCCCACACTGGGCAGTGATCTAACACAGTCTTACCGAACAATGCAACAGCCTGGGTTTACATATGAATGAACCAGTGCGGTCTGCACAGCTCCCCACGCTGTACATTTAGCCCAGGATTATAGATCAAGCATTGGTGAGGGCTGCACAGAGTTCCATTCTGGACATTGCTGGGTTGTATTCTGCAGTACGCTCGCCATATCTACACAGTGCTCCATCCTGAAAGTATAATGGACTGGCTAGTTATGTGAGTTGGATTGCGAATGTGAGAGAACTAAACATCTGGCTATACCTTTATTTTGTGTTTTCATTCTTGTTATTGGACCCTTCAAATACTGACTCATCCGGTTAGATCCGAACATCTGGATGAGACATGGTGACTGTTGTTGCAGCATCTGAGTCTGCAACATGACCAACAAAGGGAGCAGAGGCTGAAGAGAGTGGAGTCTCCGTGAAATGTAATGAGGGAATCACAATCAGATCAGCCGTGGTCTTTTTGAATGTTGGGGCAGGATTGTGTGGACCACGAATGCAACTTATTCATATATTTGCGTTTGTTGCAAGCAAACTCCCCTTCTTTCCCAGGGTCCCATACAGGTAGGGACTTAGTCCCCTCCTCCTGTTCCTGCGTAACAGGATCTTCGGTCCTCACTAGCCTCCAGATTTCCCTGTGTCCCAGTTTCGAGCAGTTGAATGACCGCCTCCTGTTCCTCTGTCCCAGTCTCGAGCAGTTCAGTGACTGCCTCCTGTTCCTGTGTCCCAGTCTCAAGCAGTTGAATGACTCCCTCCTGATCTTGTGTCCCAGTCTCGAGCAGTTGAGTGACTCCCTCCTGTCCCTGTGTTCCAGTCTCGAGCAGTTGAGTAACTCCCTCCTGACCCTGTACCCCAGTCACGAGCAGTTGAGTACTCCCTCCTGTTCCTGTGTCCCAGTCTCGAGCAGTTGAGTGACTCCCTCCTGTCCCTGTGTCCAAGTCTCGACCAGTTGAGTGACTCCCTCCTGTTCCTGTGTCCCAGTCTTGAGCAGTTGAGTGACTCCCTCCTGTTCCTGTGTCCCAGTCTCGAGCAGTTGAGTAACTCCCTCCTGTCCCTGTGTCCAAGTCTCGAGCAGTTGAGTGACTCCCTCCTGTTCCTGTGTCCCAGTCTCGAGCAGTTGAGTGACTCCCTCCTGTCCCTGTGTTCCAGTCTTGAGCAGTTGAGTGACTCGCTCCTGTTCCTGTGTCACAGTCTCGAGCAGTTAGGTGACTCCCTCCTGTCCCTGTGTCCCAGTCTCGAGCAGTTGAGTGACTCCTTCCTGTTCCTGTGTCCCAGTCTCGAGCAGTTGAGTGACTCCCTCCTGTTCCTGTGTCCCAGTCTTGAGCAGTTGAGTGACTCCCTCCTGTTCCTGTGTTCCAGACTCGAGCAGTTGAGTGAATCCCTCCTGTCCCTGTGTCCCAGTCTCGAGCAGTTGAGTGACTCCCTTCTGTCCCTGTGTCCCAGTCTCGAGCAGTTGAGTAACTCCCTCCTGTTCCTGTGTCCCAGTCTCGAGCAGTTGAGTGACTCCTTCCTGTCCATGTGTCCCAGTCACGAGCAGTTGAGTGATTCCCTCCTGTCCCTGTGTCCCAGTCTCTTGCAGTTGAGTGACTCCCTCCTGATCCTGTGTCCCAGTTTCGAGCAGTTGAGTGACTCCCTCCTGTCCCTGTGTCCCAGTCTCGAGCGGTTGAGTGACTCCCTCCTGTTCCTTTGTCCCAGTCTCGAGCAGTTGAGTGACTCCCTCCTGTTCCTGTGTCCCAGTCTCGAGCAGTTGAATGACTCCCTCCTGTTCCTGTGTCCCAGTCTCGAGCAGTTGAGTGACTCCCTCCTGTTCCTGTGTTCCAGTCTTGAGCAGTTGAGTGACTCCCTCCTGTTCCTGTGTCCCAGTCTCGAGCAGTTAGTTGACTCCCTACTGTTCCTGTGCCCCAGTCTCGAGCAATTGAGTGACTCCCTCCTGTCCCTGTGTCCCAGTCTCGAGCAGTTGAGTGTCTCCCTCCTGTTCCTGTGTCCCAGTCTCGAGCAATTGAGTGACTCCCTCCTGTCCCTGTGTCCCAGTCTCGAGCAGTTGAGTGACTCCCTCCTGTTCCTGTGTCCCAGTCTCGAGCAATTGAGTGACTCCCTCCTGTCCCTGTGTTCCAGTCTCGAGCTGTTGAGTGACTCCCTCCTGTTCCTGTGTCCCAGTCTGGAGCAATTGAGTGACTCCCTCCTGTCCCTGTGTCCCAGTCTCGAGCGGTTGAGTGACTCCCTCCTGTTCCTGTGTCCCAGTCTTGAGCAGTTGAGTGACTCCCTCCTGTTCCTGTGTCCCAGTCTCGAGCAGTTGAGTGACTCCCTCCTGTCCCTGTGTCCCAGTCTAGAGCAGTTGAGTAACTCCCTCCTGTTCCTGTGTCCCAGTCTCGAGCAGTTGAGTGACTCCCTTCTGTCCCTGTGCCCCAGTCTCGAGCAGTTGAGTAACTCCCTCCTGTTCCTGTGTCCCAGTCTTCAGCAGTTGAGTGACTCCTTCCTGTCCCTGTGTCCCAGTCACGAGCAGTTGAGTGACTCCCTCCTGTCCCTGTGTCCCAGTCTCGAGAAGTTGAGTGACTCCCTCCTGTTCCTGTGTCCCAGTCTCGAGCAGTTGAGTGACTCCCTCCTGTCCCTGTGTTTCAGTCTTGAGCAGTTGAGTGACTCCCTCCTGTTCCTGTGTCCCAGTCTCGAGCAGTTAGGTGACTCCCTCCTGTTCCTGTGTCCCAGTCTCGAGCAATTGAGTGACTCCCTCCTGTCCCTGTGTCCCAGTCTCGAGCAGTTGAGTGTCTCCCTCCTGTTCCTGTGTCCCAGTCTCGAGCAATTGAGTGACTCCCTCCTGTTCCTGTGTCCCAGTCTCGAGCAGTTGAGTGACTCCTTCCTGTCCCAGTGTCCCAGTCTCGAGCAGTTGAGTAACTCCCTCCTGTTCCTGTGTCCCAGTCTTCAGCAGTTGAGTGACTCCCTCCTGTTCTTGTGTCCCAGTCTTCAGCAGTTGAGTGACTCCTTCCTGTCCCTGTGTCCCAGTCTCGAGCAGTTGAGTGACTCCCTCCTGTTCCTGTGTCCCAGTCTTCAGCAGTTGAGTGACTCCTTCCTGTTCCTGTGTCCCAGTCTCGAGCAGTTGAGTGACTCCCTCCTGTTCCTGTGTCCCAGTTTCGAGCAGTTGAGTGACTGCCTCTTGTCCCTGTGTCCCAGTCTCGAGCAGTTGAGTAACTCCCTCCTGTTCCTGTGTCCCAGTCACGAGCAGTTGAGTGACTCCCTCCTGTCCCTGTGTCCCAGTCTCGAGCAGTTGAGTGACTCCCTCCTGTCCCTGTGTCCCAGTCTCGAGCAGTTGAGTGACTCCCTCCTGTTCTTGTGTCCCACTCTTCAGCAGTTGAGTGACCCCTTCCTGTCCCTGTGTCCAAGTCTCGAGCAGTTGAGTGACTCCCTCCTGTTCCTGTGTCCCAGTCTTCAGCTGTTGAGTGACTCCTTCCTGTTCCTGTGTCCCAGTCTCGAGCAGTTGAGTGACTCCCTCCTGTTCCTGTGTCCCAGTTTCGAGCAGTTGAGTGACTCCCTCTTGTCCCTGTGTCCCAGTCTCGAGCAGTTGAGTAACTCCCTCCTGTTCCTGTGTCCCAGTCACGAGCAGTTGAGTGACTCCCTCCTGTCCCACTGTCCCAGTCTCGAGCAGTTGAGTGACTCCCTCCTTTCCCTGTGTCCCAGTTTCGAGCAGTTGAGTGACTCCCTCCTGTCCCTGTGTCCCAGTCACGAGCAGTTGAGTAACTCCCTCCTGTTCCTGTGTCCCAGTCTCGAGCAGTTGAGTGACTCCCTCCTATTCCTGTGTCCCAGTCTCGAGCAGTTGAGTGACTCCCTCCTGTTTCTGTGTCCCAGTCTCGAGCAGTTGAATGACTCCCTCCTGTCCCTGTGTCCCAGTCTCGAGCAGTTGAGTGACTCCCTCCTGTCCCTGTGTCCCAGTCTCGAGCAGTTGAGTGACTCCCTCCTGTTCCTGTGTCCCAGTCTCGAGCAGTTGAGTGACTCCCTCCTGTTTCTGTGTCCCAGTCTCGAGCAATTGAGTGACTCCCTCCTGACCCTGTGTCCTTGTCTCGAGCAGTTGAGTGACTCCCTCCTGTTCCTGTGTCCCAGTCTCGAGCAGTTGAGTGACTCCCTCCTGTTCCTGTGTCCCAGTCTCGAGCAGTTGAGTGACTGCCCCCTAATCGAAGTTTTGTGTATATTGATGTCCTCCTCCTGCTCCATAGTAACAGGCTCCAATAGCTCTGTGCTCACCTGCTGCTCCTGTAGAATGGAGGTGAGGGACTGAATGGCCTCTTCGCATCCCTTACAGCTTTTCTTGACTAAAAGCCTTTCTCCTGTTTCTGTAAAACACCATCAAAATATGAATGATTTATTTTTGTATTTTACTGTCAGCAATTGAGCAAACCAGCTGACTGACAGAATTCAGTAGCTGAATAGCCTCCTCCTGTTCCCGTGTTAAACTGTCAAGAGTCAATAGACTCTCAGAGATGTATAGCCTGGAAAAAGATCCTTCGGTCTGGTTATCTATACTAACCAAATATCCTAAATTAATCTTGTCTCCCTTGCCAGCACTTGGCCCATCTCGCTCTAAACACTTCCCATGCATGTATCCATCCAAATGCCTTTTAGAAGGTGTAACTGTGCCTGCTTCCACCACCTCTTTTGGCTGTTCAATCCATACACGCAGCAGTCTCTGTGTGAAAATGTTGTCCCTCACGTCCCTTTTTAAATCTTCCTCCTCTCACCTTAAGCCTTTATATTCTATATTTGGAATTGTCTCTCCTGGGAACATACATTGACTGTTTACTTTTTCTATGCCCCTCCTGATCTTATAAACTTCTTTAAGGTCCACCCTCAGCCTCAACACTTGAACATACTCCCAGCCTATTCAAACTCTCCCTGTAACTCCAACCCTCCAACACCTGCAACATTCTTTTAAATCTCTTCTGCAACCTTTCAAGTTTGACAACGTCTTTCTGACATCAGGTTGACCAGAATTAAAGGCAATATTACAAAAGTGGCCAAACCAATGTCCTGTACAGATGCAACATGTCATGCAAACGCATAGACTCAAAGCACACATCAATAAAGGGAAGATCACTGATGCCTTCTTCACTGCACTGCCGTCCTGCGACGGCAATTTCAAGGAACGGAGAACCTGCACCACAAGGTGCCTCACAGGGCAGCGATCGGGGTTTAATTCCATCCTTGAATGACTGGCTGTGTGGAATTTGCACATTCTACCCGTCTCTGTGTAAGTTTCCTCCGGATGCTATGTTTCCCTCCGACAGTATAACGATATACAGAATTGTGCATAGTACCCTTGGATGTGAGGGCAAGTTGCATTAGCCATGGGAAATGCAGGCTGAGAGGGATAGGGTAGGGGTTTGTCCAGGGGGATACTGTTTAGAGGGACAGTGTGGCCTTGATGGGCCGAAGGTCCTGTTTCCGAACTGTAGGGATTCTATAATTTCTATGGAGTTCTCCTTGATTGGCAATTTTCGACAGGATCCTACCTAAATGTCTGGCCCTGATTTTTCTTGCCAAAATGCAACACCTTACATTTATTTAAAATAAACTCCATCTGCCACTCCTCAGCTCACCTAATGAAGTCCCCATTGTATTCTGAGAGATCATTCTTCACTGTCGACCACACCACCAAATTTGGTATTATCTACAAACTTACTGACCATACTTCATATACTCAAATGCAAATGATTTGTATCAGTGACAAAAGGCAGTGGACCCACTATTGATCTTTGCGACCAACGCCACTGTTCACAGATCTCCAAGTTTAATGAACAAATGCCAACTGTCACACCCTGTCTCCGATATTCAAGTAAAGTTTGGACCTAAATGGCGAGTTCTCCCTGGATCCTAGGCAGCCTAACCTTGCTAACCTTGTAGAACATTTTGGTTTTCTTCCTGAATTCCATGAAGACAGCATCCACTGTCCTGCCTTCATCAATCACCATCTTCACTTCCTCAAAAATTTCAACCCAGTCAGTGAGACGTGATCTCCAATGTACAAAGCCCTCTTCTGTCCTTGTCTTTCCAAATGCTTATACATCGTTACCCTCAAAATCCCCTCCAACAATTTAGTCACCATTGACGTCAAGCTCACCAATCTATAGTTACCTGGGCTTTCCTTAATTTCTGAAACAATGACACTATGTTAGCAACCCTCCAGTCATTTGTCACCTCACCTGTGGAACTCAATGTTACAGATATATCAGCAAAAAGCTGAGCAATTTCTTTCCTAGTTTCCCACAATATTCTGGAATACAACTGATCAGGTCCCAGGGATTAGTTCACCTTTATATGTTTTAAAATGTCCAACATCTCCTTGTAATATAGATACTTTTCAAGATATCACTATGTATTTCTTCATTCTCTCGCTCTTGTAAACTCTTCTACATTAAATACTAGGAAAAATACTTGTTTAGTATTCTTTCCATCTCCTTTGGTTCCACACATACGTAGTCTTACTGATCTTTAAGGTGCCCTATTCTCTCCCTAGTTAATATTTTGCAATTAAAGGATGTGTAGAGTTGCTTCAATGCCTCGGTAACCCTATTACTAAAGCCATATCATGTCCACATTTTTCTGGCCCAATTTCCCCATTGACTATACACTTATTGCCCTTATACTCCTCTCGGGATTCACTTAATCTCAGCTCTGTTTACCGGACATATGCCTCCTTGCTAACCTTGACCAGAGCATCAATATATCTAGCCATCCAGCACTCCCTGCACCCACCAACCTTGCCCATCTCACTAATTGGAACACTTTGTCTCTGGACTCTCTGAAACCAAGGTTTGATGGCCTTGCATTTTCCAACCATCCCTTTACCTGTGAATAGGGTATTCCAATCGGCCTTTTACAGGGCTCGCCTAACACTTTCAAAATTGGCCTTATTCAAAGTTAGAACTTTAATGTTGACATCAGGTCTTTCCTATTCCACACATAGTTTAAAACTAATATTTATGTGTAACAGACTTGAATAAACACTTCCTGCCTCTCTGTAACAGGCTCGAGAGGCTGAATGACCTCCTCCTGTCCCTCTGTAATAGACTGGAGAGACTGAATGACCTCCTCTTGTCCCTCTGAAATAGACTCAAGAGGCTTCATGGCCTCCTCCTGTCCCTGTGTAACAGATCCGAGACATTAAATGAGACAACAGCCTGTGGATTATGGTCAGCCGTTAAACTGTATCTAATGGAGGTCCATCCCTTCCCAGTTACAGAAACACAAACAACACTATTTACTCCAGGTGCCCTCTCAGTAACACTTCATACAGCTTCAGCGAAACATCTCTTTGTTTTGAATGATTCTTTCGGCAAAATGTGCCAATATTCCAGCTTTCCACCTTTTTAAGTAGCAACAGGCTAATATGGACTGAATGGCCTTCTCTTATCCCTCTGTAAGCGTCCCATAGGGACAGAATTGCTTCGGCCTGTTCCTGAGCAGCAGTCTCAATGCTCTGTCTCAAGGTTATGAAAGGACTTGATAACAGGGCATCAAAACCAGGAGTGGCCGCACACAGGTCAATAAGTACCGTAATTTGTTAACTTTCCATCCCATTCTTGGCCAATACCTGCAGCTGAGGCAGACAAGTCACAACTGTGGGAGATCCCTTTGACCATGAGCTGATTCTTGACACCATACCCGGACCATTTCTAACTTGAACTACTCAAGTATCGAGAAACTTGCCCACCCGATTTTTTTTTAGGTAGCCGATCTGTTATTTTATAACTGCTTCCTTTCATAAACAGAGTGGAACATATAGACCCCTGCAGTGTCCTGTTAATCCTCTCATATACAATTTAATAAAAAGATTTAAAAGATTTAAAGATTTATGATCCATTCCTCAGCAACCCTCATCCATTCCATCCAAAACCAGTAAATGAAAAGTGATGTTTTGAACAGGTTAACTGATCCTATTTGTTCAGTGACTGAGATTAAAGCCAATCTCCATGGATTCTAATTATCCCAGTGGAGGGTTTCCATCTTTTAATGATAAATGGGCTCCTTTCAATGTGTCAACCCATAACATGAGCGGGAGCATCACCGACAGCACTGACAGGGATCAGCAGATCCAGAGAGAGGGGGAGGAGAGATCAGAATCTGAGAACATTAGACTGGAATGTTCCAACAATGGATCAGAATCTGGGAACATTAGACTGGAATATTCCAACAATATAAAGGAGCTTATCCGATTATGTTTGGTATCTTTCTGCATTTTATTGGTTGTCATTATCATCGCAGATCCATTACGCTCTTCTCATTATTCAATATTTTTATTATCCCTTCCTGGCTATCGTTGGTGTTCCTGGTAAGTGTCACTGTCCAGATTTTGTTTTCTATAAACCAGTTATGACTGTATTATTGTTATTTCATATAGTCTACACATCTTGTCACTATTATTGTTCCTGTTGAATCTCTCAATCCAGATATTCACTCTACAGACCACTACTAACTACATTAATGAACGTGTTCAATTCCTGCCTCCCTCTCTGCTCTGGCTGTGTTACTAACCGGTCTCTATGTTGACCTATTCAGTTTCAGGGGAGAACCACAATGCATTGGAACATTGCCTTTGCTGTTAAGAGCATGGAGGTCACTGTCTACTGTTCTGTTTACAAACTCCACTTCCTTCCACTGTTTCCATCCCATCCCTGGCCAATATCTGCAGCTGAAGCAGACAAGTCACAACTGTGGGAGATCCCTTTGACTATGAGCTGATTCTTGACACCATACCCTGAACATTTCTAACGTGAAATGCTCACCACTCCAGAATATATCTCACTGGTTAATTCCATCCGTTGTTCAACCTTGAGCTATGAAGTCAATAATCTTAATGAAGCCAATAATCTGCTGCTGACGCTCCCGGCTTCAAACTTGCCGAAGCAAATCTGATTCGACCTCACACCAAACTCCCATCCATCTGTCATTCATGTGCACGCAGATGTATATTGCTGTTGTGTCTGGCAATGCCTTTATTTTAACATTCTCAAACACTTTATATCATCTATCCATGAAAATTCCCTCGTTCTCTCTGTTGATTAATAAAAAGCCTGCCAGTTGTTCGTATTTAAAATAGTTTCCTCCATGTGTGTTCCTTCTCAAATAACGAGTTTCGCATTCAACTACACACACACACACACACACACACACACACACCAAACCTTCTCATTGCAGGCAGTAATCTGATGCGAGGATAGTTAGCATATGATAGTAAAGTTTGCAATATTCTCATGCTGGGCAGATAGTGTAGTTTACTGAGCAACACACTAACATGGTCTGCACAGCTCTCCATGCTGGGCTGTCATCTTGTCCCAATTTATGTTTGTTTGTGGTGTTCGGTGAAGCAGATTCAGAATTTGATGTAACAAACCATTTCAGCTGATCTGACAATGCCTTCATTCAATGTTCTCATTCTTGTCATTTTACTCAGGAATATCTCACTTCCTCAGTTAGTCCCACTGCCCTGGCTTTTTCCACATATTTCCACAACATATTTTCAGTTCATTAACTGTGTGTTTCTGTCTTTAATGTGAATCTCTCTGTCCCTCTGTATCTTTCCCTGGCCTTTGGTTTTGTCTCCCTAGTGTATCGAGTGCTGGCATTGTGTAGCTCAGAAATAATGAAATGGCGTGTGTCAGGCTGTTGTTCACTTCCTGGTATGTCCCATGTGATGGTCCATGGACAGGCGTGTTTCAGAAGTTATGAGACACATCCTTGTAACTTGGTCTGTACCTGTGGCTGTCCCTCTCAGGTGACCTTGCGATAAGTAAGACGAGGAAGCCCACTGAGTGAAGGACCAGGCATCTGAATTGCCTGACAATGCTGTTACTTTTTAAATAAAACGTTTGTTTCTCTTTTTTTTAGTAAGAGGTCATAAAGGCTAAACTGCCGACTGAAAACAGCTCAAGTAAATAACTTACGGGACTTTTAGGGTTTTTAATAAATAGTAGTAACAATGGCCAACTCGCACAGACCAGGCTTTCTAGTTTGTTTATTCTTGTAGCTGTAACAATCAGCGGGTGCTTGGGGTCCCAAAGGGGTGAAAGTTTTAGTAAATTATCCCTGGCTGCTACTCTCTCTAAAGCCTCACTTGATGGTGTTTCCTCCTGCATTGGAGAACTGTATGCAAGAATGCATGTCTGAATGTTCCTTTTTGGCAAGGGGTACGTTTAGGTGATGTTAATAGATTGAACAGTTCATTTGTAGAACGTACTGTATCCATTATTCGGTTAAGTTTTCCAATAGCTAAGTTATTCTAAATTCCTCTTCATTTTGTATGGATTTTCATTAGAGGATAGTGAGGTAGAGCAACCCTATGGTAGCCAAAGGCCTGATCAGGATTTGTTTAAATACATCCAGGCATTATCTAAATTTGATGAGAATGATGGCGGAGCCTTTTTAATTTCATTTCAGAAAGTGGCTAAACAAGTGCAGTGGCCAGAGAACATGTGGATTTAGTTTATCCAAATAAAGCTGATAGGTATTTGCATCCCTGTCGGAGGAGGTGAAGAAAGCCATCTGAAGTGCATATGAGCTTGTGCCCGAAGCCGACAATGTTTCAGGAATCTAAAATAGCATCCCGGGTTAAACGCACGTTGTGTTTGAAAGAATCAAACAAAGTAATTTTGAAAGGTGGGGAAGGGTATTAAAAACAGAGCAAACCTATGACCCTCTTAGAGAGATTCTGATTTTGGAGAATTTCCACAATTCACTTCCTGCAGTTGTGAGAACTCGTGTGGACGGGCAGAGAGTTACAATGGCAAGGTTAGAAACTGAAATGGCTGATGATGATTGAGTTCAGAAATCAAAGTTTGGTTTCTGTGAGGGATTGAGAAGAATGTGCAAGATCTTCAAAAAATGTATCCCTGTGAGAGTAAGGTTTATTGGCATAGGACAGGAGTAGCAGGCGAAGCGGTTACAGCATTAAGTGGTACAGAAGGATGTAATATTTTTATGCTGAGACATGAGGAGCTATGTCATTCAGAAGGACTATTGCAGAGATGTGAAGTGCTCCATTATGTAACGTGTGGTCAGAGTGTCCAGTGGAAACATCAACAGATTTATTCCACAATGAGGAAGGAGGCCTTGAGCTTGATGTTGGTGTTACAACATTTCAGCATTTACATTGCGAATAACATACATGAGAAAAATCTTTATCACTGATCGTGACCCCTTAAAGTTTGTGGAGAAGTTTAGGGAGAAAAATACCAGTCTGTTTTTATTGACCTTATTCTTGCTGCCATTCAAATTGAAATTATAAAGTTGACAGGGCGAGAAAAAGTAAGTTTTGACACGTTGTGGAGACTTGGATGAAGGAAGACAAAAGGCATTCTGTGGCAGAAGTAAAATGACTGAAATCGAATCGAGTTGTGAACATTTGTATGCTCAGAGTCAATGCAATATATATGCATTTCAGTCTACTAATAGAGGAAGATTAGGAGGTCTAAAATGAATCCATTTTTGTATATTAATGGATCATGTTATTAAAGGTGGAGTTGTGGGAATACTATCACTGTAAAAAGGTTATTTTCTCTTGGGTTTTTTTAAGAGACGTTTTAAAGGCAGAGGTGCAGAACTGTGTCTGAAAACAGTTTAAATAAATAGCTGAGAAAGCATTTCGGTTTTCTTAAAACGGTGGTAACAATGGAAGGGCAGCGGCCAGCTCTCCCAGACCAGGTTTCCTCGTTTTGTTTTTAGCTGCAGCATTCAGAAGCTGTTCGGGTCCCAGAAGGGTTTGAATTTTCAATACATGATCCCCAGCTGTTTTTCTCTCTGAGATCTCTGTTGATGTTGATTTCTCCTGGATCACAAAACTGCATGTTCGGATCTCTACTTGAATATATCTTTCTGTCAAGCAGTGTATACCAAGAAGGTACGGTTTCTATTGTTTGTGTAAGTGTTCCAACATATAAGCCATCCTGAAATGTTCTTTTCTTTGATTGTATTTTAACTAAATCATTTAAATAGATTATACCTTGCTTAATGTCGAGTGGCTTAACCAGTCACAACATATCTGGAAAGCACACTTCCCATCTATATTCAAAATAAGGAAAGGTTTGGGTCTATGCGGCCTTCTTAAAATATTTTGCAGGCATCTGGTCTGGTCCACAACACTTATAGACGAGGGGTTTCCTCTGACTCCTGTTCATAAAAAGTTAGTGCAGCAGCTGGGGATGGTTTGCTGGAGGTTGTGCTGTGAGCTACCTCAGACATTCAGGGAGACCTGAGGATTTGGTGACCCAACTCGGGATGGAGCCTGGGGACGGTAGTTACAGCATCTGGGTCTGTAACGTGAACAACAAATGGAGCAGAGGCTGCAGAGAGGGGGAGATCTGAAACCATGCAGTGAGTGTGTGTGGGGAAAGGGATCTGCTGTGTCCACCCCGGATTTTCCAGGAACAGCTTCCCAAGCTCCACTTGACGCAGGAGCAGAGTGTGTGGGGACACTGACTGAACAAGGAGCTGGTCACAGAGTGGTGTCACCTTCTTTAACACGTCCTACAGCTTCACACCTGGGGAGGATGGTGCTGTCAGTGGCTGTTCAGGTCACAGTTTCATTCAGCTTCTATGTTCTGGAACTTTTCAAACAGGACTGGGTGACATATCCATCATCTCCCAGTATGTTGCCATCAAAATAACCATTCAGTGATGGAGGATATATATGGTGGATGAGGTAAATACATTGTTTCTCACTCAGAAGAGAGCTGCCGGGTGTATCCAGTATAGTGGATTCCAGACGGTGTACATGGCATCTGCAGAGTAGCCGTGTCAATGGGGAAAGAGGTAGAGGAACTGAAGGAGCAATCTCTGTATTAATCTTGCAGCGTGTCCATCACAGTACATCATGTTGGTGAATATCCCTGTCCTCACTGCAGCCACAGCCTCTTCATTCACAAGCAGGCAGTCATTCCCATCGTCTTCAGATCTCCATGTAGAAAGGAATCAATGTATCTTGGATAAAGGCCATCCCCTTGATACACGTTTGATAACAGCATCCCACATCACCAACCAAACACTTCAAAACATTCCATGTGTACAGAGAGAAATGGGGGCACTTGGAGCATCAAGAAGCAGACGATCAGGGATGGAGCAAAACCTCCCATGTCTGAACGGGTCTGAGTGAACCCCCCAGTACACAGTATCATTAATCCCAGTAATCCCTCTCCATTTCAGTAACATACTGCCTTCCATTATTCCTGTAAATGAAATGACAGATTATATCATGTTATATTGCAGCTGCCAAATTATTCTCCATTGCCTTTACCTCTCTGTATCTATCTGTAGACCCTCCACCCTCTCTTGATAAATTAATCTCTTGCTTATCACAGCAACATGACCAAACTCAGCATCTGTATATCTGTTCCATCCTCCTGATCATTGATATAGATTGTAAATAGTTGAGGACCCAGCACTGGTCACTGTGTGACTCCACTGGTGACGTTCTGTCAAACTGATTTAGACTGATTTATCCGGGGTGCCTGCTTCCTGTTTGATACATAATCCTCCCCCATTAATGTGTAACACAGTCGTAAAGCTGAATATGAACAAGGAGCATCAGTCAGGAATCCAACCCTTCGAACCTGCTCCGCCATGGAATACAATCGTGGCTGATGTCATCGCGGCCTCTGTTCGACATCCCTGCTATCTCTCTATCCTCAAACTGTATTCACTTATTGTAGATTGCGCCATATGAAAACATATCCACTCCACAGCTACACTTTCAATTACGTTTAGCATTTTACAGACCTCAATGAGCTCTCCTTTCATTCTTATAAACTCGAGAGTATAGGCCTAAACTGCTCAATTTCTCTTCATAAGACAAACACTTCAAATATGGAATTAATCTATTGAAGCTCTTCTGAATTGGCTCCAATGGAAATACCTCATTCTGCAGGACACCCAAACTGTACTCCAGTTGCAGCCTCACTAACGCCTTGCATAGCTACAGCAACCTTTCTACTCTATCCTTTTACAAATAAACAATGAAGTTATGCTTGCATTTCTCAGTATTTGAAGTACTCGCAAGTAAGTTTTCTGTGATATGCAAGCAGGCACCCAGATCCCTCTGCTCTTAAGCACTTTGAAGTTTCTCTCCATTTAGATAATAATTTGCCTTTTCATTGGGCTGGCCAGCTTGAATAACCCCATATTTATCCACTTTAATTTTCATTGCCAAATGTTTGCCCATTCACTCAATCTATATACATTGTTTTTAAATCTCTTGCATCATCATTCCGAATTAATTTCCCACTAATGTTAGTGTCATCTGAAAATGTAGCTATAGTATTTTCTATCCCGTCAACCGAGTAATAATGTCGATCCCAAATAGTTGAAGCATGAGAACTGAAATCTATGGCACCCAACAAATTGCATTTTCCAATAGAAATTGACACAGTTTATTCATCTGCCTGCATTTTGTTGGTTAACCAATCCTCTATCCAAGCCAATAAATTATCATGACAAGCAACATGAATTCGACTGGGACAACACTAGCATTATAGAGCAAGCCAAACAGAGAACAGCCAGGGAATTCCTAGAGGCATGGCACTCATCCACAGACTCTATCAACAAACACATCGACCTGGACCCAATATACCGGCCACTACAGTGGACAGCTCGAAGTGACAACCGGAAGTGGCAGAGACAGGCCATTATAAATGCCGGAGGAAACATCACAGAAGCGCTTCACAGGAGGCTCCCAAGCACTGAGGATGTCACCTAGACAGGGGACGAAACGTTTGCAAAACAAATTCCCAGCTAGGCGAACAGAACCACAACAACCCAACTGAATGCTAATGCTGGGAAAAATGGATTTCATGAGCATGTGTTAGATGGTGGCATGAACATTTTGTCGAGCACTGAGCTAGAGATCAGGTTATTTAGGAATTGATGTTGGATGATCAGAAAAGCTAATTGAAAACTTTGCTGTAAAGGACCTTTTGGGAATAGTGACCACAATGCATTGTTTTTCTTTTATGCTGTTTGAGTACACGGTAGTTTTTGTTTTATTTGAAGTAACTGTTATAAATCTGAATCATGCAAGCCTGAAGGTGTGAGGAGAAAGTGGGCACTGCAGCTGCTGGAGATCAGTGGTGCTGGTAAAGCACAGTCAGGCAGTGTACTAGGAGCAGGAGCATTGACGTTTCGGGCACAACCCTTTATCAGGAATGAGGCTTCTGGGTCAAAGGAGCTGAGAGATAAATGAGAAGGGGATGTGGCAGGAGGCAGGTAGCTCGGAATGCGATCGGTAGATGAAGGTGGTGTTGAAAGTGATAGGTGATGAAGGGAGACAGAACGCCTCATCTACTGCATCCTTTAAACTCAGTGTGGTCTTCTCTACATTAGCGAGACACGCGTGGATCATTTCAGAGAACATCGCTGGAACAGCCACATTGACCAACTCCACCACCTTGTGGTTAAACACTTTAACTCTCCTTTCCACTCTGCCAAGGGAATGAGAGTCCTGGGCCTCCTCCATCACCAAAACCTAACCACCCGAAGCATGGATGAAGAAAGGTTCCTCTTCTACCTCGGGACCCTTCAACCACAGGTGATTAATGTAGATTTCACCAGTTTCCCCATTTACCCTAACTCCACCTTATCCCAGTCCAATATTCCAACTCAGCACACTCCCCCATTTGAACGTTCCTCTGTGTTCATCTTCCTTCCCATCAATCTGGTCCACCTTCTTCTCCGACCTAATCCTTTCAGCCTCACATTTAACTACCTATTAGGTCAAAGGAAGCAGCTTAGAAAAATGCCAAGTGTTGTAGTAAGCCAGTGGATTCGGAGAAATGTAGGACTCAGCAACGGATGACCAAGAAACTGAGAAGGAAATCAAAAAGAGAAACAGAATGCAAGCAAACGAAAACCATAAAGACCGCTAAAGAAAAACATAAAGACTGCTAACAAAAACATAAAGACTGCTAAAAAAAAAGTGCATCAGTGTATGAAACAAAAGTATAAAGAAGGTCAAATGTGGAACAGTAGGTGTGCAGACAGATAAATTTATTGAATAGAACAGAGAAATCACAGTGGAAAGAAACATTTTCTTTGGGTTTATCTTCAAGGCAGAATATCAAGAAATTCTCCCAGAAATAACAAGTGACCATGGGGTTTATGTAAGTAAAGTCGAAGATCATTCTTATCAGTGTTGAGGTTATCATTTAAAAGAAAGCTGGATTGAGTATTTGTAAATCTGACAGATCAGATGTACTTCATACAAGAATTTCAGAGGAAGCAGCAATAGACGTATTGATTACATCTCAGATTTTCATGTAATTTTCCAATACATTCCGGAAAGCTATTTAGCCAATCTGGATATGGCAAAAGTTATAAATATTATCCAACTGTTTAACAAAGGATGAAGATGGAGAGTGGTGAACTACAGATCAGTTAACTTGTAATCTGCGGTCGGGTGTCTCTGGGCTGAATTACAAAGAACTTGTTACTGGATATATAGAAGGTAATGAGAAATCTGGGGAGGATGATAATGCATCGATGAAACAAAAACCATACGTAGCAAACATTTTTTTGTAATGGTTTGAAGATGATTCTTGTGGACGTAGGCAACAACGAGCTAATGGATAACGTATCGTTGGATATTCAGGAGGATCTTTTTTTTAAGAACGCTCCCACTATCATCAGAAGAAAAGTTAAACTGAAAGGAATTAGGAAGAACGCATGCAAATAGGAAACGAAAAATTAGGTTTGCATTCATGTGTATGTAATTGCAATATAGAAGATGTCGTGCACCAGCTGGATAGAATGTTGCTGAGACTAAATTTAGAGTATTGTGTACTGCTTGGAGTCCCAACCTAAGATAGAATACACTGACTACAGAGGAACTGCAAAAGGTATTCTCCAGATTAATCCATAAAATGGCAAGATTGTCTGATGGGGGACATTCAGCCTGTGATCTCGAATTTCAAAAGATGAGAGGTGATTGTAATGAAACTTAGAAACTTAGGAATATAGAGGGGACTGAATAACAGACAGACATGGAGAAGTGCAAGCAGGCGAGATTGGGGGAATCCCACGGTATTCTACACGTACAAGTAGAACAGAATAATAAGCAAACAGTTAGTGTCCATTAGAAACCAAAGGGGCAATCAGTGCGTCAACCCGGAGAACATTGATAGATTGTTATATGTAAACATCACAGCTGTTTTACTTGGGAGAAGGAGGATGCAGGTACAGAATTCGAGAAGATGGACTGGAAAGCTCTTGAAGCGATTGATGTAAAATACGAGCAGGAGTTTGAGTTTTTGTCTGGTATAAAATTCGACCAATCCGCAGATCTGGATACTGTTGGAATCAAGGGAGGAAATTTTAATTGGAATCTGACCATAGTGGAGGTACCAGAGGACTTGAGAACAGCTAATATGATTCCATTTCACAGTAATGGTGGTAGAGATTTGCCAAGGTAACTATGGACGAGCGAGTATTAAATCACTGTTCGGGAAACTACTGGAGAAAATAGAGAAGGAGAAAATCGGACTCCAATCAGAGTCGCAAGGTTTGATCAGGGATAATCATCATGACTTTATCAGAGAGAAGTCACACCTAATGAATTTGATTGAATTAGTTTGAGGAGGTCGCTTATTTAGTTTTGCAGCAAGGCCTTTGACAAAGTTCCAAAGGTGAAACTGAAAAAAATAAAGTAAAATCTCAGAGTATCAAGGCCAACTTGAAAAGTTACAACGAAAATTGTCTTAGTGTCAGGAGTCAGAGGATGGTGGGAGAAGGCTGTTTGTGTGACTGGAGACCAGTGTCCCCTGGTGTACCACAGGGACCAGTGCTGTGTCCCTTATTGTTTGTAGCATTCATAAATGGTGTAGATGTGAATCTGTTGTGGGGGGTGGGGGGGTGGGGGGCGGTTGGTGGAGGGGTTCGAGTTGTGATAAGTAAGTTTGTGTTTGACACAAAGATTAGCCGGGTGGTTGGCAGTGAGGAGAAAGTTCTGGTTTTACACGAAAATACAAGTGGGATGATCAGATGGGCAGATCATTGGCAGATGGAATGTGATCCTGATAAATGTGAGGTGATGTACTTTGGAAGGAGGCACCAGACATGGGGTGTACACAATGATTGGCAGCACACTAGGGAGCTCACTGGGTGTTTCTCCACAAATCCCTGAATGTGACTGAACAGGGTAATGGACTAGTTAAGAATTGAACCTTGGGTGGAGCGTTTATTAATCAGGGAGTAGAGTATAAGTGCTTTACAGGGCTTGGTTTAGTCCATGATAGAGTACTGTATGTCGTTCTGGGAGCCTCAGTACAGGAAGGATGTGATTGTACTGGAGGGGGTTGCAGAGGAGATTCACCAGGCTGTTCCCTGGGTTGGAGCATATCAGCGATGGAGAGAGGCTGGATAAGCTCGGGTTGTTTACTTTTGACAGAGAGGCTGAGGGGGATGTGCTTCAGAAGGATACGTTAACAAGGGGCATGGACAGGGTGGATAGACAGTAGCTGTTCCTTTTAGTCAGAGGGTTAAGAACAAGGGGGCACACCTTAAAGTGAAGAGTTTGACGTTCAGAGAGGATTTAAAGATTACTTTTCATTCACCCAGAGGGTTTTGAGGTCTGGAATGTACTTCCTGAGAGGGGAGTTATCATGGCTAACCTCTCAATAGTTAAGTGTACTTGGACGAGCACTTGGAAGTGTCATAACATTCCAGGCTATGTGCCTGGTGTTGGAAAGTGGGACTAATATAGATCGTGCTGTATTTCTGTTGGTACAGAGGCTATGCTCCTGTGCGTGTATAATGTGGAGCTGAGCAGCTTAAGAAAGAAATTGATAGGTTTCTGAAGATAATGTTCACAAAGGTTATAACAGTGAACTGTTACAGCTTGTCAAATTATGACAATGTGAGAAGTATGACAAAACAGTGCGGGTTCCTTCTAGTTTGAAACCAGAGAATGGAGAATGGGAAACAGGGAAATGGCAAAACTATGAATCCACGACTTCAGTTCTGTCTTCACAGAACTTTCTGACAATATCAGGAAAACCAATTCCGGTATGGAAAACGAAATAGTACATGGAACATCGAACATAGTAATTAAATGGTTTAGGAACAATTATTGAGGCTGAAAATAATGGTCATATTCAACACTAACATAGATTTATGAAATGGGAATCATGTATGAGAAACAGACTGGGAGACAAATGAAAGAGAAGCAATGGATGTACAATATGTGGATTTTCAGAAAAAATTTGGTAAAGCTCCAAGCCCAGTTTGCAAAATCAAATCTTAGTGGAATGGGGCGAATATATGGCCATGTTTCTAGAATGGGACAGCTGGCAGGAAACAGTGAATAGAAATAAACAGACTTGTGAAGCAACAGCCTGACATTGTATTTAAGGTAAGATTCTGTGAGTATGACTATGTCCCAGACTCCCCATCACCTTCCCCGGATACCTCCTGTTTCACCAGCAGGACAGACAAAGCAGAAGTGGTGGCACAGTGGGATACAGTTAGAAGGGAATTGCTCTGGAAGTCCTCAACAGTGACTCTGTATCCCATGAACTCTCATGGCGTTAGTTTACACATGGGAAAGGAAGCCTCCCGCTGATTACCATGTACCAGCCTCTCCCAACTGATGAGTCAGTACTCCTCTATGCTGACCAACACATGGAGGAAGCACTGAGGGTGGCAAAGGCACAAAATGTACTCTGGGTGGAGGATTTCAATGTCCACCACCAAGAGTAGCTCAGCTACAGCATTACTGATTGAGCTGGTTGGGTCCGAAAGGAAATAACTTCTCAACTCGGTCTGCAGCAGGTGGTGAAGGAACCAACAAGAGGTAAAAGCCATATTTGACCACAGCCTTACTAATCTGCCAGTTACAGAAGTATCTGTCCATGACAGTATCGGTAAGAGTGCATAGTCATTGTGGAGACAAAGTCACCCCTGCACATTGAGAATAACGTCCACAATTTTGGGTGGTACTATCACCGTGCTAAATAGGACAGACTTTGAACAGATCTAGCAGCTCAAGTCTGGGCTTCCGTAACGTGTTGTGGGTCATCAATAGCAGCAGAATTTTACTCCCACACAGCCTCATGGTCTGGCATATCCCCCTCACAACAATTGCCATCAAGCCAGAGGATCAACCTTGATTCAATGAAGTGTGCAGGAGGGGAGGAGCAGCACCGGGCATACCTGAAAATGAGGTGTCTGCCTGATGAAGTCACCAAACAGGACTGCTTGTGCACCAAACAGCACAAGCAGTAAGTGATAGACAGAGCTAAGTGATACCACAAGCAACGGATCAGATCTAAGCTCTGCAATCCTTCCACATCTAGTTGAGAATAGTTATGGACAATTAAACAAGTCATCGGAGGAGGACATTCCACAAGTATCCCCATCCTTAATGGTGGAAGAGCCCAGCACTTCAGTGCAAAAGATAACGTTCATGCATTCGCAACAATCTTCAGTCAGAAGTGCTGAGTGGATGATCCATCTCGGCCTCCTCCAGTGGCCCTCAACAATTCAGTTACCAGTCACCAGCCAATTTGGTTCAGTCCACACGATATCCAGATTCAGTTGGAGACACTGGATACCTCAGAGGGTACATACCCTGACAACATTCTGGCAATAGTCCTGAAAAGTTGTTCTCTAGACCTTGTCACTGCCCTAGCTAAGCTGTTCCAATCCCGTTACAACAACATTTCCCCAATTACGTCGAAAATTACCCGAAGTATCTCCTATGCATAAAAAGCAGAACAAATCCAATCCAGCCAATACCACCCCATCAGTCTACTCTCAATCATCAGTAAAGTGGTGGAAGGTGTCAGTGCTTTTAAGCAGCACTTGCTCAGCAATAACGTGGTCAATGACGTCCAGTTTGGCTCCACCAGGGTCACTCAGCTCCTGACCTCATTACCTTGGTCCAAATATGGACAAAAGAGCTGAATTTCAGAGGTGGGGTGAGAATGACAGTCCTTTAATACAGGGCTGTCTTCGCCCAAGTGTGGTATCAAGGGGCGTAAATAAAACCGGAATCAATGGGTATCAGGGGCAAACTCCCCGCTGGTTAGAATCATACCTGACACGTAGGAAGATGGTCATTGTTGATAAAGGCCAGTCAACTCAGCTCCAGGACAAGTCTGGAGGAGTCCCTCGGGCAGTGACCTCAGCCCAAACATCTTCAGGGCTGCTTGATCAATGACCTTGCCTTTATTCTTAGGTCATAAGTGGGGTTGGTTGCCAATGATTGCAAAATGTTCAGCAACATTTGTGGATCCTCAGATACTGAAGCAGTCTATGTCCAAATGCAACAAGATCTGGACAGTATCCAGGCTGACAAGTGGCAAGTAATATTGATGTCACACAAATGCCAGACCGTGACCATCACCACTAAAATACAATCTAACCTGCCCCTTGGCATTTAATGGTGTTACCATCACTGAATCCACAGTGGACGGTTCAACAAGGCAGCTCACTACCACCTTCTCAAGGGGCAACTAGGGACAGGCAATAAATTCTGGCCCAGCCAAATACACCCTGCAGCACAGTGAGGTCTGAACCCACAAGGCAATCCTGGGAATGGCATTCACACGCTGCCCAGTGTACATAGACCTACCAAGTGGGGAGCTGTAACATTGCAAAGGATCTGGATCTCCCTGTAGACCAGTCACTGAAAGTAATATTGCAGGAGCAGAAAGCAGTTAGGAAGATCAATGATGTGCTGACCTTCATTTCAGGGGGATTTGAATCCAGGAGTAAGGGTGTCTTACTGCAGCTGTAGAGGGCTTTGGTGAGACCCGATCTCAAACATTGAGCAGTATTCTGTGCAGATTTGGTCTCAATACATAATAAAGGACAAACCTGACATTGAGGGGGAGCAGTGAAGGATGACCAGACCGATCTTTGTGATGACAGGCTTGTTGTGGGAGCAGAGTTTGGGGCGACTGGGCCTGTATTCCATGGGGTTTAGGAAAATGGGTGGAGATCTCAGTGAAATATATAAAGCTCTGACCGGGTGAGACGGATTGGAAGCAGGGATAATAATTCCCCTGGCTGTGGTGTCTAAAACAAGGGTCCACATTATTAGGTACAGACAGACCATTCTGCAATGAGATGACAATAAATGTCTGCACTCAGCGACTGGTGAACCTGGGGAATGCACTCGAACCTGGAAGCCAAGACACTGAATATAAATAAGGATTTAGAGGCAATAACGGAATGGTGGGAGAGAAGGAGAACGATATGGAAATAAAGGGCCAGGTGTCATTATATTGAATTGGGTAGCAAAATCGACAGACCAAATGGACTACTGCACATCCCATTTTGTAGCTTCCCAAGGTTAATCACAAGCTCTCAGATGTTAGGAAGGAGGTCTCTGCAGGGTCAACAGGACTGTGTTTCTCATTCCCTTTTTCCGATACTGAGGCTGGGGCCGGGTGTCCTGTCTGGTTTTATCCTTTAGACCTCGGAACAGTTTGATACAATAGAATGTCTTGTTTGGCGGATTCAGAGACCATTCCAAAGTTGATCACATGTCTGTGTGTCTGCAGTCACGTTTAGGCCAGACAGGAAAGCACGGGAGATTCACATCCTGAAAGGACATTTGTGAAGCAAATTGGTGTGTACAATCGACATTGGCTTCAAGGTCACTATTTACGGACACCAGATTTTGCATCTTAATATTTTGTCAATTGTGTTTAACTTACACCAGCTGCCAGAGCATTAGCCTGGTCTGGATTAGTAATCCAGTGACATTTCCACAGCAGCACCATCTCTACATGGGGACCTATCTGAAATCATACTGAGCAGGTTATTTCTGTGCTGCTTGATAACTCTGTCAAAAAGAACTCCCACCAATTTGACTGTCGAGGTGGGACTGAGGGGGAGGTAACTGGCCAGATTGTAATTATAATCCTTTTAGGAACTGGACATAATTGAGTAATTTTCCACATTACCAGGGAGATGTCAGAGTTGGAGCTGGAATGAAAGCGCTTCCCCAGGGACACGGCTTGTTGTGCAGCACAAGTCTTCAGTCCTATTACAGGAAAGGGGTCAGGGACCATTGCCTTTTTCGTACGTACTGTGTTCAGCTGTTTCTTCATGTCACGTACAGCAAATCGAATTGGTTGAAGACGGGCATCTGTGATTCTCTGGCTATCATGGCGAGGGTGAGGTGGATCATCAACTCAACACTTCTGGCTGAGGGTGGTGCAGATACCACATCCTGGTCTTTTACACTGATGTACAGGACTGTTCAATTATTTAGGATGGGGATATTTGTGGAGTCCTTTCCTTCGTCATTTGTTTAATTATCCATCACCATTTATGACAGAATGTGACAGGATTGCGGAGCTTCGATCAGATCTGTTTGTCAAGTGTGGTAGCTTTAATGGGTTCGCGTCAGGTTTAGGTTCACGTAGTTCTGACCCAGTCATGTTCACCCACAGTCATTACTGAAACATAGATCGTATTGATGGTAATGGCAGACTGAGGAAATTATCCGAGGCTAAAAGTTACAGGTTGTGGTTGAATGTTGTTTAGCTTCTGCTGCTGTAGTCTACAGCACTACATAAATATGCAGTTTTGAGCTGCAATATCTGCAATATAATTCTGCTGTCTGTCCCTTAGTTCACTTCGAGACCCATTCACCCATCAGTCATGTACTCAGTGACCTACTCTGGTTTCTGATGTGGTAACACTTCCATTTTCATACTCTCATTCTGCTGAGGGTCTCTTCCCGGGTCATGCTTTCAATCTGACACATTCAACAAAACCAATTAACTGTTTTTAATTCAATAGTTTAATTCACCTGAATCTTTTTCCTTGAGTAATACCATCTTGTGTGTTTAAAGTGAATGTGTTTCCTCTGTTTCTCTCCCTGGCCATGATTAAGAGCTCTGTAATATCACTGATGCCAGCCTTATGTAGTTTCAGAGCCAATGAATTCTCTGGATTCCCAATCATGTTCACCACATTGTATGTTTGCTCTTTTGGTTTGATGCCTTATTACTCATGGCTGCCTTGTCCTCCCATGAGTATGTTTCATCTCCTTTGGGAGAATTTCTGATATCCTCCGAAATATCCCCAGAAATTCCTGCTTTTGCTGCTCCATGGTCTGCCCTGCTCAGCTCCCCTTCCAATTAACTCTGGCCAGCTCCTCCTGAATGTCTTTGCAGTTACATTGCTCAATTATAATCACATTACATCTAGAAGAGAGCAATTGATATAAACCGAAAGAAGGAGCTTTGAGAGAAGGGACGCAAAGAATAATTGGTAATTTTCTTAACTAGATACAAAGAGAGAAAGGGCGAGACAACATAGATGAGGGAAAGAATGAGGGACAACATAGATGTTTTAATGTTTTATAAATTTTATACATCATATGCATCACTTTTTGTTAACTGTGTCTCCATTGTTCATTTAGAATGTGTTGTGTACATATGAAAAATGTTACATATCTGCGCACACACATTAATTAAAAAGTCTGTATAAAATCATTTTTCGCCATTGAAACTGTCCCGTTGTCATGTTACCAGGATACACGAACACCAGCTGTCCACCAAAAGACATGACCCATTATCACTATGTTCCATACATACAGACAAAGAAGGGCACCACTTTGATTGGTACAATGCACACACATACTAAGACACGCAAGGATGTTCTTAGAGGAATGGCAGTCTGAACAGAAGTCCATCAATAAACGCATCAATTTAGATCCTGTCTACCTTCTCTTGTAAAACAAACGAACTGGAAATGACATCACCCATCTTAAGAACGCAAGACCTATAAATAGAGAGGCGCAACATACCACCAGCACTTCAGCAGAGACTCTCACTGATGATGTTACCTAGTCATAGTGTCGAATCGTCAGAAAACACACCTTCAAGCACAGCGAGCTAACTTGCATATATAAAAACTGTTATTTTTCTTTTATTAGTGGAATTTGGGAGTTCTTTGTCACTCATGTATTAACAGATTACGAGGTGAGGTGAGCCTTTTTGGGTTTGTGGTTTTAATTAACAGAAGGGCTCGAAATAGATGTCTTTACAGTTTGGGGCCCTGCTGTAAGGGACTTGGACAGATTTGAACAGATTTTGGGTACAAAATGTCCCAGCAAATTCCAACATGTTGCAATTAGTGACCTAGATCTTCAAATAAAACCAGTCGGAAAATCTGTTCAATTTTGTTTACTGGTACTTGTTTCAATTACAAGTGAGGGAAATGGCTTTTAACATTACTAAAGAGGTTCCCAAATTTGCCAAGAAAGTTTGCAAAGACAGAAGCATGACATTTTTTAGAATTAGCAAATAGGTTGGAATTGGGTTTAACCAGGGACAAAAGGAAACCAGAAATTATAATGGAGTTGGTCAAGTACTTTGATGTATCAAAGAAACAGACAACTGCAGTCGAGTTAGAAAGAACTTAAATTGCAGATATGGCAACTGAAGTTAGAAGATAAAGAAAGAGACGGAAACAGAGAGAGAAAAAAGAGAAGGAGAGGAAAAAGAAAGAGAGAGGGGATTTGAGATTCAGAAGTTGGGAATTAGACAAGAAAGTTAAATTAACAGGATGGAGATGAAGGGAGAACGTCGGGATGTATACAACTATGTTAGTTCCTTGCCATATTTCGGAGAGAAAAATGTCAAAACCTTTTTTATTTCATTTGAAACAAATGACTCGGCAGATTACGTGTCCAGTGAACTTGTGGGTAATGCTAGTTCAGACTAAGCTGGTGGGCACAGCTGTTGAGGCATGTGCAGCGCTGTCAGATGAGGGGTCAATAGACTATGCAGATGTCAAATTGGCTATTTGATTGGTTATGAATTGGTACCAGAAGCATATAGACAGAGGTTCATAAAAATAGAGACGGAACCAGGTCAGACTTATTATAAGTTTGAAAGAATTAACTACAGTCATTTTGATAGATGGGTGCTGGACTTAAAAATAGATAAGACCTGTGAAGCTCGAAGGGAGGTTATTCTGCTGGAGAAGTTTAAAGACTTACTTCCAGAGATGGTAAGAATTCATGTGCACGAACAGAAAGTTCAAGAAGCGAGAAGCGCGACAGAAATGGCAGGTAAATATGCATTGGTGCATGAGATGAAATTTAGCGTCCAGGAGAATTTTCATGCTATAAGGGATAGAAATTGGGAGAAGGGAAGTTCACACATTACAAAGCGAACAGTAGGGCACAATAGTTTACCACAGGTGAAAAAAGAAGCCCAAAGGGGTTGAAAGGAGGTGAAAGGCCTCAGGTGTTCTCAGTATAAGGGAGTGGAATACATAAAATGACAGTGCTGATGGTTTAAGGAGGGCACTGGGAAAAGGTGCTTTCACTGCAGTAAGCTGGGACACACTGTGATGGTCGTTGAAGGAAGGCACTTTGGGGAAAGATGTGGCAGAAGAGGCTAAGCCCAGTGGCATTAGTGAAACTGGTAAAGGAGACCCCAAGTAGAGCTGAGGAGCTGCAGGAGAGTGCACAGCCGAGGCAGGGGCTCGGTATGGAGTCGGTACCTGATCTCTGAAAGAATTCACCTCTGTAGATAAAGTTTACTCTGAAAGATCAGGAGGAGAAGGACAAGAAGTTATAATTTTGTGAGATATGGGATCTGCTCAGTCTCTAATAGTTGAGAAGTGAGGCGCCGGAAAAGCACAAAAGATCTGGTAGCATCCAGACAGCAGGACAATCGAATATCAGGCAGAAACCGATTGTCAGGAATGGCGTGGGGGAGACAAGGGGGCTGAAAGATAAATACGAGGGTAGTAGCTGGGCTGGTGGGAGGGTCACTGGGAAGGCGATAAGAAGATGTAGGTGGGAGTAATAGTGATATGTCGGTTTGGAGGGTGGAGTCGGTAGGTGGGAAGGAAGCTGGTCAGTTAGGGCGGTTCACGAGGGCAGTGCTAGATTGAATGGTTCAATCTGGCAGAGGTTGGGGAGGGGAGATTTGGAATTTGGTGAAGTCAACGTTGATGATGGTTCTAGTTTGAGGGTTCTAATTGTCCTACCACCTATCCACAACACCCTCCTCTCCGAGCTATCACCATCACACCCCACCTGCGTCTACCTATTGCCTTCCAAGCTATCTTACACCCAGCTCCACTCCCACTCTCCTATTTATTTCTCTGCCCCCTTCCCCCTCCCTTACCCAACCTCCCACTTTCCTGATGAAGAATTTATGCCTGAAACGTCAACTCTTCTGCCCCTCAGATGCTGCCTGGTTGGCTATGCTTTTCCAGCCCCACACTTTTCCACTCTCACCTCCAGCATCTGCAGCCCTCACTTTCTCTCGGCCTCTAATCGTGAGAGATGAAAGTATTTTCACTCTTTCTGACATATTAATCAAGATCGTAACAATTTGTGGAATGGGGTTAGAAATTAAGTATTCCCTAGTGTAATATCAGGATGGAATGCCAAATCAAGGTTGGGGAAGTAACAGTGACAGTGTGTAACAGAGTGTCATTTCCAGGAATACAGTTTATTCTTGTGAACGATTTAACAGGATCCAAGGTGGGAGTGGCACCCCTTGTATTGGAGAAGGCAAAAGGAAAACTAGGGAATTGGGGAGTTAAAAGAAAAATACCCAGGATTTTTCCAGACTGTATAGTAACAAGATTCCACTGTCATAAGTTAGAGCAGGAAAGAAAACCAAAATAAAAAGCCAAAGGAGTTGATGTGCAGTGAACTGACTCCCTGTTTGATGTAACGGTGCAGGAAAAACCTTAACAGGCAGAGGATCAGGCAGAGGGGTTTAGTCCTGAAAGGCGAATGGACTTACAACAGATATATACACACACATTCACACACACATACACATGCACACACACAGAAAAGGAATCAGAATATATTGTCGAACATTATTAACTTAAAGATAGAATGCTAAAATTAAAATGGAGACCCCGATAGGTTAGTGCAGAAGGGAAATGGGCCGAAGTGCACCAGATTGTGTTAGAGGTAGCGTACAGTGTTACGGGTAGCACATAAACTAACTGCAGGGGGTCACCTAGGTGTACTGAAGAATCAGGTTAAGGTACAGAGGCATTTCTAGTGGCCTGGAATGCACACGGACGTGGTTATTTTTTGACGTACATGTCAAATATTCTAAATGGTAGGTACGTCACAGGCAGTACTAAAGCCAGCACCTTTGTTACCAATTCCTGCATTCGAAGAACATTTCACATAGGTTATGATGAGTTGTGTAGCTCCCCTATCTAAAATAAAAGTGGAAACTAATATTTGCTAACCATAATGGATGTGTCTACCAGATTTCCAGAAGCAATTCTGTTATGGAGTGTTAAGGTAAAAAGGGAGGTGGAGGAGTTGGTAGCTTTCTTTACACACTGTGGGCTCCGCAGAGAGATTCAGTCAGACCAAGGTCTCATTTTACCATTCAGCTGTTTAAGGAAGTCATGGATACCTTAGGCATACAGCAGTTTAAATCAAGGGCGTCCCATCCTGAATCCCAGGGAGCCTTGGAAAGTTAGCATCAGACGCTGAAGACCATATTAACAGTGTACTGTCAGGATTACCGGAATGATTGGAATGAAGGTGTCTCATTGAATTGTTTGCCATTAGACAAAAATTATTTGCCCAAATAAATCGACTCAGTTTACTTCCATTGAGTTAATATTTGAAGTGAGAGGTCCTTTGGAATTAATTGAATATAAATTGACAGGACCGAAGTCAGAGATCTCACACTCGGATTATGTATGTGAGGTGAGGGAGAGATTAGATGGAGTAGGTGAGTTCGCTAAACAGCACCTGAAGGGCACAGCATAGAATGAAGCACGTGGCAGATAAAACCTCTAAAAAATTTTGACGATTTCCTGTGGGGATGACGTATTAGTATTGCCACCAGTGATAGGAATTCCCTTCAAAGCCAGGTTTAGTGACTCAGGAACAGAGTTATGGTCAGATGAACAAATTGTGTAGTTTATCTGTATGATGTAGTGACCTTTAGCAAGTGATTGAAAGCTCACACGTTACAGTTGGCTGAGCATGTTGAACGATTACAAGAAGCAAACTTGGTAATAAACTTAAAGAAAACAGAATTCGCGAAGGCAGAGGTGACGTTCTTGGGATATTACATTGGACATGGAAGGTTGACCCCATGGAACACAAAAACGAAGGGCTTTGAGGAATTTACACAACCATCCTCGAAGAAAGAGGTGCTTCGATTTTTGGAACTGATTGGATTCTATCAGAAGTTTGTCCCAAACTTCAGCAGCGTATTGGCACCACTGATGGACTTAGTAAAGAAGAACACAGAATTGTGGTGGACAGAACAATGCCAGGAGGCACTTGAGAATTTTAAAGCAGGATTAATCACCACACCAGTTTTAGCTACACCAAATATTTTGAAACCCTTTGAAAATTGTGTTTGATGCTCGGGGTATAGGGGTCGGAGATGTATTGATACAGAAAGAGGATGATGGAATTGAATGGCTAATTGGCTACTTGTCGAAAAAACTCAATATCCACCAGAAAAAAATGCAAAATCTCCATTATTGAAAAAGAATGATTATGTTCCACACTGGCCTGACAATATTTTAATGTTTATATGACAAACAAATTGTCAGAGATGGTTGTGGACAACGACAAATCTCTCGCATTTTTTGGAATATTTAACGACCAGAATATGAGACTATTTCATTGGAGTCTTACCTTACTGACTTTAAACTCACAAAATGTACATGCTGCGGCTCCTACAATGTGATAGCAGATGGGTTTTCGCGGATTTAAAGGAAAGCAGTGCAGATAAGATTTGACTTATACCAGTGTTGTATTGGTGTGCAGAATTAATATGAATGATATAACTGAGATTAATACTTTTGTATTTCATATAATTGGGATGAAGAATTAGAGGAAAAGAAATGTAGCCATCTTTTCATTCTGCTTGTTCATTTTATTTTCTGAAGCAGGAAGATGTTATGAAGCCAAAAACATGTATGGGCACTTTAAGACAGATCGGGTTTTGTTGAATAGAAATTAAAGCCACAGATGCCACCTAAAGGTCACACTGTTCCACATGTCACCATTCGCTGAGAAATGGATACCTGAGTTTTGATTGCTGTTTTGACAGCCATCCAAATGCAACCAAAGAGGTTAAATAATGCTTAGGATACCAGAAACCAACAGAATTTGAATATTATAGTTTGGACAGCTGGACAGCAATCAAATTATGAGAATTATTATATCATGGGGTGTATATAAATCCAGCATTTTGAACACTGGAGGGAGAGCTGCTGCCATCCAACAGCAGAGTAACTGCTGTAGAGCAGGAGTGCTAACTGACCATCCCAAACACTCTCTATCAAAGATACATGTTCATGTAAAACCTACTTGCAATAGAAAAAAAACATGACCCAGGGAGATCAGCAGCTGGAGGAGTCAACACAGCGGGGAAGATGGAGACTGTAGGGTCTTGAGATTTTAATGTTTCATATGTGGGTTGTTGGAACAGCATATTTTTACAGAGTTGGAGTCAGATAGTAAGTGGCTAAGAAAAGAGGGGCTTGTATTTGCGAATACTTGTTGTTTAGTGTTCACTATTAAAGTTAAGAAACTAACTTCATAATTTTTGTTTAAATAGTGGAATGTAGGAGATCTGTGTCGCTCTTATTTTAACAGATTACAAGGTGAGGCGAGCTTTTCTGGGTGTTTGGGTTTAATTAACAGAGGGGTTCGAGTCCACCTTGTAAATATCCGTCCACGCTAACCCCATTTCCCTGCAGTTGGCCCATATGCTTCCAGTCCTTTCCTAGCCACATATTTATCCAAATGTTTTTGAAATGTTGTTAATGTACCCCCTCAACGACATCTGCTGGCAACTCATCCACGTACCAGCCCTCTGTGTAAAGAAGTGGCCCGTCAGGTTCCCTTTTATTCCTTCCCCTTTAACCTTAAACCGATCCCCTCTAATCCTCGATTCTCTACACCTTGGAAAAAGACTGAGAGCATTAACCCTATCCATACCCCTCGTGATTTTATACAGCTCTATAAGGACTCCCTCAGTCTCTTACACGCTAAAGAAAAGGTCCTAGCTTGTCCAATCTCTCCCTGTAACTCAGACCATTGGGTCCTGGCAATGTCTTTGTAAATTTCTTCTGCACTCTTTCTAATTTAACAACATCCTCCCCATAACAAGGTGACAAAGCTGAACACCATACTCCAAGTGCAGCCTTACCAAAGTCCTGTGTAACTGCAACATAAATTCCCAACTTCTATCCTCAATATCCTACCTGATGAAGGCCAATATGCCAAAAGCCATCTTCACTGCCCTGTCTACCTGTGACTCCACTCTTAGAGAACCGTGCACCTGAACACCAAATTCCCTCTACCCACTGCACCCCTTAAGACCCTCCCATTCACCATGAAACTCCTACCTTGATTTGAGTTTCCAAAATGCAAGACCTCACGCTTCTATATTAAATTCCATTTACCATTTCTCGGCCCATTTCCTACCTGATTAAGGTCCTGATGCAATTTCTGATGAACTACCTCACTGATCATGCTCCCAATTACTTTAATGTCATCTGCAAACTTACTAATCATACCTTGTACATTCTCAACCAAATCATAGATAACAAACAGCAATGGACCAAGCCTCCGGTCTGACAAACATCCATCCACTAAACCCTTTGCTTCCTACCATCAAGCCAACTGTGTATCCTATTGGCCAGTTCCCCCCGCATTCTACGAGATGTAACCTTCCTGAGCAGCCTGCCATGTGGAACCTAATCAAAGGCCTTACTGAAATCCATCGAGACTACGTCTATCACTCTGCCCTCATCAAACGTCCTGGTAATTTCATCAAAAGACTCTAAGAAATTTGGGAAGGATGATCTCCCACTCACAAGTCTATGCTGACTGCTCCGAATCAAACCCTGTGTAAGTAATGGGTGCAGACAATGGTACGCTGTCCTTCATTGTAAGATGGTCCGAGTACATAAGTAAGGCCATCTTCCTGCTGTTGTAGAGACTTGCTGAGAGAGCATTTGGGGCACTCTGTACAGATTTGATCTCCTTTGTAAGGAATGATCTCCTTACCACAGACACGGGTGATGGTAACATGAGGATAGAGTGAATAAGCTGAGTGTTTAATCTGTGGAGCTGTGAGAGACAAAGAAATGGTGATGCTGAAACACGAGGAGTGGCAGCGATCAATTATTTCCAAAAGAGACATTGACAGAGACAGAAATTCCATACTTTACTCAGGATTTATCGGTTTGATTTATTTTCACGTGTATCTCAGTACAGGGAAACACTTTGCTTATGAGCAGTGGAGGAAGATCATAGTAAGCATGACCAGACAGATCATAGGGTGGAAATAGACTTGGACAGAGTAAGGCACACAGGTGACACTGAACAGGACATGCACTAGACAAGGTCAACATGAACAAGATCAGCATTATTTGAACTTAGAGAGTCCATTCATCAGTCTAACGTGACTTTCCTAATTAACTCTCCCCATGTTATTGTGCAGTCGGCGAGTGAACCCTGTACTGAACGTCAGGTTGCTCACAATCCCCAAAAGCAGCCACAATACCTTCCGTCTGAAACAGGTAGCCATTCCCACCAGGTTCCGACCTACATAGAGAACACCAGGCCGTCTTTGTGGAGATGGAAGATGCCTTCTTGAGATTTCACACAAGACATATGGCTTCCCTGCCCACCTCTAGAAAACCACGTTAAAGTCCCACATGTGTATCATAAACAACGGAGCCAAGAGAAACAACGTGGAACAGTCTGTCTGTGCAGCCTCTGCCCAACTTGTTCATCATGTTAGAGCATCAATTAGGAGACCCTGAAGACCGCCGAGGCTGGAGATCAGAGGAGAGCATCAATAGCTTGAAAAGCACAGCGGGTCAGGCAGCATCCGAGGACCAGGAGAATCGACGATTCAGGAATAAGACATTCATCAGGAATCAGCAAAAATTACCTCATTCTGCCCCCGTGTAAGTGCATTGAGGTGGGAATGGCCTCCTGCTGTTCCTGTGTAAGTGACTCAAGGGAGAGATTGGCTTCAACCTCGTCCGATTGGACAGGGCCAAGGGCCTGACTGGTTAACCCGGGTTCCTGTTTGACAGCTCATTGTACTGACTAGTGTGACAATGTTGCAGCTTTAAGAGGTTATTTTGTCCTGGTTTATTTTATGAGAGAGATTGAACGATTGTTGCCAAGCTGGCTAGTTAAGACCACTTGAGTAACAGCCAGGGAGGCCTTAGGTTAATTTTAATGCAGCCTGTATGGGTGTGGCCAGCTCTCACAGATTAGGATCTCTGGGTTTTGGTTTCTCAGTAACATTAGAAACTATTGGAGTCTCTACAGAGTTGGAAGCTTCAGTGAATGTCTCCTGGCTGCTACTCTCTCAAAAATTCCTCTTGATACTGTTTTTAATTCTTGGATTGGAGAAATGTTTGTGACAATCTGTGTCTGAATATTTCTTTTTGCCAAGGGGCTGTGTTTATGGGATTTTCCTATATTGGAACAGTTCATCAGTAATAGTTCCTAGATGTATTATTCTCTTAAGATATCCAATAGAATTGCGTTATTCTAAATTCCTCTTTCTTTGGTTTCATTTTCTCTTTCGTGTTTAAGTAGATGGTGTTTTGCTTCACACCGAGTAGTTTGACCAATCACATTGCATCTGGAACAGACACTTTACATTTCCTTTAAAATAAGAAAACATTAGAATCTAGGCTACCGCATTCAAATATTTTCGAGGGCCTCTGGTGAGCTCCATCACAATAGACTCCTTCTCTTCCTGAGTAATAGGCTGGAGGCACTGAATGGGCTGTCCCTGTTCATCTCCAATAGTGTCAATGGGCTGAATGGCTTCCTCATATTCCTGTGAAACCAGCGTGCGGTGCTGAATGAACCCTTGTTTTGTTGTGGCAATGTGCAGTGCCAGGCAGTGCTGTTACATGAATGTTACCGACACTTTAACAGCACAAGTTTGAATGGAGTCTGGATCCTGTTAGTTACAGACAAAGATCAGTTCAGGAGCTGACGGGGGATAAAATGCTCTGAACATTGTGGAATCTTCAGCGAAAATCCCCACATCTGATCTTATGGTGGGGAAGGTGGGGGCGGGGAGACATCGATGAAGCAGCTGAAGATGTTTGTGAAGAGGAAGCTACCCTGAGGATCTCGCACAGAGGTGACCCAGGACTGAGATGATGAACATCTTCCTTTGATCCCAAACACTGGAGAGTTTACTCTGATTCCCATTAAGTCCAGTTCCTTGATGTCAGCAGACGTCAACCACTGCCTTGATATCGGGGCCAGTCATCTTTACCTGAACCCTTGTCTCAACCTCTTTTGTTCACATCAATAGGCCATGATATAGGAGCAGCAAGTGTTTTCTTCAAACAGGTCGTATTGAATGTCAGGATTTCTCTTCTCAAGGGTGTTCGGGGAGCTAGATGACTGAACGTATTTGAAGATGAGGTAGATGGAAATTGACCTGTCAGAGAGTTGAGGGCTATGAAGAATTGGATATGAAAGAGGATTTCAGACGAAGAGCAGATCAGTCATGATCTTAAAGAAGGGCAAGGCAGGCTTGGGGAGGTGAACAAGATGCCCCTGTTTCTGATGTTCTCTAATTCTGTTATTGGAAAGTTAGTGGGTGTTATTTTCATGAATGTTCTGTTATTGAATGTTGCAGTCAGGAAGAGCAGAGGATTTTGTGAGCCATCCCTGAGTGAGGTATGGGGACTGTATTCACACTGCATCTTGGTGTACAACATGACCAACAAATGAATCACAAGTTGCAGAGAGGGGAAGCTCTGTGCAGAGAGATGAGGGGCCTCTTTCATACCCAGCCTGGGTTTTCCAATTACATTTCCCAATTCACTTCAAACCGTGTGGGACAGTACTGAGGGGGCTGAAATGTCTCCAGTGTTTCTGCGCAACAGGTTATAGGAGTAAGTAACCTCCAACTGCTCCTGTCTAGCAGGTTTGAGGGGCTGAATGGAACACAGGGACATGGGACTGAGGAGCAGGAGTGGGTCATTAGATACTTTGAGCCTTCTCCACCAGGGACTAAAATTGTAGCTGATCAGGTTGGGGTCTCAGTCCCACTTCCCTGTCTATATCCCATTATGCATGACTCACTTCTCTGTCAAATATTTAACTAACGCAGCTTTCAATCAATGTGAACATAGAGACACAATAACCTTCCACTGAAGAGAATTCCGACTTGAAAAGTCCTTTCAGAATTATTCATCATCCCTCTTATAGAATCAGAGAGTCATGCAGAATGGAAACAGACCCGTTAGTCCAATCTGTTCACTCCGATCAGATATCAAATCTAATTTAGACCCATTTGCCAGCATTTGGCCAATAATCCTCCTGTGATTGTATCCGCCTTGACCACTTCCTCTGACTGCACTTTCTGTCCACACACCACTCTCTGTGTGAAATATTTACCTTCAGGTCCCTTCTAAATCATTTGCCCTCTCCCCTCCAACCTATGCCCTCTTGTTCTGGACTCCCCTATCCCTGGGAGCAGAACGTGGCTGTACAGAATATCCATGCCCCTGATGATTTTATAAAACTCTATAATGTTGCCTCTCAACCTCTGACACTCCAGGGGGAAACACCTCAACGTAATCAGCCTCTCCCTATAGCTCAAACCTCCAGTCCTGGAACATACGGGTAAGTCATTTCTGCAGAAAACAGAGTTGTACGCAGTATTCTTAAAGTGACCTCACCAACATCCTGTATAGATGCAACATACCACCACAACTCCTATACTAAATGCTCTGACTGATTTAGGCAGATGTGCCAAATGTGTTCAGCATCATTCTGTCTACCTGCAACTCACTGCTACAGGTAATCATGTACGTAAACATCAGAAAGTTAACATGATGGTAGTGACAGCAGATAGGAGGACCAGTGATACATTGATCATTATTGAGATTAGATTGTGTTGGGAACATGAGCTCAACATGTCAGGAAGTGAAATCAAATCAATGGGTTCAGGGTGGTTAATATCCAAAATAACAGATAGCCCGGAGTGAGTTACAATCTGGAATCTAATCAAGGGGTTCAGGGCTGTTTATATACAGAATGACAGATAGCCCAGAGTGAGTTACAGCCTGGAATCTAATTGAGGGGTTCAGGGTGGGTTATATACAGAATAACAGATAGCCCAGAGTGAGTTACAGCCTGGAATCTAATCGATGGGTTCAGGGTGGTTTATTTACAGAATAACAGATAGCCTGGAATGTGTTACAGGTTGGAACCCAATCGAGGGGTTTAGGATAGTTTATTTACAGAATAACTGATGCCATGGAGTGAGTTACAGTCTGGAATCTAATCGAGGAGTTCAGGGTGGTTTATATACAGAATAACAGATAGCCTAGAGTGTGTTACAGATTGGAAACTAATCGAGGGATTTAGGATGGTTTATGTAAAGAATAACAGATACCCTGGAGTGAGTTACAGCCTGGAATCTAATCGAGGGGTTCAGGGAGTTTTAGATACAGAATAACAGATAGCTCGGAGTGAGTTACAGCCTGGAATCTAATTGAGGGATATGTTAACCATTTTATGAGAAATAACGTGTAACTGGGAGTGAGTCACAAAGTGTACTATTGGCCAACTGGTTTCAAATCTTGACTCACATAAACATAATGCAGTCACAAACTACACAACTTTACTGACTCCCAAGTTTCCTTGTTTGAAGACTATCCTCCTCTGTTTTCCCCTTTAACTGAAAGTATTAAAATACCTTTAATACTGCACTGCCATTCTGGTTACAGTGCCACCTATCTCTCACTCTTTCATTTATCTTCAATCCTGTTGAAAGATACTTAAACTAACAGATGCACAAAGTTCCAGAAAGAGTTTTGTACAATTGCAGGTACATTATTTTTTTTTATTTGTAGACAACACACAATTTGAACCCACAGAAGGTCAGTGTGGGATTTGAGAAACCCTTCACTTTGGGATAACGCCTCGCCAGGCAGGATTCTGATCCAACACTGCAAATCTACAAGTCAGTGGCTGAGCTCTATCAGGTTTTGTATATTATGTTTCTCTCATATATTAGGAGCTTGGAAAGTAAGGCAGACCTTACTGGAATGTCACATTGTCTCTCCACATTCACTGTAAACAGGTTCTGGGATTTACATTTTAACCACCTTCAAAGAGCTGTCTCCATTTCCTATCTCTGCTAGAATCAATGAATGGAAATGACTTTTGACACATTGCCCCCTCTCCCTTGCTGAAAGTATTCCTGACACAAATCAGTCAGGCAGACATTTTAGATTTGTCCACAGCAACCATTTTATATCAGCAAAACGACGACATTGAGTGTGGAAATAAGGAAAAGCAAGAGAGACTGGCAACATCAATACAGTTTGAAATATATAAAACATTGAACATGCACACAGAATCACAGACACACCGAATCACACACACAGGGATACAGACACCTTCCAGAAGCTGTCTCCATTTCCTATCTTGCAAGAGAATTCATGTTATGATGATGCGTTCATGCAGGGCAGTAAACAGCTTTTGATACTTTCCCCATTGTGACAGAAATTCAGCCCAATGTGAAACTTTGAGATATATAACAGAACAGAAATGAACCAACAGCTTTGTGTGTTCTTGCTTCCAATGTAACATTTGACCATTTAGTTTATCTTGTTTTCAGTCTAACATCCAACAAGGATCATTTCACAGATCCAATAACAGATCCCCAGGAGTGAGTTCCAGACTTTAATCTAATTGAGGGGTTTAGGGTTTACATACAGCATAAGAGATACCCAGGAGTGAGGGACAGACTGGAATCTAATCGAGGGGTTCAGGGTGGTTTACATACAGAATAACAGATGACAAGTAGTGAGTCACAAAATCACGGAGTCATACAGTCATAAAGATGTACAGCATGGAAACAGACCCTTTGGTCCAACCCGTCCATGCCGACCAGATATCCTAACCTACTCTAGTCTCTTTTTCAAGCACTTGGCCCATCTCCCTCCAAAACTTTCCCATTCATATACCCATCGAGGTGCATTTTAAATGTTGCAATTGTACTACCCTCCACCACTTCCTCTGACAGTTCATTCCATTCATGTACCACCCTCTGAGTGAACAAGTTGCCCCTTAGGTCTCTTTCATATTACCTCTCACACTAAACCAATGCCCTTTAGTTCTTTACTCCCTACCCCAGGAAAAATACTTTGTCTATTTATCCTATCCATGCCCGTCATGATTTTATAAACCTTAATAAGGTCACCCCTCAGCCTCTGATGCTCCAGGGTAAACAACCCCAGCCTATTCACCCTCTACCTGTGGCTCAATCCCTCTAACCCTGGCAACCTCCTTGTAAATCTTTTCTGAACCCTTTCAAATTTCACAACATCCTTCCGATAGGAAGGAGACCAGAATTGCACGCCATATTCCAACAGTGGCCTAACCCATGTCCAGTTCAGCCACAACATGACCTCTCAATGCCTATACTCAAAACTCTGACCAATAAAGGAAAGCATACCAAACGCTGCCTTCATTATCTTATCCACCTGCCACTCTACTCTCACGGAGCTATGAACCTGCACTTCAAAGTCTCTTTGTTCAGCAACTCTCCCACGGACCTGACCATTAAGTGTATAAACCCTGCTCAAATTTGCTTTCCCAAAATGCAGCTCCTTGTGTTTATCGAAGTGGAATAGAATTGAAGGTTTTGGGGTGTTTTTGAAACATGCCAGTAACACATACATGGAAGTGAGTTACACGTTGGAATCTAATCGAGAGGGTTCCGGGTGATTCATATAATCCCGACAGTGGGGAAACAAGCCCTTCAGATAAACAAGACCACACTGACCCACAGACGAATAACCCATCCAGATCCATTTCCCCACATTTATCCTTGACTAATATACCTCATATACAAATCCCTGAACACTGTGGACAATTTTAACAACTTTGGATTGAATGGTTAATATACAGAATAACAGATACCCAGGAGTGTGATGCAGACTGGAATCTAATCAAACGATTGAAGTGGCTAATGTACAGAGTCCCTTAAAATTGGAAGTCAGTTACAGATTGGAATTTTATCAAGGGGATTCAGGACGATTTTGTGTACAATAACAGATACCACAGAGTGAGTTACAGACTGGAATCTAATGAAGGGTTTCAGGGTGGTTTATATACAGAATAACAGGTAGCCCGGAGTGAGTTATAGAGTCATAGAATCATCTAGATGTACAGCATGGAAATAGATCCTTCGGTCCAACCTGTCAATGCCGATCAGATATCCCAACCCAATCTAGTTCCACCTGGCAGCACCTGGCCCATGTCCCTCCAAACCATTCCGATTTATACACTCATCCAAATTCCTCTTAAATGTTAAAATTGTACCAGCCCCCACCACTTCCTCTAGCAGCTCACTCCATAAATGTACCACTTTCCGCGTGAAAAAGTTGTCCCTTAGGTCTCTTTCATATCTTTCCCCTCTCAAACTAAACCTATGCCCTCTAGTTCTGGACTCCCTTACACCATGGCAAACCTCGATAAGTTCACCCCTCAGCCTCTGACACTCCAGGGAAAACAGCCCCAGACTGTTCAGCCTTTCCCTGTCGCTCAAATCCTCCAACCCTGGCAACATCCTTGTAAATCTTTTCTGAACCCTTTCAAGTTTCACAACATCTTTCCGATAGGAAGGAGACCAAGAATTGCACGCAATATTCCAAGATTGACCTAACCAATGTCCTGTATAGCCGCAACATGACCTCCCAACTCCTGTAATCGGTACTCTGACCAATAAAGGAAAGGATACAAAATGCCTTCTTCACTATCCTATCTCCCCACGACTCCACTGGCAAGGAACTATGAACCTGCGCTCCAAGGTCTCTTTGTTCAGCAACACTCCCAAGGACCTTACCATTAAATGTAGAAGTCCTGCTAAGATTTGCTTTCCCAAAATGCAGCACCTCGCATTTATCTGAATTAAACTCCATCTGCCACTTATCAGCCCATTGGCCCATCTGGTCCAGATCCTGTTGTCATCTGAGGAAACCCTCTTCGCTGTCCACTACACCTGCAATTTTGGTGTCATCTGCAAACTTACTAACTGTACCTCTTATGCTCGCATCCAAATCATTTATATAAATGACAAAACGTAGAGGGCCCAACTCTGATCCTTGTGAAACTCCACTGGTCACAGGCCTCCAGACTGAAAAACAACTCTCCACCACCACCCTCTGTCTTCTACCTTTGAGCCAGTTCTGTATCTAAATGGCTATTTCTCCCTGTATTCCAAGAGATCTAACCTGCTAATCAGTCTCCCATGGGGAACCTTCTCGAACGCCTTACTGAAGTTTATATAGATCACATCTACTGCTCTGCCCTCATCAATCTTCCTTGTTACTTCTTCAAAAAGCTCTCTCAAGTTTGTGAGACATGATTTCCCACGCACAAAGCCATGTTGACTATCCCGACTCAGTCCTTGCCTTTCCAACTTCATGTACATCCTGTCCCTCAGGATTCCCTCCAACAACTTGCCCACCACTGAGTTCAGGCTCACTGGTCTATCGTTCCCTGGCTTGTCTTTACCGCCCTTCTTAAACAGTGGCACCACGTTTGCCAACCTCCAGTCTTCTGGCACCTCCCCTGTGACTATCGATGACACAAATATCTCAGCAAGAGGCCCAGCAAACAATTCTCTAGCTTCCCACAGAGTTCTTGGGTACACCTAATCAGGTCCTGGGGATTTATCCACCTTTAACCATTTCAAGACATCCAGCACTTCCTCCTCTGTATATCTGCAACATTTTGCAAGATGTCACCATCGATTTCCCTACAGTCTACATCTTCCATGTCCTTTTCCACAGTAAATACTGATGCAAAATATTCATTTAATATCTCCCCCATTTTCTGTGGCTCCACACAAAGGCCGCCTTCCTGATCTTAGAGGGGCCCTATTCTCTCCCTAGTTACCCTTTGTCCTTAATATATTTGTAAAAACACTTTGAATTCTCCTTAATTCTATTTTCCAAAGCTATCTCATGTCCACGTTTTGTCTTCCTGATTTCCCTCTTAAGTATACTCCAACTTCCTTTATACTCTTCTAAGGATTCACTCGATCTATCCTGTCTATACCTGACATATGCTTCCTTCTTTTTCTGAACGAAACCCTCAATTTCTTTAGTCAGCCAGCATTCCCTATAACTACCAGCCTTCCCTTTCAACCCTGACAGGAAGTTACTGCCTGGAATCTAATCGTGGGGTTCAGGGTGGTTTATAATCAGAATAACAGATAGCCCGGAGTGAGTTACAGCCTAGAATCGAATCGAGGTGTTCATGGTGGTTATATACAGAATAACAGATAGCCCGGAGTGGGTTACAACCTGGAATCGATTCGAGGTGTTCATGGTGGTTATATACAGAATAACAGATAGCCCGGAGTGGGTTACAGCCTGGAATCGATTCGAGGTGTTCAGGGTGGGTTATATACAGAATAACAGACAACCTGAAGTGAGTTACAGCCTGGAATCTAATCATGGGGTTCAGGGTTGTTTATATACAGAACAGCAGACATCCCGGTGTGATTTACAGCCTGCTATCTAATCGCGGGTTTCAGGGTGGTTTATATCCAGAATATCAGATATTCTGGGGTGTGTTACAGCCTGGAATCTAACTGAGTGGTTCAGGGTGGTTTATCTGCAGAATAACAGATACCCCGGACTGAGTTACAGCCTGGAATATAATCGAGGGGTTCAGGGTGGGTTATATACAGAATAACGGATAGCCCAGAATGAGTTACGGCCTCAAATCTAATCGAGGGGTCAAGAATGTTAGGATACAGAATAACAGATAGCCGGGGTGTGTTACTGCCTGGAATCTAATCAATGTCTGCTCACTTTAAGATAGGACGGGTTTTGCTGAATCGAAAGTACAGCCACAGATGCCAGCTAAAGGTCAGACTGTTCCAAATGTAACAATTAGCTGGGAAATGGAAGCCTGAGTTTTGGTTGCTGTTTTGACAGCAGTTCAAAAGCAATCAAAGACTTTAAATAATGCTCAGAATATCTGAAGCCAATTGAATTTGAATATTATTGTTCGTACACCTGGAAATCAATCAAATTATGAGAATTATTATATCATGGGGGGTATATAAACCCAGCATTTTTAACACTGGAGGGAGAGCTGCTGCCATCCAACAGCAGAGTAACTGCTGTAGGTCAGGAGTGCTAACTGACCATCTCAAACACTGTCTATCAAAGATACATGTTCATGTAAAACATACTTGCATTTTAAAAAAATATGACCACGTGAGATCAGCAGCTGAAAGAGTGAACACAGCGGGGAAGATAGAGACTGTGTGGTTTTGAGATTGTAACGTTTAATATGTGGGTTGTTGGAACAGCATATTTTTACAGAGTTGGTGTCAGATAGTAAGTAGCAAAGAAAAGAGGGGCTTGTATTTGCGAATAGTTTTTGTTTAGTGTTCACTATTAAAGTTAAGAAACTAACTTGATATTTTTTGTTTAAATGGTGGAATGTAGGAGATCTGTATCACTCGTATGTTAACAGATTACGATGTGAGGCGAGCTTTTCTGGGTGTTTGGTTTTAATTAACAAAGGAGTTCGACTCCACCTTGTAAACCGCAATTTCCCTTCCCATGTGGTTAAAGATGCCCTCCAACGCATCTCGTCCACATCCCGCACCTCCGCCCTCAGACCCCACCCCTCCAACCGTAACAAGGACAGAACGCCCCTGGTGCTCACCTTCCACCCTACAAACCTTCGCATCAACCAAATCATCCACCGACATTTCCGCCACCTCCAAAAAGACCCCACCACCAGGGATATATTTCCCTCCCCACCCCTTTCCGCCTTCCGCAAAGACCTTCCCTCCGTGACTACTTGGTCAGGTCCACACCCCCCTACGACTCACCCTCCCATTCTGGCACTTTCCCCTGCCACCGCAGAAACTGTAAAACCTGTGCCCACACCTCCTCCCTCACCTCTATCCAAGGCCCTAAAGGAGCCTTCCACATCCATCAAAGTTTCACCTGCACATCCACCAATATCATTTATTGTATCCGTTGCTCCCGATGTGGTCTCCTCTACATTGGGGAGACTGGGCGCCTCCTAGCAGAGCGCTTCAGGGAACATCTCCGAGACACCCGCACCAATCAACCAAACCGCCCCGTGGCCCAACATTTCAACTCCCCCTCCCACTCTGCCGAGGACATGGAGGTCCTGGGCCTCCTTCACCGCCGCTCCCTCACCACCAGACGCCTGGAGGAAGAACGCCTCATCTTCCGCCTCGGAACACTTTAACCCCAGGGCATCAATGTGGACTTCAACAGCTTCCTCATTTCCCCTTCCCCCACCTCATCCTAGTTTCAAACTTCCAGCTCAGTTACTGTCTCCTTGACTTGTCCGACCTGCCTATCTTCTTTTCCACCTATCCACTCCACCCTCTCCTCCTTGACCTATCACCTTCATCTCCTCCCCCACTCACCCATTGTACTCTATGCTACTCTCTCCCCACCCCCACCCTCCTCTAGCTTATCTCTCCACGCTTCAGGCTCACTGCCTTTATTCCTGATGAAGGGCATTTGCCCGAAACGTTGATTTCGCTGCTCGTTGGATGCTGCCTGAACTGCTGTGCTCTTCCAGCACCACTAATCCACCTTGTAAATGTCCATTCACACGAACCCCATTTCCCTGCAGTTGGCCCATATCCTTCTCGTCCTTTCCTATCCACATATTTATCCAAATGCTTTTGAAATGTTGTTAATGTACCCCCCTCAACCACATCTTCTGGCAGCTCATCCACGTACCAGCCATTTATGTAAATAAGTGGGCCCTCAGGTTCCCTTTTATTCCTTCCCCTTTAACCTTAAACTGGTCCCGTCTCGTCCTCGATTCTCTAAACTTTGAAAAAGACTGAGAGCATTCACCCTATCCATATCCCTCATGATCTTATACAGCTCTATAAGGTCACCCCTCAGTCTCCTACACTCTAAAGAAAAGGTCCTAGCTTGTCCAACCTCTCCCTATAACTCAGACCATTGGGTCCTGGCAATTTCCTTGTAAATTTCTTTTGCACTCTTTCTAATTTAATAACATCCTCCCCATAACAAGGTGACAAAACTGAACACAATACTCCAAGTGCGGCCTTACCAAAGTCCTGTGTAACTGCACACATAAATTCAGAACTTCTATCCTCAATATCCTGCCTGATGAAGGCCAATGTGCCAAATTCCCAACTTCTATCCTCAATATCCTGCCTGATGAAGGCCAATGTGCCAAAAGCCTTCTTCACTGCCTTGCCTACCTGTGACTCCATTCTCAGACAACCGTGCACCTGAATTCCAAGGTCTTTCTGCCCACTACACCCCTTAAGGCCCGTCCATTCACCATGAAACTCCTACCTTGATTTGAGATTCCAAACTGCATGACTTCACACATCTATATTAAATTCCATTTGCCATTTCTCAGCCCAGTTGCCCACCTGATGAAAGTCCTGCTGCAATTTCTGATAATCTTGCTCACTGATCATGCTGCCACTTATTTTTGTGTCATCTGCAAACTTACTAATCATACCTTGTACATTCTCAACCAAATCATAGATAACAAACAGCTCTGGACCCAACCTCCAGTCTGACAATTATCCTTCCGTTCATCCCTCTGGTTCCTATCAACAACCCAACTGTGTATCCAACTGACCAGTTCCCCCAGCATTCTACGTGATGGAACCTTCCAGAGCAGCCTGCCATGTGGAATCTTATCAAAGGCTTTACTGAAATCCATAGAGACGACGTTAACCGCTCTGCCCTCATCAACATTCTTGATCACTTCATCAAAGGACTCTAAGAATTTTGGGAAGCATGACCTCCCACTCACAAGTGTATGCTGACTGCTCCGAATCAAACCCTGTGTAAGTACTGGGCGCAGTCAATGGCATGCTGTCCTTTATTGTAAGATTTTTCGAGTACATAAGTAAAGCCATCCTCCGGCTGTTGTAGAGCCTTGCTGAGAGAGCATTTGGGGCACTCTGGACAGATTTGATCTCCTTTGTAAGGAATGATCTCCTTACCACAGACACGGGTGATGGTAACATGAGGATAGAGTGAATAAGCTGAGTGTTTAATCTGTAGAATTGTGAGAGACGAAGAAATGGTGACGCTGAAACACGAGAAGTGGCAGCGATCACTTATTTCCAAAAGAGACATTGACAGGGAGAGAAATTCCATACTTTACCCAGGATTGATTGGTTTGATTTATTTTCACGTGTATCTCAGTACAGGGAAACACTTTATTTATGAGCAGTGGAGATAGATCACAGTAAATATGGTCAGACAGATCATAGGGTGGAAATAGACTTGGACAGAGTAAGGCATACGGGTTACACTGAACAGGTCATGCACTAGACAAGATCAACATGAACAAGATCAGCATTATTTGAACTTAGAGAGTCCATTCATCAGTCTATCGTGACTTTCCTAATAGATTATATGCCTAAATTAACTCTCCCCATGTTATTGTGCAGTCAGTGTGTGACCCTGTACTGAACGTCCGGTTATTCACAATCCCCAACAGCAGCCACAATACCTTCCATCGGAAACAGGTAACCATTCCCACCAGCTTCCACCCTGCATAAAGAACACCAGACTGTCTTCTTGGAGATGGAAGATGCCTTCTTGAGACTTCGCACAAGACATATCGCTTCCCTGCTCACCACTAGATAACCACGTTAATGTCCCACATGTGTATCATAAGCAACAGAGCCAAGAGGAACAACGTGGAGCAGTCTGTCTGTGCAGCCTCTGCCCCACTTGGTCATCATGTTAGAGCATCAATTAGGAGACACATAAGACTACCGATGCTGGAGATCAGAGGAGAGCATCAATTGCTGGAAAAGCACATCGGGTCAGGCTGCATCCGAGAAGCAGGAGAATCGATGTTTCGGGCATAAGTCATTGATCAGGAATCAGCATCAATTACCTCATTCTGCCCCCGTGTAAATGCATTGAGGTGGGAATGGCCTCCTACTGTTCCTGTATAAGTGACTCAAGGGACTGACTGGCTTCTTCCTCGTCCGATTGGATAGGGCCAAGGGCCTGACTGGTTTCCCCTGGTTCCTGTTTAACAGCTTGATGTGCTGACAAGTGTGACAATGCTGCAGCTTAAAGAGGTTATTTTTGTCCTGGTTTCTTTTAAGAGAGAGATTGAACAATCGTTACCAAGCTGGATAGTTAAGACCACTTGAGTAAACAGCTAGGGAGGCCTTAGGTTTATTTTAATGCAGCCTGAATGGGTGTGACCAGCTCTCACAGATTAGGATCTCTGGGTTTTGGTTTCTCAGTAACATCAAAAACTATAGTGGTCTCCAAAGAGTTGAAAGCCTCAGGGAATGTCTCCTGGCTGCTACTCTATCTGAATTTTCTCTTGATGCTGTTTTCAATTCCAGAATTTTCCTTTTTGCTAAGGGCTGTGTTTATGGGAATTTCTTATGTTGGACTAGTTCATTAGTAATAGCTCCTAGATCGATTATTCTGTTTAGTTGCCCAATACAATTACGTTCTTCTAAATTCCTCTTTCTTTGTTTTTATTTTATCTTCCGTGTTTAAATAAATGGTGTTTTCTTCACACCGAGTATTTTGACCAGTCAAATTGCATCTGCGACAGACACTTTATATTTCCTTTAAAATAAGAAAACATTAGAGTCTAGGTTACCGCCTTCAAATATTTTCAGGGGCTCTGGTGTGGTCTATCACACTAGACTCCTTCTCTTCCTGAATAATAGGCAGGAGGCACTGAATCTTCTGTCTTTGTTCTTCTCCAAAAGTTTCAATGGACTAAATGGCTTCCTCATATTCCTGTGAAAACAGCGTGAGGTGGTGAATGAACTCTTGTTTTACTGTGACAATATGCAGTGTCAGGAAGTGCTATTACATGAATGTTGTGGATACTTTAACAGCACACGCCTCAATGGAGTCTGGGTCTTGTTGCACATGGACACAAACCAGTTCAGGAACTGACGGGGGACAAAATGTTCTGAACGTTGTGGAATCTTCAGGGACCATCCCCACTTTCCGATCTCATGGTGGGGAGGGTGGGGGCGGGGAGACATTGATGAAGCAGTTGAAGATGTTTGTGAAGAGGAAGCTACCCTGAGGTCCTCGTACAGAGGTGACCCAGGACTGAGATGATGAACATCTTCCTTTGTGCCATGTTTGACCCCAAACATTGGAGAGTTTACTCTGATTCCGATTAAGTCCAGTTTTGTTAAGCTCCTTTATGTCAATAAAAGTCAACAACTGCCTTGATATCAGGGCCAGTCATTTTTACCTGATCCCTTGAGTCAACCTCTTTTGTTCATATCAATAGGCCATGGTATAGGAACAACACGTGTTTTCTTCAAACAAATGGTATTGAATGTCAGGGTTTCTCTTCTCAAGAAAGTTAGGGAGCAAGACGACTGAAAGTGTTTGAAGAGGAGGTAGATGGATATTGACCTGTCAGAGAGTTGAGGGCGATGAAGAATTGGGTATTGAAGAGGATTTCAGACCGAGAGCAGATCAGTCACGATCTTAGTGAAGGGCAAGGCAGGTTTGGGGAGTGAATGACCTGCCCCTGTTTCTGATGTTCTCCCATTCTGTTATTGGAAAGTTAGTGGGTGTTATTTTCATGGAAGTTCTGTTATTGAATGTTGCAGTCAGGGAGACCAGAGGATTTTGTGAGCCATCCCTGAGTGAGGTTTGGGGGCTGTGTTCACACTGAATCTGGGTGTACAACATGACCAACAAATGAAGCACAAGTTGCAGAGAGGGGAAGCTCTGTAAAGAGAGATGAGGTGCCTCTTTCATACCCAGCCTGGGCTTCCCAATTACATTTCCCAAATCACCTCAAACCGTGTGGGACAGTCTTGAAGGGTCGAATGGTCTCCTCTATTTCAGTGCACCAGGTTATAGGAGTAAGTGGCCTCCAACTGCTCCTGTCTATCAGGTTTTAGGGGCTGAATGGAACACAGGAACATGGGACTGAGGAGCAGGAGTGGGTCATTAGATACTTTGAGCCTTCTCCACCAGGCACTAAGATTGTGGCTGATCAGGTTGTGGTCTCAGCCCCACTTTCCTGTCTCCATCCCATTATGCATGACTCATTTCTCTGTCAAATATTTACCTAACGCAGCTTTCAATCAACATGAACATCAAGGCACGATAAACTTCCAGCGAAGAGAATTATGACTTGAAAGGTCCTTTCAGAATGATTTGTCATCCCTCTTATAGACTCAGAGAGTCATGCAGAATGGAAACAGACCCGTTAGTCCAATCTGTTCACTCCGATCAGATATCAAATCTGATCCAGTCCCATTTGCCAGCATTTGGTCAATATCCCTCCTCTCAGATACTTTTTAAATGTGCGATTGTAACCGCCTTCAGCACTTCCTCTGACAGCACTTTCTGTACACACACCACTCTCTGTGTCAAACATTTATCTTCATGTCCCTTCTAAATCAATCCTCCTCACCTTCAACCTATGCCCTCTTGTTTTGGAACCCCCTATCCTGGTGGAGCAGAGTGTGTTAAACACTTTCTTAACCACACTATCTATATGAGATGCAAATTTTAAAGAATTAAACCTGACGGCCCTAGGTTTTCTGTACTACAGCACTGCCAAAGGCCCTGCTTTTAATTGTTTAGGTCCTGTTCTTGTTTGATTTACCAAATCCAATACCTCGCATTAATTCAAACTAAACTCCATCTGCCACTCCTCAGCCCAGTGTGTGATATTACTGCCACCTCCCCCGAGCATCACTCGACAATACCCACAAAGCTGTAACATTATTCTCCTGTGTGTTTGTTCATCAGACTGTCCTGACATGCTGGGACATACCTCTGCAACAGGCAGGACTCGAATCCAGGCCTTCTAGTCCAGAGCTAGGAACACTACCACACAAGTTCAGGAATTGGAATCAAATCCAGAGCTCTGGCTCAGAGACAGGGACACTACCCAATACAACTACCATACTCAGATTTTGGGTCATATTTTAGTGCCCATTTTCAGTTCGGTGTGGATGATTATAATCAGGTTGCCATTACTGAATTACAAAAAACACTTTGTATTATTAAACAAATGCAAGATATTTGTCTCAACGGTAGGATATTGAGTCTATATGCTATGCTATCTAAATTAACTATGACCATCTTTAATTGCTATTATCTGAAGTCTGCAATATTAAGGAAAGAAATCCTGCAGCCACACTCTGCCCAATGAAGGGTCTCAAATAGATATTTATTACTAAACACCAGAGACGAAGGAAGAGCTTAATTTCTGGTCCCAAAACACCGATCACACTTACCCACCTCTAACGTGCGACTGCCCTCTTCCTAAAACCATGAAATGATACCAGGCCGCTGATTATTGCCCAGTCTCTCCTCCCCACTGACTGTATCTGCAATCTGTCCCTCCTCCCCCTAACCACACAAGGCAAACCAAGCTCAGGGTCTTTGTGAACATCAAGGTCGGAGTGTGCAGGCCTCCTGGAGAGGGAGATGGGCATTTTAAAATTGAAGGGGGGGGGTGGCAGTAATATCACACACTGGGCTGAGGGGTGGCAGATGGAGTTTCGTTTGGATTAATGCGAGGCATTGGATTTGGTAAATTAAACAACAGCAGGACCTATACAATTAAAAGCAGGGCCTTTGGCAGTGCTGTAGTACAGAAAACCTAGGGCCGTCAGATTTAATTCTTGAAAATTTGAATCTCATATAAATAGCGTGGTTAAGAAGGTGTTTAGCACACTTGTCTTCATTGATCAGACCTTTGAGTATCGGAATTTGGACGTCATGTTGTGGTTGTACAGGGTATTGGTGAGACCTCTACTGGAATACTGTGTCCAGTCTGGTCATCTTGCCCGCTAACTCCATAGGCACACCACCCTCTGGGTGAAAACGCTGTCCCGTAGGTCACTTTTAAATGTTTCCCCTCTCACCTTAAGCCTATGCCCTCTAGTTTTGGTCTCCCTGTACCCTAAGAAAATACCTTGACTATTCACTTTGATATTACTGACCTTGATATTATTAAACTGGAGAGGATTCAGAAGAGGTTAACCTGGAGGTTGCTGGGAAAGGAGGGCTTGAGCTAGGCTGGGAATTTTTTTCACTGAAGAATATGAGATTAAGCAGTAACTTTACAGAGGTTTATAAAATAATGGGCGGTACAGAGAAGCTGAAGGGAGGACTGATGTCTTTTCCCTAGAGTTGGGGATTCAAAACTGAGGGATATTTTAAGTTGCGAGGTAAAATGATTCACAAATGTCACGAGAGGTAATTATTTTAGACCGAATCTGGCGTGTGTGTGGAATGAACTTCCAGAGGAAGTGGTGAAAGCAGGAACAGTTACAACATGTAAAGGACATTTAGATCAGTCCATGGATAAGACATCAGTTTGGATGGTGCCGTGAGCAGCTGCCCTCTCCCTCCCCCTCTCTGAATGAATCCCTGGTGGTTTTCACCCTCTGCCAATGTCTGTGAAGTGGCGTGTGGAGGCCAGCAGATGGTGGCATTATATCACTTTAAGCACCACAGAGACTGCCAGACCTGCCCCACACACAGACACACAGATACACATAGCAATTGTTAGGACGCAACATTGAGCTCATCTGGTAATATAAACTAAACATAAAGAAATGCTCAATTGGCCTTGTAAACTGTTAAAATATGAGTGAAAGAGGACTCCAAAATTCCACTGTTTAAATAAAAACATCAATTTTTTTTAACTCTGAAACTGAACATTTTACATCAACTATTCACAACTCTGAGACCCCCTTTCTTTAACTGCTTATTACCCTACTCCAACTCTACAGCAATGTACTGTTTCAAAAAGACACTTATTACAATTACATAAACGTAATTTCAAAACCACACAGCAGCTGTTGTTTCATCTGACCTCACACCAAAATCCTTTTTTCCCATCTTTCCTGGGAAGACTGGCTCATGTTACAGGATGCTATCGAAGTGTCAACATTTCAGCATTCTGCAACCTGGGAACACATCCTTCCATGACACTGTCTCTCAGTTTCCCCCTCTCTGTCTATTTCCTAAACCCCTCCCATGTCATGTTATTTAAACTGATTCCCCCGCCACCTCTCTGTGGCAGTGATGTTCACACACACAGCGCTCCCTTGTCATGGCACAATGGAGAGATGGAGCTGTAAATGGATGTGAGCTGCACATCCTGTCACTTCCAGCCGGGGCTTCAAGTTTCCCCATACTGGGCAGGGATCTAACACAGTGTTAAAGAGCAATGCACTGGGGTGGTGTGCAGAGCTCTACATGCTGGGAGGGTAACTGCTCCTGGGTTACAGATCAATGCACTGGGGAGGGGTACACAGTCCTACATGCTGGGAGGGTAACTGCTCCTGGGTTACAGATCAATGCACTAGGGAGGGGTACACAGTCCTACATGATGGGAGGGTAACTGCTCCTGGGTTACAGATCAATGTACTGGGGTGGGGTACACAGTCCTAGATGCTGGGAGGGTAACTGCTCCTGGTTTACAGATCAATGCATTGGGGAGGGGTACACAGTCCTACATGCTGGGAGGGAAACTGCTCCTGGGTTACAGATCAATGTACTGTGGTGGGGAACACAGTCCTACATGCTGGGAGGGTAACTGCTCGTGGGTTACAGATCAATGCACTGGGGTGGTGTACACAGTCCTACATGCTGGGAGGGTAACTGCTCCTGGGTTACAGATCAATGCACTGGGGTGGGGTACACAGTCCTACATGCTGGGAGGGTAACTGCTCCTGGGTTACAGATCAATGCACTAGGGTGGGGTACACAGTCCTACATGCTGGGAGGGTAACTGCTCCTGGGTTACAGATCAATGCACTTGGGTGGGGTACACAGTCCTACATGCTGGGAGGGTAACTGCTCCTGGGTTACAGATCAATGCACTAGGGTGGGGTACACAGTCCTACATGCTGGGAGGGTAACTGCTCCTGGGTTACAGATCAATGCACTAGGGTGGGGTACACAGTCCTACATGCTGGGAGGGTAACTGCTCCAGGGTTACAGATCAATGCACTTGGGTGGGGTACACAGTCCTACATGCTGGGAGCTAACTGCTCCTGGGTTACAGATCAATGTACTGGGGTGGTGTATACTGTCCTACGTGGTGGGGGGGTAACTGCTCCTGGGTTACAGATCAATGCACTGGGGTGGTGTACGCAGTCCTACATGCTGGGGGGGTAACTGCTCCTGGTTTACAGATCAATGCACTGGGGTGGGGTGCACAGTCCTACATGCTGGGAGGGTAACTGCTCCTGTGTTAAAGATCAATGTACTGTGGTGGTGTACACAGTCCTACATGCTGGGAGTGTAACTGGTCCTGGGTTACAGATCAATGCACTGGGGTGGGGTACACAGTCCTACATGGTGGGAGGGTAACTGCTCCTGGGTTACAGATCAATGCACTGGGGTGGGGTACACAGTCCTACATGCTGGGAGGGTAACTGCTCCTGGGTTACAGATCAATGCACTGGGGTGGGGTACACAGTCCTACATGCTGGGAGGGTAACTGTTCCTGGGTTACAGATCAATGCACTGGGGTGGGGTACACAGTCCTACATGCTGGGAGGGTAACTGCTGCCGGTTTATAAATGAAAGTACTGGGGTGGTGTATACTGTCCTACATGCTGACAGTCTATCTGCTCCTGGTTTACAAATTAATGTCCTGGGGTTGTGTTCACAGTCCTACATGCTGGGAGGGTAACTGCTCCTGGGTTACAGATCAATGTACTGGGGTGGGGTACACAGTCCTACATGCTGGGAGGGTAACTGCTCCTGGGTTGCAGATCAATGCACTGGGGTGGTGTTCACAGTCCTACATGCTGGGAGGGTAACTGCTCCTGGGTAACAAATCAATTCACTGGGGTGGTGTACACAATTCTAAGTACTTGGAGTGTTACTACTGCAGATTTACAGATTAATTCACTTGTGATCAATGCACAGTTTGCGGTGTTGGCCAGACTGTCTTGTTGAGTTTTATGGATAATGCAATGATGTGGTTTGTTTCGCTCCTTATGCTGGATATATATTTGTTTCAGGTTTGCACATTACTGCCCTGCTGTGGTCTGCACAGCTCCCCGTGCTGGACAGATATCTAGCCTGGGTTTATAGATCAATGCACTGCTGTAGTCTGCACAGCTCCCCGTGCTGGAGAGATATCTAGTCCGGAACTATAGATCAATGCACTGCTGTGGTCTGCACAGGTCACTGCGCTAGACAGATATATGGTCTTGGTTTATAGATCAATGCCCTGATCTGATCTGCGCAGTGTTGCACTCTGGCCAGATTGCTGGGTTGTATTGACCAGAGCAATGGATGAATCTGGACAAATTGCTGGGTTGTACTGAACAATACACTGGCCTGGTCTGCACAGTGTTCCCCGGTGAACAGATATCTCCCTCTGGGTGTATGGTGTCTGGGCTGGTCCTGTGAGGTGGATTGGGAATGTGGTATATCTAACCATTTCAGCTGCTCGCGCAACGCCTTTAGTTCCCACTCCTGTGATTGGACCCTCCGTCTCTCACCCCATTCGTGTTACAGTGTGTCCAGGCAATGGACATCATGTTGGTGGGGTGGGGAGGGGGGAAAGGTCATGGACAGGTCAGGGGGTTCCGTCCCCAACATTCTAGAACTGCCATTCCCCGGAACGTTCTGTCCCTGACATTGCTTGTGAATGGCCGGACGTCAGTGAATTGAACAAACGATAAGATCCCGAGGGAAGAGATCCCGTTCCAGGGAGAAGGAGACACTGTTCCGAAGGCCCCTCAGGCAGTTAAAGGGGTGAATACATTTTCCCTGCGTTTACATTTCTCCACGACACAGGATCGACCACAATTTAGACCAAAATACAGGAATTCCCAAACTCCGTTTGTCTTCAGGAAACTGGGAGAGAATCCTTCAGGACAGCAACGTTCCCACCCTCCGTATTAGGAACTGGGAAGGAGTGACCTGTGTCAGCTCTCGAGTGATCGAGTGTGTGGGAATGTTCTAGAAACCATCTGTCCTTATGGATATGTCTCTGTGTGTTTGGGGAGGGAGGGTTTCTTGTGGTTTATGTCACATTTTTGTCAGTAATTCCGACCTTCCCATTTGTTATTCCAGCTCCAATTATTTTAATAAATCCCTGAATACAGGGACACATTTGAAAATCTCACTGGGTCCCCGATCAAACGGGTCCCTTTGCCTCTAGGCTGATGGATAATGGGTTTGTTTTCCTTCCTCACAGTTAACGTAGTGACCATCTACGTCCTGCTTTATAAAGATTGTGGATTGTCTCCATGTGTCAGACGTTACCTGGGGGCCATGGCAGCGGCGGATCTCCTGGTCATTATCCTCGACCTGATCCTGAGACACATTCCCATTGTTTATGATGAACAGTTTTATTTCCTGAAGGACTCCGTCCCCGTGTGTAATATCCACGCCATGCTGCTTTATGCAGCCACTGACTGCTCTGTCTGGTTCACCGTCACTTTCACCTTTGATCGGTTTGTGGCCATTTGTTGCCAGAAGTTGAAAAGTAAATATTGCAGTGAGAAAACGGCGGCTGTGGTTCTGGGAGCAGTGACTGTACTGAGCTGTTTAAAGAACATTTTCTGGTATTTTATGTTCACGACTCGGTATGTGCTGATGAACGTCCCCTGGTTTTGTGATGTAACAGAGTCTGTTCTAGTCTCCATTGTCTGGGTCACAATCGAGTTCCTCCACCACATTCTAACCCCGTGTGTCCCATTTCTCCTGATTCTGCTGCTCAATGTTCTCACCGTCAGACACATTTTAGTGACCAGCAGAGCCCGCAGGAGACTCCGCGCTCACACCAATGGGGTCGCTCAGTCTGACACTGAAATGAGAAACCGAAAAAAATCCATCATTTTACTGTTTGTGATCTCGGCCAATTTCATCCTGTTATGGTCAATGTTAATGTTGTATTCTATATGGTTCCGGATGTGGTATATTCGGTATTACTCTGTGTTTCTCCATGACTTTGTGCAGGAATTGGGCTTCATGCTGCAGCTCCTCAGTTGCTGCACAAACACCGTGATTTATGCCGTGACCCAGACTAAGTTCAGGCAGCAGCTGAAGAATGTGCTGAAATATCCCTTCACCCAAGTCCATCCATCCATCAAATTCCCTCATTAATCACACCATCCGGGATTTTCTCATTTCAGTTCAGTGTTTCAGCGATGGAGCAGCCTGTCGCTATGGTCACAGACTGAGGGTAGCGCTGGTTTGTCCATCCTTATCCCACAGGGGGGTTACAGTGAAACATTTCAATGTTTCTCACAACTCAGGGGCCAGTGAGAAAAGGCACCATCCCACTGACTGTATCCATCACTTCCATTTGTAACCAATAAAAATGTTGATTAAAGCGTGCCGAGCAGCAGAGTGACCGATGTTGTTGTGTGTCTTTGTGTTGGAGAAGCTGAACTGGAGAGAGACAGACTCAGCTCCAAGTCCTGGTCCTCAGGGAAGGGGAGGGCACCGCGCCCTGAGCTCAGGAGCTGGGTTTAACTCCCTCTGTCCCCCCCCACTCCAACCTGGCCTCCCCATTTCCTCTCTTCCTCCTCAATTCTCTCCCTCTCTCTCTTCCACCACCTCTCCTCTTCATTCTCCTTCATCCCCCTCTCTCACACACACCCCCAAATCTGGTTTCTCCACCTGCCTCCATTCTTCCCTCTCCCCCTCCCCCTCACTCTCTCTCTCTTGCCGCCTCTGTCTCCCTTCTGTAATTCCATCTCTACCACATTTCCCCCCCTTCTCCCATATCCCATCCCCACCATCGCACACGCAGCCTCACCACCAATACCCCAGTCTCTGGGTCAGAGGGGAAGGGAAGGACCAGGGAGACAGTATGTGGCAGATAGACAGGGAGGGAGGGAGAGAGATTCAGCCGAAGAGAAACGGAAGGAGGTGAAGAGAGAGAGAGTCACCGAGGAAACGGGATCGAGAGTGGGAGAAGGTGGAGAGAGAGTGAGGGGCAGGGAGAGAGAGGGGCAAGAGAGAGATCGGGTGAGGAAAAGAAAGAGAGATACACGGGAGGAGACAATGAGAGTGAGGGTTGGGAGAGAGAGAGTGGGCGAGAGAAATGGTGAGACTGAGGGAGGGGGCAAGAGAGAAAGGGAGAGAGAGAGAGGGGTGAGGGAGGGGGCAAGAGAGAAAGGGAGAGAGAGAGAGACGGGACGAATGAGAGAGAGAGAGACGGACGAGAGAAGAGCGAGGGCGAGAGAGAGAAATGGTGAGAGAGAGCAAGGGCAAGAAGGAGAGAGGAGTGTGTGGGGGGTGGTCGAGAGAGGGGGGGCAGGAGAGAGAGAGAGGGTGAGAGCGAGCGTGAGGGGCAAGAGAGGACGAGACAGAGCGAGAAGGAGGGAGGGAGGAACTGGGTGAGAGAGAGAGAGGGAGAGAGTGAGCAAGGGAAAGATAGAGGGGGGTGTGAGAGAGAGAGATGGGCGAGAGAGAGCGACAGGGAGAGGGGTGGCAGAGGAGAAGAGGTTGCGAGAGCGAGAGAGAGGGGATGAGAGAGCGGGAATGAGGGAGAGAGTTTGTGAGAGACAGGGGGAGAGTGAGAAAGAGTGGGCTAGTGAGTGACAGAGATGAGAGAGAGGGGGGGCGTGAAAGACAGAGATAGAGAGAGACAGAGAGAGAGGGGGTAGAGAGAGAGAGGAGGCGGGAGTGGGAGGGAGGGTCGAGAGAGACAGAGAGAGTGGGAGAGCGAGAAAGAGAGAGAGAGAGAGTTGAGAGAGGGCGACGGGTTTGAGAGAGGAAGAGAGAGTGCGAGAGCGAGACTGAGATGGGATGAGAGCGCAAAGGAGGGAGAGTTGTGTCGAGAGAGAGAGAGGGCAAGAGTGATAGAGGGGAGTGAGAGATGGCGACAGGGAGAGGATGACAGAGAGAGGAGCCATAATGAGAGAAAGAGTCGCAGAGAGATGAAGAAAGGAGGTGAGCAAGGGGGAGAGAGTGTGCACAAGAGAGACAGCGAGAGAAAGAGGAGGCGAGAGAGAGAGAAGTCAAGATGGAGGGAGAGAGGGGGCAGATATGAGAGAGAGTGCGAGAGAGAGAGGGAGAGAGATGGTCGAGAGAGAGAGGATTGATAGAGAGAGAGAGAAGGGGGCGGGATAGAGAGAGAGGGCTACAGAGAAAGAGAGAGGGGGAGTGAGAGAGAGAGGCCGCGAGAGAGGGAGACGGAGCGAGAGATAGGGGAGAGCGAGATGGAGGAATGGGGCAAGTGAGAGGTAGAGAGATGACAGAGAGAGAGAGGAGGCAAGAGACGGAGGGAAGGCCATAAGAGACAGAGAGAGAGAGAGACAGACAGAGACAGAGAAAGAGGGATAAGGCAAGAGTGAATGAGGAAGACAGTGGTGAGAGAGAGAGAACAGACAGGGGCCAAAGAAAGAGAGGTGCGAGAGAGAGAGGGGCGAGAGAGAGGGGGGGTGATAGACAGAGGGATAAAGAGAGAAAGGGAGAGAGCGAGAGAGGGAGAACGAGAGAGAGAAGGAGAGAGAGAGAGAGAAGGAGAGAGAAAGAGAATGAAAGAGAACGAGAGAGAACAAGAGAGAGGGAGAAAGGTGCAAGAGAGAGGGAAAGAGGGGGCAGATACGAGAGGGAGTGAGAGAGCAAGAGAGAGGAGAGAGCGAGGAGGGAGACAGGGAGACAGGGAGAGAGTGAGCGAAAGAGAGCAAGAGAGGGGAGAGAGAGGGGCGACAGAGAGAGAGAGCGAGGGGGAGAACACAAGGGCGAGAGAGAGGGGAGAGAGTGCGAGGGGAGAAAGGGAGAGGGATACAGAGAGAGACAGCACGAGCATTTGAGTGAGGGAGAGCGAGAAACAGACGGGAAGAGCAAGAGAGAGGAGGGCAGAGCAAGAGATGGGGGCAAGCTAGAGACAGAGTGATGAGAGAGAGGGTTGCCAGAGAGAGAGGAGGTGAGGGAGGGAGGACTGAGAGAGATAAGGAGAGAGAGAGAGCAACAGACAGACATAGAGAGAGATAGAGTAAGAGTGAGAAAGAAGAGGTGACAGAGGGAGGGAGGACTGAGAGAGAGGAAGAGAGACAGACAGACAGACAGAGCACGAGTGAGTGAGCGAGAGAGAGAGTGAGATGAGCAAGAGAGGGGAGCAAGAGAGAGGGAGAGAGAGCGTGAGAGAGGCTGAGAGCACAAGAGAGAGAAGAAGAGTGAGAGAGAGATAGGAAGAGTAAGAGAGAGAGAATGCGAGTGTGGGAGGGGGACACAGAGAGGGATAGAGAGAGAGAGTGGGAGAGAGAGGGACAGCAAAAGAGAGGGGAGGCGAACGAGAGACAGAGGGATGAAAGAGAGGGGCACGAGAGAGACAGAGGAGGCAAGAGAGGGATGGAGAGCTGAGAGAGAGAGACAGACAGTGTGACAGAGAGAGGCAATGAGAGGGGGAGAGAGATGGGACGATGGAGGGAGGGAGGGGGACGACGGGGGGAGAGATGGAGATGATGGGGAGAGAGAGGAAATGATGGGGGAGAGAGAGGGGAAAGAGAGGGAGAGAAAGGAGATGATGGGAGAGAGAGACGGGTCGATGGGAGAGAGAGAGAGAGGACGAGAGAGGGAGAGAGAGGGGATGATGGGGAGAGAGAGGGGACGATGGGGGGTGAGAGAGGGGACGAGAGAGGGAGAGAGAGGGGACGATGAGGAGAGAGAGGGGACGATGGGGGTGAGAGAGGGGACGAGAGAGGGAGAGAGAGGGGGAAGAGTGGGGACGAGAGGGGGGAGGTAGCGGACGAGAGGGGGAGAGAGAGGGGGAAAGAGCGTGGATGAGAGAGGGGAGAGAGAGGGGAGAGAGGGGATAGATGGGGAGAGAGAGGGGACGAGAGAGGTGAGAGTGAAGGGAGAGAGAGGTGACGAGAGGGGTGGAATGAGGGGACGAGAGGGGGGAGAGAGGGGACGAGAGAGGGGGACCGAGAGAGGGAGAGAGAGGGGGCGAGAGAGGGAGAGAGAGGGAACAAGAGACGGAGAGAGAGGGGAAGACAGAGGGGGAGAGAGATTATGAGAGGGGGCGAGGGGAAGAGAGGAGGGGAGAGAGGGGACAAGAGGAGAGAGAGGGGACGATGGGGAGGGGGGTGAGCGGGGGAGGGAGGGGGATAGAGAGGGTAAGAGGTGGTACAAGAGGGGGAGAGCGAGGACGAGGGTGGAGAGAGAGGGGACGAGAGAGAGAGGGGAGGAGAGAGAGGGGAGGAGAGAGGAAGAGAGGGGAGAGAGTGGGGACGGGGGTGAGAGAGAAGGGATGATGGGGAGAGAGAGGGGACGATAGGGAAGAGAGAGGGGACGATGGGTGTAGAGAGAGGGGAGAGAGGGGGAGAGAGGGGGCAGAGAGGGGATGATGGGGGAGAGAGTGGGGACGAGAGAGGAATAGAGGGAGAGAGAGAAGGGATGAGAGGGGGAGAAAGAGGGGTCGAGAGAGGGAGAGAGATGGGCGGATGGGGAGAGAGAGAGGGGATGATGGGGGGAGAGAGAGGGGACAAGAGGCGGAGAGAGCGGGGACGATGGTGGTGACGGGGAGAGAGAGAGGGAGACTGAGGGGACGAGAGAGGGAGAGAGAGAGGGGGAGGGGACGAGAGAGGGGAGAGAGATTGGATGCGAGGGGGAGAGAGGGGACGAGAGAGGGGTGAGAGAGGTGATGTGAGGGGGAGAGAGGGGACGAGATAGAGAGAGAGGAAGAGAGAGGGGGAGAGAGGTGATGAGAGGGGGGAGCGTGGGGACGAGGGGGGAGAGAGAGGGGACGAAAGAAGGATAGAGAGGGGACGATGGGGGGAGAGTGGAGGAATGAGAGGCGGAGAGAGGGGGGAGGGAGAGGGCAACAGAAGTGGGATAAGAGGGGGAGAGAGAGAGGACAAGGGTGGAGAGAGGGGGTTGACAGTGGGAGAGAGAGGGGAGGGAGAGAGAGTGGAGGAGAGAGGGAGCGAGAGGGGGCAAACGAGGGAGAGAGTGGACGGGTGTGAGAGAGAAGGGACAATAGGGGGAGAGGGAGTGGACGAAAGGTGGAGAGAGAGAGGGGGGGAGAGGGGGATAGAGAGGGGATGATGTGGAAGAGAGCTGGGATAAGAGGGGGAAAGAGAGGGGATGTTGGGGGTGATGGGGAGAGAGAGGGAGAGAGAGTGGACGAAAGAGGGAGCGAGAGGGGGAGGAAGAGGGGACAAGAGACGGGAGAGAGAGGGAATGAGAGGGGGAGAGAGGGGCCTAGAAAAGGGAGAGAGAGGTGACATGAGGGAGAGAGAGAGGAGACGAGAGATAGAGAGGGGTGAAGTTGTGGGGGAGAGAGGTGATGAGAGGGGGGAGCGAGGGGAAGAGAGGAGGGGAGAGAGTGGACGAGAAAAAGAGAGAGAGGGGACGATGGGGGGACAGTGGGGGAGTGAGAGGAGGAGAGTAGGGGGACAGAGAGGGTACGAGAGGTGGGACAAGAGGGGGAGAGAGCGTGGACGAGGGTGGAGAGAGAGAGGGTCGAGAGAGGCAGAGATAGGGGAGGGAGAGAGAGGGGAGGAGAGAGGTGAGAGAGGGGTGATGAGAGGGGAGAGAGTGGACGGGTGTGAGAGAGAAGGGATGGTAGGGGGAGAGGGAGGGGACGAGAGTGGGAGGGGGGGAAGTTGTGGGGAAGAGAGGTGATGAGGGGGGGAAGCGAGGGGAAGAGAGGAGGGGAGAGAGGGGACAATGGGGGATAGTGGGGGAGTGAGAGGGGGAGAGTGGAGGGACAGAGAGGGTACGAGAGGTGGGACAAGAGGGGGAGAGAGCGAGGACGAGGGTGGAGAGAGAGAGGGTCAAGAGAGGGAGACAAAGGTGAGGGAGACAGAGGGGAGGAGAGAGGTGAGAGAGGGGTGATGAGAGGGGAGAGAGTGGACGGGTGTGAGAGAGAAGGGATGATAGGGGGAGAGAGAGGGGACGAGAGTGGGAGAGAGTGGGGAGGATGGGATAGAGACAAGGGATGATGGGGGAGAGAGAGAGAGGATGAGAGGGGAAGAGCGCGGGGACGATGGGGTGACGGGGAGAGAGGGAGAGAGCGGGGACGAGAGAGGAGAGAGAGAGGATGAGAGGGGGAGAGAGGAGAAGAGAGAGGGGAGAGAGGTGACATGAGGAGGAGAGAGGGGACAAGAGAGAGAGGGGGAAGAGGGGGGAGCAGGTGATGAGAGGGGGAGCTAGCAGACGAGAGGGGGAAAGAGAGGGGACGAGAGAAAGAGAGAGAGGGGATGATGGTGGAGAGAGAGGAATGAGAGGGGGAGAGAGGGGTGAGAGACAGGATGAGTGTGGAGAGAGGGGACGATGGGGGAGAGGGGGGAGTGAGAGGGGGCGAGAGGGGGGTAGAGAGAGGGTAAGAGAGGTGGGACAAGAGGGGGAGAGAGAGAGAGGACAAGTGTGGAGAGAGATGGGATGAGAGAGGGAGAGAGGGGGAGGGAGAGAGAGGAGAGGAGAGAAGGGGAGATAGGGGAGGGAGAGGGAGGGGAGGGAGAGAGAGGGGAGGAGAGAGGGGGAGAGAGGTCAGGGAGAGGGAGGGGAGGAGAGAGGGAGAGAGACGGGACAAGGGGGGAGAGAGGGGGATGGGGGTGAGAGAGAATGGACGATAGGGGATGAGAGAGGTGACGATGGGGAAGAGAGACCGGCGATGGGGGAAAGAGAGGGGATGACAGGGGGAGAGAGGTGATGAGAGAGGGAGAAAGCGTGGACTATGGGGGTAGAGCGAGGGGAGAGAGAGGGGGAGAGAGGGATGATGGCGGTAGCGAGAGGGGATGAGAGAGGGAGAAAGGGGGAGAGAGAGAGGGGACGAGAGAGGTGATAGGGAGGAGAGAGAGACGGTGAGAGGGGACGAGAGGGGGATAGAGATGGGACGATGGGGGGAGGGGGGCAGTGAGGGGGGAGAGAGGGTTGAGAAAGAGGGCAAGAGAGGTGGGACAAGACGAGGTGAGAGAGAAGACGAGGGTGGAGAGAGAAGGGACGAGAGAGGGAAACAGAGGGGAGGGACAGAGAGGGGAGGAGAGAGGGAGAGAGAGGGGACGAGAGGGGGAGAGAGAGGGGTTGAGAGAGGGAGAGAGATGGGAGGATGGGGGAGAGAGAGGGGATGATGGGGGAGAGAGAGTGGACGAGAGGTGGAGAGAGCGGGGACGATGGGGGTGACGGGGAGAAAGAGGGAGACAGAGGGGACGAGTGAGGGAGAGAGAGAGGGGGAGGGAGAGAGAGAGGGGGAGGGAGAGGGGAGAGAGATTGGATGAGGAGGGTGAGAGTGGATGAGAGAGGGGAGAGAGAGTTGACGTGAGGGGGAGAGAGTCGTCGAGAAAGAGAGGGGAAGAGAGAGAGAGGGGGAGAGAGGTGATGAGAGGGGGAAGCGAGGGGACGGGAGGGAGAGAGAGGGGGCGAGAGAAGGAGAGAGAGGGGACGATGGGGGAAGAGTGGAGGAGTGAGAGGCGGAGAGAGGGGGAGGGAGAGTGTAACAGAAGTGCAACAAGAGGGGGAGAGAGAGAGAGAGGACGAGGGTGGAGACAGAGGGTTGAGAGAGGGAGAGTGGTAATGAGAGAGAGAGAGAGAAGAGAGGGGGAGCAGGTGATGAGAGGGGGAGCTAGCGGACGAGAGGGGGAGAGAGAGGGGACGAGAGAAGGAGGGGGGGAGGAAGAGAGAGAGGGGAGGAGAGAGAGAGAGCGAGGGGAGAGAGAGAGGGGACAAGGGTGAGAGAAAAGGGACGAGAGGGGGAGAGAGGTGATGACAGGGGGAGCGAGGGGACGAGAGGGGGAGAGAGGGGGACTAATGAGGGAGAGAGAGGGGAGAGAGGGGGAGAGAGAGAGGGGCGATGTGGGGAGAGAGGGGAGAGAGTGTGGAGAGTGAGGGGAGAGAGAGGGAGAGAGAGAGGGGAGAGAGAGTGAGAGAGAGGAGCCAATGGGGGGAGAGAGAGGGAGAGAGATGGGAAGACTGGGGGAAAGAGAGGGCACGATGGGAAGAGAGAGGGGGAGAGAGGGGACGATGGGGGGAGACAGAGGGAGAGAGAGGGGATAATGGGGGAGAGAGAGAGCATGATGGGGGAGAGAGAAGGTATGAGACAAGTGGAGAGAGGGGACGAAAGGGTGAGAGAGAGGGGATTATGGGGGGGAGAGAGTGAGAGAGACAGAGAGAGAGGGGAGAGAGAGGGAGAAAGGGGGGACGATGGGGGGAGAGAGGGGGGACAAGAGAGCGAGTGAGAAGGGGGAGAGAGAGGGTGAGAGGAGGGACGATTGGGGAGAGAGAGGGGACAAAAGAGAGAGAGGGAGGGGACGAGAGGGGGAGAGAGAGGGGAGACCGATGGGATGATGGGAGGAAAGTGAGTGGACGAGAGAGGGATAGAGAGGGGAGAGAGAGGGAGAGGGGGGACGATGGGGGAGAGAGAGAGGACGAGAGAGGGGACAAGAGAAGGAGAGCGAGGGGATGATGGGGGGAGATAGAGGGGAGAGAGGGAGAGAGGGGATGATGTGGGGAGAGAGAGGGGATTTAGAGTGTAGAGAGAGGAGACAATGGGGGAGAGAGAGGGGAGAGAGAGGGGAGAGAGGGGAGAGAGAGGACGACGGGCGATAGAGAGACGGAGAGAGAGGGGTCGATGGAGGGAGAGAGAGGGGAGGCAGAGGGGAGAGAGAGAGGGAGAGAGACTGGACGATGTGGAGGGAGAGAGAGGGGAGAGAGAGGGGACGATGGGAGGAGAGAGAGGGAAGAGTGAGGCAGATAGAGGAGAGAGAGGGAGAGAGAGAGAGGACAATGGGGGAGAGAGAGGGGAGGATGGGGAGAGAGAGGGTAGAGGGAGGGAGAGAGAGGGGAGGATGGGGGGAGAGAATGAGGACAATGGTGGGAGAGAGAGGGGACGAGCCAGGGGGAGAGAGGGGACGAGAGGGGGAGAGAGAGGGGACGATGGGGGGAGAGAGGGGACGAACAAGGGATTGAAAGGGGAGGGAGAGAGAGGGGTCTATGGGGGATGAGAGGTGATGATGGGGGCGAGAGAGTGGAAGAGAGAGAGAGCGGGAGGGGTCGAGAGGGGGAGAGAGAGGGGAGAGAGAGGGAGAGAGAGGGGATGATTGGGGAGAGACGGGGAGAAAGAGAGGGAGAGAGGGGTCGATGGATGGAGAGAGAGAGGAGAGAGAGGGGAGAGAGACGGGACGATGGGAGGAGAGAGAGGGGACGGGGGGACAAAGAGGAGATGATAGGGAAGGGTGTATGGAGAGAGAGAGAGAGAGGAAGAGAGGGGGATGGAGAGGGGTGGAGAGAGGGGAGAGAGAGGGGACGATGGGGGGAGGGAGAGGGGACGAGTCGGGGACAGAGAGGGGAGAGAGTGGAGAGAGAGGAAGAGAGAGAGGATAATGGTGGGATAGAGAGGGCACAATGGGGAGAGAGAGGGGACGACAGGGGGAGAGATTGGGGTGACAGAGGGGACGATGGGTAAGAGAGAGGACATGATGGGGGAGAGCGTGAGGGGAGACAGAGTGGACGATGGGGGAGCGAGAGGAGACGAGAGGGAGAGAGAGGGGACGATCTGGGGAGAGAGTGGGGACGAGATTGGGAGAGAGAGGGGAGAGAGAGGGAGAGAGGGGGGACGATGGGGGGAGAGAGTGAGGACGATGGTGGGAGAGAGAGGGTATGAGACAGGGAGAAAGTGGGGACAAGTGGGGGAGAGAGAGGGGGTGAGACGGAGAGAGAGGGGACGATCTGGGGAGAGAGTGGGGACGAGATTGGGAGAGAGAGGGGGCGAGAGGGAGAGAGAGGGGCCCTGGAGGAGTGAGAGGGTAGGGGGAAAGGGGAGACGAACGAGGGATTGAGACAGGAGGGAGAGAGGGGGACAATGGGGTGTGAGAGAGGAGATGATGGGGGGAGAGAGAGGGGACGAGAGGGGGAGCGAGACGGGAGAGAGAGGGAGAGAGGGGGGACGATGGAGAGAGAGGGGACAGAGGGGGGAAGAGAGAGGGGACGACGGGGAGGTGGGGAGAGAGATGGAGAGAGGGGTGTCGATGGGGGGAGAGAGAAGTGACGAGATGGGGAGAGAGAGGGGGGGATGATGGGGTGAGACAGAGGGACGAGAGGGGGAGATAGAGTGGACGGTGGGTGGAGAGAGACGGGCCGAATGAGGGGGAGAGAGGATGAAAGCAGGAGGGAGGGGGACTGATGAGGGAGAGAGGGGGGGAGTGGGGGGAGAGAGAGAGAGGGGGGATGATAGGGGAGAGAGAGGGGACAAAAGAGGGGCGAGAGAGGGGTAAGAGAGGTGACGAGAGGGGTGGAGAGAGAGGTGATGAGAGGGGGAGAAAGGGGACGAGAGGGGAGAGAAAGGGGATGAGAGCGGGATAGAGAGGGGACGAGGGAGGGAGAGAGAGGGGGAAGGGAGGGGGCAAGAGAGGGGAGAGAAAGGGGAGAGAGAGGGGAGAGAGGTGACGAGAGGAGTGGAGTGAGCGGATGAGCGGGGAGAGAGGGGGGACGATGAGGGGAGAGAGGAGACGACAGAAGGAAAGACAGGGGACGATGGGGGGAGAGAGAGTGGGAGTGAGGGGGGAGAGAGGGGGAGAGGGAGGGGCCAAGAGAGGGAGAGAGAGGGAAAGAGAGAGAGAGGGGAAGAGAGAGAGTGGAAGACAGAAGGAGAGACGGGGGGTGAGAGAGGGGAGAGAGGGCTCAATGGGGAGAGAGAGAGGAGAGAGGGGGGTCGATGGGGGAGAGAGAGGGGATTAGAGGAGGAGAGAGAAGGAACAAGAGAAGGAAAGAGAGGGGACGATGGGGGGAGAGAGAAAGGGAGTGAGAGGGGGAGAGTGAGGGAAAGAGAGGTGGGACAACTGGGGGAGAGAGAGAGAGGACGAGGGTGGAGAGAGAGGGGACGAGAAAGGGAGGAAGATGGGCGGGAGAGAGAGGGGACGAGAGGAGAGAGAAAGGGACTGGATGAGAGAGAAGGGACGAGAGGTGGAGAGACAGGGGAGGATGGGGAAAGAGAAGGGATGATGGGGGCGAGAGAGGGGATGGAGGTGAGAGAGAAGGGACAAGAGGAGGAGAGAGAGGGAACGATGGGGGGGGGAGAGAGAGAGAGAGAGAGAGGACGAGAGGAGGAGAGAGAGGGGTGGGAGTGAGAGGGGAGAGAGAGGGGATGATGGGGGGAGACAGAGGGGACGAGAGAGGGAGAGAGAGGGGATGATGGGTTAGAGAGAGAGGGGACGATGTGGGGAGAGTGAGGGGACGAAAGGGGGAGAGAGAGTGTAGAGAGAGGGAGAGAGAGGGGAGAGAGAGGGAGAGAGAGGGGACGATGGGGGAGAGAGAGGGAGAGAAAGGGGACGATGGGTGGCCAGAGAGGAGACGATGCCGGAAGAGAGAGGCAAGAGAGAGGGGAGAGAGAGGGATAGAGAGGGGACGATGGGGGGAGAGAGGGGGAGAGGGAGGGTAGGAGAGGTGGGACAATAGGGGGCGAGAGAGAGGACGAGGGTGGAGAGAGAGGAGACGAGAGAGGGAGAGAGAGGGGACGGGCGAGGGGGGACTATGGGACGAGAGAGAGGCGATGAGAGGGAGAATGAGGGGAAGAGAGAGGGGGAGAGATTGTGGGAGAGAGAGGGGACGAGAGGGGGGAGAGGGGGGAAAGAGAGCGAGAGAGAGGGGAAGAGAGAGGGGGAGAAAGAGGAGGAGAGGGAGGGAGAAGGGTCGAGAGAGAGGAGGGAGGGGACGGGAGAGAGGGGGGATTATGGGACGAGAGAGAGGCGACGAGAGGGAGAAAGAGGGGAAGAGAGAGGGGGAGAGATTGTGGGAGAGAGAGGGGACGAGAGGGGGGAGATGGGGGAAAGAGAGAGAGAGAGGGGAAGAGAGAGGGAGAGAGAGAGAGGAAGAGAGGGAGGGAGAGGGGTCGAGAGAGGGGAGAGAGGGGACGGGAGAGGGGGACGAGAGGGGGAGAGAGAGGGGACGAGAGAGAGTGGAAGAGAGAGGGTGAGAAAGGTGATGAGAGGGGGGAGCGAGGTGACGAGAGGGGGATAGAGAGGCGACGAGAGAAGGAGAGAGTGGGGAGGGAGCGAGAGGGGAGGAGAGTGAGAGAGAAGGGACGAGGGTGGAAGAGAGAGAGGACGATTGGGGAGAGAGAGGGGATAAATGAGGGGGGAGAGGTGACGAGAGCGGGAGAGAGGGGGACCAATGATGGAGAGAGAGGGGATGAGAGAGAGGGAGAGAGGGGAGAGAGAGGGAGACAGAGGTGACTATGGGGGAGAGAAAGGGGACGAGAGGGGGAGATAGAGGGGATGATGGAGAGGAGGGAGAGAGAAGGAGAGAGAGGGTATGAGAGAGGAGAGAGAGGGGAGAGAGGGGAGAGAGAGGTGACGAGAGGAAGCGAGAGAGGGGAAGTGAGAGAGGGAGGGGAAGAGAGAGGGGGAGATATTGAGGGAGAGAGTGGGGACGAGAGGGGGGAGAGAGGGAACGAGAGACGGGAGAGAGAGGTAACGAGACAGGCAGAGAGAGGGGAAGAGAGACGGAAAAAGAGAGGGAGAGAGAGGGGACAAGAGAGTGAGAGAGAGCGGAAGAGAGAGACAGAGGGGAAGAGAGAGAGAGGGGGGAGAGAGAGGGAGAGAGAGAGGGGTCGATGTGGGGAGAGAAAGGGGACGATGGGGGTGAGAGAGGGGACGATGGGGGAGAGAGATGGAACAATGGGTGCAGAGGGGGAGAGAGGGAGAGAGAGGGGACAAGAGAGGGGCGAGAGAGGGGAAAGAAGGTGACGCGAGGGGTGGAGAGAGGTGACGAATGGATAGAGAGGGGACGCGAGGGGCGAGAAAGGGGACGAGAGAGGGATAGAGAGGGGTGAAATGGAGGGGGCGAGAGAGGGGATAGAAAGGAGAGAGAGAGGGGATGAGAGGAGGAGAGAGAGAGGGGATGAGAGGAGGAGTGAGAGGGAATGAGAGAGGTGAGAGAGAGGGGAGAGAGAGGTGACGAGTGGAGTGGAGTGAGGGGACGAGAGGGGAGAGAGAGGGGATGATGGGGGGTGAGAGGTGATGGGGGAACGAGGGGACGAGAGGGGGAGAGAGAGGGGACGAGAGAAGGACAGAGAGGGGACAATGGGGGGAGAGAGAGGGGGAGTGAGCCGGGGAGAGATTGAGGGAGAGAGAGGGGACGAGGGGTGTAGAGAGGGGAGAGAGAGAGGTAATGAGAGGGGTAACGAGAGAGGGGAAGAGAGAGAGAGGGGGGAAGAGAGAGAGGGAGAGGCAACAAGAAAGGGATAGAGAGAGGAAGAGAGATAGAGGGGATGAGAGTGGGAGAGCGAGGGGGAGACGGTGTGGAGAGAGAGGGAGAGAGAGGGGTCGATGAAGGGAGAGAGAGGGGATGATGGGGGAGAGAGGGGACAATGGGGTGAGACAGAGGGGATGATGGGTGCAGAGGGGGAGAGAGGGAGAGAGAGGGGACAAGAGAGGGGCGAGAGAGGGGAAAGAGAGGGGAAAGACAGGTGATGAGAGGGGTGGAGAGAGAGGTGAGGAGAGGGGAGAGCGGGGATGAGAGGGGGAGAAAGGGGACGAGAGAGTGGAGAGAGGGGACGGGAGAGGGGGACGAGAGGGGGAGAGAGGGGGGACGAGAGAGAGTGGAAGAGAGAGGGTGAGAAAGGTGATGAGAGGGGGGAGCGAGGTGACGAGAGGGGGATAGAGAGGCGACGAGAGAAGGAGAGAGTGGGGAGGGAGCGAGAGGGGAGGAGAGTGAGAGAGAAGGGACGAGTGTGGAAGAGAGAGAGGACGATTGGGGAGAGAGAGGGGATAAATGAGGGGGGAGAGGTGACGAGAGCGGGAGAGAGGGGGACCAATGATGGAGAGAGAGAGGATGAGAGAGAGGGAGAGAGGGGAGAGAGAGAGGGAGACAGAGGTGACTATGGGGGAGAGAGAGGGGACGAGAGGGGGAGATAGAGGGGATAATGGGGAGGGGGGAGAGAGAAGGAGAGAGAGGGTATGAGAGAGGAGAGAGAGGGGAGAGAGGGGAGAGAGAGGTGACGAGAGGAAGCGAGAGAGGGGAAGTGAGAGAGGGAGGGGAAGAGAGAGGGGGAGATATTGAGGGAGAGAGTGGGGACGAGAGGGGGGAGAGAGGGAACGAGAGACGGGAGAGAGAGGTAACGAGACAGGCAGAGAGAGGGGAAGAGAGACGGAGAAAGAGAGGGAGAGAGAGGGGACAAGAGAGTGAGAAAGAGCGGAAGAGAGAGACAGAGGGGAAGAGAGAGAGAGGGGGAGAGAGAGGGGAGGACAGTGGGGAGAGAGAGGGAGAGAGAGAGGGGTCGATGTGGGGAGAGAGAGGGGACGATGGGAGTGAGAGAGGGGACGATGGGGGAGAGAGATGGAACAATGGGTGCAGAGGGGGAGAGAGGGAGAGAGAGGGGACAAGAGAGGGGCGAGAGAGGGGAAAGAAGGTGACGCGAGGGGTGGAGAGAGGTGACGAATGGATAGAGAGGGGACGCGAGGGGCGAGAAAGGGGACGAGAGAGGGATAGAGAGGGGTGAAATGGAGGGGGCGAGAGAGGGGATAGAAAGGAGAGAGAGAGGGGATGAGAGGAGGAGAGAGAGAGGGGATGAGAGGAGGAGTGAGAGGGAATGAGAGAGGTGAGAGAGAGGGGAGAGAGAGGTGACGAGTGGAGTGGAGTGAGGGGACGAGAGGGGAGAGAGAGGGGATGATGGGGGGTGAGAGGTGATGGGGGAACGAGGGGACGAGAGGGGGAGAGAGAGGGGACGAGAGAAGGACAGAGAGGGGACAATGGGGGGAGAGAGAGGGGGAGTGAGCCGGGGAGAGATTGAGGGAGAGAGAGGGGACGAGGGGTGCAGAGAGTGGAGAGAGAGAGGTAATGAGAGGGGTAACGAGAGAGGGGAAGAGAGAGAGAGGGGGGAAGAGAGAGAGGGAGAGGGGACAAGAAAGGGATAGAGAGAGGAAGAGAGATAGAGGGGATGAGAGTGGGAGAGCGAGGGGGAGACGGTGTGGAGAGAGAGGGAGAGAGAGGGGTCGATGAAGGGAGAGAGAGGGGATGATGGGGGAGAGAGGGACAATGGGGTGAGACAGAGGGGATGATGGGTGCAGAGGGGGAGAGAGGGAGAGAGAGGGGACAAGAGAGGGGCGAGAGAGGGGAAAAGAGAGGGGAAAGACAGGTGATGAGAGGGGTGGAGAGAGAGGTGAGGAGAGGGGGAGAGCGGGGATGAGAGGGGGAGAAAGGGGACGAGAGAGGGATAGAGACGGGGGAAAGGGAGGGGGCGAGAGAAGGGAAAGAAAGGGGAGAGAGAGAGGGGATGAGAGGAGGAGAGAGAGGGTACGAGAGAGGTGGCAGAGAGGGGAGAGAGAGGTGACGAGAGGAGTGGAGTGAGGGGACGAGAGGTGAGAGAGAGGGGACGATGGGGGGGAGAGAGGTGATGGGGGAGCGAGGTGACGAGAGGGGGAGAGAGAGGGGACGAGAGAAGGAAAGAGAGAGGACGATGGGGGGAGAGAGAGGGGGAGTAATATCGGGAGAGAGAGGATAAGAGAGGTGGGACAAGACGGGGAGAGAGAGAGAGGACGAGGGTGGAGAGAGAGGGGACGAGAGAGGGAGAGAGAGGCGAGGGAGAGAGAGGGGATTGATGGGGGGGGCGAGAGGGGAGAGAGGGGGACGGGGTGAGAGAGAATGGATGAGCGAGGGAGAGAGAGGGGCGGGAGAGAGAGGGGGACGCTTGGGGGAGTGAGAGGGGACGAGAGGGGAGAGAGAGGGGATGGGGTGAGAGAGGGGATGATGAGGGGAGAGAGGGGGACGAGAGGGGGAGAGAGTGTGGACGATGGGGATGAGGGGGAGAGAGAGGGAGGGAGAGGGGTCGAGAGAAGGGCCGTAGGGGGGAGAGAGAGGTGACGAGAGGAATGGAGGGAGGGGATGAGAGGGGAGAGAGGTGTGATGGGGGGAGAGAGGTGATGGGGTGAGGGGGACGAGAGGGGGAGAGAGAGGGGAACGAGCGAAGGAAAGAGAGGGGACGATGGGGGAGAGAGAGGGGGAGTGAAAGGGGGAGCGTGTGACGCTGGGGATGAGGGGGAGAGAGAGGGGAGGGGAGGGACAGGGGGAGAGAGAGAGGGGACGGTGGGGGGAGAGAGGGGACGATGGAGTGAGACAGAGGGGATGATTGGTACAGAGGGGGAGAAAGGGAGAGAGAGGGGGGGAGAAAGGGGACGAGAGGGGGTGGAGAGAGAGGTGAGGAGAGGGGGAGAGCAGGGACGAGAGGGGGGAGAAAGAGGGACGAGAGAGGGATAGAGAGGGGACGAGGGAGGGAGAGAGAGGGGGAAATGGCGGGGGCGAAAGAGGGGAAAGGGGAGAGAGGGGGGACAAGGGAGGGAGAGAGAGGGGAAGAGAGAGGGAGAGAGAGGGGAAGAGAGGAAGGGGGAAGAGAGAGGGAGAGAGAGGGGGAGAGAGAGGGGACGACGGTGAGGAGAGAGGGGGTTGATGGGGGAGGGGAGAGGAGACGATGGGGGGAGAAAGAGGGGACGATGGGGTGTGACAGAGGGGCCGAGCGAGGGAGAGAGAGGGGACCATGGGGGGAGAGAGATGGAACGATGGGTTCAGAGGGAGAGAGAGGGGGACCATGGGGGAGAGAGATGGAACGATGGGTTCAGGGGGAGAGAGAGGGGACAATGGGGGAGAGAGAGGGGACAAGAGAGGGGCGAGAGAGGGGAAAGAGAGGTGACAAGATGGGTGAGGAGAGAGGTGAGGAGAGGGGGAGAGAGTGTACGAGAGAGGGATAGAGAGGGGACGAGGGAAGGAGAGAGAGAGGGGGGAAAGGGAGTGGGCGAGAGAGGGGTGAGAAAGGGTAGAGAGAGGGGATGAGAGGAGGAGAGAGAGGGAACGAGGAGAGAGAGAGGGGAGAGAGAGGGTGGAGGTGAGAGGGGTGGAGAGTGAGGGGACGTGAGGGGAGAGAGAGGGGATGATGGGGGAGAGAGGTGATGGGGGAGCAAGGGGACGAGAGGGAGAGAGAGGGGGGGCGATGTGGGAGAGAGAGAGGACGATGGCGGGGAGAGCGCGGGGAGAGAGAGAGGTGATGAGAGGAGTGGAGTGAGGGGACGAGAGAAGGGAAAGAGAAGGGAGGAGGGGAGAGAGAGGGAGAGAGAAGGGGCGATGGGGGGGAGAGAGAAAGGACGATAGAGGGAGAGAGAGCAGACAATAGGGGGAGGGGAGGGGAGAGAGAGGGAGGGAGACGGGATGATGGGGGGAGAGAGAGAGAGAAAGAGGGGACGAATGAGGGAGAGAGTGTGAACGAGAGAGGGAGGGGAACAATGAGTGATAGAGAGGGGACAAGAGTGGGAGAGAGTGGGGGCAAGTGAGGGAGAGGGAGGGGATGGGGGGGAGAGAGAGAGAAGATGAGAGAGGGAGGGAGTGTGGTCGATGGGGGAGCGAGGGAGAGAGAGGGGGGGAGAGAAAGGGTAAGACAGATGGGACAAGAGGGGGAGAGAGTGTGGACGAGATGGGGAGGAACAATGCGTGATAGAGGGGGGATGAGAGTGGGAGAGAGTGGAGGCAAGTGAAGGAGAGGGAGGGGACAAGAGGGGGAGAGAGAGGAGATGAGAGAGGGAGAGAGAGTGGTCGATGGGGGAGAGAGGGGAGAGAAAAGGGCGATGGAGAGAGAGGGGAAGAGAGTGGGGGAGAGAGTTGATGAGAGGGGTGAGCGAGGGGATGAGGGGGGGAGAAAGAGGGTAAGAGTGATGGGACAAGAGGGAGAGAGAGAGAGGACGAAGGGGTAGAGAGGGGTGAGAGAGAGGACGAGAGGGGACGCGAGTGGGACAGAGAGGGGAGGGAGAGAGGGGAGAGAGGGAGAGAGAGGGGATGATAGAGGAGACAGAGAGGACGGGGGTGAGAGAGAAGAGACGAGAGGGGGAGAGAGAGGGGAAGATGGGGGAGAGGGAGAGAGAGGGGGAGAGAGGGGACGATGGGGGGTGAGACAGGGGACGAGAGAGGGAGAGAGGGGACGATGGAGAGGATGGAGATGGAGAGAGATGGAGAGAGATGGAAGAGAGGGAGAAAGAGGGGACAATGGGGGAGAGACGGGAAAAGAGTGGGAGAGAGTGGGGATAAGAGAGGGAGAGAGAGGGGACGAATGAGAGTGAGAGAGGGTACGATGGGGGGCGAGAGAGGGAGAGAGTGGGGCGAGAGCGGGTATGAGAGAGGAAGAGAGAGGGGACGTTTGGGGGGAGAGAGAGGAGACGAGAGTGGGGGAGAAGAGGGTGACGAGAGAAAGAGAGGGAGGGAAAGAAAGGGGACGATACGGGGAGAGAGCGCGGATGATGGGGGGTGATAGAGTGAGAGAGAGTGGGAGAAAGAGGGGATAGAGAGAGAGAGAGGGGACCAGGGAGAGAGAGAGAGAGAGACAGAGAGAGAGAGAGAGAGAGAGAGAGAGAGAGAGAGAGAGAGAGAGAGAGAGAGAGAGGACAATGGGGGGGGAGAGAGATGGAGAGGGGGACGATATGGAGAGAGGGGATGAGGGAGGGAGAGAGAGGGGACGAGAGGGGAGGGAGAGAGGGGACGAGAGGGTAGAGAGAGGGAACGAAGGAGGGAGAGAGAGGGGTCAAGAGGGGGAGAGAGAGGGGATGAGGCAGGGACAGAGAGGGGACAATGGGGGGAGAGAGAGGGAGAGAGAGGGAGAGAAAGGGGACGATACAGGGAGAGAGAGAGAGAGGGGAGAGAGCGGGGATGAGAGAGGGAGAGAGAGGGGACGAGGGAGAGGGGGCGATGGGGGATAGAGAGGGAATGTGAGGGAAGAGAAAGGGGATGCAAGAGGGGGACAACAGAGTGGACGAGAGAGGGGATGAGAGGGGAGATGAGACAGTGTGAGGGAGAGGGGACAATGAGGGGGAGAAAGGGGGAGCAAGAGAGGGGGAGATGGCGAGAGAGGAGATGAGCAAAAGAGGGAGAGAATGACACAGGAAGAGCAAGAGAGAGATAGAGCAAGAGCGAGATAGAGCGACAGACGGGGATAAGTGAGAGAGAGGGGAGTAAGCGAAAGAGAGTGCAAGTGAGAGCGAAGGGCTGGAGAGAGTGAGGGTGGTGCAGGTGAGAGTGAGAGAGTGGGCGAGAGTGAGAAAGGGGGCAGAAGGAGAGAGTGGGCGAGAGTGAGTGAGGGGGCAGAGGGAGAGTGTGGGTGAGAGTGAGAGAGTGGGCGAAGGTGACAATGGAAGAGAGTGAGAGTGGGCGAGAGAGAGAGAATGGGTGAGATCGAGAGAGTGGGCGAGAGAGAGAGAGAGAGGGCGAGAGAGTGTGTGTGAGAGAGAGAGAGACAGTGGGCAAGAGAAAGAGAGTGGGAGAGAGTAAGAGAGTGGGTGAGAGAGAGAGTGGGCGAGAGAGAGAGTGGGCGAGAGTGAGAGTGTGGGCGGGAGAGATAGCGGGAGAGAGAGATAGCGGGAGAGAGTGAGAAAGTGGGCGAAAGAGAGAGTGGGCAAGACAGAGAGTGGGCGATAGAGAGAGTGGGGGATAGAGAGAGGGTGTGAGAGAGAGTGGGCAAGAGAGAGAGAGAGTGGGCGCGGGCGAGAGAGATTGTGGGCGAGAGAGAGAGTGTGGGTGAGAGAGAGTGGGCGAGAGTGAGAGTGGGCGAGAGAGAGACAGTTGGAGAGAGAGAGAGAGGGCGAGAGAGAGACTGGGCGAGAGAGAAAGTGGGAGAGAGTGAGAGGGGGGACAGAGGGAGAGAGTGGGCGACAGTGAGAGAGTGGGCGAGAGTGAGAGTGGGCGAGAGTGAGAGAGTGGGCAAGAGAGAGAGTGGGTGTGAGACTGAGTGGTTGAGAGAGAGACAGTGGGTGAGAGTGAGAGAGTGGGCGAGCAAGAGTGGGAGAGAGTGAGAGAGGTGCAGAGAGAGAGATTGGGCGACAGTGAGAGAGTGGGCGATAGAGAGAGTGTGCGAGAGTGAGAGAGGGGACAGAGGGAGAGAGTGGGCAAGAGAGAGAGTGGGGGTGACAGAGAGTGGGTGAGAGAGAGAGAGAGGGGATGAGAGAGAGTGGGTGAGAGAGAGAGAGTGAGAGAGAGTGGGAGAGAGTGTGAGAGTGGGTGAGAGAGTGGGCGAGAGAGAGTGGACGGGAGAGAGGGTGGGCGAGAGAGAGGGTGGGCGAGAGAGAGAGTGGGAGAGAGAGAGAGTGGGTGAGAGAGAGATTGGGGGAGAGAGAGAGTGGGCGAGGGAGAGTGGGCGAGAGTGAGAGTGGGAGACTGGGTGAGATATAGAGAGGGGCGAGAGTGAGAGAGTGGGCGAGAGAGAGAATGGGCGAGAGTGAGAGAGTGGGCGAGAGAGAGAGTGGGCGAGAGTAAGAGATTGGGCGAGAGAGAGAGTGGGAGAGAGTGAGAGAGTGGGCGGGAGAGAGAGAGAGAGAATGGGCGAGAGAGAGAGTGGGTGAGAGAGAGATTGGGGGAGAGAGAGAGAGAGTGGGCGAGGGAGAGTGGGCGAGAGAGGGAGACTGGGTGAGAGATAGAGAAGGGCGAGAGTGAGAGAGTGGGCGAGAGAGAGTGGACGGGAGAGAGGGTGGGTGAGAGAGAGGGTGGGCGAGAGAGAGAGTGGGCGAGAGAGAGAGTGGGTGAGAGAGAGATTGGGGGAGAGAGAGAGTGGGCGAGGGAGAGTGGGCGAGAGAGGGAGACTGGGTGAGATATAGAGAGGGGCGAGAGTGAAAGAGTGGGCGAGAGAGAGAATGGGCGAGAGTGAGAGAGTGGGCGAGAGAAAGAGTGGGAGAGAGTGAGAGAGTGGGCGGGAGACAGAGAGAGAGAGAATGGGCGAGAGAGAGAGTGGGTGAGAGAGAGATTGGGGGAGAGAGAGAGAGTGGGCGAGGGAGAGTGGGCGAGAGAGGGAGACTGGGTGAGATATAGAGAGGGGCGAGAGTGAGAGAGTGGGCGAGAGAGAGAATGGCCGAGAGTGAGAGAGTGGGCGAGAGAGAGAGTGGGCGAGAGTAAGAGAGTGGGCGAGAGAGAGAGTGGACGAGAGTGAGAGAGTGGGCGGGAGAGAGAGTGAGAGAATGGGCGAGAGACAGTGGGCGAGAGAGATAGTGGGAGAGAGTGAGAAAGTGGGCGAAAGAGAGAGTGGGCAAGACAGAGAGTGGGCGATAGTGAGAGTGGGGGATAGAGAGAGGGTGTGAGAGAGAGTGGGCAAGAGAGAGAGAGTGGGCGAGAGAGAGAGAGTGGGCGAGAGAGAGAGTGGGCGAGAGAGATTGTGGGAGAGAGAGAGTGTGGGTGAGAGAGAGTGGGCGAGAGTGAGAGTGGGCGAGAGAGAGACAGTTGGAGAGAGAGAGAGAGAGGACGAGAGAGAGACTGGGCGAGAGAGAGAGTGGGAGAGAGTGAGAGGGGGGACAGAGGGAGAGAGTGGACGACAGTGAGAGAGTGGGCGAGAGTGAGAGTGGGCGAGAGTGAGAGAGTGGGCAAGAGAGAGAGTGGGTGTGAGACTGAGTGGTTGAGAGAGAGACAGTGGGTGAGAGTGAGAGAGTGAGAGAGGTGCAGAGGGAGAGATTGGGCGACAGTGAGAGAGTGGGCGATAGAGGAGTGTGCGAGAGTGAGAGAGGGGACAGAGGGAGAGAGTGCGCAAGAAAGAGAGTGGGGGTGACAGAGAGTGGGTGTGAGAGAGAGAGAGAGAGGGGATGAGAGAGTGGGTGAGAGAAAGCGTGTGAGTGAGAAAGTGGGAGTGAGAGAGTGGGTCACAGAAAGAGTGGGAGTGAGAGAGTGGGTGAGATAGAGTGGGTGAGAGAGAGGGAGTGGGCGAGAGAGAGATTGGGGGTGAGAGAGTGTGGGCAAAAGAGATAGTGGGCGAGAGAGAGAGTGGGCAAGACCAGGTGTGGGCGAGAGAGTGTGCAGGTGAGAGTGAGAGAGGGGGCAGAGAGAGATAGTGCACGAGAAAGAGAGTGGGCAAGAGTGAGGGAGAGAGAGAATAGGCGAGAGAAAGACTGGGCGAAAGAGAGAATGGGTGAGAGAGAGAGAATGAGGGTGAGATCTAGTGTGGGGGAGAGAGAGGGTGGGCAAGAGAGAGAGTGGGCGAGAGTGAGGGTGGGGGAGAGAGAGATCGTGGAAGAGAGAGAGAGTGGGTGAGAGAGAAACTGGACGAGTTAGGAGTTGGTGAGAGAGAGAGTGGGAGAGAGACAGAGTGGGCGAGAGAGACAGAGGGGGCGAGAGTCGGTGAGAGAGAGTGTTGAGAGAAAGAGTGGGAGAGAGAGAGAGTGGGCGAGAGAGAGAGAGGGAGAGAGAGTGTGGGCGAGAGAGAGTGTGGGCGATAGAGAAAGAGTAGGCAAGAGAAAGATCGGGCGACAGAGAGTGAGTGAGAGAGAGTGAAGGCGAGAGAGAGAGAATGGGTGCGAGAGTGAGAGGGCGAGAGAGAGAGAGTGGGCGAGAGAGAGAGTGCGAGTGAGAGAGTGGTGCTGAGACAGAGTGGGCGAGAGAGAGTGAGTGAGGTGGCAGAGGGAGAGTGGGTGAGAGAGAGAGTGGGCGAGAGAGAGGGGGCAGAGGGACATAGTGGGCGAGAGTGAGAGAGTGGGCAAGAGGGAGTGGGTGAGAGAGAATGTGGGCGAGAGAGAGACAGGGCGAAATAGAGATTGGGTGAGAGAGAGTGGGCGAGAGACAGAAAGAGTGGGTGAGAGAGAGAGTGTGGTGAGTGTGAGAGGGGGAAGAGGGACAGAGTGGGCGAGTGAGAGAGTGGGCGAGAGAGAGAGTGGGAGAGAGAGAGAGTGGGCGACAGTGAGAATGAGTGGGTGAGAGAGAGAGTGTGGTGAGTGTGAGAGGGGGGAAGAGGGACAGAGTGGGCGAGTGAGAGAGTGGGCAAGAGAGTGAGAGTGGGCAAGAGAGTGGGCGAGTGAGAGAGTGGGAGAGAGAGAGAGTGGGCGACAGTGAGAATGAGTGGGTGAGAGAGAGAGTGTGGGTGAGTGTGAGAAGGGGGAAGAGGGACAGAGTGGGCGTGAGAGATAGTGGGCAAGAATGAGAGTGGGCGAGTGAGAGAGTGGGCGAGAGAGAGTGTTGGCGACAAAGAGTGGGCGAGAGTGAGAGTTTGGGCGAGACAGAGAGTGGGAGAGAGTGAGAGAGTGGGCGAGAGAGAGATTGGGCAAGAGAGAGTGAGGGAGAGAGTGAGAGAGTGGGAGAGAGAGAGAGTGGGCATTAGAGAGTGTGGGCGAGACAGAGTGGGGAGAGAGTGAGAGAATGGGCGAGAGAGAGTGGGCGAGAGAGAGAGTGGGAGAGAGTGAGAGAGTGGGCGAGAGAGAGAGTGGGCAAGAGAGAGTGTGGGAGAGAGTGAGAGAGTGGGCGAGAGAGAGAGTGGGGAGAGAGTGAGAGAGAGTGGGCGAGAGAGAGAGTGGGCAAGAGAGAGTGTGGGAGAGAGTGAGAGAATGGGCGAGAGAGAGAGTGGGCATTAGAGAGTGTGGGCGAGACAGAGTGGGAGATACTGAGAGAATGGGCGAGAGAGCGTGGGCGAGAGAGGAGAGTGGCAGAGAGTGAGAGATTGGGCGAGAGAGAGAGTGGGAGAGAGTGAGAGAGTGGGAGAGAGAGAGAGTGGGAGAGAGTAAGAGAGTGGGCGAGAGAGTGAGTGGAGAGAGTGAGAGAGTGGGCGGGAGAGAGAGAGAGAGAATGGGCGAGAGAGAGAGTGGGTGTGAGAGAGATTGGGGGGAGAGAGAGAGAGTGGGCGAGGGAGAGTGGGCGAGAGAGGGAGACTGAGTGAGAGATAGAGAGGGGCGAGAGTGAGAGAGTGGGCGAGAGAGAGAATGGAGGAGAGTGAGAGAGTGGGCGAGAGAGAGTCGGAGAGAGTGAGAGAGTGGGCGAGAGAGAGTGGGTCGAGAGAGAGAGTGGGAGAGAGTGAGAGAGTGGGCGAGAGAGAGAGTGGGAGAGAGTGAGAGAGTGGGCGAGAGAGAGTGGGCGAGAGAGAAGTGGGAGAGAGTGAGAGAGTGGGCGAGAGAGAGAGTGGGAGGGAGTGAGAGAGTGGGCGAGAGAGAGAGTGGGAGAGAGAGAGAATGAGTGGGTGAGAGAGAGAGTGTGGGTGAGTGTGAGAGGGGGAAGAGGGACAGAGTGGGCGAGTAAGAGAGTGGGCGAGTGAGAGAGTGGGCGAGAGAGTGGGCGAGTGAGAGAGTGGGAGAGAGAGAGAGTGGGGCGACAGTGAGAATGAGCGGGGTGAGAGAGAGAGTGTGGGTGAGTGTGAGAGGGGGGAAGAGGGACAGAGTGGGCGTGAGAGATAGTGGGCAAGAATGAGAGTGGGCGAGTGAGAGAGTGGGGCGAGAGAGTGGGCGAGTGAGAGAGTGGGAGAGAGAGAGAGTGGGAGAGAGAGAGACAGTGGGCAACAGTGAGAATGAGTGGGTGAGAGAGAGAGTGTGGTGAGTGTGAGAGGGGGAAGAGGGACAGAGTGGGCGAGTGAGAGAGTGGGCGAGAGAGTGGGCGAGTGAGAGAGTGGGAGAGAGAGAGAGTGGGCGACAGTGAGAATGAGTGGGTGAGAGAGAGAGTGTGGGTGAGTGTGAGAAGGGGGAAGAGGGACAGAGTGGGCGTGAGAGATAGTGGGCAAGAATGAGAGTGGGTGAGTGAGAGAGTGGGCGAGAGAGAGTGTTGGTGACAAAGAGTGGGCGAGAGTGAGAGTTTGGGCGAGACAGAGAGTGGAGAGAGGTGAGAGAGTGGGCGAGAGAGAGATTGGGCAAGAGAGAGTGAGGGAGAGAGTGAGAGAGTGGGAGAGGAGAGAGAGTGGGCATTAGAGAGTGTGGGCGAGACAGAGTGGGAGAGAGTGAGAGAATGGGCGAGAGAGAGTGGGCGAGAGAGAGAGAGTGGGAGAGAGTGAGAGATTGGGCGAGAGCGAGAGTCGGAGAGAGTGAGAGAGTGGGCGAGAGAGAGAGTGGGCAAGAGAGAGTGTGGGAGAGAGTGAGAGAATGGGCGAGAGATGAGAGTGGGAGAGAGTGAGAGAAGTGGGCGAGAGAGAGAGTGGGAGAGAGTGAGAGAGTGGGCGAGGAGAGAGAGTGGGCAAGAGAGAGTGTGGGAGAGAGTGAGAGAATGGGCGAGAGAGAGAGTGGGAGAGAGTCAGAGAATGGGCGAGAGAGCGTGGGCGAGAGAGAGAGTGGGAGAGAGTGAGAGATTGGGTGAGAGAGAGAGTGGGAGAGAGTGAGAGAGTGGGAGAGAGAGAGAGTGGGAAGAGAGTAAGAGAGTGGGCGAGAGAGAGAGTGGGGAAAGAGTGAGAGAGTGGGCGGGAGAGAGAGAGAGAGAATGGGCGAGAGAGAGAGTGGGTGTGAGAGAGATTGGGGGGAGAGAGAGAGAGTGGGCGAGGAGAGTGGGCGAGAGAGGGAGACTGGGTGAGAGATAGAGAGGGGCGAGAGTGAGAGAGTGAGCGAGAGAGAGAATGGGAGAGAGTGAGAGAGTGGGCGAGAGAGAGTCGGAGAGAGTGAGAGAGTGGGCGAGAGAGAGTGGGCGACAGAGAGAGTGGGATAGAGTGAGAGAGTGGGCGAGAGAGAGAGTGGGAGGAGAGTGAGAGAGTGGGCGAGAGAGAGTGGGCGAGAGAGAGAGTGGAAGAGAGTGAGAGAGTGGGCGAGAGAGAGAGTGGGAGAGAGTGAGAGAGTGGGCGAGAGAGAGAGTGGGAGAGAGTGAGAGGGTGGGCGAGAGAGAGTGGGAGAGAGTGAGAGAGTGGGCGAGAGAGAGAGTGGGAGGGAGTGAGAGAGTGGGCGAGAGAGATAGTGGGAGAGAGAGAGAGTGGGAGAGAGTGAGAGATTGGGCGAGAGAGAGAGTGGGCGCGACAGAGAGTGGGCAAGAGAGAGTGTGGGAGAGAGTGAGAGAATGGGCGAGAGAGAGAGTGGGCGAGAGAGAGTGTGGGAGAGAGTGAGAGAATGGGCGAGAGAGAGAGTGGGCGAGAGAGAGAGTGGGAGAGAGTGAGAGATTGGGCGAGAGAGAGAGTGGGCATTAGAGAGTGTGGGCGAGACAGAGTGGGAGAGAGTGAGAGAATGGGCGAGAGAGCGTGGGTGAGAGAGAGAATGTGGGCGAGAGAGAGACAGGGCAAAAGAGAGATTGGGTGAGAGAGAGTGGGCGAGAGACAGAAAGAGTGTGTGAGTGACAGAGTGTGGTGAGTGTGAGAGGGGGAAGAGGGACAGAGTGGGCAAGAGAGAGAGTGGGCAAGAGTGAGGGTGGGGGAGAGAGACATAGTGGAAGAGAGAGAGAGTGGGTGAGAGAGAAACTGGACGAGTTAGGAGTTGGTGGGAGAGAGAGTGGGAGAGAGACAGAGTGGGCGAGAGAGACAGAGGGGGCGAGAGTCGGTGAGAGAGAGTGTTGAGAGAAAGAGTGGGAGAGAGAGAGAGTGGGCGAGAGAGAGAGAGGGAGAGAGAGTGTGGGCGAGAGAGAGTGTGGGCGATAGAGAAAGAGTAGGCAAGAGAAAGATCGGGCGACAGAGAGTGGGGTGAGAGAGAGTGAAGGCGAGAGAGAGAGAGTGGGTGCGAGAGTGAGAGGGCGAGAGAGAGAGAGTGGGCGAGAGAGAGAGTAGGTGAGAGAAAGAGTGCGAGTGAGAGAGTGGTGCTGAGACAGAGTGGGCGAGAGAGAGAGTGGGCGAGAGAGAGGGGGCAGAGGGACAGAGTGGGCGAGTGAGAGAGTGGGCAAGAGAGTGGGCGAGTGAGAGAGTGGGAGAGAGAGAGAGTGGGCGACAGTGAGAATGAGTGGGTGAGAGAGAGAGTGTGGGTGAGTGTGAGAGGGGGGAAGAGGGACAGAGTGGGCGTGAGAGATAGTGGGCAAGAATGAGAGTGGGCGAGTGAGAGAGTGGGCGAGAGAGAGTGTTGGCGACAAAGAGTGGGCGAGAGTGAGAGATTGGGCGAGACAGAGAATGGGAGAGAGTGAGAGAGTGGGCGAGAGAGAGATTGGGCAAGAGAGAGTGAGGGAGAGAGTGAGAGAGTGGGAGAGAGAGAGAGAGTGGGCATTAGAGAGTGTGGGCGAGACAGAGTGGGAGAGAGTGAGAGAATGGGCGAGAGAGAGTGGGCGAGAGAGAGAGAGTGGGAGAGAGTGAGAGATTGGGCGAGAGAGAGAGTCGGAGAGAGTGAGAGAGTGGGCGAGAGAGAGAGTGGGAGAGAGTGAGAGAGTGGGCGAGAGAGAGAGTGGGCAAGAGAGAGTGTGGGAGAGAGTGAGAGAATGGGCGAGAGAGAGAGTGGGAGAGAGTGAAAGAGTGGGCGAGAGAGAGAGTGGGAGAGAGTGAGAGAGTGGGCGAGAGAGAGAGTGGGCAAGAGAGAGTGTGGGAGAGAGTGAGAGAATGGGCGAGAGAGAGAGTGGGCATTAGAGAGTGTAAGCGAGACAGAGTGGGAGAGAGTGAGAGAATGGGCGAGAGAGCGTGGGCGAGAGAGAGAGTGGGAGAGAGTGAGAGATTGGGTGAGAGAGAGAGTGGGAGAGAGTGAGAGAGTGGGAGAGAGAGAGAGAGTGGGAGAGAGTAACAGAGTGGGCGAGAGAGAGAGAGGGAGAGAGTGAGAGAGTGGGCGGGAGAGAGAGAGAGAGAATGGGCGAGAGAGAGAGTGGGTGTGAGAGAGATTGGGGGAGAGAGAGAGAGTGGGCGAGGGAGAGTGGGCGAGAGAGGGAGACTGGGTGAGAGATAGAGAGGGGCGAGAGTGAGAGAGTGGGCGAGAGAGAGAATGGGAGAGAGTGAGAGAGTGGGCGAGAGAGAGTCGGAGAGAGTGAGAGAGTGGGCGAGAGAGAGAGTGGGCATTAGAGAGTGTGGGCGAGACAGAGTGGGAGAGAGTGAGAGAATGGGCGAGAGAGAGTGGGCGAGAGAGAGAGTGGGAGAGAGTGAGAGAGTGGGCGCGAGAGAGTGGGCGAGAGAGAGAGCGGGAGAGAGAGCGGGAGAGAGTGGGTGAGAGAGAGAGTGGGTGAGAGAGTGTGGGAGTGAGAGAGTGGGAGAGAGTGAGAGAGTGGGCGCGAGAGAGTGGGCGAGAGAGAGAGCGGGAGAGAGAGCGGGAGAGAGTGGGTGAGAGAGAGAGTGGGTGAGAGAGTGTGGGAGTGAGAGAGTGGGAGAGAGTGAGAGAGTGGGCGAGAGAGAGTGGGCGAGAGAGAGTGGGAGTGAGAGAGTGGGGGTGAGACAGAGAGGGCGAGAGAGAGTGTGGGCGAGAGTGAATGAGAGGGCAGAGTGAGAGTGGGTGAGATAGAGTGTGGGCGAGAGAGAGAGTGGGAGGGAGAGAGAGAGTGGGCGAGACAGAGTGGAAAAGAGTGAGAGAGTGGGCGAAAGAGAGAGTGGGCGAGAGAGAGGAGTGGGAGAGAGTGAGAGAGTGGGCGAGGAGAGAGAGTGGGCAAGAGAGAGTGTGGGAGAGAGTGAGAGAGTGGGCGAGAAAGAGAGTGGGGAAGAGAGAGAGAATGGGCGAGAGAGTGTGTGGGCGAGAGAGAGTGGGCGGGAGTAAGACAGTGGGCAAGAGGGAGTGGGTGAGAGTGAGTGTGGGCGAGAGAGAGACAGGGCGAAAGAGAGATTGGGTGAGAGAGAGTGGGCGAGAGAGAGCGGTAGGCAAGAGAGAGCGCGGGTGAGAGGGAGAGTGGGTGAGAGAGAATGTGGGTGAGAGAATGTGGGCGAGAGAGAGTGTGGGCGAAAGATTTGGTGAGAGAGTGGATGAGAGAGAGAAAGAGTGGGCGAGGGATAGGGTGAGTGGGCGAAAGAGAGAGAATGTGGTTGACAGTGAGAGGGGGAAGAGGGACATAGTGGGTGAGAAAGAGTGGGCGAGATATAGAGAGTGGGCGAGAGTGAGAGAGTGGGCGAGAGAGAGAGAGTGGGCGAGACAGAGAGTGCGTGAGAGTGAGACTGGGCCAAAGAGAAAGTGGGTGAGAGAGAGTGAGCGAGATTGTGACTGGACGAGAGTGAGAGAGTGGGCAAGAGAGAGAATGGGCAAGAGAGAGTGTGGGCGAGAGTGAGAGAATGGGCAAGAGAGAGTGTGGGTGAGAGTGAGAGAATGGGCGAGAGAGAGAGTGGGCGAGAGAGAGAGTGGGCGAGCGAAAGAGTGGGAGAGAGAAAGAGTGAGAGATAGAGTGGGTGTGAGAGAGTGTGGGCAAGAGAGAGAGTGGGCAAGAGTGAGTGGGTGAGAGAGAGTGTGGGCGAGAGAGAGAGTGGGTGAAAGATTTGGTGAGAGAGAGTGGGCGAGAGAAAGAGTGGGTGAGAGAGTGTCAGCGATGGAGAGGGTGAGTGGGCGAGAGAGAGAATGTGGGTGGGAGTGAGAGGGGGAAGAGGCACACAGTGGGCGAGGGAGAGAGTGGGCGAGAGAGAGAGAGTGGGCGAGAGTGAGAGTTTGGGCGAGAGAGAGAGGGCGAGACAGAGAGTGCGTGAGAGTGAGAGAGTGGGAGAGAGTGAGAGAATGGGCGAGAGAGAGTCGGCGAGAGTGAGAGAGTGGGCGAGAGAGAGAGTGGTAGAGAGTGAGAGAGGGCGAAAGAGAGAGTGGGCGAGAGAAAGAGTGGGAGAGAGTGAGAGAGTGGGGCGAGAGAGAGAGTGGGCGAGAGAGAGAGTGGGAGAGAGTGAGAGAATGGGCGAGAGAGTGAGTGGGCATTAGAGAGTGTGGGCGAGACAGAGTGGGAGAGAGTGAGAGAATGGGCGAGAGAGAGTGGGCGAGAGAGAGAGTGGGAGAGAGTGAGAGAATGGGCGAGAGAGAGAGTGGGCATTAGAGAGTGTGGGCAAGACATAGTGGGAGACAGTGAGAGAGTGGGCGAGAGAGAGAGTGGGAGAGAGTGAGAGAGTGGGCGAGAGAGAGAGTGGGAGAGAGTGAGAGAGACAGAGAGTGGGCGCGAGAGAGAGTCGGCAAGAGAGAGTGTGGGAGCGAGTGAGAGAATGGGCGAGAGAGAGAGTGTGCATTAGAGAGTGTGGGCGAGACAGAGTGAGAGAGAGAGAGAGTGGGAGAGAGTGAGAGAGTGGGCGAGAGAGAGAGTGGGAGAGAGTGAGAGAGTTGGCGAGAGAGAGAGTGGGCGAGAGAGAGAGTGGGAGAGAGTGAGAGAGTGGACGAGAGAGTGTGCGCGAGAGAGAGAGTGGGCAAGAGAGAGAGTGGGCGAAAGAGAGGGAGGGCGAGAGGGAGGGAGGGCGAGATAGTTTGGGCGAGAGAGAGTGTGCGCGATAGAGAAAGAGTAGGCAAGAGAAAGAGTAGGCGACAGAGAGTGGTGGAAGAGAGTGAAGGCTAGAGAGAGAGAGTGGGCGAGAGAGAGAGAGTGGGTGAGAGAGAGAGAATGGGCGAGAGTGAGAGAGTGGGTGAGAGATTGAGTGGGTGGGAGAGTGTGTGACAGAGAGTGGGCGAGAGAGAGTGGGAGTGAGAGAGTGGGGGTGAGACAGAGAGGGCGAGAGCGAGTGTGGGCGAGAGTGAGTGAGGGGGCAGAGTGAGAGTGGGTGAGATAGAGTGTGGGCGAGAGAGAGAGAGTGGGAGAGAGTGAGAGAGTGGGCGAGAGAGAGAGTGGGGAAGAGAGAGAGACTGGGCGAGAGAGAGAGAGTGGGCGAGAGAGAGTGTGGGAGAGAATGAGAGAGTGGGCGAGAGAGAGAGTGGGAGAGAGAGAGAGTGGGAGAGGGAGAGTGTGGGAGAGAGAGAATGGGAGAGAGTGAGAGAGTGGGCGAGAGAGAGAGTGGGAGAGAGTGAGAGAGTGGGCGAGACAGAGTGGAGAAGAGAGAGAGAATGGGCGAGAGAGAGTGTGGGCGAGAGAGACTGGGCGAGAGAGAGGGTGGGAGAGAGTGAGAGAGTGGGCGAGAGAGAGTGGGCGAGAGAGAGTGTGGGAGAGAGTGAGAGAGTGGGCGAGAGAGAGAGTGGGGCGAGAGAGAGAGTTGGAGAGAGTGAGAGAGTGGGCGAGAGAGAGAGTGGGAGAGAGTGAGAGATGGGCGAGAGAGAGTGGGGAAGAGAGAGAGAGTGGGCGAGAGAGTGTGTGGGCGAGAGAGACTGGGCGAGAGAGAGGGTGGGAGAGAGTGAGAGAGTGGGCGAGAGAGAGTGGGCGAGAGAGAGTGTGGGAGAGAGTGAGAGAGTGGGCGAGAGAGAGAGTGGGCGAGAGAGAGAGTGGGAGAGAGAGAGTCGGAGAGAGTGAGAGAGTGGGCGAGAGAGAGTCGGAGAGAGTGAGAGAGTGGGCGAGAGAGAGTGGGCGAGAGAGAGAGTGGGAGAGAGTGAGAGAGTGAGCGCGAGAGAGTGGGCGAAAGAGAGAGTGGGAGAGAGTGAGAGAATGGGCGAGAGAGAGAGTGGGAGAGAGTGAGAGATGGGCGAGGAGAGAGTGGGGAAGAGAGAGAGAGTGGGCGAGAGACTGTGTGGGCGAGAGAGACTGGGCGAGAGAGAGGGTGGGAGAGAGTGAGAGAGTGGGCGAGAGAGAGTGGGCGAGAGAGAGTGTGGGAGAGAGTGAGAGAGTGGGCGAGGAGAGAGAGTGGGCGAGAGAGAGAGTGGGAGAGAGAGAGTCGGAGAGAGTGAGAGAGTGGGCGAGAGAGAGTGTGGGAGAGAATGAGAGAGTGGGCGAGAGAGAGAGTGGGAGAGAGAGAGAGTGGGAGAGGGAGAGTGTGGGAGAGAGAGAATGGGAGAGAGTGAGAGAGTGGGCGAGAGAGAGAGTGGGGGAGAGAGTGAGAGAGTGGGCGAGACAGAGTGGAGAAGAGAGAGAGAATGGGCGAGAGAGAGTGTGGGCGAGAGAGACTGGGCGAGAGAGAGGGTGGGAGAGAGTGAGAGAGTGGGCGAGAGAGAGTGGGCGAGAGAGAGTGTGGGAGAGAGTGAGAGAGTGGGCGAGAGAGAGAGAGGGCGAGAGAGAGAGTTGGAGAGAGTGAGAGAGTGGGCGAGAGAGAGAGTGGGAGAGAGTGAGAGATGGGCGAGAGAGAGTGGGGAAGAGAGAGAGAGTGGGCGAGAGAGTGTGTGGGGCGAGAGAGACTGGGCGAGAGAGAGGGTGGGAGAGAGTGAGAGAGTGGGCGAGAGAGAGTGGGCGAGAGAGAGTGTGGGAGAGAGTGAGAGAGTGGGCGAGAGAGAGAGTGGGCGAGAGAGAGAGTGGGAGAGAGAGAGTCGGAGAGAGTGAGAGAGTGGGCGAGAGAGAGTCGGAGAGAGTGAGAGAGTGGGCGAGAGAGAGTGGGCGAGAGAGAGAGTGGGAGAGAGTGAGAGAGTGAGCGCGAGAGAGTGGGCGAAAGAGAGAGTGGGAGAGAGTGAGAGAATGGGCGAGAGAGAGAGTGGGAGAGAGTGAGAGATGGGCGAGAGAGAGTGGGGAAGAGAGAGAGAGTGGGCGAGAGAGTGTGTGGGCGAGAGAGACTGGGCGAGAGAGAGGGTGGGAGAGAGTGAGAGAGTGGGCGAGAGAGAGTGGGCGAGAGAGAGTGTGGGAGAGAGTGAGAGAGTGGGCGAGAGAGAGAGTGGGCGAGAGAGAGAGTGGGAGAGAGAGAGTCGGAGAGAGTGAGAGAGTGGGCGAGAGAGAGTCGGAGAGAGTGAGAGAGTGGGCGAGAGAGAGTGGGCGAGAGAGAGAGTGGGAGAGAGTGAGAGAGTGAGCGCGAGAGAGTGGGCGAGAGAGAGAGTGGGAGAGAGTGAGAGAGTGAGCGCGAGAGAGTGGGCGAAAGAGAGAGTGGGAGAGAGTGAGAGAATGGGCGAGAGAGAGTGGGCGAGAGAGAGAGTGGGAAAGAGTGAGAGAGTGGGGAGAGAGAGTCGGAGAGAGTGAGAGAGTGGGCGAGAGAGAGAGTGGGCATTAGAGAGTGTGGGCAAGACATAGTGGGAGACAGTGAGAGAGTGGGCGAGAGAGAGAGTGGGAGAGAGTGAGAGAGTGGGCGAGAGAGAGAGTGGGAGAGAGTGAGAGAGACAGAGAGTGGGCGCGAGAGAGAGTCGGCAAGAGAGAGTGTGGGAGCGAGTGAGAGAATGGGCGAGAGGGAGAGTGTGCATTAGAGAGTGTGGGCGAGACAGAGTGAGAGAGAGAGAGAGTGGGAGAGAGTGAGAGAGTGGGCGAGAGAGAGAGTGGGAGAGAGTGAGAGAGTTGGCGAGAGAGAGAGTGGGCGAGAGAGAGAGTGGGAGAGAGTGAGAGAGTGGACGAGAGAGTGTGCGCGAGAGAGAGAGTGGGCAAGAGAGAGAGTGGGCGAAAGAGAGGGAGGGCGAGAGGGAGGGAGGGCGAGATAGTTTGGGCGAGAGAGAGTGTGCGCGATAGAGAAAGAGTAGGCAAGAGAAAGAGTAGGCGACAGAGAGTGGTGGAAGAGAGTGAAGGCTAGAGAGAGAGAGTGGGCGAGAGAGAGAGTGGGAGAGAGTGAGAGAGTGGGCGAGAGAGAGAGTGGGAGAGAGTGAGAGAGACAGAGAGTGGGCGCGAGAGAGAGTCGGCAAGAGAGAGTGTGGGAGCGAGTGAGAGAATGGGCGAGAGAGAGAGTGTGCATTAGAGAGTGTGGGCGAGACAGAGTGAGAGAGAGAGAGAGTGGGAGAGAGTGAGAGAGTGGGCGAGAGAGAGAGTGGGAGAGAGTGAGAGAGTTAGCGAGAGAGAGAGTGGGCGAGAGAGAGAGTGGGAGAGAGTGAGAGAGTGGACGAGAGAGTGTGCGCGAGAGAGAGAGTGGACAAGAGAGAGAGTGGGCGAAAGAGAGGGAGGGCGAGAGGGAGGGAGGGCGAGATAGTTTGGGCGAGAGAGAGTGTGCGCGATAGAGAAAGAGTAGGCAAGAGAAAGAGTAGGCGACAGAGAGTGGTGGAAGAGAGTGAAGGCTAGAGAGAGAGAGTGGGCGAGAGAGAGAGAGTGGGTGAGAGAGAGAGAATGGGCGAGAGTGAGAGAGTGGGTGAGAGATTGAGTGGGTGGGAGAGTGTGTGACAGAGAGTGGGCGAGAGAGAGTGGGAGTGAGAGAGTGGGGGTGAGACAGAGAGGGCGAGAGCGAGTGTGGGCGAGAGTGAGTGAGGGGGCAGAGTGAGAGTGGGTGAGATAGAGTGTGGGCGAGAGAGAGAGAGTGGGAGAGAGTGAGAGAGTGGGCGAGAGAGAGAGTGGGGAAGAGAGAGAGACTGGGCGAGAGAGAGAGAGTGGGCGAGAGAGAGTGTGGGAGAGAATGAGAGAGTGGGCGAGAGAGAGAGTGGGAGAGAGAGAGAGTGGGAGAGGGAGAGTGTGGGAGAGAGAGAATGGGAGAGAGTGAGAGAGTGGGCGAGAGAGAGAGTGGGAGAGAGTGAGAGAGTGGGCGAGACAGAGTGGAGAAGAGAGAGAGAATGGGCGAGAGAGAGTGTGGGCGAGAGAGACTGGGCGAGAGAGAGGGTGGGAGAGAGTGAGAGAGTGGGCGAGAGAGAGTGGGCGAGAGAGAGTGTGGGAGAGAGTGAGAGAGTGGGCGAGAGAGAGAGTGGGCGAGAGAGAGAGTTGGAGAGAGTGAGAGAGTGGGCGAGAGAGAGAGTGGGAGAGAGTGAGAGATGGGCGAGAGAGAGTGGGGAAGAGAGAGAGAGTGGGCGAGAGAGTGTGTGGGCGAGAGAGACTGGGCGAGAGAGAGGGTGGGAGAGAGTGAGAGAGTGGGCGAGAGAGAGTGGGCGAGAGAGAGTGTGGGAGAGAGTGAGAGAGTGGGCGAGAGAGAGAGTGGGCGAGAGAGAGAGTGGGAGAGAGAGAGTCGGAGAGAGTGAGAGAGTGGGCGAGAGAGAGTCGGAGAGAGTGAGAGAGTGGGCGAGAGAGAGAGTGGGAGAGAGTGAGAGAATGGGCGAGAGAGAGTGGGCGAGAGAGAGACTGGGAAAGAGTGAGAGAGTGGGGAGAGAGAGTCGGAGAGAGTGAGAGAGTGGGCGAGAGAGAGAGTGGGAGAGAGTGAGAGAGTGGGCGAGAGAGAGAGTGGGAGAGAGTGAGAGAGTGGGCGAGAGAGAGAGTGGGAGAGAGTGAGAGAGTGGGCGAGAGAGACAGTGGGCGAGTGAGACAGTGGGCGATAGAGAGAGTGGGAGAGAGTGAGAGAATGGGCGAGAGAGAGTGGGCGAGAGAGAGAGTGGGAGAGAGTGAGAGATTGGGCGAGAGAGAGTGGGCATTAGAGAGTGTGGGCGAGACAGAGTGGGAGAGAGTGAGAGAGTGGGCGAGAGAGAGAGTGGGAGAGAGTGAGAGAGTGGGCGAGACAGAGAGTGGGCACGAGAGAGAGTGGGCAAGAGAGAGTGTGGGAGAGAGTGAGAGAATGGGCGAGAGAGGGAGTGGGCATTAGAGAGTGTGGGAGAGACAGAGTGGGAGAGAGTGAGAGAATGGGCGAGAGAGAGTCGGAGAGAGCGAGAGAGTGGGCGAGACAGAGAGAGTGGGAGAGAGTGAGAGATTGGGCGAGAGAGAGAGTGGGAGAAAGTGAGAGAATGGGCGAGAGAGAGTGGGCGAGAGAGAGAGAGTGGGAGAGAGTGGGAGAGTGGGCGAGAGTGAGTGGGCGAGAGGGATTGTGCGAGAGAGTGAGAGAGTGGGCGAGAGAGAGAGTGGGAGAGAGTGGGAGAGTGGGCGAGAGAGAGAGTGGGGAAGAGAGAGAGAATGGGCGAAAGAGAGTGTGGGCGAGAGAGAATGTGCAAGAGGGAGAGTGGGAGAGAGTGAGAGAGTGGGCGAGAGAGACAGTGGGCGAGAGAGAGAGTGGGAGAGAGTGAGAGAGTGGACGAGAGAGAGTCGGAGAGAGTGATAGAGTGGGCGAGAGAGAGTGGGCGAGAGAGAGTGGGAGAGAGTGAGAGAGCGGGCGAGAGAGAGAGTGGACGAGAGAGAGAGTGGGAGAGAGTGAAACAATGGGCGAGAGAGAGTGGGCGAGAGAGAGATTCGGAGAGAGTGAGAGAGTGGGAGAGAGAGAGTGGAAGAGAGTGAGAGAGTGGGCGAGAGAGAGAGTGGGAGAGAGTGAGAGAGTGGGCGAGAGAGAGAGTGGGAGAGAGAGAGAGAGTGGGCGAGAGAGAGAGTGGGAGAGAGTGAGAGAGTGGGAGAGAGAGAGTCGGAGAGAGTGAGAGAGTGGGCGAGAGAGAGTGTGGGAGAGAGTGAGAGATTGGGCGAGAGAGAGTGGGCATTAGAGAGTGTGGGAGAGAGTGAGAGAATGGGCGAGAGAGCGTGGGTGGGAGAGAGAGTGGGAGAGAGTGAGAGATTGGGCGAGAGAGAGAGAGTGGGAGAGAGTGAGAGAGTGGGCGGGAGAGAGAGAGAGAGAGAATGGGCGAGAGAGAGAATGGGAGAGAGTGAGAGAGAATGGGCGAGAGTGAGAGAGTGGGCGAGAGAGAGAATGGGAGAGAGTGAGAGAGTGGGCGAGAGAGAGTCGGAGAGAGTGAGAGAGTGGGCGAGAGAGAGAGTGGGCGAGAGAGAGAGTTGGAGAGAGTGAGAGAGTGGGCGAGAGAGAGAGTGGGAGAGAGTGAGAGATGGGCGAGAGAGAGTGGGGAAGAGAGAGAGAGTGGGCGAGAGAGTGTGTGGGCGAGAGAGACTGGGCGAGAGGGAGGGTGGGAGAGAGTGAGAGAGTGGGCGAGAGAGAGTGGGCGAGAGAGAGTGTGGGAGAGAGTGAGAGAGTGGGCGAGAGAGAGAGTGGGCGAGAGAGAGAGTGGGAGAGAGAGAGTCGGAGAGAGTGAGAGAGTGGGCGAGAGAGAGTCGGAGAGAGTGAGAGAGTGGGCGAGAGAGAGAGTGGGAGAGAGTGAGAGAATGGGCGAGAGAGAGTGGGCGAGAGAGAGACTGGGAAAGAGTGAGAGAGTGGGGAGAGAGAGTCGGAGAGAGTGAGAGAGTGGGCGAGAGAGAGAGTGGGAGAGAGTGAGAGAGTGGGCGAGAGAGAGAGTGGGAGAGAGTGAGAGAGTGGGCGAGAGAGAGAGTGGGAGAGAGTGAGAGAGTGGGCGAGAGAGACAGTGGGCGAGTGAGACAGTGGGCGATAGAGAGAGTGGGAGAGAGTGAGAGAATGGGCGAGAGAGAGTGGGCGAGAGAGAGAGTGGGAGAGAGTGAGAGATTGGGCGAGAGAGAGTGGGCATTAGAGAGTGTGGGCGAGACAGAGTGGGAGAGAGTGAGAGAGTGGGCGAGAGAGAGAGTGGGAGAGAGTGAGAGAGTGGGCGAGACAGAGAGTGGGCACGAGAGAGAGTGGGCAAGAGAGAGTGTGGGAGAGAGTGAGAGAATGGGCGAGAGAGGGAGTGGGCATTAGAGAGTGTGGGAGAGACAGAGTGGGAGAGAGTGAGAGAATGGGCGAGAGAGAGTCGGAGAGAGCGAGAGAGTGGGCGAGACAGAGAGAGTGGGAGAGAGTGAGAGATTGGGCGAGAGAGAGAGTGGGAGAAAGTGAGAGAATGGGCGAGAGAGAGTGGGCGAGAGAGAGAGAGTGGGAGAGAGTGGGAGAGTGGGCGAGAGTGAGTGGGCGAGAGGGATTGTGCGAGAGAGTGAGAGAGTGGGCGAGAGAGAGAGTGGGAGAGAGTGGGAGAGTGGGCGAGAGAGAGAGTGGGGAAGAGAGAGAGAATGGGCGAAAGAGAGTGTGGGCGAGAGAGAATGTGCAAGAGGGAGAGTGGGAGAGAGTGAGAGAGTGGGCGAGAGAGACAGTGGGCGAGAGAGAGAGTGGGAGAGAGTGAGAGAGTGGACGAGAGAGAGTCGGAGAGAGTGATAGAGTGGGCGAGAGAGAGTGGGCGAGAGAGAGTGGGAGGGAGTGAGAGAGCGGGCGAGAGAGAGAGTGGACGAGAGAGAGAGTGGGAGAGAGTGAAACAATGGGCGAGAGAGAGTGGGCGAGAGAGAGATTCGGAGAGAGTGAGAGAGTGGGAGAGAGAGAGTGGAAGAGAGTGAGAGAGTGGGCGAGAGAGAGAGTGGGAGAGAGTGAGAGAGTGGGCGAGAGAGAGAGTGGGAGAGAGAGAGAGAGTGGGCGAGAGAGAGAGTGGGAGAGAGTGAGAGAGTGGGAGAGAGAGAGTCGGAGAGAGTGAGAGAGTGGGCGAGAGAGAGTGTGGGAGAGAGTGAGAGATTGGGCGAGAGAGAGTGGGCATTAGAGAGTGTGGGAGAGAGTGAGAGAATGGGCGAGAGAGCGTGGGTGGGAGAGAGAGTGGGAGAGAGTGAGAGATTGGGCGAGAGAGAGAGAGTGGGAGAGAGTGAGAGAGTGGGCGGGAGAGAGAGAGAGAGAGAATGGGCGAGAGAGAGAATGGGAGAGAGTGAGAGAGAATGGGCGAGAGTGAGAGAGTGGGCGAGAGAGAGAATGGGAGAGAGTGAGAGAGTGGGCGAGAGAGAGTCGGAGAGAGTGAGAGAGTGGGCGAGAGAGAGTGGGCGAGAGAGAGAGTGTGAGAGAGTGAGAGAGTGGGAGAGAGAGAGAGTGGGAGAGAGTAAGAGAGTGGGTGAGAGAGAGAGTGGGAGGGAGTGAGAGAGTGGGCGGGAGAGAGAGAGAGAATGGGCGAGAGAGAGAGTGGGTGTGAGAGAGATTGGGGGAGAGAGAGAGTGGGCGAGGGAGAGTGGGCGAGACAGGGAGACTGGGTGAGAGATAGAGAGGGGCGAGAGTGAGAGAGTGGGCGAGAGAGAGAATGGGAGAGAGTGAGAGAGTGGGCGAGAGAGAGTCGGAGAGAGTGAGAGAGTGGGCGAGAGAGAGTGGGCGAGAGAGAGAGTGGGAGAGAGTGAGAGAATGGGCGCGAGAGAGTCGGAGAGAGTGAGAGAGTGCGCGAGAGAGAGTGGGCGACAGAGAGAGTGGAAGAGAGTGAGAGAGTGGGCGAGAGAGAGTCGGAGAGAGTGAGAGAGTGGGCGAGAGAGAGTCGGAGAGAGTGAGAGAGTGGGCGAGAGAGAGTGGGCGAGAGAGAGAGTGGAAGAGAGTGAGAGAGTGGGCGAGAGAGAGTCGGAGAGAGTGAGAGAGTGGGCGAGAGAGAGAGTGTGGGAGAGAGTGATTAGAGGGCGAGAGAGAGAGTGGGAGAGAGTGAGAGAGTGGGTGAGAGAGAGAGTGGGAGAGAGTGAGAGAGTGGGCGAGAGAGAGTGGGCGAGAGATAGAGTGGAAGAGAGTGAGAGAGTGGGCGAGAGAGAGAGTGGGATAGACTGAGAGAGTGGGCGAGAGAGAGAGTGGGCGAGAGAGAGTGTGGGAGAGAATGAGAGAATGGGCGAGAGAGAGAGTGGGCGAGAGAGAGTGTGGGAGAGAGTGAGAGATTGGGCGAGAGAGAGAGTGGGCGCGAGAGAGAGTGGGCAAGAGAGAGTGTGGGAGAGAGTGAGAGAATGGGCGAGAGAGAGAGTGGGCGAGAGAGAGTGTGGGAGAGAGAGACAGTGGGAGAGAGTGAGAGATTGGGCGAGAGAGAGAGTGGGCATTAGAGAGTGTGGGCGAGACAGAGTGGGAGAGAGTGAGAGAATGGGCGAGAGAGAGTGGGCGAGAGAGAGAGTGGGAGAGAGTGAGAGAGTGGGTGAGAGAGAGAGTGGGTGAGAGAGTGTGGGAGTGAGAGAGTGGGAGAGAGTGAGAGATTGGGCGAGAGAGAGAGTGGGCATTAGAGAGTGTGGGCGAGACAGAGTGGGAGAGAGTGAGAGAATGGGCGAGAGAGAGTGGGCGAGAGAGAGAGTGGGAGAGAGTGAGAGAGTGGGTGAGAGAGAGAGTGGGTGAGAGAGTGTGGGAGTGAGAGAGTGGGAGAGAGTGAGAGAGTGGGCGAGAGAGAGTGGGCGAGAGAGAGTGGGAGTGAGAGAGTGGGGGTGAGACAGAGAGGGTGAGAGAGAGTGTGGGCGAGAGTGAGTGAGAGGGCAGAGTGACTTTGGGTGAGATAGAGTGTGGGCGAGAGAGAGAGTGGGAGAGAGTGAGAGAGTCGGCGAGAAAGAGAGTGGGGAAGAGAGAGAGAATGGGCGAGAGAGAGTGTGGGCGAGAGAGAGTGGGCGGGAGTAAGACAGTGGGCAAGAGAGAGTGGGTGAGAGAGAGTGTGGGCGAGAGAGAGACAGGGCGAAAGAGAGATTGGGAGAGAGAGTGGGCGAGAGAGAGAGGTAGGCGAGATGGGCGCGGGTGAGAGGGAGAGTGGGTGAGAGATAATGTGGGTGAGAGAATGTGGGCGAGAGAAAGTGTGGGCGAAAGATTTGGTGAGAGAGTGGATGAGAGAGAAAGAGTGGGCGAGGGATAGGGTGAGTGGGCGAAAGAGAGAGAATGTGGGTGAGAGTGAGAGGGGGAAGAGGGACATAGTGGGCGAGAAAGAGTGGGCGAGAGATAGAGAGTGGGCGAGAGTGAGAGAGTGGGCGAGAGAGAGAGAGTGGGCGAGACAGAGAGTGCGTGAGAGTGAGACTGGGCCAAAGAGAAAGTGGGTGAGAGAGAGTGGGCGAGATTGTGACTGGACGAGAGTGAGAGAGTGGGCAAGAGAGAGAATGGGCAAGAGAGAGTGTGGGCGAGAGTGAGAGAATGGGCAAGAGAGAGTGTGGGCGAGAGTGAGAGAATGGGCGAGAGAGAGAGTGGGCGAGAGAGAGAGTGGGCGAGCGAAAGAGTGGGAGAGAGAAAGAGTGAGAGAGAGAGTGGGTGTGAGAGAGAGAGTGGGCAAGAGAGAGAGTGGGCAAGAGTGAGTGGGTGAGAGAGAGTGTGGGCGAGAGAGAGAGTGGGTGAAAGATTTGCTGAGAGAGAGTGGGCGAGAGAGAGAAAGAGTGGGTGAGAGAGTGTCAGCGATGGAGAGGGTGAGTGGGCGAGAGAGAGAATGTGGGTGGGAGTGAGAGGGGGAAGAGGGACATAGTGGGCGAGAGAGAGAGTGGGCGAGAGAGAGAGAGTGGGCGAGAGTGAGAGTTTGGGCGAGAGAGAGAGTGGGCAATAGAGAGTGTGCCGAGACAGAGAGTGTGGGCGAGAGTGAGAGAGTGGGCGAGAGAGAGTGGGAGAGAGTGAGATTGTGGGCGAGAGTGAGAATGGGCGCGAGTGAGAGAGTGGGCGAGAGTGAGAGAGTCGGCGAGAGAGAGTGTGGGTGAGAGAGAGTGTGGGCGAGACAGAGAGTGAGTGAGAGTGAGAGAGTGGGCGAGGGAGAGTGGACGAGAGAGAGTGGGCGAGAATGTGACTGGGCGAGAATGAGAGAGTGGGAGAGAGAGAGTGGGCGAGAGAGAGTGGGCGAGAGAGAGTGGGCGAGAGTGAGTTTGGGAGAGTGAGAGAGTGGGCTAGAGAGAGAGTGGGAGAGAGTGAGAGAGTAGGCGAGAGAGAGTGGGCGAGAGTGAGAGAGTGGGCGATAGAGAGAGTGGGAGAGAGGGAGAGAGTGGGCGAGGGAGAGTGTGGGAGAGAGTGAGAGAGTGGGCGAGGGAGAGAGTGGGACAGAGTGAGAGAGTGGGCGAGGGAGAGTGGACGAGAGAGAGAATGGGAGAGAGTGAGAGAGTGGGCGAGAGAGAGAGTGGAAGAGAGTGAGAGAGTGGGCGAGGGAGAGTGTGGGAGAGAGTGAGAGAGTGGGCGAGGGAGAGTGGACGAGAGAGAGAATGGGAGAGAGTGAGAGAGTGGGCGAGAGAGAGTTTGGGAGAGAGTGAGAGAGTGGGCGAGGGAGAGTGTGGGAGAGAGTGAGAGAGTGGGCGAGGGAGAGAGTGGGAGAGAGTGAGAGAGTGGGCGAGGGAGAGTGGACGAGAGAGAGAATGGGAGAGAGTGAGAGAGTGGGCGAGAGAGAGTGTGGGAGTGAGTGAGAGAGTGGGCGAGGGAGAGTGTGGGAGAGAGTGAGAGAGTGGGCGAGGGAGAGTGGACGAGAGAGCGAATGGGCGAGAGAGAGTGTGGGCGAGAGTGAGACTGGGTGAAAGAGAGAGAGTGGGTGAGAGAGAGAGTGGGCGAGCGAAAGAGTGGGAGAATGAGAGAGTGAGAGATTGAGTGTGAGATAGTGTGGGCGAGAGAGAGAGAGTGGGAGCGAATAAGATTGGGCGAGAGTGAGGGGGCAGAGGGTGAGTGGGTGAGAGAGAGTGGGCGAGAGAGAGTGGGGGTGAGAGAGAGTGTGGGCAAGAAGAGAGACTGGATGAAAGATTGGGTGAGAGAGAGTGGGCGAGAGAGAGGAAGAGTGGGCGAGAGAGAGTGGGCGATAGAGAGAGTGAGCGAGAGAGAGAGTGGGTGAGAGTGAGGGGGGGAAGAGGGACATAGTGGGCAATAGAGAGAGAGTGGGCGAGAGTGAGAGAGTGGGAGAGAGTGAGAGAGTGGGCGACAGAGAGAGTGGGCGAGAGAGAGTGGGGGGGGCAGAGGGAGATATTGGGCAAGAGAAAGTGTTGGCGAGAGAGAAGGTGGGCGAGAAATAGAGTGGGCGAGAAAGAGACAGTGGGCGAGAGAGAGAGTGTGGGCGAGAGAGATCGGCGAGAGAGAGTGTGTGAGAGGGAGAGTGTGTGTGAGAGAGAGCGGGCAAGAGAGAGAGTGGGCAAGAGAGAGAGAGTGGATGAGAGAGAGGGCGAGAGAGAGAGCGGGCGAGAGAGAGTGGGCGAGAGTGTGGGTAAGAAAGAGATGGGCAAGAGAGTGAGTGGGCGAGAGTCGGTGAGAGAGAGTGGGCGAGAGAGTGTGGGCGAAAGAGAGAGTGGGCGAGAGAGAGTGGGTGACAGAAAGAGTGGGAGTGAGAGAGTGGGGGTGAGAGAGTGGGCGAGAGAGAGTGAGTGGGCGAGAGAGAGAGTGGGCGAGGGAGAGTGTATGCGAGAGAGAGTGTGGGCGAGAGTAAGTGAGGGGGCAGAGGGAGATAGTTGGCGAGAGAGAGTGTGGGCGAAAGAGAGGTTGGGCGAGAGAGAGAGTGTGCGAGAGAGAAAGAGTGGCGAGAGAGATTGGGTGAGGGAAAGTGGGTGAGAGAGATGGTGGGTGAGAGAGAGAGTGGGCGCGAGAGAGAGGGGACGAATGTTGGAGAGAGGGGGAGAGAGGGGGTGAGAGGGGGCGAGAGAGGGAGAGAGAGGGGACGATTGGGGAGAGAGAGGGGACGAGAGAGGGTGGGGGGAGAGAGGGTAGAGAGAGGGAGAGAGAGGAGACGAGGGGGAGAGAGAGGGTACAATGGGAGGGGAGAGAGGGGACGAGAGAAGGAGAGAGAGTTGACGATGGGGCAGAGACAGGGGACGATGTAGGAGAGAGAGGGGAGTGAGAGGGAGAGTGAGGGGACGATGGGGGAGAGAAAGGGGATAATGGGGGAGAGAGACGGGACAATGGGGGGAGAGGAGGGGAGAATGAGGGAGTGAGGGGGAGAGAGACGGAGAGATAGAGGGGACGAATGAGGGAGAGAGGGGACAGCGAGGGAGAGAGAGGAGACGATGGGGAGAGAGAGGGGACGATGAGGGAGAGAGAGGGGTCGAGAGAGGGAGAGAGAGGGGCCGATGGGGAGAGACGGGGACGAGAGACGGGACGATAGGGTATAGAGAGGACGATGGGGGAGATAGAGGGGACGAATGAGGGATTGAGTGGGGAAGAGAGAGGGAGAGAGAGGAAGATGTGGGGAGAGAGAGGGGAGGAGAGAGGGAGACAGAGGGGAGGATGGGGGAGAGAGAAGGGGCGATAGGGGAGAGAGAGGGGACGATGGGGGGAGGGGGGAGAGAGAGTGTGAGAGACGGGACGATGGGGGAGAGAAAGGGGACGAGAGAGGGAGAGAGAGGGGACGATGGGGGAGATAGAGGGGACGAATGAGGGATTGAGTTGGGAAGAGAGAGGGAGAGAGAAGATGATGTGGGGAGAGAGAGGGGACGGAGAGAGAGAGACAGAAGGGAGGATGGGGGAGAGAGAAGGGACGATGTGGGAGAGAGAGGGGTCGATGGGGAGAGAGAGGGGATGATGGGGAGAGAGAGGGGACAAGAGTGGGAGAGAGCCAGGATAAGAGAGGGAGAGAGAGAGAACAATGGGGGAGAGAGAGGGGACGAGAGTTGGGGTGAGAGAAGGGACGAGAGAGGGGGAGAGAGGGAGAAAAAGAGGACGATACCGGGAGAGAGAGGAGACGATGGTGGCGAGAGAATGGGAGAGTGGGGGAGAGAGCGGGGATAAGATAGGGAGAGTGAGGGGACGAATGAGGGAGAGAGAGTGGAGAATGTGGGCGAGAGAGGGAGAGGGAGGGGGAGAGAGTGGGGATGAGAGAGGTAGAGAGAGAGGGGACGATGGGGGAGACAGAGGGGTCGAGAGAGCCAGAGAAAGTACGATGGGAGAGAAATAGGGGAGGATGGGGGAGAGAGAAGGGATGATGGGGGAGAGAGAGGGGACGATGGGGGAGAGAGAGGGGACGAGAGAGGGAGAGAGGGGACGATGGGGTGGAGAGAGGACGATGGGGGAGATTGAGGGGACGAATGAGGGATTGAGTGGGGAAGAGGGAGGGAGAGAGAGGACAACGTGGGGAGAGAGAGGGGACGAGAGAGGGAGACAGAGGGGAGGATGTGAGAGAGAGAAGGGACCATAGGAGAGAGAGAGGGGACGATGGGGGTAGAGGGGGAGAGAGAGTGTGAGAGAGGGGATGACGGGGGGTGAGAGAGGGGATTATGGGGGGTGAGAGAGGGGATGAGAGGGGGAGAGAGGGGGGACGATGGGGGGGGAGAGAGGGAGAGAGTGGGAGAGAGAGGAGAGAGAGAGAGGGGGGGGACAAGAGTGGGAGAGAGCCAGGATAAGAGAGGGAGGGAGAGGGAACGATGGGGGAGAGAGAGGGGAGGAGTGTGGGGGAGAGAGAGAGAAGGGACGAGAGAGGGAGAGAGAGTGAGAGAAAGAGGACGATACGGGGAGAGAGAGAAGACGGTGGTGGTGAGAGAATGAGAGCGCGGGGGAGAGAGCAGGGATGAGAGAGGGAGAGCGAGGGGACGAATAAGGAAGAGAGAGGGGAGAATGGGGGTGAGAGAGGGAGAGGGAGGGGGAGACCGTGGGGATGAGAGAGGGAGAGAGAGAGGGGACGATGGGGGAGACAGAGGGGACGATGGGGGGAGACAGAGGGGACGATGGGGGAGAGAGAGGGGATGATAGAGGGAAAGAGAGGGAAGAGAGAGGGAGAGAAGGGATGAGAGGAGGAGATAGAGGGGACGAGAGAGAGAGTAGAGAGTGAGGGGGTGAGAGATGGGGAGAGAGAGAGATGGTGGGAGAGAGAGACTGGGGGATGAGAGACAGTTGGCGAGATAGGTAATGGGGGGAAGAGAGTGGAGGTGAGACAGTGAGGGAGTGAGAGAAAGGGGGGAGAGAGAGAGAGGGGTGAGAGAGAGAGGGTAGAGAGTGAGGGGTGAGAGAGATATGGGGAGAGAGAGGGGGAGAGAGAGTGGGGGCGAGAGAAAGGGGGAGCGGGAGAGAGGGAACGAGAGGGGGACAGAGGGGACGAGAGCAGGAGAGAAAGGGGACGCGAGGTGGGACGAGAGAGGGGATGAGAGAAGGGATGATCGAGAGAGAGAGGGTGGGGACAGAGAGGGGAGGAGAGGGAATATGAGATGGGAAGGGAGAGGGGACAATGATGGGGAGAAAGGGGGAGCAAGAGAGGGGGGGAGATGGCGAGAGAGTGAGGAGATGAGCAAAACAGGGAGAAAATGACTGAGGAAGAGCAAGAGAGAGATAGAGCAAGAGCGAGAGATCGCGAGTGAGGGGGATAAGCGACAGAGACGGGAATAAGCGACAGAGGGTGCAAGTGAGAACAAAGGGCTGGAGAGAGTGAGAGAGAGTGGGCGAGAGTGAGAAAGGGAGCGAGAAGGAGTTTGGGCGAGAGTGAGTGAGGGGGCAGAGGGAGAGTGCGGGTGAGAGTGAGATAGTGGGCGACACAGAGAGTGGGCGAGAGTGAGAGAGTGGTTGTGAGAGAGTGAGCGAGAGAGAGAGAGAGTGGGCGAGAGAGAGTGGGCGAGAGAGAGAGTGGGCGAGAGTGAGAGAGTGGGTGTGAGAGAGTGGGCGAGAGAGAGAGAGTGGGCGAGAGAGAGAGTAGGTGAGAAAGAGTGGGCGAGAGAGAGTGTGGATGAGAAAAAGTGGGTGAGAGTGTGGGCGAGAGAGAGAAGTGAGGGAGGGGGGGAGAGAGACGAGGTGAGATAGTGAGGGGGTGAGAGAGAAGGGGTGTGAGAGAGAGACATGATATGAGAGAGAGAGGGAGTAAGAGAGAAAGGGACTGAGAAAGAGAGGGTCTGAGAAAGAGGGAGTGAGAGTGAGAGTGACTGAGAGAGAGAGGGGTGACAGATAGAGGTGAGAGAGAGAGTGGGCGAGAGAGTGTGGGAGAGAGAGAGTGAGAGAGAGATGGGTGCGAGAGGGGTGAGAGAGAGAGGGTGATATAGTGAGGGTGTTTGAGGGAGTGGGTGTGAGAAAGAGAGAGGAAGTGAGAGAGAGACTGAGAAAGAAGGAGTGAGAGTGAGAGAGTGTGAGAGAGAGGGAGTAAGAGGGAGAGGGGTGAGAGAGAGGGGCGAGAGAGAGAGGGTGTTGAGAGAGGGGGTTTGAGAGAGAGAGTGGGTGAGAGAGCAGGCGAGAGAGAGTGGGCGAGAGAGAGAGTGGGCAAGAGAGGGAGGGGCTGAGGAAGAGAGGGGGTGAGGAAGAGAAGGGGTGAGAGAGAGAGGTGTGAGACGGAGAAGGGCTGAGAAAGGGGGTAAGAGAGGGGGTCAGAGAGAGGGATGCGGGTGGGAGAGAGAGGGAGTGACAGAGAGAGAGGAGTGAGAGAGAGGGGGGCTGTGAGAGAGTAAGTGCGTGAGAGGGAGAGCGTGTGTGAGAGGCCGTGGGAGATAGAGAGGCGGAGAGAGAGATGGGAGAGAGTGCGGGGGTGAGAGAACGGGGCAGAGAGAGTGAGGGGAAGAGCGAGTGAGGGGGTGAGAAATGAGTAGGTGAGGAAGGGAGGGGTTTGAGAGAGAGATAGAGGCTGACAGAGTGAGAGCGTGAGTGAGAGGTGAGAGAGGGGTGAGAGAGAGGCGAGAGAGAGAGATAAGGTGAGAGAAAGAGGAGGGTGAGAGAGAGAGAGAGAGAGGGGGGTGAGAGAGAATGGGCGAGAGAGAGAGTGGACGAGAGAGAGTGGGCGAGAGAGAGAGTGGACGAGAGAGAGTGGGCGAGAGAGATTGTGGGCGAGAGAGAGAGTGGGCGAGAGAGAGTGGGCGAGGGAGAGAAGTGAGAAAGAGAAGTGAGAGAGAGGGTGGAGAGAGAGGGGGGAGATAGTGAGGGAGTGAGAGAGAGACATGATATGAGAGAGAGGGAATGAGGGAGAGAGGGACTCAGAAAGAGACGGACTGAGAAAGAAGGAATGAGAGTGAGAGTGAGTGAGAGAGAGCTGGGTGAGATATAGAGGTTAGAGAGAGAGTGGGCGAGAGAGAGTGGGCGAGAGAGAGAGTGGGCGAGAGTGAGAGAGTGGGTGTGAGAGAGTGGGCGAGAGAGAGAGAGTGGGCGAGAGAGAGAGTAGGTGAGAAAGAGTGGGCGAGAGAGAGTGTGGATGAGAAAAAGTGGGTGAGAGTGTGGGCGAGAGAGAGAAGTGAGGGAGGGGGGGAGAGAGACGAGGTGAGATAGTGAGGGGGTGAGAGAGAAGGGGTGTGAGAGAGAGACATGATATGAGAGAGAGAGGGAGTAAGAGAGAAAGGGACTGAGAAAGAGAGGGTCTGAGAAAGAGGGAGTGAGAGTGAGAGTGACTGAGAGAGAGAGGGGTGACAGATAGAGGTGAGAGAGAGAGTGGGCGAGAGAATGTGGGAGAGAGAGAGTGAGAGAGAGATGGGTGCGAGAGGGGTGAGAGAGAGAGGGTGATATAGTGAGGGTGTTTGAGGGAGTGGGTGTGAGAAAGAGAGAGGAAGTGAGAGAGAGACTGAGAAAGAAGGAGTGAGAGTGAGAGAGTGTGAGAGAGAGGGAGTAAGAGGGAGAGGGGTGAGAGAGAGGGGCGAGAGAGAGAGGGTGTTGAGAAAGGGGGTTTGAGAAAGAGAGTGGGTGAGAGAGCAGGCGAGAGAGAGTGGGCGAGAGAGAGAGTGGGCAAGAGAGGGAGGGGCTGAGGAAGAGAGGGGGTGAGGAAGAGAAGGGGTGAGAGAGAGAGGTGTGAGACGGAGAAGGGCTGAGAAAGGGGGTAAGAGAGGGGGTCAGAGAGAGGGATGCGGGTGGGAGAGAGAGGGAGTGACAGAGAGAGAGGAGTGAGAGAGAGGGGGGCTGTGAGAGAGTAAGTGCGTGAGAGGGAGAGCGTGTGTGAGAGGCCGTGGGAGATAGAGAGGCGGAGAGAGAGATGGGAGAGAGTGCGGGGGTGAGAGAACGGGGCAGAGAGAGTGAGGGGAAGAGCGAGTGAGGGGGTGAGAAATGAGTAGGTGAGGAAGGGAGGGGTTTGAGAGAGAGATAGAGGCTGACAGAGTGAGAGCGTGAGTGAGAGGTGAGAGAGGGGTGAGAGAGAGGCGAGAGAGAGAGATAAGGTGAGAGAAAGAGGAGGGTGAGAGAGAGAGAGAGAGAGGGGGGTGAGAGAGAATGGGCGAGAGAGAGAGTGGACGAGAGAGAGTGGGCGAGAGAGAGAGTGGACGAGAGAGAGTGGGCGAGAGAGATTGTGGGCGAGAGAGAGAGTGGGCGAGAGAGAGTGGGCGAGGGAGAGAAGTGAGAAAGAGAAGTGAGAGAGAGGGTGGAGAGAGAGGGGGGAGATAGTGAGGGAGTGAGAGAGAGACATGATATGAGAGAGAGGGAATGAGGGAGAGAGGGACTCAGAAAGAGACGGACTGAGAAAGAAGGAGTGAGAGTGAGAGTGAGTGAGAGAGAGCTGGGTGAGATATAGAGGTTAGAGAGAGAGTGGGCGAGAGAGAGAGTGTAGGAGAGAGGGCGAGAGAGAGTGGGCGAGAGAGAGAGGTGAGAGAGAGGGTGAGAGAGAGAGGGTGAGAGAGAGATGGGTGTAAGAGGGGTGAGAGAGAGAGGGTGAGATAGTGAGGGTGCGAGAGGGAAGGGGTGTGAGAGAGAGACAGGGCGTGAGAGAGAGGGAGCGAGAGTGAGAGGGTGTGAGAAAGAAAGGGATTGAGAGAGAGAGAGTTGGCAAGAGAGAGAGTGGGCAGGAGAGAGGGTGAGAGAGAGTGGGCGAGAGAGAGATTGGGCGAGAGAGAGAGTGGGCAAAAGAGAGACTGGGCGAGAGCGAGGGTGGGTGAGAGCGCGAGTGGGTGAGAGAGAAGAGTGGGCGAGAGAGAGAGTGTGTGAGAGAGAGTGAGCGAGAGAGAGTGTGGGAGAGAGAGAGGGGGAGAGAGTGGGCGAGAGAGAGAGAGAGTGGGCGAGAGAGGGAGCTGAGAGAAAGGGTGAGAGAGCGCGAGAGGGGTGACAGAGAGAGGGGAGAGAGAGATGGGTGTGAGAGGGGAGAGAGAGACAGGGTGAGATAGTGAGGGTGTGAGAGGGAAGGGGTGTGAGAGAGAGACAGGGCATGAGAGAGAGGGAGTGAGAGTGAGACCGTGTGAGAGTGAGAGGGTGTGAGAGAGAGAGGGACTGAGAAAGAGGGAGTGAGAGTGAGCGCGAGAGGGGTGAGAGAGTGAGAGGGTGTGAGAGAGAGAGGGCGTGAGAGAGAGAGTGAGGGGAGAGCGTGAGAGGGGTGAAAGAGAGCCCAAATGGTGAGAGAGAGGGGTAAGACAGGGGGTGTGTGAGAGAAGGAGTGAGTGAGAGGGGCAGAGAGTGAGAGAGTGAGGGAGAGAGGGAGGTAGGGAGAAATGGAGAGAGAGAGGGGGGAAGGGGGTGAGATAGAGAAGTGGTTGAGAGAGAGAGGATGAGAGAGAGAGGGGGTGTGGGAGAGAGAAAGGGAGAGAGGCTGATGGGGTGAGAGAGTGAGGGGGTAAGAGAGAGGGGCGAAAGAAATGGGGCAAGAGAGGGGGCGAGACAGAGGGAGCGTGTGAGAGAGGAGGTGAAAGAGAGGCGTGAGAGAGACGGGTGAGCGAGAGCGTGGGGTGAGAGAGAGAGAGAGGGGTGAGAGAGAGAGAGAGAGGGGTGAGAGAGAGAGAAGGTTCGAGAGAGAGGGAGTGTGTGGGGGGGTGAAAGAGGGAGAGGGGTGTGTGAGAGAGAGAGGGGTTAGCGAGAGCATGGGGTGAGAGAGAGAGAGGTGAGAGAGGGGGCGAGAGCGAGAGAGGGTGAGAGAGAGGGGTGAGCGAGAGAGAGGGGTGACAGAGAGGGGCGTGAGAGAGAGAGGGTGAGAGAGGGGGAGAGAGATAGGGGCGAGAGAGAGAGTTGAAAGAGAGAGGGCTGAGAGAGACAGAGTGGGGGAGAGAGAGAGAGGGGGTGAAAAAGAGAGGGTGAGAGAGAGGACGTGTGAGAGAGTAAGGGCATGAGAGAGAGAGTAGTTGAGAAACAGTGGGGAGAGAGAGGTGGAGGGAGTGTGGGGAGAGAGTGAGGGGTGAGAGAGAGGGGCAGAGAGAGAGGGGGAAGAGAGAGTGAAGGGGAGAGAGAGTGAGGTTGTGAAAGATGGAAGGGTTGAGAGAGAGGGAGTGAGAGACAGAGAGGGAGTGAGAGAGAGTAGGATGATGGAGAGAGAGGGCTGAGAGTGAGGGGTGAGAGAGGTAGGGGTGAAAGGGAGAGAGAGGTGAGAGAGAGAGAGGGTTGAGAGAGAGAGGGGTGAGAGAGAGACAGGGGTGAGAGAGACAGGGGGTGAGAGAGAGACAGGGGTGAGAGAGAGAGGGGTGAGAGAGAGGGGTGAGAGAGGAAGAGGTGAAAGAGAGAGAGGGCATGAGAGAGAGAAGGTTGAGAGAGAGGGTGAGAGAGAAGGGTGAGGGAGAGAGAGGGGGTAAGAGAGAGACAGGGGTGAGAGAGAGAGGGGTGAGACAGAGGGGTGAGAGAGAGAAGGGTGAGAGTGAGAGGGGATGATAGAGAGCTTGAGAGAGAGGGGGGCTGAGAGAGAGATGGAGTGTGAGAGAGGGGGATAAAGAGAGAAAGGGTGAGGGATAGAGAGGGTTGAGAGAGAGAGAGAGGAGTGAGAGAGAGAGAGATGTGAGAACGAGAGTGCGAGAGGGGTGTGTGAGAGAGAGAATGGTGAGAAAGAGATGGGTGTGAGCGAGAAAGGGTCATGAGAGAGAGAGGGCTGAGAGAGAGAGGGCTGAGAGAGAGGGTGAGAGAGATAGGGGTGAGATATAGGGGCGTGAGTGAGAGAGAGGGGTCTGGAAGAGAGAGAGGGTGAGAGAGAGGAAGGGGTGAGAGAGATAGTGAGGGGTGTAAGAGAGAGGGTTTGATAGAGGGATGAGAGAGAGGGGAAGGGAAAGAGAGGGAGAGAGAGGGAGAGAGAGAATAATGTAAGAAAGAGATTGGTGAGAGTATGAGAGAGCTGAGAGAGGGGTGAGAGAGCGGGAGGAGTGTAAGAGAGACAGGGGTAAAAGAGGGATGAGAGAGAGCGGAGTGAGAGAGATAAGTGAGAGAGAGAGAGAGGCGGGAGAGAGAGAGACGGGGTGAGACAGAGGTGTCGAGAGAGAGGCAGTGTGTGAGAGAGAGCAGTGAAAGAGAGAGGGTGAGAGAGAGGAGTGAGAGGGAGAGAGGTGTGAGATAGAGAAGGGTGAGAGCGAGAGAGAGAGTGTGTGTGTAAGAGAGAGAGAGGTGAGAGAGAGGGTTGGGAGAGAGACAGGTGTAAGAGAGAGAGGCTGAGAGAGAAGGGTGAGAGGAAGATAGGGGTGAGAGGGGGCATGAGAGAGAGAGAGGGGCTGGGAGAGAGAGGGTGAGACTGTGAGAGGGTGAGAGAGAGAGAAGGAGTGAGAGACAGAGAGGGAGCGAGAGTGAGAGTCGGGTGAGGGAGAGAGAGGGCTGAGAGAGAGGTGAGAGAGAGAGGGTGTGTGAGAGAGAGAGAATGAGAGACAGGGGAGTGAGAGAGAGGAGGTGAGACAGACATGGGGTGAGAGAGGGTGAGAGAGGGGTGAGAGAGGGGTGTGAGACAGAGGGATGAGAGAGAGAGGGGGATGAGTAAGAGAGCGTGTTGAGAGAGAGGCGGTGAGAGCGAGAGAGGGAGAGAGAATGATGGGGTGAGAGTCAGGGGGTGAGAGACGAGGGAGAGATAGAGGGGGGAGAGAGAAAGGTGGCGAGAGAGACAGGGGTGAGATGGAGGGAGTGTGTGAGACACGGGGTGAAAGAAAGAGGGTGAGGGAGAGGGGTGAGCGAGAGGGGTGAGCGAGAGCATGGGGTGAGAGAGAGAGGGTGAGAGAGAGAGGGACGAGAGATAGACGCTGCGAGAGAAAGGTGGCGAGAGAGACAGGGGGCGACAGAGAGGGAGTGTGTGACAGAAGGGGTGAAAGAGACAGAGGGTGTGGGAGAGCATGGGGTGTGAGAGAGAGGGGCGAGACAGAAAGAGGGGTGAGAGAGAGGGGGGCGAGAGATAGAGGGGGCAAGAGAAAGGCGGCGAGAGAGACAGGGGGCGAGATTGAGGGAGTGTGTGAGAGACGGGATGAAAGAAAGTGAGGGTGAGGGAGAGGGGTGAGAGAGAGGGGTGAGCGAGAGCATGGAGTGAGAGAGAAAGGGGCGAGAGAGAGAGGGGTGAGAGAGAAGGGTGAGAGAGAGAGTTGTCGAGAGTGAGGGAGTGTGTGAGAGAGGGGCGTGAAAGAGAGAGAGGGTGAGAGAGAGAGGTGAGAGAGAGGGGTGAGAGAGAGAGGGGTGAGAGAGAGAGGAGAGAGAGGGGGGGTGAGAGAGACGGGGTGAGAAGGTGAGGGAGTGAGAGAGAGGGGGTGTGAGAGAGAGAGACATGATATGAGAGAGAGGGAGTGAGAGAGAGAGAGAGAGAGACTGAGAAAGAGACGGACTGAGAAAGAGGGATGAGAGTGAGAGGAGTGAGAGAGAGAGAGAGGGTGAGAAATACAGGTGAGAGAGAGTGGGCGAGAGAGAGTGTAGGAGAGAGAGAGGGCGAGATAGAGTGGGCGAGAGAGAGAGGTGAGAGAGGAGGGTGAGAGAGCCTGAGAGGGGTGACAGAGAGGGGGGGAGAGAGAGATGGGTGTGAGGGGGTGAGAGAGACAGGGTGAGATAGTGAGAGTAAGAGAGGGAAGGGGTGTGAGAGAGAGACAGGACGTGAGAGAGAGGGAGTGAGAGTGAGTGGTTCTGAGAGTGAGAGGGTGTGAGAAAGAGAGGGATTGAGAGAGAGAGAGAGTGGACGAGAGAGTGGGCGAGAGAGAGATTGGGCGAGAGAGAGAGAGTGGGCAAAAGAGAGAGGGGGCAAGAGCGATGGTGGGTGAGAGCGCGAGTGGGTGAGAGAGAAGAGTGGGCGAGAGAGAGAGTGTGTGAGAGAGAGTGGGCGAGAGAGAGTGTGGGAGAGAGAGAAGGCGAGAGAGAGTGGGCGAGAGAGAAAGGTGAGAGAGAGGGTGAGAGAGCGCGAGAGGGGTGACAGAGATAGGGAGAGAGAGATGGGTGTGAGAGGGGAGAGAGAGACAGGTTGAGATAGTGAGGGTGTGAGAGGGAAGGGGTGTGAGAGAGAGACAGGGCGTGAGAGAGAGGGAGTGAGAGTGAGAGGGTGTGAGAGTGAGAGGGTGTGTGAGAGAGAGGGACTGAGAAAGAGGGAGTGAGAGTGAGCGCGAGAGGGGTGAGAGAGTGAGAGGGTGTGAGAGAGAGAGGGCGTGAGAGAGAGAGTGAGGGGAGAGCGTTAGAGGGGTGAAAGAGAGCCCAAATGGTGAGAGAGAGGGGTAAGACAGGGGGTGTGTGAGAGAGGGACTGAGAAAGAGGGAGTGAGAGTGAGCACGAGAGGGGTGAGAGAGTGAGAGGGTGTGAGAGAGAGAGGGCGTGAGAGAGAGAGTGTCTGAGAGAGAGTGGGCGAGAGAGAGACTGGGCGATAGAGAGGGTTTGTGAGAGAGAGAGTGGGTGTGAGAGAGTGGGCAAGAGAGAGTGAGAGGGTGGCAGAAGTAGAGAGTGGGCGCGAAAGAGAGTGGGCAAGAGAGAGTGGGAGAGTGTAGGGGACGAGGGAGAGAGAACGTGCGAGAGCGGGAGGTGAGAGAGAGAATGAGGGTGAAAGAGCGCGAGAGGGGTGAGAGAGAGAATGTCAAGAGCGAGAAGGTGTGAGGAAGAGAAGGGGGTGAGAGAGAGGGGCTGAGAGAGAGGGGGTGAGAGAGAAGGTTAATGGCGAGAGAGAGGGGGTGAGAGAGAGGGATGAGAAAGATAGAGGGGTGAGAGAGAGAGTGAGGGGAGAGTGTGAGAGGGGTGAAAGAGAGCCCGAATGGTGAGAGAGAGAGGGGTAAGAGAGGAAGTGTGTGAGAGAGGGCTGTGAGTAAGAGCAGAAGTGAGTGAGAGGGGGAGTGAGTGAGAGAGTGAGGATGAGAGGGAGGGAGGGAGCAATGGAGGGAGAGAGTGAGGGAAGGGGGTGAGATAGAGAAGTAGGTGAGAGAGAGAGAGAGAATGAGAGAGAGGGTGTGGGAGAGAGGGGGAGAGAGAGAGGGGGAGACAGGCTGATGGGGTGAGAGAGTGAGGGGGTAAGAGATGGGGGTAAGACACAGTGGGAGAGATAGAGGGGGAAGAGAGTGAAAAGGAAAGACATGGGGCTAGAGAGAGGGGGCGAGAGAGATGGGGCAAGAGAGAGGGTGAGAGAGGGAGTGTGTGAGAGAGGGTGTGAAAGAGAGAGAGGCGTGAGAGAGAGGGGTGAGCGAGAGCATGGGGTGAGAGAGAGAGACAGGGGTGAGAGAGAGAAGTTTCGAGAGAGAGGGAGTGTGTGGGGGGTGGTGAAAGAGGGAGAGGGGTGAGAGAGAGAGGTTAGCGAGAGCATGGGGTGAGAGAGAGAGAGGTGAGAGAGAGAGGTGTGAGAGAGAGATGGGTGTGAGAGAGAGAGGGGAGAGAGAGGGGAGACAGAGAGAGTGAGAGAGATGGTTTTTGAGAGAGGGGTGAGAGAGAGGGGGTGAGAGAGAGGGGTGAGAGCATCGGGGTGAGAGACGGAGGAGAGATAGAGGGGGGAGAGAGGAAGGTGGCGAGAGGGGCAGGGGGCGAGATTGAGGGAGTGTGTGAGAGACGGGGTGAAAGAAAGAGGTTAAGGGAGAGGGGTGAGAGAGGGGTGAGCGAGAGCATAGGGTGAGAGAGAGAGAGGGGTGAGAGAGAGAGAGGGGCGCGAGATAGAGGGGGTGAGAGAAAGGCGGCGAGAGAGACGGGGGGGCGACAGAGAGGGAGTGTGTGACAGACGGTGTGAAAGAGAGAGAGGAGTGAGAGAGAAAGTGGTGAGAGAGATAGAGAGGGATGTAAGAGAGAGGGGTGAGAGAGTGGGATGAGAGAGAGGGGAAGGGAGAGAGAGGGAGAGAGGGGGAGAGAGAGAGGTGTGTAAGAGAGAGAGGGGTGAGAGTATGAGAGGGCTGAGAGAGGAGTGAGAAAGAGGGAGGAGTGTAAGAGAGAGAGGGGTAATAGCGGAATGAGAGAGAGTGGAGTCAGAGAGATAAGTGAGAGAGAGAGGCGGGAGAGAGAGAGACGGGGTGAGACAGAGGGATCGAGAGAGAGGCAGTGTGTTAGAGAGGGCAGTGAAAGAGAGAGGGTGAGAGAGAGAGGAGTGAGAGAGAGAGGAGTGAGAGAGGGAGAGGTGTGAGAGAGAGAAGGGTGAGAGCGAGAGAGAGAGTGTGTGTAAGAGAGAGAGAGGTGAGAGAGAGGGTTGAGAGAGAGAGAGGTGTAAGAGAGAGAGGCTGAGAGAGAAGGGTGAGAGGAAGATAGGGGTGAGAGGGGGCATGAGAGAGAGAGAGGGGCTGGGAGAGAGAGGGGCTGGAGAGAGAGGGTGAGACTGTGAGAGGGTGAGAGAGAGAGAAGGAGTGAGAGACAGAGAGGGAGAGAGAGTGAGAGTCGGGTGAGGGAGTGAGAGGGCTGAGAGAGGGTGTGTGAGAGAGAGAGAGAATGAGAGACAGGGGAGTGAGAGAGAGGAGGTGAGACAGACATGGGGTGAGAGAGGGTGAGAGAGGGGTGAGAGAGGGGTGAGAGAGAGAGGGATGAGAGAGAGTGGGGGATTAGTAAGAGAGCGTGTTGAGAGAGAGGCGGTGAGAGCGAGAGAGGGAGAGAGAATGATGGGGTGAGAGTCAGGGGGTGAGAGACGAGGGAGAGATAGAGGGGCGAGAGAGAAAGGTGGCGAGAGAGACGGGGGTGAGATGGAGGGAGTGTGTGAGACACGGGGTGAAAGAAAGAGGGTGAGGGAGAGGGGTGAGCGAGAGGGGTGAGCGAGAGCATGGGGTGAGAGAGAGAGAGGTGAGAGAGAGAGAGGGACGAGAGATAGACGCTGCGAGAGAAAGGTGGCGAGAGAGACAGGAGGCGACAGAGAGGGAGTGTGTGACAGAAGGGGTGAAAGAGACAGAGGGTGTGGGAGAGCATGGGGTGTGAGAGAGAGGGGCGAGACAGAAAGAGGGGTGAGAGAGAGGGGGGCGTGAGATAGAGGGGGCAAGAGAAAGGCGGCGAGAGAGACAGGGGGCGAGATTGAGGGAGTGTGTGAGAGACGGGATGAAAGAAAGTGAGGGTGAGGGAGAGGGGTGAGAGAGAGGGGTGAGCGAGAGAGGGGTGAGAGAGAGAGAGGAGAGAGAGGGGGGGTGAGAGAGACGGGGTGAGATAGTGAGGGAGTGAGAGAGAGGGGGTGTGAGAGAGAGAGACATGATATGAGAGAGAGGGAGTGAGAGAGAGAGAGAGAGAGACTGAGAAAGAGACGGACTAAGAAAGAGGGAGTGAGAGTGAGAGGAGTGAGAGAGAGAGAGAGGGTGAGAAATACAGGTGAGAGAGAGTGGGCGAGAGAGAGTGTAGGAGAGAGAGAGGGCGAGACAGAGTGGGCGAGAGAGAGAGGTGAGAGAGGAGGGTGAGAGAGCCTGAGAGGGGTGACAGAGAGGGGGGGAGAGAGAGATGGGTGTGAGGGGGTGAGAGAGACAGGGTGAGATAGTGAGAGTAAGAGAGGGAAGGGGTGTGAGAGAGAGACAGGACGTGAGAGAGAGGGAGTGAGAGTGAGTGGTTCTGAGAGTGAGAGGGTGTGAGAAAGAGAGGGATTGAGAGAGCGAGAGAGTGGACGAGAGAGTGGGCGAGAGAGAGATTGGGCGAGAGAGAGAGAGTGGGCAAAAGAGAGAGGGGGCAAGAGCGAGGGTGGGTGAGAGCGCGAGTGGGTGAGAGAGAAGAGTGGGCGAGAGAGAGAGTGTGTGAGAGAGAGTGGGCGAGAGAGAGTGTGGGAGAGAGAGAAGGCGAGAGAGAGTGGGCGAGAGAGAGAGGTGAGAGAGAGGGTGAGAGAGCGCGAGAGGGGTGACAGAGATAGGGAGAGAGAGACGGGTGTGAGAGGGGAGAGAGAGACAGGGTGAGATAGTGAGGGTGTGAGAGGGAAGGGGTGTGAGAGAGAGACAGGGCGTGAGAGAGAGGGAGTGAGAGTGAGAGGATTGTGAGAGTGAGAGGGTGTGTGAGAGGGTGTGTGAGAGAGAGGGACTGAGAAAGAGGGAGTGAGAGTGAGCGCGAGAGGGGTGAGAGAGTGAGAGGGTGTGAGAGAGAGAGGGCGTGAGAGAGAGAGTGAGGAGAGAGCGTGAGAGGGGTGAAAGAGAGCCCAAATGGTGAGAGAGAGGGGTAAGACAGGGGGTGTGTGAGAGAGGGACTGAGAAAGAGGGAGTGAGAGTGAGCACGAGAGGGGTGAGAGAGTGAGAGGGTGTGAGAGAGAGAGGGCGTGAGAGAGACAGTGTCTGAGAGAGAGTGGGCGAGAGAGAGACTGGGCGATAGAGAGGGTTTGTGAGAGAGAGAGTGGGTGAGAGAGAGTGGGCAAGAGAGAGTGAGAGGGGGGCAGAAGTAGAGAGTGGGCGCGAAAGAGAGTGGGCAAGAGAGAGTGGGAGAGTGTAGGGGGCGAGGGAGAGAGAACGTGCGAGAGCGGGAGGTGAGAGAGAGAATGAGGGTGAAAGAGCGCGAGAGGGGTGAGAGAGAGAATGTCAAGAGCGAGAAGGTGTGAGGAAGAGAAGGGGGTGAGAGAGAGGGGCTGAGAGAGAGGGGGTGAGAGAGAAGGTTAATGGCGAGAGAGAGGGGGTGAGAGAGAGGGATGAGAAAGATAGAGGGGTGAGAGAGAGAGTGAGGGGAGAGTGTGAGAGGGGTGAAAGAGAGCCCGAATGGTGAGAGAGAGAGGGGTAAGAGAGGAAGTGTGTGAGAGAGGGCTGTGAGTAAGAGCAGAAGTGAGTGAGAGGGGGAGTGAGTGAGAGAGTGAGGATGAGAGGGAGGGAGGGAGCAATGGAGCGAGAGAGTGAGGGAAGGGGGTGAGATAGAGAAGTAGGTGAGAGAGAGAGAGAGGATGAGAGAGAGGGTGTGGGAGAGAGGGGGAGAGAGAGAGGGGGAGACAGGCTGATGGGGTGAGAGAGTGAGGGGGTAAGAGATGGGGGTAAGACACAGTGGGAGAGATAGAGGGGGAAGAGAGTGAAAAGGAAAGACATGGGGCTAGAGAGAGGGGGCGAGAGAGATGGGGCAAGAGAGAGGGTGAGAGAGGGAGTGTGTGAGAGAGGGTGTGAAAGAGAGAGAGGCGTGAGAGAGAGGGGTGAGCGAGAGCATGGGGTGAGAGAGAGAGACAGGGGTGAGAGAGAGAAGTTTCGAGAGAGAGGGAGTGTGTGGGGGGTGGTGAAAGAGGGAGAGGGGTGAGAGAGAGAGGTTGGCGAGAGCATGGGGTGAGAGAGAGAGAGGTGAGAGAGAGAGGTGTGAGAGAGAGATGGGTGTGAGAGAGAGAGGGGAGAGAGAGGGGAGACAGAGAGAGTGAGAGAGATGGTTTTTGAGAGAGGGGTGAGAGAGAGGGGGGTGAGAGAGAGGGGTGAGAGCATCGGGGTGAGAGACGGGGGAGAGATAGAGGGGGGAGAGAGGAAGGTGGCGAGAGGGGCAGGGGGCGAGATTGAGGGAGTGTGTGAGAGACGGGGTGAAAGAAAGAGGTTAAGGGAGAGGGGTGAGAGAGGGGTGAGCGAGAGCATAGGGTGAGAGAGAGAGAGGGGTGAGAGAGAGAGAGAGGGGCGAGAGATAGAGGGGGCGAGAGAAAGGCGGCGAGAGAGACGGGGGGGCGACAGAGAGGGAGTGTGTGACAGACGGTGTGAAAGAGAGAGAGGAGTGAGAGAGAAAGTGGTGAGAGAGATAGAGAGGGATGTAAGAGAGAGGGGTGAGAGAGTGGGATGAGAGAGAGGGGAAGGGAGAGAGAGGGAGAGAGGGGGAGAGAGAGAGGAGTGTAAGAGAGAGAGGGGTGAGAGTATGAGAGGGCTGAGAGAGGAGTGAGAGAGAGGGAGGAGTGTAAGAGAGAGAGGGGTAAAAGAGGAATGAGAGAGAGTGGAGTCAGAGAGATAAGTGAGAGAGAGAGGCGGGAGAGAGAGAGACGGGGTGAGACAGAGGGATCGAGAGAGAGGCAGTGTGTTAGAGAGTGCAGTGAAAGAGAGAGGGTGAGAGAGAGAGGAGTGAGAGAGAGAGGAGTGAGAGAGGGAGAGGTGTGAGAGAGAGAAGGGTGAGAGCGATAGAGAGAGTGTGTGTGTAAGAGAGAGAGAGGTGAGAGAGTGGGTTGTGAGAGTGAGAGAGAGAGGTGTAAGAGAGAGAGGCTGAGAGAGAGGGGTGAGAGGGAGTTAGGGGTGAGAGAGAGGGGCGTGAGAGATAGAGAGAGAGAGAGGGTGAGAGAGAGAGAGAGGGGTGAGATTGTGAGAGGGTGAGAGAGAGAGAAGGAGTGAGAGACAGAGAGGGAGGGAGAGAGAGAGTCGGGTGAGGGAGAGAGAGGGCTGAGAGAGGGGTGAACGATAGAGAGAGAGAGAGGGGTGAGAGAGAGAGGGTGTGTGAGAGAGAGAGGATGAGAGAAATAGGAGAGAGAGTGAGGGGGTGAGAGAGAGAGAGAGAAGTGAGAGACAGAGAGAGAATGAGAGAGAGAGAGTCGCGTGAGGGAGAGAGAGGGCTGAGAGAGGGGTGAGAAAGAGAGGGGTGAAAGAGAGTGAGCGAGGGTGTTGAGAGAGAGGAGGAGGGACAAACAGGGGGTGAGAGAGAGGGGGGGTGGGAGAGAGAGGGGGATGAGTGCGAGAGGGTGTTGAGAGAGAGGCGGTGAGAGAGGGAGGAGAGAGAGTGAGGTGGTGAGAGAGAAATGGGCTGAGAGGCAGGGGGAGAGATAGAGGGCGGAGAGACAGGTGGGAGACAGAGAGAGGGTGGAGAGCGTGAGGGGGGAGGGAGAGAGGAGCGAGAGAGAGAGGGGCGAGAGAGTGCGGGGAGAGAGAGAGGCAGAGAGAGAAACAGGGGGTTAGAGAGATGGAGTGTGTGAGAGACGGGGTGAAAGAGAGTGAGGGTGGCGGAGGGGAGAGCGGTGAGTGAGAGGGGAGAGCGAGAGCATGGGGTGAGCGAGAGAGGGAGTGTGTGAGAAAGGGGATTGAAAGAGAGAGGGGGCGAGTGACAGAGGGGTGAGAGAGAGAGGGTGAGAACGAGAGAGAGTGAGGGTTGAGAGAGAGGCAGGGAGGGGTGTGTGAGAGAGAAGAGTGAGAGAGGGGAGTGTGAGAGAGAGTGCGAGAGAGAGAGGGGATGATAGAGCGGTGAGAGAAAGAGAGAGGGGAGTAAGAGAGAGCAGTGAGAGAGTGGGATGAGAGAGAGGGGGAGGGAGAGAGACCGGTGTAAGAGAGAGAGGGGTGTGAGTATGAGAGTGGGGAGAGAGGGGTGAAAGAGAGAGGGAGCAGTGTAAGAGAGAGACATGTAAGAGAGGGATGAAGGAGAGAGAGAGGGGGAGAGAGAGACAGGGTGTAAGAGAGAGGGGTGAGAGAGTGGGATGAGAGAGAGGGGTTGAGAGAGAGGGAGAGAGGAAGTGGTGTAAGAGAGAGGGGTGAGAGAATGAGAGAGCTGAGAGAGTGGTGAGAGAGAGAGGGGTGAGAGAGAGGGGGTGAGAGAAATAGAGAGGGGAGTAACAGAGAGCAGTGAGAGAGTGGGATGAGAGAGAGGGGGAGAGAGAGAGGGAGGAGCGTAAGAGAGAGAGGTATTAAGTGAGGGATGAGAGAGAGGGGTAGAGAGCGGAGGGGAGAGAGAGAGAGGTGAGAGAGGGGTGAGAGAGAGGGGGAGAGGGAGAGACGGGATTCGGGTGAGGGGGCGAGAGAGAGGCAGTGTGTGAGAGAGGGTGGTGAAAGAGAGAGAGAGGCTGAGAGACAAGGGGAGAGGGAGAGGGGGAGAGAGAGTGGGAGAGAGGGGGAGACAGAGAGAGGGTGGAGAGAGAGAGTGGCGAGAGAGAGAGTGGCGAGAGAGAGGGCGCGAGAGAGTGAGGGGCAGAGAGAGAGGGTGAGGGAGATCGGTGAGTGAGGGGAGAGCGAGAGCATGGGGTGAGAGAGAGAGAGGGGTGTGAGAGAGAGGGAGTGTGTGATAGAGGGGGGTGAAAGGGAGAGATGATGAGTGAGAGAGGGTGAGACAGAGGGGAGAGATAGAGAGGGGTGAGAGAGGGGGTGTGAGAGAGAAGGGTGAGAGAGTGGGATGAGAGAGAGGAGTAGAGAGAGAGGGGAGAGAGAAAGTGGAGTAAGAGAGAGAGGGGTGAGAGTATGAGAGGGCTGACAGAGTGGTGAGAGAGAAATGGAGGGGTAATGGGTGAGAGAAACAGAGAGTGGAGTAAGAGAGAGGGGAGAGAGTTTGGGATGAGAGAGTGGGATGATAGAGAGGGGCAGAGACAGAACACGGTGTAAGAGAGAGGGGTGAGAATATGAGAGGGCTGAGAGAGGGGTGAGAGAGAGGGAGGAGTGTAAGAGAGAGGGAGTAAGAGTGGGGTGAAAGAGAGAGGGGTCGAGAGCAGAGGGGAGAGAGAGTGGTGAGAGAGGGCTGAAAGAGAGAGGGGGAGAGAGAGAGACAGGGTGCAAGAGAGGGGGCGAGACAGAGGCAGTGTGTGAGAGAGTGCGGTGAAAGAGATAAAGGGGCTGAGAGACAGGGGGAGAGAGAGAGGGGGAGACAGAGCAAGGGTGGAGAGTGTGAGGGGGAGAGAGAGAGGCGGAGAGAGAGGGGGTGTGTGAGAGAGAGGGTGAGAGAGAGGGGCGTGATTGAGAGAGATGGGGGAGAGACAGAGGGGTGAGAGAGGGGGATGAGAGAGGGGTAGGAGAGATAGAGAGAGGTGTAAGAGAGGAGGGTGAGAGAGTGGAATGAGAGAAAGGGGAAGAGAGGATGGGGAGAAAGAAAATGGTGTAAGAGAGAGGGGTGAGAGTATGAGAGGGCTGAGAGAGGGGTGAGAGAAAAATGGAGGAGTATAAGAGAGAGAGGGGGTAAGAGAGGAATGAGACAGACAGACAGACAGAGAGAGATGTGAGAGAGAGAGAGAGAAATGAGAGAGGGGGAAATAGAGAGAGATGGGGTGAGAGAGCGAGGGGGCGAGAGAGAGGGGTGTGGAAGAGAAGGGTGAGAGAAAGAGAGGGTGAGAGAGAGAGTGATGAGAGAGAGAGGGTGTGAGAGAGGGTTAGAGAGTGAGGAGGTGAGGGGGGAGTGAGAGAGAGAGAGAAGGGTGAGAGCGAGAGAGAGAGGGTGAGAGAGAGAGGGCTGAGAGAGTGAGGGATGAGAGAGAGGGGTGAGAGAGTGAGGGGTGATAGAGAGAGGGGTGAGAGCGAGAGAGAGAGGGTGAGAGAGAGAGGGGTGAGAGAGAGGGGGGTGAGAGAGAGAGAGATAGAGAAGGGTGAGTGTGTGAGAGAGAGGGTGGAGAGAGAGGGCTGAGAGAGAGGGTGTGAGAGAGAGAGAGGAGTGAGAGAGAGAGTCGGGTGAGGGAAAGAGGGGGGAGAGAGAGAGGGTGAGAAAGAGAGGGGTGAAAGAGAGAGAGGGGTGAGAGAGAGACGGGGTGAGAGAGAGTGAGGGTGAGAGGGACAGATAGAGAGATGAGAGAGGGTTGAGAGAGAGAGAGTGGTGAGTGAGATAGTGAAGTGAAACAGAGAGAACGGGTGAGAGAGAGAGGTGTGTGAGAGAGAGGGGTGAGAGAGTGGGGGTGAGTGTGAGAGAGGCAGTGAGGGGGAGGGGTATGAGAGAGAGGAGGTGAGACAGATGGGGGTGAGAGAGAGGGAGTGAGAGATAGAGAGGGGTGGGAGAGAGAGGAGGTGAGATAGACAGGTGGTGAGAGAGTGGGGGTAAGAGAGAGGAGGTGAGACAGACATGGGTTGAGAGAGGGAGTGAGAGAGAGGGGTTGGGAGAGAGGAGGTGAGACAGACATGGGGTGAGAGGGGGGTGAGAGAACGGGTAAGAGAGAGTTGTTAGAGAGGGAGAGGTAAGAGAGAGAGAGGTGAGAGACAAGGGTGAGAGAAGGCTGAGAGAGAAATGGGTGAGAGAGAGGGATGGGAGAGAGAGATGGCAGAGAGAGGGGGTAAGAGAGAGTGAGGTGAGAGAGAGGAGGGTGAGAGAGAGAGAGGGGTGAGAGCTAGAGAGAGAGAGATGTGAGAGAGAGAGGGTTGAGAGAGGGTTGAGAGATAGGGGTGTAAGAGAGAGGGGTGAGAGAGATGGTTGAGAGAGAGGGGTAGAGAGAGAGGGGAGAGAGAAAGTGGTGTAAGAGAGAGGGATGAGACTATAAGAGGGCTGAGAGACTGTGGAGAGTGAGAGGGAGGAGTGTAAGAGAGAGACTGGTTAAGAGAGGGATGAGTGAGAGGGAGAGAGAGTGGTGTGAGAGAGAGAGAGGGCTGTGAGAGAGGGGGTGCAAGAGAGAGGGAGCGTGTGGGGGTGTGAAAGAGAGACATTGGTGAGAGAGAGAGGGGTGTGTGTGAGAGAGAGAGAGAGGTGAGAGAGAGAGGTGAGAGAGTGGGTTGAGAGAAAGAGGGAGGCGAGACAGAGAGGGGTGAGAGGGAGATGGGTGAGAGGGAAGGGGCGTGAGAGAGAGAGAGGGCTGAGAGAGAGAGAGGGCTGAGAGAGAGTGGGTTAGAGAGAGGGCTGAGAGAGAGGGGTGAGAGAGAGGGGCATGAGACAGAGACAGAGGGGTGAGAGGGAGTGCAGGCGAGAGAGTGTGTGGGCGAGAGAGAGAGAGTGTGCGAGAGATGGAGGGAGTGAGGAAGAGAGGGTGAGAGAGAGAGGGGTGTGACTGGGAGAGGTTCTGAGAGTGGGGGTGAGAGAGGAGTAAGAGAGAGAGACGCTGTGAGAGACTAACAGCATGAGAGAGAGTGAGTGAGAGATAGTGGGTGAGAGTGAGAGGGCAGAGAGAGAGAGGGGTGAGAGAGAGGGGTGAGAGAGAGAGCGGATGAGTGAGAGAGGGTGTTGAGAGAGAGGCGGTGAAAGAGAGAGAGGGGAGTGAGAGAGAGAGGAGGTGAGACAGATAGGGGGTGAGAGAGAGGGGTTAAGAGAGAGAGGGGGTGGGAGAGAGAAGAGGTGAGAGACAGGGGAGCGATAGAGGGGTAGAGAGAGAGTGGAGAGAGTGAGGAGGAGAGAGAGAGGGGCGAGAAAGAGAGGGGGAGAGAGAGACAAGGGTGAGAGAGAGGGAGTGTGTGACAGAGGAGGGTGAGAGAGAGAGAGAGAGGGCGAGAGAGGGGTGAGAGGGAGGCGTAAGAGAGAGAGGGTGAGAAAGAGGGGTGTGCGAGAGCATGGGGTGAGAGATCGAGAGGGGTGAGAGAGGAGGGTGAGAGAGAGAAGGGTGAGAACGAGAGAGAGGGGATGAGAGAGGGGTGATAAAAATAGAGGGGGAGGAAGAGAGAGCGGTGAGAGAGTGGGATGAGAGAGAGGGCGAGAGAGAGCGTGGTGTAAGAGAGAGGGGTGAGACTATGAGAGGGCTGAGAGAGGGATGAGAGAGAGGGGTAAAGAGCAGAGGGGAGAGAGAGAGGTGAGAGAGAGAGGGTTGAGAGAAGGGGTGAGAGAGAGAGACGGGGCGCAAGAGAAGGGGCAAGATAGAGGCAGTGTGTGAGAGAGGGCGGTGGAAGAGAGAAAGGGGCTGAAAGACAGGGTGAGAGATAGAGGGGGTAGAGAGAGGGGGGAGACAGAGAGAGGGATGAGGGAGAGAGAGGGCGAGAGAGTGAGGGGGAGAGAAACAGGTGGAGAGAGAAACAGGGGGCAAGAGGGAGGGAGTGTGTGAGAGATGGGGAGAAAGCAAGAGGGTGAGGGAGACCGGTGAGTGAGAGGGAATAGAGCGAGAGCATGGGGTGAGAGAGAGGGTTGAGAGAGAGGGAATGTGTGAGAGAGGGGAGTGAAAGAGACAGGGTGAGAGAGAGTGTGTGAGAGAGAGGGGTGAGATAGAGAGGGGTGAGAGAGTGTGGGGGGGTGAGAGAGAGACAGGGCTGAGAGACAGGGGGAGAGATAGAGGGGGTAGAGAGAGGGGGAGACAGAGAGAGGGAGAGAGAGGGGCGAGAGAAAGGGGGCGAGAGAGTGAGGGGGACAGAAAGAGGTGGAGCGAGAAACAGGGAGTGAGAGGGAGGGAGTGTGTGAGAGACGGAGAGAAAGAGAGAGGGTGAGGGAGAGTGGTGAGTGAGAGGGGAGAGCGAGAGCATGGGGTGAGAGAGAGGGGTGAGAGAGAGGGAGTGTGTGAGAGAAGGGAGTGAAAGAGAGAGTGTGAGAGAGAGGGATGATATAGATAGGGGTGACAGAGTGAGGGGGGGGGTGAGAGAGAGAGGGGTGGGAGAGAGAGAGGCTGAGAGAGGGGGTGAGAGGGAGATGGGTGAGAGAGAAGGCGCGTGTGTGAGAGAGAGGGGTGAGAGAGAGAGGAATGAGACAGACGGGGTGAGAGAGAGGCGTGAGAGAGAGGGTGAGAGAGAGGTTTGAGAGAGGGAGAGGGGTGTCCAAGAGAGGGGTTGAGTGAGAGACGGTGTTGAGAGAGAGGCGGTGAAAGAGAGAGGGGTTGAGAGAGAGGCGGTGAGAGAGAGAGGGGTTGGGAGAGAGAGGAGGTGAGACAGACATGGGGTGAGAGAGGGGGTGAGAGAGAGGGTGAGAGAGAGTGGTGAGAGAGGGAGAGGTAAGAGAGAGGGGGAGAGAAAGAGGTGGAGAGAGAAACAGGGGGTGAGAGGGATGGAGTGTGTGAGAGACGGGGAGAAAGAGAGATGGGTGAGAAAGAGGGGTGAGAGAAGGCTGAGAGAGAGAGAGATGGGTGAGAGAGGGGTGAGAGAGAGGGGTGACAGAGAGAGATGGCAGAGAGAGAGAGTAAGAGAAAGCGGGGTGAGAGAGAGTGGGGTGAAAGAGAGGGGTGAGAGCGAGAGAGAGAGAGATGTGAGAAAGAGAGGGAGTTGAGAGAGGGCTGAGAGATAGGGGTGTAAGAGAGAGGGGTGAAAGAGTTGGTTGAGAGAGGGAGGTAGAGAGAGGGGGAGAGAGAGTGATGTAAGAGAGAGAGGGGTGAGATTATAAGAGGGGTGAGAGAGAGGGAGGAGTCTAAGAAAGAGAGTGGTTAAGAGGGATGAGTGCGAGGGAAAGAGAGTGGCGAGAGAGACAGAGGGCTGTGAGAGGGGGGGAAGAGAGAGACGAGGTGAGAGAGGAGGGGTGCGAGAGAGAGGGACCGTGTGAGGGGGGTAAAAGAGAGAGAGAGAGTGGTGAGAGAGAGGAGTGAGAGGGAGTTGGGAGAGAGAGAAGGGGCGTGAGAGAGAAAGGAATGGGGAGAGAGAGGGCGGAGAGAGAGTGGGTGAGAGAGAGGGGAGAGGGGCGTGAGACAGAGAGAGAGGGGAGAGAGAGTGTGGGCGAGAGAGTGTGGGCGAGAGAGAGTGGGCGAGAGATGGAGGGAGTGAGGAAGAGAGGGGGTGAGAGAGAGAGGGGTGTGACAGGGAGAGATTCTGAGAGTGGGGGTGAGAGAGGGGTGAGAGAGAGAGACGCTGTGAGAGACTAACAGCGTGAGAGAGAGTGGGTGAGAGAGAGAGAGGGCAGAGAGGGAGGGGGAGGTAGAGGTGTGAGAGAGAGGGGTGAGTGAGAGGGGATGAGTGAGAGAGGAGGTGAGACAGATAGGGGGTGAGAAAGAGGGGTTGAGAGAGAGAAGAGGTGGGAGAGAGAGGAGGTAAGAGACAGGCGGAGAGAAAGAGGGGGGAGAGAGAGAGATTGGAGAGAGTGAGGGGGAGAGAGAGAGGGACGAGAAAGAGAGGGGGCAAGAGAGGGGGCGTGAAAGACGGGGTGAGAGAGAGGGGGTGTGTGAGAGAGGAACGTGAAAGAGAGAGAGGGTGAGAGAGGGGTGAGAGGGAGGCGTAAGAGAGAGAGGGTGAGAGAGAGGGGTGAGCGAGAGCATGGAGTGAGAGAGCGAGAGGGGTGAGAGAGAGGGGGTGAGAGAGAGATGGACTGAGGGAGAGAGGGTGTGAGAGAGGGGTGACAGAGTGAGGGGGTGAGAGAGGGGGTGAGAGAGAGAGCGGTGAGAGAGAGGGGTGAGAGAGAGAGAAGGGTGAGAGCGAGAGAGGGGGGTGAGAGAGAAAGGGGTGAGAGAGAGGGTGAGAGCGAGAGGGGATGAGAGGCAGTGAGAGAGAGGGGTATGAGAGAGAGAGGAGGTGAGAATGACGGGGGTGAGAGAGGGGGTGAGAGATAGAGAGGGTTGAGATAGAGAGGGGTGAGATAGAGAGGGGTGAGAGAGTGAGGGGGGTGAGGGAGAGAAGGGTGAGAGCGAGAGAGAGAGAGGGTGAGAGAGAGAGAGGGATGAGAGAGAGAGAGGGTGTGAGAGATGGGTGAGAGAGTGAGGGGGTGAGAGAGGGGGTGAGAGAGAAAGCGGTGAGAGAGAGAGGGGCGAGAGAGAGATGAGGTGAGAGAGAGGCTGAGAGGGAGAGATAGAGGGATGAGAGAGAGGGTTGAGAGAGAGAGAGGCGTGAGTGAGATAGTGAAGTAAGATAGAGAGAACGGGTGAGAGAGAGAGGTGTGAGAGAGAGGAGGTGAGTGAGAGAGGGTGTTGCGAGAGAGGCAGCGAGAGAGAGGTGTATGAGAGAGAGGAAGTGAGACAGACGGGTGGTAAGATGGAGGGTGTGAGAGAGAGGGGGTGAGAGAGGGGAGTGAGAGAGAGGGTGAGAGAGAGTGGTGAGACAGAGAGAGGGGTGAGAGAGAGGGGGATGAGTGAGAGAGGGTGTTGAGAGCGAGGTGGTGAGAGATTGAGTGGGAGAGAGAGTGACGAAGCGAGATAGTGAGGGGGTGAGAGATAGCGGGGCTGAGAGACAGGGACAGAGATAGAGGGAGAGAGAGAGGGAGAGAGAGAGGCGCGAGAGAGCGGGGCGAGAGAGAGAGACGGCGAGAGAGACGGGGGTGAGAGAGAGAGAGGGTGAGGGAGGGGGTGAGAGAGGGGGTGAGCGAGAGGATGGGTGAGAGAGAGAGGATGAGAGACAGAGGGGTGAGAGAGAGGGGGTGAGAGATGGGTGAGCTATCGAGAGACGGCGATAGAGACAGGGGCCGAGAGAGAGGGAGTTTGTGAGAGACGGGGTAAAAGAGAGAGAGTGAGGGAGAGGGGTGAGAGAGAGGGGTGAGCGAGAGGATAGGGTGAGAGAGAGAGGGTGAGAGAAAGAGGGGTGAGAGACAGAGTGATGAGAGAGTGGGGGTGAGAGAGAGAGAGTGGTGAGGGAGAGGGGGAGAGAGAGTGACGGGGTGAGAGAGTCAGGGGTGAGAGACAGGGGGAGAGATAGAGGGGGGAGAGAGGGGGGAGAGACAGGGGAGAGAGAGGGTGGAGAGTGCGAGGGGGAGAGAGAGGGGCGAGAGAGAGAGAGGAGGCAAGAGAGAAAGGGGGCAACAGTGACGGGGGCGAGAGAGAGGGATTGTGTGAAAGATGGGGTGAAAGAGATAGATGGTGAGAGAGGGGTGAGAGAGAGAGGGGTGAGCGAGAGCATGGGGTGAGAGAGAGGGGTCAGAGAGAGAGGGGTGAGATAAAGCGGGGGTGAGAGTGAGGAAATGTGTGAGGGGGGTTAAAAGAGAGGGGGGCATGAGAGAGAGGGGGGATGAGAGAGGGGGTGAGAGAGAGAGAGCGTGTGAGAGAGGGGGGTGAAAGACAGAGATTGAGAGGGAGAGGGGTGAGAGAGAGAGAGGGGTGAGAGTGAGAGAGAGAGGCGGTGAGAGAGTGACAGGGTGAGTGAGGGGGTTAGAGAGAGAGAGATTTGAGAGAATGGGCAGAGATAGAGGGGGAGAGAGAGGGGGAGAGTGAGGGGGGTGAGTGAGAAAGGGTGTTGAGAGAGGCGGTGAGAGAGAGGGAGGGGTGAGAGAGAGGAATGATAGAGGGGTGAGAGAGAGGGTGAGAGGGTGAGAAGGGGGTGAGAGACGGGGAGAGAGGGGAGAGAGAGAGGGGGTTGAGAGGGATGAGAGAGTGCGGGAGACAGATGGGGAAGGGGATGGGGAGAGAGGGGGAGAGAAGTGGTAGAGAGAGGAGTAGAAGGACAGGGTGGCAGAGAGAGGGGTGAGAGAGAGGGGTGAGAGAGTGGTGAGGGAGTGGTGAGAGAGAGAGGGGAGTGAGAGAGGGGAGTGAGAGAGGGGTGTGAGAGGGGGAGAGACGGGAGGAGAGAGGAGTGTGAGATAAGGATGAATGAGAGGGGGATGGGAGAGATGGTGTGAGAGAAATGGGGTGAGATGGGGAGAGAGAGAGGGGAGCGAGGGGGAGAGAGAGGGGAAAGAGAGGAGGGAGAGAGGGGAGAGGTGGGGGAGAGAGAGGAGGAGAGAGAGGGAAAGAGAGCGGGAGAGAGGGGGGAGACAGAGGGGGGAGAGTGGGGGACAGAGAGAGGGGGAGGGGGGAGAGACGGGAGGAGGGAGGAGTGTGAGAGAAGGGTGAGAGAGAGTGGGAGGGGAGAGAGAGTGTGAGAGAAATGGGGTGAGATGAGTGGAGAGAGAGGGGAAAGAGAGGAGGGAGAGAGAGGAGTGGTGGGGGAGAGAGAAGGGTAGAGAGAGGGGGAGAGAGAGGGGAGAGAGAGGGGGGAGATGGGGAGAGCGGGGGGCAGAGAGAGGGGGAGAGAGAGGTGGGAGAGAGGGGGAGAGGGAGGGGGAGAGAGGGGTAAGAGAGAGGAATGAGAGAGGGGTGAGAGAGAGGGGAGAAGGGGAGTGAGGTGGGCGAGAGAGATGGGGGAGTGTGAGGGGTGAGAAAGTGGTGAGAGAGAGAGGGGTGAGACAGAGGGGTGAGACAGAGGGGAGGGGGAGAGTGGCGGGCGAGAGAGAGGGGTGAGAGAGAGGGAGGGGAGAGAGGGTGAGGTAGGGGAGAGAGGGGGAGAGGGGTGAGGGGGGAGAGAGGGGGAGAGAGGGGGAGAGAGGGGAGAGTGAGAGAGGTGGAGTGAGAGAGTGGGAAGCGAGCACAAGAGGGGCAGAGAGAGGGGGAAGAGAGAGAGCGGCCGAGAGAGAGGGTGAGAGAGAGATGGATTGAGACTGAGAGGGAGTGTGAACGAGGGGTGAAAGAGAGGGGTGAGAGAAAGGGGTGAGAGAGGTGAGAGAAAGGGGTGAGAGAGGGGAGAGAGGGGGAAGGGGGAGAGCGGGGGGAGGGGGAGAGTGGTGGGGAAGATTGGTGGGCGAGAGAGAGGGGTGAGAGAGAGGGGGAGAGTGGGGGGAAGAGAGGGGGGAGTGAGAGGTGGAGTGAGAGAGGAGTAGAGAGCACAAGAGGGGCAGAGAGAGAGGGGAAGAGAGAGAAAGAGGTGGGGGAGAGAGGGTGAGAGAGAGATGGGTTGAGAGTGAGAGGGGGTGTGAGCGAGAGGGGGTGAGAGTGAGAGGGGGTGAGAAAGAGGTGTGAGAGGGTTGGGTAGAGAGAGGGGCAAGCAAGAGAGTGGGGCGAGAGAGGGGGCGAGTGAGTGAGAGAGTGAGGGGGGCAAGCGAGAGAGAGGTGCAACTGAGTGGGAGGGAGGGGATGGAAATGAGAGAGAGAGTCTGAGAGAGCAAAAGAGCGCACGAGAAGGGAACGAGAGAGAGAGAGAGAAAGATAGATAGAGAGGGGGCAGAGCGTGATAGGGAGAGATAGAGGGCAAGCCAGAGACAGAGGGATGAGGGAGAGAGGGACGCGAGGGAGAGAGAGAGTCGGGTGAGAGAGAGGGTTTGGGTGGATGGTGAGTGAGGGGGAGGGAGAGAGAGAGAGAGAGGGTGAGAAAGAGAGAATACGAGTGAGGGGGTGAGAGCAAGGGAGAGAGAGAGAGAGAGAGAGAGAGATGTCTCAGGGAGGACCAGTACAGCAGAGGTGAAAGCAGGTCCCTCACAAGATGATGTGAATGAAGCCTAGAATGTAACTGTTCCTTACCCAGCTCTGTGTCTATGTCCTGTCTTCCAGGTCTGAATACAGAAGGTCACTAACCCCTCCCTGTACTGTTTACTGTGAGTGATCTTACTGACTGCAGGATTTACTGAAGGCTCCAGATCTCCCTCTCCATCTCTCTCTGACTGACCAAGCGTCTTTGATGTGGTTATGGACGAGACAAGAGTTAGGAATTCGGCTGAGACAGGAACATCCTGATGACCTGCAGGAGACAGAGAAACAGACAGAATGGGAAGTTAGACTGATGCAGTGAGGGTTACACATGGAGAATGGCACTGAATCCCACAGAGATCTGGAAAATCCCAGTCTCCATCCCTGGCCTGTGCTGCTGCGTCTCTCTGGAATCGAGAATTCTGTTGGCTCAGGATCTGGAGTAGCTGCAAGAGTGAGAGATGCTGACACAGGCAGCAATTAGACCCACACAGTGAGGGATACCACATGGAGAGAGACTGAGTGATATCACCAGAGTGCAGGAAGGTATCAGGATCACACAATGGTCATGATAAAAGGGTTGGGATTCATGGTGCACGGGGATCAGTACTCAGTGAACGGTGAGCTATGAGTGGGACAGGTGATGGCCTCGTGCTATTCTCACCCGACTGTTCATCCAGATGTTAATGCCGGTGTCCAGTATAACCCATCTAACTGCTTAATATCCTTTTAGGAAGGAAATCTATTATAGACAGCGGGTCTGGTCTACACATGATCCAGACCCAGAGCGATGGGGTTGACTCTAAACTGCTCTCTGTAATGATCCAGCAAGGCACTCGGCTCAAGGGCAGCTCGGGGTGGGCATGCGATGCTGGCCAGCCAGAGACAGCAACATCCCGTGAGTGAATTAAACACAACACCGCTGGGAGCAGTGTCCTGGTCAACTATGTCGGTAGGCTGATGGACAGGGCTTTAAACTGACAGAGAGGATGCAGGGCCAGGGTTCAGGTGAAAGGAACTTTCCAAATCCAAAGAGAAAATGGCAATGTAGCTGAAGACAAGCAGAAAGGAACAGGAAGAGACAGAGTTTAACTGAAACTGTACATCAGTGAATTGGACTGTGACAAGAAATTGTGGAAAGAGTCAATTGTAATGTTCTTTTTTGGACTGGATAAAGTCTCTGCAATAAGGTGGATGGACTGGGGCACAGAGATAAATGAGATTTAGTGGTGACACGGTGAACAAAAGGTGGAACATGAATATTCTATTGTACACCTCCTTGAGGGGTGTCAGGGAGTGCAGGATGGGTAACCCTGACAGTAATGGGTAACAAAGGCATTACAGAGAAAGCATTTGGCCTCAGATGATGAAGCTGAATCAGTCTGAATGCAGATTCTGGGTAACATGTGTCAACAACACAAGCAGGAGAACAGTTTAGAGGCTGCCTGACAGCATTTCATTGCTCAACCCTGTTACACATTCCTGTGTAATGCAAAGGCACTGTGATAATTCTGGGAGACTTCAGTCTTTGTATAATCTGGGACAGTCACATCGGCAAAAGTGATGGTCTCCGAACTCCTCTTCGAATGTTTGTGTCAGTGTTTCTTTAAATAACACGTTGTGGAAACAGCCAGGGAGGTGACGATCTCAGATCGACCGTTGGGTGATGACGCTGAGGGAAGGAGTAATGTGCCACTGAGATTTCCTCTGGGAAATTGTAGTGTAGTGGAATTCAGCGAGATGATGGATTTTTAAAGTGACCATAAAGCACACCCTACAATCACAACCAAAGCCATTGACATGTGTTTGAGAGGAGAACTGACCAAGGTAAACAGGGGAAACAGTGAAGTGTATGGCTGGTAATGGACAGTGCAAAACATTTACAGTCAGAGAGATGTACCGCACAGAAACAGGGCCTTCGGTCCAACTCATCCACACCACCCACCTATCCGAACATAATCTCATCACATTTGCCAGCACTTGGCCCAAATCCCTCTCAACCCTTCCTGTTCGTATACCCATCCAGATGCCTTTTAAATGCAGTAATTGTACCAGTCTCCACCACTTCATCTGGCAGGTCATTCCATACACGCAACACCCTCCACATCAAAACGTTGTCCCTTAGGTTCCTTTTATATCTTTCCCCTCTCATCCTGAACCTAGGCCCTCCAGTTCTGGACTACCCCACCCCAGGGAAAAGACCTTGTCTGTTAAACCTAACCATGCCTCTCATGGTTTTATAAACCTCCATATGGGTTACCCCTCGGCCTCAGACATTCCAGGGAAAACATCCCCAGCCCATTTCACCTCTCCCTTTAGCTCAAATCCTCCAATCCTGTCAGCGTTTGTGCAAATCTTTTCTGAACCCTTTCAATTTACACAACCTCATTCCGATAGGGAGGAGACTAGAATTGCACGCAATATTCCAAAACTGGCTTATCCAATGTCCTGTACAGCCACAACATGACCTCCCAACTCCTCGACTCAATGCACTGATTATTAAACACAAGCATAACAAACTCCTTCTTCACTATCCTATCAACCTACAATTCTCCTTTCAAGGAACAATGAACCTGCACTCCAAGGTCTCTTTGTTCAGAAACACTCCCTGGGACATTAACATGAAGTGGATCAGTCCTGCAAAGAGTTGCTTTCCCAAAATGCAGCACCTCCCATTTATCTGAATTAAACTCCATCTCCCACTCCTCAGCCCATTGGCCCATCAGTTGACCATCCCGTTGTAATGTGATGTAACATTCTTCATTGTCCACTACCCCTCCAATTTTGGTGTCATCTGCAAACTTACTAACTTTCCCTGCTGTGTTCACATCCAAATCATTTATATAATTAATGGAAAGTAATGGACGCAGCACCGATCCTTGTGGCACTCCACTGGTCACAGGTCTCCCGGCTGAAAAAACAACCCTCCACAACCACCCTCTGTCTTCTACCTTCGTGCCAGTTCTGTATCCAAATGGCTGGTTTTCCCTGTATTCCATGAGATCTATCCTTGCTCTCCAATCTCCCATGTGGAAACATTTCGAACACCTTACTGAAGTCCACATCACTCACATCCACCGCTCTGCCCTCATCAATCCTTTTGTTACTTCTTCAAAAAACTCAATATCTTGAGCCATGATTTCCCACGTAGAAAACAATGCTGACTATCCCCAATTAGACATTGCCTTTCTAAACACATATAATTCCTGTCCCTCATGTATCCGTCGCTCAACGTGCCCACGACTGACGCCAGGCGAACCAGTCTGTAGTTCCCTGGCTTGTATATACCGCCCTTCCTAAACAGTGATACCATGTTAGCCCAACCTCCAGTCTTCTGGCATCTCACCTGTGAATATCGATGACACAAATATCTCAGTAAGAGGCCCAGCAATCACTTCTCTAGCTTCCCACAGAGATCAAGATTACACCTGATAAGGTCCTGGGGATTTATCCACCTTTAACCATTTCAAGACATCCAGCACCTCCTCCTCTGTAATGTCGACATTTTGCAAGATGACATCATCTATTTCCCAATGCTACTTCTCAAACCATCATTCTATTCGATACCTTCCATGTCCTTCTCGACAGGAAATGCTTGTTCAGTTTCTCCCCCATCTCCTGCAGCTCCACGTGCAGGCTGTCTTGATCATTGAGGGGACCTATTCTCTCCCCAGTGAGCCTTTTGTCCTTTATGGATTTATAAAAACATTTTGGATTCTCCTTAAATCTATTTGCCAAAGCAATCTCATGTCCCCTTTTTGCCCTCCTGATTTCCCTCTATCCCTACACAACACTGCACTCACCCCCTCCCTGACTGATCCCTACCCAACACTGCACTCACCCCCTCCCTGACTGATCCCTACCCAACACTGTAATCTCCCCCTCCCTGACCGATCCCTACCCAGCACTGCAATCACCCCCTCCCTGACTGATCCCTACCCAACACTGCAATCTCCCACTCCCTGACTGATCCCTAACCAACACTGCAATCTCCCCCACGACTGATCCCAACCCAACACTGCAATCACCCCCTCCCTGACTGATCGCTACCCAACACTGCAATCTCCCCCTCCCTGACCGATCCCTACCCAACACTGCAATCACCCCCTCCCTGACTGATCCCTACCCAACACTGCAATCACCCCCTCCCTGACTGATCCCTAACCTACACTGCAATATCCCCCACGACTGATCCCTAACCAACACTGCAATCTCCCCCACGACTGATCCCAACCCAACACTGTAATCTCCCCCTCCCTGATTGATCCCTACCCAACACTGCACTCACCCCCTCCCTGACTGATCCCTACCCAACACTGTAATCTCCCCCTCCCTGACTGATCCCTACCCAACACTGTAATCACTCCCTCCCTGACTGATCCCTACCCAACACTGTAATCACCCCCTCCCTGACTGATCCCCACCCAACACTGTAATCTCCCCCTCCCTGTCTGATCCCTAACCAACACTGCAATCTCCCCCACGACTGATCCCAACCCAACACTGCAATCTCCCCCTCCCTGATTGATCCCTACCCAACACTGCACTCACCCCCTCCCTGACTGATCCCTACCCAACACTGTAATCTCCCCCTCCCTGACTGATCCCTACCCAACACTGTAATCACCCCCTCCCTGACTGATCCCTACCCAACACTGTAATCACCCCCTCCCTGACTGATCCCTACCCAACACTGTAATCTCCCCCTCCCTGACTGATCCCTAACCAACACTGCAATCTCCCCCACGACTGATCCCAACCCAACACTGCAATCTCCCCCTCCCTGATTGATCCCTACCCAACACTGCACTCACCCCCTCCCTGACTGATCCCTACCCAACTCTACAATCTCCCCCTCCCTGACTGATCCCTACCCAACTCTAAAATCTCCCCTCCCTGACTGATCCCTACCCAACACTGCAATATCCCCCCTGACTGATCCTTACCCAGCACTGCAATCTCCCCCACCCAAGGAAAAAAAAATAACTAGAGAGAAAATAGGACCCTTCAAGGACCAAAGTGGACGTGTGTGCAGAATCAGAGGAGTTATTTCCCCTCTGTGGTGACCTTGGAGAAGGACATGAAGGCTTGGGAACTTGGGCAAGTTAGTGATGATCTCTTGGTGTCAGACCATATCACAGGAGAGGATGTGTTGAATGCATTAGAATGTATGAAGTTGGATAAATCTCCTGGACCTGACCAAACATATCCAACAGCACCTCAAGAGGCGAGGGAAGTTCTTGTGGAGTCCCTGCTGATCTTTTTGCCTCACCGTTAGCCACGGGTGAGGTCCCGGAAGACTGGAGGACAGCATATGTTGCGCCCTTATTCAAGAATGGCTGCAAAGATAAACCTGGGAACTATAGATCAGTAAACCTAACATCCGTGATAAGTAAGTTACTTGAGAAGATGCTGAGAGATTAGATAGACATGCATTTGGAAATACAACATTTGATTGGGAGTAGTCAGCAAAGCCTTGTGCATGGGAGACCATGCCTCACAAATTAGTCAGCGTTCTTTATTGAAGTAATCAGGAAGTTTGACGAGGGCAGGCCAGTACATCTAGACTCTACAGATTTCAGGAAGGCCTTTGATAAGGTTCCACATGGTACCTTGCTCTGGAAGGTTAGATCGCATGGAATCCAGGGGGCGTTGGCAAGCTGTGTACACAATTGGCTTGATGGTAGGAAGCAGAGGGTAACAGTCAGACTGGAGGCCTGTGACTCGTGGTGTGCCTCAGCGGTCATAGAATCATAGAATCCCTCCTCTGTGGGAACAGGCCCTAAGGCCCAACAAGTCCACTGGCCCTCTGAAGATTATTTCACTCAAACCCATTCACCTACTTTCTTATTCTGCATTTACCCCTGACTAATGCAACTTACTTACACATCCATGAACATTCTCGGCAATTGAGCATTGCCAATTTACTTGACCTGCAGATCTTTGGATTGTGGGAGGAAACCGGTGCACCCAGAGGAAACCCACGCAGACATGGGGAGAACGTACAAACTCAGTTGGTGTGGCATGGTGGCTCAGTGGTTGGCACTGCTGCCTCACAGCGCCAGGGACCCAGGTTCGACCCCAGCCTCGGGTGACTGTGTGGAGTTTGCACATTCGCCCTGTGTCTGTGTGGGTTTCCTTTGGGTGCTCCGGTTTTCTCCCCATTCTAAAGATGCGCAGGTCAGATGAATTGGCCAGGCTAAATTGCCCATATTGCTAGGTGCATTTGTTAAGGGTAAATATTGGGCAGGGAGAATGGCTCTGGGTGGGTTACTCTTCAGCAGGTCGGTGTGGTTTGTTGGGCCAAATGGCCTGTTTGCATACTGTAGGAAATCTAACCCTAATAGAATCTAACCCACACAGACCATCCTGTGAGGTTGGAATTGAACCCAGATCCGCGGTGCTGTGAGGCAGCAATGCTAACCACTGAGCCATTGTGCCGCGCAGCTGGTCAGTGCTAGACCCATGGCTGTTTGTTATCTATATCAATGATTTGGATGAGGATGTTTAAGGCATGATTAGAAAGTTTTCAGATTACACTAAAATAAGTGAGGAAGGTTCTCAGCAATTGCAACATGGCCTTGATCAGCTGGGGAATTGGGCTGAGAAATGGCAAATGGAGTTTAATATAAACAAGGGCGAGATCTTGCATTTTGGAAAGTCACATCAAGACTGGGGTTTCATGGGGAATGGTAGGGCCTGATGGAGTGTCGTGGAACAGAGAGACCTTGGATTCCAGGAGCACGGCTCTCTGAACTCAGGGAGACAGGGCAGTGAAGAAGGCTTTTGGCACACTGGGCCCTTAACCAGTCAGGGCATGGAATATCGAAGTTGGGAAGGTCTGTTGGAGTTGTGCAGGATGTTGGTGAGGCCGCACTCGGAGTATTGTGTTCAGTTTTACCCACCTTGCTATCGGAAGGATGTTATTAAACTGGAAAGAGTACAGAAGAAACTTACAAGGATATTGACAGAACTCAACTAGACGGTTATAGAGAGAGGTTGGACAAGCAAGGACATTTTCTTTCATGTGTAGGAGACTGAGGGGGTGTCCTTATAGAGGTGTATAAGGTCATGGGAGGCATGGATAGGGTGAATACACTCAGTCTTTTTCCAAGGCTTGGGGAATCAAGGATGAAAGGGCATCAGTTTAAGGTGAAAGGGGAAGATTAAAAGGGAATCTGAGGGACAATGCTTTTACCCAGAGGTTGGTACAAATACGGAATGAACTACCAGTGCAAGTGGCCGAGGAGGATACATTTAATCACATTTAAAATGCACTTGGACAAATGCATGGAGAGGAAAGTATTGCAAGGATACGGGCCAAGTGCAGGGAAACGGGGTTAGTGTGGATGGACCAGTTTGAGACAAAGAGCCTGTCTCCATGCTGTAGAACTCTATGACTATGAACATACCCAGGTGTCCCATAATACAGAAGCGGCCAAAGCAACACGAACACGAGCCGGTACAAATGTGAAACAGTCCTGCAGAATTTCACAGGAAGCCAGCCTGGCCTTGCAGTGAAGGATTCCTGGTACAGGAGCTGTGGTGAGATGCCCATAGAGAACTGGGGAAGGAAGCTGGAAAGCTCACTCCACTGACTTTAGCCTAGAGGTCCCCCGGCTGGGATAAGGAAGCTGGGATCCCGTCACCCCAGGGAAACCTACAGGCTGTGACCGAGCTAGGTCTCCGACACAATGAGCAGGACAGAAGGTTGCAGGAACATGGGACTACTCCAGTTCCAATTGGGAAGAGCCCAATCCAGTGAAAGGAGGGTCTCTGGGGATGGGAAGGCAGCCTCAGGTTACATGGACAATCTGGAAGGACAGTGTATGAGCTCCAAGCAGCTGCATGGGTCCTGTACACCTACAATATGGAGCAACACACATCAGGCCCTAGCAGGGGGGTGTCAGGAGCAAATACAATCCCTAAGGAACTAGGACTCCTCCCAGAATGGAATAATGTGTGCCTTTGGGGTTCTACCTCCCAGGGAGATAACGACAGGCCCCACACTGACACATCCACACCCACTCACAGATGGGGACTCCCACTGCCTGTCTCCCAGGTAACTGCACCTTTTGCCCCCATCCCTGAGCCACAGCCGAACTCAGATTCCATGAATCATGTGGTTACCCAGTGTAAAGCAGCTTATGGTCTCACTCCATACACAACAGCCATTCCAGGCACCCAGCAAATGGGCAGCACCAAAAAGATCCCGTCTCTGGCACAGATACTGACTGACAGTCTGTCATACACAGAGTGGACGCTGAGGAGCAAACCAAATGAATCGCCATGTGCCTTAGTCCAGCAGGCCATTCAGCCCTCCCTGAGGGACAACAGTTAGGGAGGGTCATCCATGATGAGATGAAGACAGCAATCCTCACTGCTCGAGGGGAGGATAAGGCATATCCTGCAGAGGCGCTACATAACTGCAGAACAACAACCAGGGGAATGCCCCTCCCCTCCCCCTGTCAACTTCACCCGGAGACTCTGGGTCCAATTTGTCTGGATTTTTGGGGATATGACCTGCACCTCTCTTAGCGATGAGAAACTGGGCCCGACCCTTTGTCTCCCATGTCTCAGAAAGGAGGAGGGACACCTGGGATTCGACCCAATATCGCGCCCGTCATGAGGCTTGGGCTCTCTGCTAATTAATTGCTGAATACGAAATAGACTTTAGGGAATTTCACATTGTGTTACAGGAGCTCAGGGATCAGAAGCAATTGGTAGGGTTTCCCCGAGATTGGGTGCATGGTAGTAGGATACCAAGCACCCTGCCTGGACTAGGGGTCATTTTCGGACAGTGATATCCCAGGAAGCCCACCAGGGAGAATTCCTCAGAAACAAAATTAAAAACGGGCTGTGACCAGGAGGGAAGGCTCCTCCCCCAGCTTGTCCCACACATACCAGGCTCTCACAATGACTAGTCATTAAACTCACAGGGAATTCCTTGTTCATGAACGTTTATCACAAACTGACACTAATCATAATGAATGTATCAGGGATACAGTAATCATAGAACATAGAACATAGAACAATACAGCACAGAACAGGCCCTTCGGCCCACGATGTTGTGCCGAACTTCTAACCAAGATGAAGCACCCATCCATGTACACATCCAAATGCCGCTTAAAGGTCGCCAATGATTCTGACTCTACCACTTCCACGGGCAGCGCATTCCATGCCCCCACCACTCTCTGGGTAAAGAACCCACCCCTGACATCTCCCCTATACCTTCCACCCTTCACCTTAAATTTATGCCCACTTGTAACACTCTGTTGTACCCGGGGAAAAAGTTTCTGACTGTCTACTCTATCTATTCCTCTGATCATCTTATAAACCTCTATCAAGTCACCCCTCATCCTTCGCCGTTCCAACGAGAAAAGGCCGAGAACTCTCAACCTATCCTCGTACGACCTATTCTCCATTCCAGGCAACATCCTGGTAAATCTCCTCTGCACCCTCTCCAAAGCTTCCACATCTTTCCTAAAGTGAGGCGACCAGAACTGCACACAGTACTCCAACTGTGGCCTAACCAAAGTCCTGTACAGCTGCAACATCAACCAATCGGAGTGGTGTCCTTCCCCATTCAAATAATCATGTTCCCAACTGACCCACAGGATAATGGGACAAAGGACAGGGAAATTTGAGGGAAAACACAGAACCCAGAACAGCAATTAGCAGATGAAAGAGAAGGGAACTCCTTAATGATTTAGCCACAGTATACGAGTCCACTCCCAGGGCAGGAGTGTTACCGGTTAGTACGCTGACTTGGCTAATTTGGAGAATAAATCAGGATCCTGACCCAACAACTCTCTAATGAGCCTGAGAAAGACTGAACACAGAAAACCCAGAGGAGACCATGGGACAACTCGTGGAGAATCAGGCTAACCATCACTTCGTGACCAAACTGGAGGGTCACGCCAACACGATTAACCAGATCATCCACGTCCCAATCAGAGATTATGGTGAGCAGTAAAACCACACCCTGTGCAGTAACGGGATGTTGGAACAGCTGAGGGAGGAGCTCAGGCAGGCCAGCCAAGGGAAAGTCCCATCCCGGGTTAGTGACAAACAGCATCAATATTTGTTCCAGGAGAACACCCACACCAACGTCTCTCACTGTCAGTGACAGCAGCTCACCAAGGGCTGGGTTAATAACAGCTGTAAGGACACTCTCGGTGGGACACCTGGGCTTGGTATGAGGGATTCCACTTAACCCAAGTGACCAAAGGTAGGATGAAGTCCAAATTATCGGAGTTGTATACAAAAGGTATTTGGATGGGCTACCATGATTACCTCCCACTTCCTGTGGAGATAGAGGGAACATTACCAGGGACCATACTTACCTAAATTTGAAGGACCAGGTCATACCATGTCATTCCCATAGCCTGTTATCCAAGAATCCGGCTCCTTTCACATCGGCTGTGGTCCTAACCGCACTCACCTTGATATATCTCGGGATACCGGTGGTTAGGATTGCAGGCTGTAACAGATGGGTCCGATCATGGTGAATAATGCCTGGACACACCCCCCAGGGGCTGGAAGGTAGATGGAACTCCCCGGGTGATCACCTTAGTTTCATTCATTTGCAGTGTTTGGGTGTTCCTGGCTGGGCCCAGTATTGATTGCCTGCCCATAGTTGCCATTACGACAGATTGCCCATATTAAATTGCCCATTGTGTCAAGGGATATTCGGGCTAGCTGGAATAGCCATAGGAAATGCAGGGTTTCCGGGATATCATCGGGGGAGTGGGACTGAGTTGGATATTCAGAGGGTCATTGTGGACTCAATGGGCCGAACGGTCTGATTCTGTTCTGTCATGACTTTCTGATATCACTTATCAGCTCTAAGACTTAGGGTGTAGGTTTGCCCGGTGATAGGTTTGATATCTAGACGTTTCGTTACCTGGCTCGGTAGCATCATCAGTGGCGACCTCCAAGTGAAGCTATAAGACCATCGGTTTGGAAAACGTACACAATGGCTTTTGCACAGTCGGCTGGCTACTCTGACAACAAGCATAACCAGCTTTTAAAATTAGGTTTGTAATTTATTGCATAAGCTTCTTTTCTTTCCATTCAAGTGGATGAGTTGGGGGGAGATGTCACAAACTCCTGGCTAAAACACAGATAGACAGCCAAGGTTTATTGGCCAAGGAAATCTCCCAAATCACAAAACCCGCACACCAGGCACAGCACAAACACAGCATAATGTAAAAGGCAGCAGTTATTCTGGACAGACGTATCCCCCAAACAAATGAGGGCCCAGACAGGAAGGCACCGGCTCCTGCTACACAAAGAAACGAACAGCAACAAGCCATCCAAATGGTTGGCAATGCTTCAAACTATAAACGGATTCTCCGAACTGGCCACAACGATAGAAAGTTCCTGAAAACCATCCAGAAATGAACAAAAACAGGGTTTATCTGCAGACTGATTGCCTGAATCTCTGAAGTCCTTCTGAGAAGACCAGCAGGGCAAGAGACAGAGACCATCTGACCATCCAGAGAGAGATAGGGCGAGAGAAAACAGTTTTGCAGACCCAGAAGCAGAACCAGAGAGAGAGAGAGAGAGAGAGAGAGACAGGTTGAAGCAAAACCCAGGGGAATGGGAGAGAAGGAATGTGAAAATCCATTGAGAGAGAGAATTGGAACCAACTGGAATAACAAGTGTCACCCCTTCAGTCTGTCCATGTTCTAACTCCTCAGTCTTAGTCTGACTTCCCCTTCTCTCCCTCTCTCTGTCCCCTCTCTCTCTGTCCTTCTGTCTGTCTCTCTCTCTCACACAGACACTCTTTCTCTCACTTTGTCCCTCTCCCTGTCTCTCTCTGCCCATCTTTCTCTCATCCCCCTTCTCCATCCCCACTCTCTCCATCTCTCTCTCTTTTTCTCACCCTCCCTTCCTGTTTTTCGTTATTTCAGACCTGAAAGACCTCACCGAATTTTGTACCCTCTCAAAAATACTATGCCCTTCATTTTCACTATCCTCCCAAATTTTTCCCCTTACCCAAATATCTTCCCTCCCAAATAAGTGCCTCACCATACTAGACCCCTCAAATATTTTGCTGCCCCCCCAACATTGCTGTGAGCCCCCCTCCCTGGGGCAGAGGGTGTTGAGTGGAAAAGTGTGGAGCTGGAAAATCCCAGCAGGTCAGGAGCTGGAAAATCCCAGCAGGTCAGGCCTGAACCATCGACTCTCCTGGCTGACCCGCTGTGCTTCCCCAGCTCCACACTTTGTAACTCTGACTCTCCAGCATCTGCAGTCCTCACTTTCTCACACAGGTAAATGAGTCTGGGTTGACTGACTGGCCTGTGGCTGTTTTAATGCACAGGAAGATCCCAGTCCCAGAATTATAGAAGGCTTGTATCACAGATGGAGTCCTTTATGCCCATGCCCCCCCTCGCCCATTAAATGATCCTGATCCTGTTCAGGATCCTCAGGATTGTCCCCTGAATGGCCTCACTGACTATCCTTTCTGAGGAGACCTCTTCTCCGTGTTATGGTTCTGTTCGCTGAGCTGGGAATTTGTTGCAGACGTTTCGTCCCCTGTCTCGGTGACATCCTCAGTGTTTGGGAGTCTCCTGTGAAGCGTTTCTGTGATGTTTCCTCTGACATGTATAGTGGCCTGTCTCTGCTGCTTCCGGTTGTCAGTTCCAGCTGTCCGCTGCAGTAGCCGGTATATTGGGTCCAGGTCGATGTGACAGGGGACGAAACGTCTGTAACACCATTTCCCAGCTCGGCGAACAGAACCACAACAACGAGCACCCGAGCTACAAATCTTCTCCCAAACTTTGAACACCTCTTCTCCATCCTGTCTCAGACTTTGTGTCTCATGCTGTCCCTCCCTCAATCTCTCTCTCTCTCACAGCAGCCCCTCCTTTCTCCACCAACCCCAAAACCCCATCAAACAGTCCCCCATCTCTGGCTGTCCCACTCCCCCCTTGTCTCCCAATCTCCCCCTTCCCATGTAGACCCACAGCTCCTGGGCTGGAGGACATGGTGCAGAGACGAACACAACTTTTGACTGACTGCTGTCATGCACAGAAAGATCCCACTCTGCAACCATTCCCCAGCCACACACACTGTCCTTCTCCCTTCATATGTGTCCTTCTTCCTCTCCCTGTTTCTCACTCCCCATCTCTCTCTCCTCAATTTCTCCATCCCCACTCTCTCCATCTCTCTCTTTCTCTTTTTGTCACCCTCCCCTTCTCTTTTTCTTCATTTCAGACTCAATGAGAAAAGTCCTTTTATGTCCCTTACACTAACCCCCTCCCCACAGTCGAGGTAACATTCGGGAGAGACCAGGAAAAGGTTGATCCCTGCATTAACTGTACAGCATCCAGCGAGACAGAGACAAACTCTTCCCAATGTCCCTTTCCCAGTCACTGGGACAGGGGTCTAGGGAGACAGAGGGAGAGAAACGACAAGAGAGAAAGAGAGATGGGGAGACAGACAGTGAGAGGGAGGGAGAGAACACGAGAAAGACAGGCAGGCAGAGGGTGGGAGAGAAAGTGAGAAGAACTGAAAAAGAGCAGGAGAGAGGCAGAGAGAGAAAAGGAGAGAGAGATAGTAAAACCCGAGGAAGAGAAATACAATGTCAGACAGATACAAGGGGGAAAAGGGGAGGCAAAGACAGGGAGTGAAGTTCAAATAGACAGCAAGAGAGAAATCCCAGGGAGAGATATAGGACAGAGAGAGAGAGAGAGCGAGAGGGGGGAGTTGCAGCAGCAGCATAGAGCTGAGAGAGTTGAGGGGTGGGGGGGGGGGGGCTGCTGTGATGCAATGAGAATGATTTACAGACAAGAAAGGCAAGATCCCCCAGAGCTGAGAGAAAGATGCAGAGAGAGATGAGCAAGGTGTTGGTTTTGGGGAAGATTGAATGATTAAACATTCCTGAAAAATATGATGGGGTGTGAAAGGGGCAGAGTGTTGGAGGAAGGGAATCTGCAGGGAAATGGCAACAGGGCAGAGATATGAAGGATGTTGTGAGATAGGGATTGAAGGAAAAATGTGGGACAGACAGCTGGGAACACAGAAATATACGTAAGAGCTCTCATGGGAGTGGGAAGCAGTGAGATCGGTGGGATCAGACTGTGCAGCTGCCCCCTCTCAAGGATTTTGCACCTTTGTGTCTCCTCAGTGAAGAGCTCGCCCCTTGTGGTAAAATTCCCACAGACAGCCTGAATCCCACAATGTGTGTCTGTGTGTCTGTGTGTGTGTGTGTGTCTGTGTGTCTGTGTGTGTGTGTGTGTGTGTGGGTGTGTGTGTGTTCACTCTCTCTGGTTCCAGCTCCTGTCTGATGATTCCGTATAGCAGAATAATTTGATTCTCTGTCTCTGCACTGTCCTGGTTTCAGCTCCGAAATCAAATGCTAAATCATCCACGATCCTATTGAATAGTAGAGCAGGCTCGAGGGGCTGAATGGTCTCCTCCTGTTCCTATTTCGGATGGTCTTATGTCCTTAACACTACCTCCCAGCTCTTGGTCCCCACACTGGAGGTTATGACTCCACAAGGCCCTGATCTGTAGAGTGCTGCACTCTTCCGTGAGTCTCGGAGGGAACCAGTCTGATTTGGATTGGAGTTGCAGCCTCTCAGTGAGAAGTGAAATCTCCTCGAGATTCCCCTCAGTCTCTCACTGTAAGGTGGAGCAGGCCAGTCTCGGGGAAGCAAACAGCAGGCCAGGACTGCCCTGTCCTCCAGCTCCATTTCAGAAGGCCACATGGGAGGGGCTTGGTTCCTTCATCAGCTTCCCGTGCTCTCCCTTCTGGGTTAGGGTGGGGGCCGAATGGCCTTGCTCCTGGCTCCTATTGAGGTGCAGGCTGGCTATGATTGGGTTATACAGGGCATGCTCCTGGAGATAAGTCAGTTAGCTCAGTTGGCTGGATTGTTGGTTTATAATGCAGAGTAAAACCAATAGCGTGTGTTCAATTCCCACACCAGCTGGGGTTACCCTGAAGGACTCTCCTTCCCAACCTCTCCCCTCAGCTGGGCCATGGTGACCCTCTGATTAAAACACCACCAGACCCCGCTCTGTAATGAGGAGCTGTCCCATGCTCTGGTAAGACTACGGTGACATTACATTGGTTTGTACCTGGAGCACTGTGTGCAGGACTAGTCACTGCATTGCCAGAGGGATGTTAGTGTGTGGGGAAGGTTTACTGGATGAATCCCCACTGGAATGAACAGCACTCTCTTTCCCCCAGTGAATTCACTCTTGCAGCCTTTGTGTCTTTGGAGACACGAGGACCATTTCACCTGAAACAGCAGCTGGGCACACAATAAGACTGGCTAGTTTACACACAAACACAGACACACACACACACACACACACACACACAGACACACACACACACACACAGACACACACACACACAAACACAAACACAGACACACACACACACACAGACACACACACACACACACAGACACAGACACACACACACACACTCTCACAGACACTCACTCTCCCAAACACACACTCTCAAACATATACACACACATTCCTCTCTCTCACACACACACATTCCTCTCACACACATACATACAAACACACACTCTCTTTCAAACACACACTCTGACTTCCTCAAACACACACACACATTCCTCTCTCACACATACACACGCACACAAACACACACTCAGACAGACACATACATAAACACATAATCCCTCTCTCACACACACAGACACACAGAGATACACACACATGCACTCTCTCTCTCACACACAGACAGACACTCGCTCTCTGTCTCTCTCTCACACACAGAGATACACACACACAACCACGATTACTGTACAAACATGGAGGAAGGTTCGATGGAGAGATTACTTCTCCTAGGACTAAACCCTGATCTCGCATGATGACTGCTGTAGTGAGACAGACAGCAACTGCAAATGACTTGTTGGATCTTCCTGTGCACCACGTCTTGCATCGACAGCGTTGGTCTGTTTGGGTGCCTGCTTTTCTAGAGAGTCTCCAAGCTACAAGTGACCATACATTGACAACAGTTTTCCTCCAATCCATGTTTAAGACACATGGTGATGTTATCTTTCAATGTTTGTTCAAAAAGATCTGAATCTTCTAAAATGGACGTGGCCTCCATCCCAAATTGCGACACCAGTGTGCCTTGCGGACCCTGAGGGAATGATCAGGGAAGTGTATCTGTACCTTCCTACATTCTGCACCTTGTACCACCAGACAGTGCTCCCTCATACCTCAGAAAGCACCACTATATTGTGTTTACCCACAATGCCCCTCATACAGTACCTCCACAAAATATTCACACCCTTAACACCTCAGAACACAGCCCAGCCCAACTCTCAGACTGCATTCATCCACAAACCCCTTCAGATTGTAAGGACCGACATCCACCGCAGTCCAAGATTGGAACCCTGATCCTCAGAACATTATTGGGTCTCTTGATTAATCATTGAATTCCTACAGTGTAAAATCAGGCCATTCGGCCCATCAGGTCCACATCGGCCGTCTGAAAAGCATCCCACCTACACTCACACTCTCTATTCTATCCCTGTAATGTTGCATTTCCCATGGCCACCCCACCTAACCAGCACATATTTGGATTGTGGGTAGAAACCGGAACACCCAGAGGAAACCCACAGATACAGGGAGAATGTGTAAACTCCACACAGACAGTGGCTGGGAGCTAGAATCAAAGTTGCATCCTTGGTGCTGTGAGGAAGCAGTGCTAACCACTGCGGCACCGTGCTGTTCTCTCTCCCTGGATGTCATGTCATCTAACCTTTTACTAACCAGTCTCCCATGTGAAACTTTCTCATCTATCTTCTCAGTCAACCCTTCAAAACCTCTATCAAGTTGGATAAACCATTTCCACAAGCCATGCTGACCATCCCTAATCAATTCTTGCTTTTCCAAATCCATGTAAATTGCCTCTCAGAATGCCCTCCAACAGCTTACCCACCACTGCCATCAGGCTCACAGCCCCATAGTTCAATGGCTGTTCCTTGCAGCCTTACTTCCATAATGGCCCATCATTAATCACCCTCCAGTCTTCAGGCACCTCACCCGTTGCCACTGATCGGTCCATCTGACAAGGCCATCTCCATCCTTCTGTAATCTAAGGCTATCATCCTCAGTATGTATCTCCCAACCAATCTGCATATCATTCATGAACCAAATGATTCACCCTCCACCATTCAAATCTAAACCTTTTCTATCAACCACATCAGTAGGACCCCAACAGTGAGACATGAACAGACAGAGATTTCTAACTGAGCCATCACTGTCTGCTTCCTGCCACTCAGCATTCTGCGCCAAATTCCTTGGATCTTGAGTTTTTATGTTCACTATCAGTTTCCAGTATGGATCCTGATAAAAGCCTTACTGACCTCCAAGCAGGCCACAGGAAAGTGTTGCCCCTTTTTACACACCTGGTCACCTCCTTAAAAAGTGCAATCCCATTGGTCAGACCTGACCCCTCCTTAACACAACCATTCTGACTTGTCTTCATGAACTCCAGTCTCATTAAATGCTGATTAATTCTATCTCCCAAAATTGCTTCCAACAGACGTCCCACCCACGATATTAGCCTGACTGGCCTGTAGCTGCCTGGTATATCCCATGCTCTTTCTTGAATAACAGTACCACATGGTCAGTCCGACAACACCTCTCCTGTGGCCAGAGGGGATTTGAAAATGTTTGCAAGTGTACCTGCTACTTCCTCCATCACCTCATTCGGTAAACTGAGATACATTTCCACCGTCTTTTGAGATTTATTGGGTTGTAAGAAGGCCAGACCACTCAGAACCATCTCTCTCTATATATATGCTCATTCATTTAATTGTATCACAGAGCATCTTCACGATTTCATACCAACCCTGTCCCAATGAGCATTGACAAAATGAATCCATTCACTGTAGCCTCTGGGTCCATGCAGAAATACTCACTGTGTTTCTGTCATTATCAATTCACCCTTAATGTCACTGTAAGGTTCATTCAGAATTCTATTTCCCCTCTTAGCATTCCTTTCTCCCAGGCAATTAGCCTGTGATACGATTTGTAGGAGTGTGGGATGTCAGTCTGGATGTGGATTAGCATTGGGAAACTCAGAAATAAGGAACACACGACTGTGCTGAGTGTGGGACAGTGGGATTCATTTGGGATGAGCACACAGAAGCTGAGGAATAAACCTCAGCCCTGCAGCATGAAAATATCCCTTTGAGCTGGCAGGTCAGTCACACGAAACAGAAACCCCAACACTGGGAAAAGAGAGTGGTAACCAAATGGAGACGGTCTGTTTGAACACAATCTCTGGAATCTGGACGTGGGAATCATTGCTGAGCAGGGTCTGTAGGAAGCAGAGGCAGAAATATACTGAACAACTTCAGATATTCCTCTTAGGCCACAAGACATGGGAGCAGAAATTAGGCCTTTCAGCCCATCTGATAGTGTGGCACTCAATCAGTCCTGACTCTCTTACAATGCAGGTATCCCCCAGACTGATGCGCTGACAGTGTAGCACTCCCTCAGTAATGATCCTCTGTCAGTGCAGCGCTCCCTCAGTAATGATCCTCTGTCAGTGCAGCGCTCCCTCAGTACTGACCTTCTCACAGTGCAGCACTGCCCCCAGATTGACCCTCTGACATTGCAGCTATTCCCCATTACTGACCCCCTGATAGCGCAGCACTCCCGCAGTAGTATCCTCTGACAGTGCAGCACTCCCTCAGTACTGACCCTCTGACAGTGCAGCACTCCCTCAGTACTGACCCTCTGACAGTGCAGCACTCCCTTGGTATTGGCCCTCTGACAGTGAGACTCCCCTCAGTACTGTTCCTATGAAACTGCAGCACTCCCTCTGTACTGACCCTCTGTACTGACAGTGAGGCATTGCACGTACACTGACCCCCCCACAGTGTGGCGCACCTTCATACTGACTTTAAGACAGGCGCATCCTCTGATCATTCAATACTCCCTCAGAACTGACCCTCTGACACTGCAACAGCCCCTTGGCCCCTGACGGTGCTGCAATCCCTCAGTACTGACACTCTGACAGTGCTGCAATCCCTCAGCACTGATCCTTTGACACTGCAGCACACCCTCAGAAATGAAATTCTGACACAATAGCATTCCCTCAGCACTGACATTTCTACAGTGCAGCACTCCCTCGGTACTGACCCTCCAATAACGTGGCATTTTCTCAGTACTGACCCTCCGACAGAGCAGAACTCCCTCAGTACTGACATTCTGATAGTGCGGCACTGCCTCAGTCCTGGACTTCTGATAGTCCAGCACTCCCTCAGTCCTGACCCTCTGTAACAACACTCCCACAGAACTGACACACTGACTGTGTAGCGCTCCCTCAGTAATGACCCTTTGAGTGTGCATCACTCTCTCAGTACTGACCCTCTGGCAATGCAGCAATCACTCAGTACTGACTGTCTGACACATAGTGTGGTGCTCCCTCAGTACTGACCCCCTCACAGTGCGGTGATCCCTCAGTACTAATCCCCTCACAGTGCGGTGATCCCTCAGTACTGACCCCCTCACAGTGCGGTGATCCCTCAGTACTGACCCCCTCACAGCGCGGTGATCCCTCAGTACGGACCCCCTCACAGCGTGGTGATCCCTCAATACTGACCCCCTCACATTGCGGTGGTCCCTCAGTACTGACCCATTGACAGTGTAGCACTCCCTCAGTACTAACCCTCTGGCTCGGTCCTGCACCTCTGACAGTCCAGCAGTGCCTCAATACTGACCAGCTGACAGTGTAGCACTCTCTCTGTACTGACCATCTGACAGTGTAGCACTCTCTCTGTACTGACCCTCTGACAGTGTGGCACTCCCTCTGTGCTGACCCTCTGACAGTGTGGCACTCCCTCTGTGCTGACCCTCTGACAGTGTGGCACTCCCTCTGTGCTGACCCTCTGTCATTTTCAACCCACCCTTAGCTTCTTCATTACGCTGATTTCAACAGAGGTAAAGAAACAGAGTTAGTGACCATCCACCGTCACCCTGTTATAAAACTTATTTTCAAATGTGGCTTGTATGTGATTCCCACAGCCTCTAATATTGCCTGGAAGGTGGGGGTGAGCTGTACTCTCCTGCTGCAGTCCTTGGGTGTCCCACAGTGATGTTAGGGAGGGAGCTCCAGGAGTTTGACCTGAACCATGTAAAGAGCTCTCTTACTGGAGTGCCCTTTTTAAAGTTGGGAAGTTATTATAGACCAGGAGGACCCGAGAGCTGCTGTCTTGTCAGAGAGAGAGGCCTGGTGGGTCACACACCTCAGGTAAGGGGCGAGGTTGAGAAGCTGGGGCCTTCCCTAACATCACTGTGGGACACCCAAGGACTGCAGCAAGAGAGTACACCCCACCCGAACCTTCCAGGCAACTATTAGAGGGGGTGGGAATCACACACAAGCCACATTTGAAAATAAGTTTTATAATAGGGTGACGGTGGATGGTCACTAACTCTGTTTCTTTACCTCTGTTCAAATCAGCGTAATGAAGAAGCTCAGGGTCAGTTGAAAATGACAATGGTTTCCTTCGTAGGTTGGTGTTTATTAGAGTTTGTATCGACAGCATGAATGTTTGAGCACTTATTCAAGGGCATGCAGGAAGCTGCCAGAGGAAGTGATGGGGGCTGGTATAATTGCGACATTTCAAAGGCATCAGGATTTGTATGTGAATAGGAAGGGTTCAGAGGGATATCAGCCAAGTGCTAGCAAAAGGAATGAAATGAGATGAGAATATCTGGTTGGTATGGACAACTTGGACAGGAGCGTCCATTTCCAAGCTGTGGATCTCTGTGACTCTGTGCCTCTGAATACTCTATTGCAGAGAGTTTCAGGCAGGGTTTGGTTTGTGTGTCTCTCTCATGCTTCCTCGGAATCTGCAAACCCTATGTCTCCAAATTTCCACAAGACTCTGTGAAATAGAAAAAAAGTAGGTCAGTGCTGAGGGAGTGCTGCACTGTCGGAAGGTCAACACTGAGGGAGTGCTGCACTTTCAGAAGGTCAGTACTGAGGGAGTGCTGCACTGTCAGATGGTCAGTACTGAGGGAGTGCTGCACTGTCAGAGGGTCAGTACTGAGGGAGTGCTGCACTGTCGGAGGGTCAGTACTGAGGGAGTGCTGCACTGTCAGAGGGTCAGTACTGAGGGAGTGCTGCACTGTCAGAGGGTTAGTACTGAGGGAGCACTACACTGTCAGAGGGTCAGTACTGAGGGAGTGCTGCACTGTCAGATGGTCAGTACTGAGGGAGTGCTGCACTGTCAGAGGGTCAGTACTGAGGGAGTGCTGCACTGTCGGAGGGTCAGTACTGAGGGAGTGCTGCACTGTCAGAGGGTCAGTACTAAGGGAGTGCTGCACTGTCGGAGGGTCAGTACTGAGGGAGTGCTGCACTGTCAGAGGGTCAGTACTGAGGGAGTGCTGCACTGTCAGAGGGTTAGTACTGAGGGAGCACTACACTGTCAGAGGGTCAGTACTGAGGGAGTGCTGCACTGTCAGAGGGATTAAATCACTCTGCTACAAAGGGGAGTCATTAACCTCAGCTAACAGATTCGTGATGCCAACATTGTTGGTTCAGTCTCTATCATGTCTGAAATTACCATGAAGCCCTGAGGGAGTGCTGCACTGCCAGAGGGTCAGTACCCAGGGAGTGCTGTACTGTCAGAGGGTTAGTACTGTGGGAGTGATGCACTGTAAGATGGTCAGTACTGAAGGAGAGCTGCACTGTTGGAGGGTCAGTACTGAGGGAGTGCTGAACTGTCGGAGGGTCAGTAATGAGGGAGTGCCGTACTGTCAGAGGGTTAGTACTGAGGGAGTGCAGTACTGTCAGAGGGTCAGTACTGAGGGAGTGCTGCGCAGTCGGAGGGTCAGTAATGAGGGAGCGCTGTACAGTCAGAGGGTTAGTACTGAGGGAGTGCTGCACTGTCAGAGGGTCAGTACTGAGGGTACGCTGCACTGTCAGATGGTCAGTACTGAGGGAGTGCTTCACTGTCAGAGGGTCAGTACTGAGGGAGTGCTTCACTGTCAGAGGGTCAGTACTGAGGGTACGCTGCACTGTCAGACGGTCAGTACTGAGGAAGTGCTGCACTGTCGGAGGGTCACTACTGTGGGAGTGCTGCACTCTCAGAGGGTCAGTACTGAGGGAGTGCTGCACTGTCAGAGGGCCAGTACTGAGGGTACGCTGCACTGTCAGATGGTCAGTACTGAGGGAGTGCTTCACTGTCAGAGGGTCAGTACTGAGGGAGTGCTTCACTGTCAGAGGGTCCGTACTGAGGGAGTGCTGCACTGTCAGAGGGCCAGTACTGAGGGTACGCTGCACTGTCAGATGGTCAGTACTGAGGGAGTGCTTCACTGTCAGATGGTCAGTACTGAGGGAGTGCTTCACTGTCAGAGGGTCAGTACTGAGGGAGTGCTTCACTGTCAGAGGGTCAGTACTGAGGGTACGCTACACTGTCAGACGGTCATACTGAGGGAGTGCTGCACTGTCGGAGGGTCACTACTGTGGGAGTGCTGCACTGTCAGAGGGTCAGTACTGATGGAGTGCCGCACTGTTAGAGGGTCAGTACTGAGGGAGTGCTGCACTGTCAGAGGGTCAGTACTGAGGGAGTGTTGCACTGTCAGAGGGTCAGTAATGATGGAGCGCCGCACTGTGAGAGGGTCAGTACTGAGGGAGTGCTGCACTGTCAGAGGGTCTGTACTGAGGGAGTGCTGCACTGTCAGAGGGTTAGTACTGAGGGAGCACTACACTGTCAGAGGGTCAGTACTGAGGGAGTGCTGCACTGTCAGAGGGTTAGTACTGAGGGAGCACTACACTGTCAGAGGGTCAGTACTGAGGGAGTGCTGCACTGTCAGAGGGTCAGTACTGATGGAGCGATGCATTCTCAGAGGGTTAGTATTGAGGGAGCACTACACTGTAAGAATGTCAGAACTAAAGGAGTGCTGCACTGTCAAAGAGCTGCACTGTCAGAGGGTCAGTACTGAGCGTGTACCACACTGTCACATGGTCGGTATGGGGGCAGAGCCACACAGTCAGATGGTCTGTACTGAGGAAGTTCTGCACTGTGTGAGCGTCAGGACTGAGGAAGTGCTGCACTGTCAGAGGGTCAGTACTGAGGGAGTGCTGCAGTGTCAGAGGGTCAGTACTGAGGGAGTTCTGCACTGTCAGAGGGTCAGTACTGAGGGAGTTTGGCACTGTCAGAGGGTCAGTACTGAGGGAGTGCTGCAGTGTCAGAGGGTCAGTACTGAGGGAGTGCTGCACTGTCGGAGATTCAGTACTGAGGGAGTGCTGCACTGTCAGAGGGTCAGTACTGAGGGAGTGCTGCACTGTCAGAGGGTCAGTACTGAGAGAGTGCTACCCCGTCAATGAGTCAGTACTGATGCAGTGCTGAACTGTCAGAGAGTCAGTTATGATGGACTGCAGTACTGTCAGAGGTTTTGTCCAGAGGTTGGGCCACACTGTCAGAGGGTCAGTGTGGAGGGAGTGCAGCATTGTCAGAGGATCAGTATGGAGGGAGTGCAGCATTGTCAGAGGATCAGTGTGGAGGGGGTGCAGCATTGTCAGAGGATCAGTGTGGAGGGAGTGCAGCATTGTCAGAGGGTCAGTATGGAGGGAGTGCAGCATTGTCAGAGGGTCAGTATGGAGGGAGTGCTGCATTGTCAGTGAGTCAGATGGAGGGATTGCTGTGCAGTGAGAGGGTCAGTAATGATGAAGTGCGCACTCTCTGACGGTTAGTTCTAATCAATGTTCATGCTGTCAGAGTGTCGCACTGTGAGAGGGTTACTACTGAGGGAGCGCTGCACTGTGAAAGGGTTAGAACTGAGGGAGCACCGCAGTCTGAAGGGGATTAGTACTGAAGGACCACCGCGCTGTGAGGGGGTCAGTACTGAGGGAGCACCACACTCTGAGGGGATTAGTACTGAGGGACCACCGCGCTGTGAGGGGGTCAGTACTGAGGGAGCACCACACTCTGAGGGGATTACTTCTGAGGGATCACCGCGCTGTGAGGGGATCAGTACTGAGGAAGCACCACACTCTGAGGGTATTAGTACTGAGCGATCACCGCGCTGTGAGGGGGGTCAGTACTGAGGGAGCACCACACTCTGAGGGGATTAGTTCTGAGGGATCACTGCAATGTGAGGGGGTCAGTACTGAGGGATCACCACGCTGTGAGGGGGTCAGTACTGAGGGATCACCGCGATGTGAAGGGGTCAGTACTGAGGGATCACCGAGATGTGAGGGGGTCAGTACTGAGGGATCACCGCACTGTGAGGGGGTCAGTACTGAGGGATCACCGCGATGTGAGGGGGTCAGTACTGAGGGATCACCGCACTGTGAGGGGTTCAGTACTGAGAGAGCTCCACACTATGTGTCGGACAGTCAGTACTGAGTGATTGCTGCATTGCCAGAGGGTCAGTACTGAGAGAGTGATGCACACTCAAAGGGTCATTACTGAGGGAGCCCTACACGGTCAGGGTGTAAGTTCTGAGTGAGTCTTGTTACAGAGGGTCAGTACTGAGGGAGAGCTGCATTGCAAAAGGGTCAGTACTGAGGGAGAGCTGCACTGCCAAAGGATCAATACTAAGGGGGTGCTGGACTATCAGAAGTGCAGGACTGAGGCAGTGCTGCCCTGTCAGAGTGTCAGTACTGAGGGAGTGCTGCACTGTCAGACGGTCAGTAGTGAGGGAGTGCTGCACTGTCAGAGAGTCAGTACTGAGGGAGTGCTGCACTGTCGGAGGGTCACTACTGTGGGAGTGCTGCGCTCTCAGAGGATCAGTACTGAGGGAGTGTTGCACTGTCAGAGGGTCAGTAATGATGGAGCGCCGCACTGTGAGAGGGTCAGTACTGAGAGAGTGCTGCACTGTCAGAGGATCTGTACTGAGGGAGCACTACACTGTCAGAGGGTCAGTACTGAGGGAGTGCTGCACTGTCAGAGGGTCAATACTGAGGGAGTGCTGCACTGTCAGAGGGTTAGTACTAAGGGAGCACTACACTGTCAGAGGGTCAGTACTGAGGGAGTGCTGCACTGTCAGAGGGTCAGTACTGATGGAGCGGTGCATTCTCAGAGGGTGAGTACTGAGGGAGCACTACACTGTAAGAATGTCAGAACTAAAGGAGTGCTGCACTGTCAAAGAGCTGCACTGTCAGAGAGTCAGTACTGAGGGTGTACCACACTGTCACATGGTCGGTATGGGGGCAGAGCCACACAGTCAGATGGTCTGTACTGAGGATGTTCTGCACTGTGTGAGCGTCAGGACTGAGGAAGTGCTGCACTGTCAGAGGGTCAGTACTGAGGGAGTGCTGCAGTGTCAGAGGGTCAGTACTGAGGGAGTTCTGCACTGTCAGAGGGTCAGTACTGAGGGAGTGCTGCAGTGTCAGAGGGTCAGTACTGAGGGAGTGCTGCACTGTCGGAGAGTCAGTACTGAGGGAGTGCTGCACTGTCAGAGGGTCAGTACTGAGGGAGTGCTGCACTGTCAGAGGGTCAGTACTGAGGGTGTACCACACTGTCACATGGTCGGTATGGGGGCAGAGCCACACAGGCAGATGGTCTGTACTGAGGACGTTCTGCACTGTGTGAGCGTCAGGACTGAGGGAGTGCTGCACTGTCGGAGAGTCAGTACTGAGGGAGTGTCACACTACCAGAGGGTCAGTCCAGACGGCAAGCCTCCCTATCAGAGGATCTGCGCTGAGAGAGCACTACACCATCAGAGGGTCAGTACTGAGGGAGTGCCTCATTGCCAGAGGGTCAGTACTGAGGGAGTGCTGCACTGTCAGAGGATTAGTACTGAGGGAGTGCTGCACTGTCAGAGGGTTAGTACAGAGGGAGTGCTACACTGTCAGGTAGACAGTACCCTGCGGCACTGCTGGACTGTCAGAGGTGCAGTACCGAGGCAGAGGGTCAGTACTGAGAGAGTACTACACTGTCAATGAGTCAGTTCTGATGGAGTGCTGTACTGTCAGAGGTTTTGTCCTGAGATTGGGCGACACTGTCGGAGGGTCAGTATAGGGCCACTTCCACACTGTCAGAGGGTCAGTACTGAGGGAGTGCTACACTGTCAGAGGGTCAGTACTGAGGGAGTGCTGCACTGTCAGAGAGTCAGTACCGAGAGAGTGCTGCACTGTCAGAGGGTCAGTACCGAGAAAGTGGTGCACTGTCTGAGGGTCAGTTCTGAGGGAGTGCTGCACTGTCAGAGGGTTAGTACAGAGAGAGTGCTACACTGTCCGATAGACTGTACCCTGAGGCACTGCTGGACTGTCAGAGGTGCAGGACCGAGGCAGAGGGTCAGTACTGAGAGAGTGCTACCCCGTCAATGAGTCAGTTCTGATGCAGTGCTGAACTTTCAGAGAGTCAGTTATGATGGACTGCAGTACTGTCAGAGGTTTTGTCCAAAGATTGGGCCACACTGTCAGAGGGTCAGTATAGGGCCACCTCCACACTGTCAGAGAGTCAGTGCTGAGTGAGTGCATCACTATCAGAGGGTCAGTATGGAGGGAGTGCAGCATCGACAGAGGATCAGTATGGAGGGAGTGTAGCATTGTCAGAGGATCAGTGTGGAGGGAGTGCAGAATTGTCAGAGGGTCAGTGTGGAGGGAGTGCAGCATTGTCAGAGGATCAGTATGGAGGGAGTGCAGCATTGTCAGAGGATCAATGTGGAGGGGGTGCAGCATTGTCAGAGGATCAGTGTGGAGGGAGTGCAGCATTGTCAGAGGGTCAGTGTGGAGGGAGTGCAGCATTGTCAGAGGATCAGTGTGGAGGGAGTGCAGCATTGTCAGAGGGTCAGTATGGAGGGAGTGCAGCATTGTCAGAGGATCAGTGTGTAGGGAGTGCAGCATTGTCAGAGGGTCAGTGTGGAGGGAGTGCAGCATTGTCAGAGGGTCAGTATGGAGGGAGTGCAGCATTGTCAGAGGATCAGTATGGAGGGAGTGCTGCATTGTCAGTGAGTCAGATGGAGGGATTGCTGTGCAGTGAGAGGGTCAGTAATGATGAAGTGCGCACTCTCTGACGGTTAGTTCTAATCAATGTTCATGCTGTCAGAGTGTCGCACTGTGAGAGGGTTACTACTGAGGGAGCGCTGCACTGTGAAAGGGTTAGAACTGAGGGAGCACCGCAGTCTGAAGGGGATTAGTACTGAGGGACCACCGCGCTGTGAGGGGGTCAGTACTGAGGGAGCACCACACTCTGAGGGGATTAGTTCTGAGGGATCACCGCAATGTGAGGGGGTCAGTACTGAGGGATCACCACGCTGTGAGGGGGTCAGTACTGAGGGATCACCGTGATGTGAGGGGGTCAGTACTGAGAGATCACCGTGATGTGAGGGGGTCAGTACTGAGGGATCACCGCGATGTGAGGGGGTCAGTACTGAGGGATCACCGTGATGTGAGGGGGTCAGTACTGAGGGATCACCGCGATGTGAGGGGGTCAGTACTGAGGGATCACCACGCTGTGAGGGGGTCAGTACTGAGGGATCACCGCGATGTGAGGGGGTCAGTACTGAGGGATCACCGTGATGTGAGGGGGTCAGTACTGAGGGATCACCGCGATGTGAGGGGGTCGGTACTGAGGGATCACCACGCTGTGAGGGGGTCAGTACTGAGGGATCACCGCGATGTGAGGGGGTCAGTACTGAGGGATCACCGCGATGTGAGGGGGTCAGTACTGACGGATCACTGCACTGGGAGGGGTTCAGTACTGAGGGAGCTCCACACTTTGTGTCGGACAGTCAGTATTGAGTGATTGCTGCATTGCCAGAGGGTCAGTACTGAGTGAGTGATGCACACTCAAAGGGTTATTACTGAGCGAGCCCTACACGGTCAGGGTGTAAGTTCTGAGTGAGTCTTGTTACAGAGGGTCAGTACTGAGGGAGAGCTGCACTGCCAAAGGGTCAGTACTGAGGGAGAGCTGCACTGCCAAAGGGTCAATACTGAGGGGGTGCTGGACTATCAGAAGTGCAGGACTGAGGCAGTGCTGCACTGTCAGAGTGTCAGTACTGAGGGAGTTCTGCTCTGTCGGAGAGTCAGTACTGAGAAAATGCCACGTTATCGGAGGGTCAGTACCGAGGGAGTGCTGCACTGGAAGCGCATCTATATTGAGGGAGGGCTATATTGTCGGATGGTCAGTACTGAGGGAATGCCACACTGTATGAGTATCAGTACAGAGGGAATGCTGCACTGCAGAAATGTCAATGCAAAGAGAGTGCTGCAGAGTCAGAGTGTCAGTACTGAGGGAATGCTGTTGTGTCAGAGCGTCATTTCTGAGGGTGTGCTGCAGTGTCAAAGGAGCAGTGCTGAACGAGTGCTGCACTGTCAGAGGGTCAGTACTGAGTGAGTGCTGCAGTGTCAGAGGGTCAGTACTGAGGGAGTGCTGCACTGTCAGAGGGTCAGTACTGAGGGAGCGCTGCACTGTCAGATGGTCAGTACTGAGGGAGTGCTGCACTGTCAGAGGGTCAGTACTGAGAGAGTGCTGCACTGTCAGAGGGTCAGTACTGAGGGAGGGCTGCACTGTCAGAGGGTCAGTACTGAGGGAGTGCTGCACTGTCAGAGGGTCAGTACTGAGGGAGGGCTGCACTGTCAGAGGGTCTGTACTGAGGGAGTGCTGCACTGTCAGAGGGTCAGTACTGAGGGAGTGCTGCACTATCAGAGATTCTATACTGTGGGAGCGCCGGACTTTGAGAGGGTCAGTACTCAGGGATTGCTACACTGTGAGAGGGTCAGTAATGAGGGAGTGCTGCACTATCAGAGGGTCGATACTGTGGGAGCGCCGCACTGTGAAAGGGTCAGTACTGAGGGAGTGCTGCACTATCAGAGGGTCTGTACTGTGGGAGCGCCGCACTGTGAGAGGGTCAGTACTCAGGGATTGCTACACTGTGAGAGGGTCAGTACTGAGGGAGTGCTGCACTATCAGAGGGTCAGTACTGAGGGAGTGCTGCACTATCAGAGGGTCAGTACTGAGGAAATGCTGCACTGTCAGAGGGTCAGTACTGAGGGAGTGCTGCACTGTCAGAGGGTCAGTACTGAGGGAGTGCTGCACTGTCAGAGGGTCAGTACTGAGGGAGTGCTGCACTATCAGAGGGTCAGTACTGAGGGAGTGCTGCACTGTCAGAGGGTCAGTACTGAGGGAGTGCTGCACTGTCAGATGGTCAGTACTGAGGGAGTGCTGCACTATCAGAGGGTCTATACTGTGGGAGCGCCGCACTGTCAGAGGGTCAGTACTCAGTGATTGCTACACTGTGAGTGGGTCAGTACTGATGGAGTGTTCCACTGTCAGAGGGTCAGTTTGAGGGAGGGCTGCACTGTCAGAGAGTCAGCACTGCGGGTGAGCCAGTACTGTGGAAATGCTGCACTGTCAGAGGGTCATTCCTGAGGGAGTGCTGCGCTATCAGGGGGTCAGTAATGGGGGATTGCCGCAATGTCAGAGGGTCAATCTGGGGGCAGTGCTGCACTGTGAGAATGTCAGTACTGAGGGAGTGCTGCACTGTCAGAGGGTCAGTACTGAGGGAGTGCTGCAGTGTCAGAGAGTCAGTACTGAGGGAGTGCTGCACTGTCAGAGAGTCAGTACTGAGTGAGTGCTGCACTGTCAGAGTATCATTACTGAGGCAGTGCTGCACTGTCAGCGCATCAGTTTGGGGATACCTGCATTGTGAGAGACTCAGCACTGAGTGAGTTCCACACTATCAGATGGGCTGAATGGCCTAATTTCTGCTCCCATAGCTTGTGGCCTAAGAGGAATATCTGAAATTGTTCAGTACATTTCTGCCTCTGCTTCCTACATAACCTGCTCAGCAATGATTCCCACGTCCAGATTCCAGAGACTGTGTTCAAACAGACCGTCTTCATTTGGTTACCACCCTCTTTTCCCAGTGTTGGAGTTTTCGTTTCGTGTGACTGACCTGCCAGCTCAAAGGGATATTTTCATGCTGCAGGACTGAGGTTTATTCCTCAGCTTCCATGTGCTTATCCCAAATGAATCCCACTGCCCCACACTCAGCACAGTCGGGTATTCCTTATTTCTGAGCTTCCCACTGCTAATCCGCACTCCTCCAAAATCGTATCGCAGGCTAATTGACTGGGAGAGAGGAGTGCGAAGAGAGGAAATAAATATTTGAAAAGACTTTACAGTGACATTAAGGGTGAATTGATAATGACAGAAAGAGTAGGTTGTGGAACACAGTGAGAATTTGTGCATGGACCCAGAGGCTACAGTGAATGGATTCATTTTGTCAATGCTCATTGGGACAGTGTTGATATGAAATTGTGAAGATGCTCTGTGATACAATTAAATGAATGAGCATATATATAGAGAGAGATGGTTCTGAGTGGTGTGGCCTTCGTACAACCCAATAAATCTCCAAAGACGGTGGAAATGTATCTCAGTTTACCGAATGAGGTGATGGAGGAAGTAGCAGGTACACTTGCAAACATTTTCACATCCCCTCTGGCCACAGGAGAGGTGTCGTCGGACTGACCATGTGGTACTGTTATTCAAGAAGGAGCATGAGATATATCAGGCTGCTTCAGGCCAGTCAGGCTAATATCGTGGGTGGGACGTCTGTTGGAAGCAATTTTGGGAGATAGAATTAATCAGCATTTAAAGAGACTGGAGTTCATGAAGACAAGTCAGAATGGTTGTGTTAAGGAGGGGTCGGGTCTGACCAATGGGATTGCACTTTTTAAGGAGGTGACCCCGTGTGTAAATAAGGGCAATACGTTCCTGTGGCCTGCTTGGAGGTCAGTAAGGCTTTTATCAGGATCCATACTGGAAACTGATAGTGAACATAAAAACTCAAGATTCAAGGAATTTGGCGCAGAATGCTGAGTAGCAGGAAGCAGACAGTGATGGCCCAGTTAGAAATCTCTGTCTGTTCATGTCTCACTGTTGGGGTCTTGCTGATGTGGTTGATAGAAAAGATTTAGATTTGAATGGTGGAGGGTTAATCATTGGGTTCATGAATGATATGAAGATTGGTTGGGTGATAAATACTGAGGATGATAGCCTTAGATTACAGAAGGATGGAGATGACCTTGTCAGATGGACCGATCAGTAACAACGGGTGAGGTGCCTGAAGACTGGAGGGTGATTAATGATGGGCCATTATTGAAGTAAGGCTACAAAGAACAGCCATTGAACTATGGAGCTGTGAGCCTGATGGCAGTGGTGGGTAAGCTGTTGGAGGGCATTCTGAGAGACAATTTACATGGATTTGGAAAAGCAAGGATTGATTAGGGATGGTCAGCGTGGCTTGTGGAAATGGTTTGGGATGGAGGCCACGTCCATTTAAGAAGATTCAGATCTTTTTAAACAATCAGTGAAAAATCACATCACCAGGTGCCTTAAACATGGATTGGAGGAAAACTGTTGTCAATGTATGGTCACTTGATGCTTGGAGACTCTTTGGAAAAGCAGGCACCCAAACAGACCAATGCTATCGATGCAAGATGCGGAGCACAGGAAGATCCAACAAGTCATTTGCAGTTGCTGTTTGTCTCCCTCGAGCAGTCATCATGCGAGATCAGGGTTCAGTCCTTGGAAAGTGATCTCTCCATTGAACCTTCCTCCACGTTTGTACCCTCCACGTTTGTACAGTAACCGTGGTTTTGTGTGCTTATCTCTGTGAGAGAGAGACACAGAAAGCGAGTGTCTGTCCGTGTGTGTGAGAGAGAGTGCATGTGTGTGTATCTCTGTGTGTCTGTGTGTGTGAGAGAGGGATTATGTGTTTTTGTACGTGTCTTTCTGAGTGTGTGTTTGTGTGCGTGTGTGTGAGAGGAATGTGTGTATGTTTGAGGGAGCAAGAGTGTGTGTATGTTTGAGAGAGTGAGTGTCTGTGAGAGAGAGAGAGAGAGAGAGAGAGAGAGAGTGTGTGTGTGTGTGTGTGTGTGTAAACTAGCCAATCTTATCAGGTGCCCATGAATATAAAATCCAGCTGCTGTTTCAGGTGAATTGGTCCTTGTGTCTCCAATGACACAAAACCTGTCAGGGTGGCTTATCTGGGGGAGAGTGCTGTTCATTCCAGTGGGGATTCATCCAGTAAACCTTCCCCACACACTAACATCCCTCTGGCAATGCAGTGACTAGTCCTGCACACAGTGCTCCAGGTACAAACCAATGTAATGTCACCGTAGTCTTACCAGAGCATGGGACAGCTCCTCATTACAGAGTGTGGTCTGGTGGGGATTTAATCAGAGGGTCACTATGGCCCAGCTGAGGGGAGAGGTTGGGAAGGAGAGTCCTTCAGAGTAACTTTAGCTAGTGTGGTAAGCTAACTGACCAGCCAACTGAGCTAACCAACCTCACTCCAGGGGCATGCCGTGTATAACCCAATCATTGCCAGCCTGCACCGCAAGAAGAGCCAGGAGCAAGGCCATTCGGCCCCCACCCTAACGCAGAAGGGAGAGTACGGGAAGCTGATGAAGGAACCAAGCCCCTCCCATGTGGCCTTCTGAAATGGAGCTGGAGGACAGGGCAGACCTGGCCTGCTGTTTGCTTCCCCGGGACTGTCCTGCTCCACCTTACAGTGAGAGACTGAGGGGAGTCTCGAGGAGATTTCACTTCTCACTGAGAGGCTGCAACTCCAATCGAAATCAGGCTGGTTCCCTCCGAGACTCACGGAAGAGTGCAGCACTCTACAGATCAGGGCCTTGTGGAGTCATAACCTCCAGTGTGGGGACCAAGAGCTGGGAGGTAGTGTTAAGGACATAAGACCATCTGAAATAGGAACAGGAGGAGACCATTCTGCCCCTCGAGCCTGCTCTACTATTCAATAGAATCGTGAATGATTTAGTATTGATTTGGGAGCTGAAACCTGGACAGTACAGAGACAGAGAATCAAATTATTCTGCGATACGGAATTATCAGACGAGAGCACACACACACACACACACACACACACACACACACACACACACACACACACACACAAATTGTGGGATTCAGGCCGTCTGTGGGAACGGGGAGAGACAAAGGAGCATAATGCTAGAGAGGGATCTGATCCCACAGATTTCACTCCTTCCCTCTCTCTCTGCAGCTCTCATGTCTGTTTTTGTTTTTCTCAGTTCTCTCTCCCGCATCTTTCCTTCAATCTCTATTCCTCACCATCCTTCACATCTCTGTCCTGTTTACATTTCCCAGTAGATTCCCTTCCCCCTTTGTCACCTCACCTGGTTTTTCAGGAATGCTTAATCATTCAGTCTTTCACAAAACTAACACCTTGCTCATCTCTCTCTGCATCTGTCTCTCAGCTCTGTGGGATCTTGCTATTCCTGTCTGTACATCACTCTAGCAACATCATAGCCCCCACTACCACCCCACTCTCTCAGCTCTATCTCTCTGCTGTTGTAACTCCTCTCTCTCTCTGTCCTATATCTCTCCCTGGGATTTCTGTCTTGCTGTCTGCCTGAACTCTCCCTGTCTTTCTCCTCCCATTTTCTCCTTGTATCTGTCTGACATTGTATTTCTCTTCCTGGAGTTTCACTCTCTCTCTCCCTCTCTGTCTGTCACTGTCTGCTCTCTCTCAGTTCTTCTCACTTCCTCTACCCCCCCTCTGCCTGCCTGTCTTTCTCTTGTTCTCTCCCTCCCTCTCACTGTCTGTCCATCCATCTCTCTTTCTCTCGTGTAGTTGCTCTCCCTCTTTCTCCCTGGACCCCTCTGCTCTGTCCCAGTGACTGGGGGAAGGGGCATTGGGAAGAGCTTGCCTCAGTGCCTGGTCTCTCCTAGGTTTTACACCCACTGTGGGGAGGGGGTGAGTGGAAGGAACATGAAGTACTTTTCTGAGTGAGTCTGAAATAAAGAAAAAGAGAAAGAGAAAGGGAGAGTGAAAAAAAGAGAGAGAGACATGGAGAGAGTGGAGATGGAGAAAGTGGAGAGAGAGAAATGGGCAGTAAAAGTCAGGGACGCGGAGTTAGAAAAGGACAGAGTGAGAGAGACAGGGAGAGAGAGAGAGTGAGAAGGGCATATATTTAGGGAGATGGACAGTGTGTGTACTTGGCGATGGTTTCAGAGTGGGATCTTGTTGTGCATTACTGCAGTCAGTCAAAAGGTGAGTTAGTCTCTGCACTATGTCCTCCAGCCCAGGGATTGTGAGTCTGCATGGGAAGGGGGAGAGTGGGTGACAAGGAGAGAGTGGGACAGCCAGAGACAGGGGGAGGGTTTGATGGAGTTTTGGGGTTGCTGGAGTAAGGAGGGGCTGTTGTCAGAGAGAGATGGAGGGAGGGATAACATGTGATGCAAAATCTGGGACAGGGTTGTGAAGAGATCTCCACAGGAAGGATAGTCAATGAGGCCATTCAGGGGCCAATCCTGAGGATCCTGAACCGGTCCAGGATCATTTAATGGGTGAGGGGGGATGATGGGCAGAAAGGACTCCATCTGTGATGTAAACCTTCTGTAATTCTCGGACTGGGATCTTGCTGTACATTAAAATCGTCTCAGGCGAGTCAGTCAACCCAGACTCATTTACCTGTGTGAGAAAGTGAGGACTGCAGATGCTGGAGAGTCAGAGTTACAAAGTGTGGAGCTGGGGAAGCATAGCAGGTCAGCCAGGAGAGTCGATGGGTCAGGCCTGAGCTGCTGGGCTTTTCCAGCTCCACACTTTTCCACTCAACTCCCTCTGCCCCGGGGAGGGGGGGCTCACAGCAATGTTGGGGGCAGCAAAATATTTGAGGGGGGCACAGTTGGTAAGGTAGGTATTTGGGAGGGAAGGTATTTGGGGAAGGGAATAAATTTGGGAGGAGAGTTAAAATGAGGGGCAAATGTTTTTAGCGGGGTCAAAATTGGGTGAGCACTTTCAGGTCTGAAATAAAGAAAAAGAGAAAGGGAGGGTGAGAAAAAGAGAGAGAGGTAGAGCGAGTGGAGATGGAGAAGGGGGATGAGAGAAAGATGGGGCAGAGACAGACAGTGAGAGGGAGGGTGTGAGAGAAAGGCAGATTGAGAGAAAGTGACAGACAGGGAGAGAGAAGGACAAAGAGAGAAGGGGAAGTCAGACTGAGACAAACAGGCGTTAAAGCATGGACAGACTGAAGGGGTGACACTCAGTATTCCAGTTGGTTCCAGCTCTCTCTCTCTCAATGGTTTTTCACACTCCCTCTCTCCCATGCTCCTGAGGTTTCCTTCAGCTTGTCTCTCTCCCTCTCTCTCTCGCCCTCTCTCTGGATGGTGAGCTGGTCTCTGTCCCTTGCCATGTTGGTCACCTCAGAAAGCCTCCAGAAAATTCAAGAGATCAGTCTGCAGGTGATCCCTGGTTTTGTTCATTTCTGAATGGATTCCCAGAACTTTCTATACTTCTGGCCAATTCGGAGAATCAGTTAACAGTGTAAAGCGTTGCTAATCATTTGGATGGCTTGTTCCTGTTAGTTTCTTTGTGTAGCAGGACCCGGTACCTTCCTGTCTGGGCCCTCCATTATTTGGTGGAGACGTTATTAGGGATATGTCTGCCCAGGGGAACTGTTGCCTTTTACATTATGCTGATGGGATAACCATCTGGCTGCTGTCTGGCTTTTGTGATTTGAGAGTATAACTTGTCCAATATACCCAGCATCTCTTGGCTGTCTACCTGTGTTTTAGCAAGGAGGCAGGAACATTTCACCCATTCCCCCTCCCCCATCCAGTCTTTTGAATAGAAAGAAGCTTATACAATGAATTACAAACCTAATTTTAAAAGCTGGTTATGTTTGTTGTCAGAGTAGCCTGCTGTTTGAGCGAAAACCATTTTGTACGTTGGTCAAACTGATTGTCATATGGCTGATAAGTGATACCATAGAATCCCTACAGAGCAGAAACAGGCCCTTCAGCCCATCGAGTGCACAATGACCCTCTGAAGAGAATCCAACTCAGATCTATCCCCTGATGATATCTGTGAAGCCCTGCATTTCCCATGGCTATTCCAGCTAACCGGAATATCCCTCGACACTATGGGCAATCTGTCAAAAATGCCCACCATTGAACAGTGGGAGAAAACCCATACTGATGTAGGGAGAATGTACAAACTCCACACAGACAGTCGCTCAGGAGTGGAATCAAACCCAGGTATCTGGCGATGTGAGGTGACAGTGCTAACCACTGAGCGACTGTGGCTCTCCAAACAGTTTTGACAAAACATATTCCGTTCTGAGAATCCATACAGAATTGTGATGCATAGCCAACATCCGGTGCGCAGAATAAATGCAAGGGAATGAGACCTGCTGGCTCAAACTCCAGGAATTCCTTCCCGAAGGACATTGTGGGTCCACCACCTGCAACAGTTCAAGGAGACAGCTCACCACCGAAACCAGCTCCCGAGCAGCTACGGACAGGCAATCAATACTGGGCCCAGACAGGAACACTCAAACACTGCAAATGAATGAAACTACCTACCAGTCCCTGGGGGTGTGTCCAGGCATTATTCACCATGATCGGACCCATCTGTTACAGCCTGCAATCCTAACCACCGGGATCCCGAGATATATCAAGGTGAGTGTGGTTAGGACCACAGCTTGATGTGAGAGGAGCCGAATTCGTTAATGACAGGCGATGGGAATGCCATGGTCTGGCCTGTTCCTCCACACAAGAGGTTAGTGAGTAAAATTAGGGCGCACGGTATTGTGGGCAAAGTACTAGATTGGATAGAGAATTGGTTGGCTAATAGGAAACAAAGGGTAGTGATTAACGGCTCCATTTCGGAATGGCAGGCAGTGACCAGTGGGGTACCGCAGGGATCGTGCTGGGACCGCAGCTTTTTACAATATATGTAAATGATATAGAAGATGGTATCAGCAATAACATTAGCAAATTTGCTGATGATACAAAGCTGGGTGGTAGGGTGAAATGTGATGAGGATGTTAGGAGATTACAGGCTGACCTGGACAAGTTAGGTGAGTGGGCAGATGCATGGCAGATGCAGTTTAATGTGGATAAATGTCTGGTTATCCACTTTGGTGGCAAGAACAGGAAGACAGAATATACCTCAATGGTATCAAATTAGGTAAAGGGGCTGTTCAGAGAGATCTGGGTGTTCTTGTCCACCAGTCAATGAAGGCAAGCATGCAGGTACAGCAGGTCGTGAAGAAGGCTAATAGCATGCAGGCCTTCATAACAAGAGGAATTGAGTACAGAAGCAAAGAGGTGCTTCTGCAGCTGTACAGGGCCCTGGTGAGACCACGCCTGGAGTACTGTGTACAATTCTCGTCTCCAAATTTGAAGAAAGACATTCTGGCTATTGAGGGAGTGCAGCGTAGGTTCACGAGGTCAATTCCTGGAATGGCAGGATTGCCTTACACTGAAAGACTGAAGCGACTGGGCTTGTATACCCTTGAGTTTAGAAGACTGAGAGGGGATCTGATTGAAACGTATAGGATTATGAAAGGATTGGACACTCTGGCAGGAGGAAACATATTTCCGCTGATGGGGGAGTGCCGAACCAGTGGACACAACTTAAAAATACGGGGTAGACCATTTAGGACAGAGATGAGGAGAAACTACTTCACCCAGAGAGTGGTGGCTGTGTGGAATGCTCTGCCCCAGAGGACAGGGGAGGCCCAGTCTCTGGATTCATTTAAGAAAGAATTGGATAGAGCTCTTAAAGATAGTGGAGTCAAGGGTTATGGAGATAAGGCTGGAACAGGATACTGATTGGGAATGATCAGCCATGATCATATTGAATGGTGGGGCAGGCTTGAAGGGCTGAATGGCCTACTCCTGCATCTATTGTCTATTGTCTATTCTCTATTTACGTAAGTGTGGTCCCTGTCAATGTCCCCTCTATCTCCACAGCATGTGGGGGGGAATCATGATAACCCATCCAAGTACCTTTTTTAATGTAATTCCGATACTTTCGTCTTCAAAGATCCCCATCCTAACATTGTCACTTGGGATAATTGGAATCCCTCGCACCAGGCCCAGTGCCCCACCGAAAGTGTCCTTACAGCTGTCATTAACCCAGCCCTTGGTGAGCTGCTGTAACTGACAGTGAGACATGTTCGTGTGGGTGTTCTCCTGGAACAAATATTTACGCTGTTTGTCACTAATTCGGGATGGGACTTTTCTCGAGCAGTGAAGACTGCTGCCTTCATTTCATCCTGGATGTCCCTCCCTCACTGTTGTCCCTCAGGGAGGGCTGAATGGCCTGGTGGACAAAGTCACATGGTGATTAATTTAGTTTGTTTGTCAGCATCCAGTCCGTATATGACAGACTGTAGGTCTATCTCATCCAAAAATGTATCTGGGTTTGTGACAGGATGAAAGAGAGTGGCCTTTTCAGTGCTGCCCACCAGCTGGGTGCCTGGAACGGCTGTTGTGTACGGAGTGAGACCATAAGCTGCTTTACACTGGGTAACCACAGGATTCATGGAATCTGGGTCCGTCTGTGGGTCAGGGCTGGGGGCAAAAGATGCAGTTACCTGAGAACAAGGCAGTGGGAGTCCCCATCTGTGAGCGGGTGTGGATGTGTCAGTGTGGGGACTGTCGTTATCTCCCTGGGGAGGTAGAACCCCAAAGGCACATATTATCCCATTCTGGGAGGGTTCCTAGTTCCCTAGGGATTGTATTTGCTCCTGAAACCTCCTACTAGGGTCTGATGTGTGTTGTTCTGTGTTGTAGGTGTACAGGATCCATGCAGCTGTTTGGAGATCATACACTGTCCTTCCAGATTGTCAATGTATCCTGAGGCTGCCTCCCCATCCCCAGAGACCCTCCTTTCACTGGATTGGGCTCTTCCCAATTGGAACTGGAGTAGTCCCATGTTCCTGCAACCTTCTGTCCTGCTCATTGTGTCGGAGACCTCGCTCGGTCACAGCCTGTAGGTTTCCCTGTGGTGACCGGATCCCAGCTGCCTTATCCCAGCTGGGGGTCCTCCAGGCTATCGGCAATGGAGTGAGCTTTCCAGCTTCCTTCCCCGGTTCTCTATGGGCATCTTACCACAGCTCCTGTACCAGGAACCCTTCACTGCAAGCCAGGCTGGCTTCCTGTGAAATTCTGCAGGACTGTTTCACATTTGTCCCTGCTCGTGTTCCTATTGCTTTGGTCGCTTCTGTATTATGGGACACCTGGGTATATTCATAGAGTCATAGAGTTCTACAGCATGGAGACAGGCTCTTTGGCCCAAACTGGTCCATCTACACTAACCCCGTTTCCCTGCACTTGAACCAAATCCTTCCAATACGTTCCTCTCCATGTATTTGTCCAAGTGCATTTTAATTGTTCTTAAATGTATCCTCCTCGACCACTTGCACTGGTAGTTCATTCCGTATGTGTACCACCCTCTGGGTAAAAGCATTGTCCCTCAGGTTCCCTTTTAATCTTCCCCTTTCTCCTTAAACTGATGCCCTTTCATCCTTGATTCCCCAAGCCTTGGATAAAGACTGAGTGCATTCACCCTATCCATGCCTCCCATGATCTTATACACATCTATAAGGACACCCCTCAGTCTCCTCCACACGAAAGAAAATGTCCTTGCTTGTCCAACCTCTCTCTCTATCTGTCTAGTTGAGTTCTGGCAACATCCTTGTAAATTTCTTCTGTCCTCTTTCTAGAACATAGAACATAGAACATAGAACAATACAGCACAGAATAGGCCCTTCGGCCCACGATGTTGTGCCGAACTTCTATCCTAGATTAAGCACCCATCCATGTACCTATCCAAATGCCACTTAAAGGTCGCCAATGATTCTGACTCTACCACTCCCACGGGCAGCGCATTCCATGCCCCCACCACTCTCTGGGTAAAGAACCCACCCCTGACATCTCCCCTATACCTTCCACCCTTCACCTTAAATTTATGTCCCCTTGTAACACTCTGTTGTACCCGGGGGAAAAGTCTCTGACTGTCTACTCTATCTATTCCTCTGATCTGATCTAGTACAATAACATCCTTCCTATAGCAAGGTGGGTAAAACTGAACACAATATTCCAAGTGCGGCCTCACCAACATCCTGCACAACTACAACAGAACTTCCCAACTTCGATATTCCATGCCCTGACTGGTGAAGGGCCCAGTGTGCCAAAAGCCTTCTTCACTGCCCTGTCTCCCTGAGTTCAGAGAGCCGTGCTCCTGGAATCCAAGGTCCCTCTGTTCCACTGCACTCCTTCAGGCCCTACCAATCACCATGAAACCCCTGTCTTGATGTTACTTTCCAAAATGCAAGATCTCGCCCTTGTCTATATTAAACTCCATTTGCCATTTCTCAGCCCAATTCCCCAGCTGATCAAGGTCCTGTTGCAATTGCTGAGAACCTTCCTCACTTATTTTAGTGTAATCTGAAAACTTTCTAATCATGCCTTAAACATCCTCATCCAAATCATTGATATAGATAACAAACAGCCATTGGTCTAGCACTGACCAGCTCAGTGGCACAATGGCTCAGTGGTTAGCACTGCTGCCTCACAGCACCGCGGATCTGGGTTCAAATCCAACCTCACAGGATGCTCTGTGGGGCTTAGATCCTGTTAGGGTTAGATTTCCTCCAGTATGGAAACAGACCATTTGGCCCAACAAACCACACCGACCTGCTGAAGAGTAACCCACCCAGAGCCATTAACCCTACCCAACATTTACCCTTAACAAATGCACCTAGCAATATAGGCAATTTAGCCTGGCCAATTCATCTGACCTGCGCATCTTTGGAATGGGGAGAAAACCGGAGCACCCAAAGGAAACCCACACAGACACAGGGAGAATGTGCAAACTCCACACAGTCACCCGAGGCTGGGGTCGAACCTGGGTACCTGGCGCTGTGAGGCAGCAGTGCCAACCACTGAGCCACCATGACACACCAACTGAGTTTGTACATTCTCCCCAGTTGATTTCCTCTGGATGCACCGGTTTCCTCCCACATTCCAAAGATCTGCAGGTCAAGTAAATTGGCAATGCTCAATTGCCGAGAATGTTCATGGATGTGTAAGTAAGTTGCATTAGTCAGGGGTAAATGCAGAGTAATAAAGTAGGTGAATGGGTTTGAGTGAAATAATCTTCAGAGGGCCAGTGGACTTGTTGGGCCTTAGGGCCTGTTTCCACAGAGGAGGGATTCTATGATTCTATGACCGCTGAGGCACACCACGAGTCACAGGCCTCCAGTCTGACTGTTACCCTCTGCTTCCTACCATCAAGCCAATTGTGTACACAGCTTGCCAACGCCCCCTGGATTCCATGCGATCTAACCTTCCAGAGCAAGGTACCATGTGGAACCTTATCAAAGGCCTTCCTGAAATCTGTAGAGTCTCGATGTACTGGCCTGCCCTCGTCAAACTTCCTGATCACTTCAATGAAGAACGCTGACTAATTTGTGAGGCATGGTCTCCCATGCACAAGGCTTTGCTGACTACTCCCAATGAAATGTTGTATTTCCAAATGCATGTCTATCTAATCTCTCAGCATCTTCTCAAGTAACTTACTTATCACGGATGTTAGGTTTACTGATCTATAGTTCCCAGGTTTATCTTTGCAGCCATTCTTGAATAAGGGCGCAACATATGCTGTCCTCCAGTCTTCCGGGACCTCACCCATGGCTAACGGTGAGGCAAAAAGATCAGCAGGGAATCCACAAGAACTTCCCTCGCCTCTTGAGGTACTGTTGGATATGTTTGGTCAGGTCCAGGAGATTTATCCACCTTCAGACATTCTAACACATTCAACACATCCTCTCCTGTGATATGGTCTGACACCAAGAGATCATCACTAACTTGCCCAAGTTCCCAAGCCTTCATGTCCTTCTCCAAGGTCAACACAGAGGGGAAATAACTCCTCTGATTCTGCTCACACGTCCACTTTGGTCCTTGAAGGGTCCTATTTTCTCTCTAGTTATTTTTTTTTCCTTGGGAGGGGGTGATTGCAGTGCTGGGTAAGGATCAGTCAGGGGGGATATTGCAGTGCTGGGTAAGGATCAGTCAGGGAGGGGGAGATTGTAGAGTTGGGTAGGGATCAGTCAGGGAGGGCGTGAGTGCAGTGTTGGGTAGGGATTAGTAAGGGAGGGGGAGATTGCAGGGTTGGGTTGGGATCAGTCGTGGGGGAGATTGCAGTGTTGGCTGGGATCAGTCGGGAGGGGGAGATTGCAGTGTTGGGTAGGGATCAGTCAGGGAGGGGGTGAGTGCAGTTTTGGGTAGGGATCAGTCAGGGAGGGGGAGATTGCAGTGTTGGGTAGGGATCAGTCAGGGAGGGGGTGAGTGCTGTGTTGGGTAGGGATCGGTCAGGAAGGGGGAGATTGCAGTGTTGGGTAGGGATCAGTCAGGGAGGGGGAGATTGCAGTGTTGGGTAGGGATCAGTCAGGGAGGGGGAGATTGCAGTGTTGGGTCGGGATCGGTCAGGGAGGGGGTGAGTGCAGTGTTGGGTAGGGATCAGTCAGGGAGGGGGAGATTGCAGGGTTGGGTTGGGATCAGTCGTGGGGGAGATTGCAGTGTTGGCTGGGATCAGTCAGGGAGGGGGAGATTGCAGTGTTGGGTAGGGATCAGTCAGGGAGGGGGAGATTGCAGTGTTGGGTAGGGATCAGTCAGGGAGGGGGTGAGTGCAGTGTTGTGTAGGGATAGAGGGAAATCAGGAGGGCAAAAAGGGGACATGAGATTGCTTTGGAAAATAGATTTAAGGAGAATCCAAAATGTTTTTATAAATCCAAAAAGGACAAAAGAGTTACTAGGGAGAGAATAGGGCCCCTCAATGATCAAGACAGCCTGCACGTGGAGCTGCAGGAGATGGGGGAGAATCTGAACAAGTATTTCCTGTCGAGAAGGACATGGAAGATATCGAATAGAATGATGGTTTGAGTAGTAGCATTGGGAAAGAGATGATGTCATCTTGCAAAATGTCGACATTACAGAGGAGGAGGTGCTGGATGTCTTGAAATGGTTAAAGGTGGATAAATCCCCAGGACCTTATCAGGTGTACTCTCGATCTCTGTGGGAAGCTAGAGAAGTGATTGCTGGGTCTCTTACTGAGATATTTGTATCATGGATATTCACAGGTGAGGTGCCAGAAGACTGGAGGTTGGGCTAACGTGGTGCCACTGTTTAAGAAGGGTGGTAAGGACAAGCCAGGGAACTACAGACTGGTTCGCCTGTCGTCAGTCGTGGGCACGTTGAGAGACGGATACATGAGGGACAGGAATTACATGTGTTCAGAAAGGCAATGTCTAATTGGGGATAGTCAGCATTGCTTTGTACGTGGGAAATCATGGCTCAAGATATTTTTTGAAGAAGTAACAAAAGGATTGATGAGGGCATAGAGGTGCATGTGAGAGACATGGACTTCAGTAAGGTGTTCGAAATGTTTCCACATGGGAGATTGGAGAGCAAGGATAGATCTCACCGAATACAGGGAAAACCAGCCATTTGGATACAGAGCTGGCACGAAGGTAGAAGACAGAGGGTGGTTGTGGAGGGTGGTTTTTTCAGCCTGGAGACCTGTGACCAGTGGAGTGCCACAAGGATCGGTGCTGCATCCACTACTTTCCATTAATGATATAAATGATTTGAATGTGAACACAGCAGATATAGTTAGTAAGTTTGCAGATGACACCAAAATTGGAGGTGTCGTGGACAGTGAAGAATGTTACATCATATTACAGCGGGATGGTGAACTGATGGGCCAATGGGCTGAGGGGTGGCAGATGGAGCTTCATTTAGATAAATGGGAGGTGCTGCATTTTGGAAAAGCAACTCTTCGCAGGACTTTAACACTTAATGTTAAGGTCCCAGGGAGTGTTTCTGAACAAAGAGACCTTGGAGTGTAGGTTCATTGTTCCTTGAAAGGAGAATTGTAGGTTGATAGGATAGTGAAGAAGGAGTTTGGTATGCTTGTGTTTAATAATCCGTGCATTGAGTAGCGGAGTTGGGAGGTCATGTTGTGGCTGTACAGGACATTGGATAAGCCAGTTTTGGAATATTGCGTGCAATTCTAGTCTCCTCCCTATCGGAATGATGTTGTGTAAATTGAAAGGGTTCAGAAAAGATTTGTAAAGACGCTGACAGGATTGGAGGATTTGAGCTACAAGGAGAGGTTAAATGGGCTGGGGATGTTTTCCCTGGAATGTCTGAGGCTGAGGGGTAACACATATGGAGGTTTATAAAGCTATGAGAGGCATGGTTAGGATTAACAGACAAGGTCTTTTCCCTGGGGTGGGGTAGTCCAGAACTGGAGGGCCTAGGTTCAGGATGAGAGGGGAAAGATATAAAAGGAACCGAAGGGACAACGTTTTGATGTGGAGGGTGTTGTGTGTATGGAATGACCTGCCTGGTGATGTGGTGGAGACTGGTACAATTACTGCATTTAAAAGGCATCTGGATGGGTATAAGAACAGGAAGGGTGAGAGGGATTTGGGCCAAGTGCTGGCAAATGTGATGAGATTATGTTCGGATATGTGGGTGATGTGGATGAGTTGGACCGAAGGCCCTGTTTCTGTGCTGTCCATCTCTCTGACTGTAAATGTTTTGCACTGTCCATTTCCAGCCATACGCTTCACTGTTTCCCCTGTTTACCTTGGTCAGTTCTCCTCTCAAACACATGTCAATGGCTTTGGTTGTGATTATAGGGTGTGGTTTATGGTCACTTTAAAAATCCATCATCTTGCTGAATTCCACTACACTACAATTTCCCAGAGGATATCTCAGTGTGACATTACTCCTTCCCTCAGCGTCATCACCCAACGGTCGATCTGAGATAGTCACCTCCCTGGCCGTTTGCACAATGTGTTATTCAAAGAAAAACTGACACAAACATCCAAAGAGGAGGTCGGAGAACATCACTTTTGCCGATGTGACTGTCCCAGATTATACAAAGACTGAAGTCTCCCAGAATTATCACAGTGCCTTTGCATTACACAGGAATACATTAGAATGTGTAACAGGGTTGAGCAATGAAATGCTGTTAGGCAGCCTCTGAACTGTTCACCTGCTTGTGTTTTTGACACATGTTACCCAGATTCTGCATTCAGACTGATTCAGCTGCATCATCTGACGCCCAATGCTTTCGCTGTAATGCCTTTGTTACCCATTACTGTCAGGGTTACCCATCCTGCACTCCCTGACACCCCTCAAGGAGGTGTCCAATAAAATATTCATGTTCCACCTTTTGTTCACCCTGTCACCACTAAATCTCATTTATCTCCGTGCCACAGTCCATCCACGTTATTGCAGAGACTTTATCCAGTCCAAAAAAGAACATTACGACTGACTCTTTCCACAATTTCTTGTCACAGTCCAATTCACTGATGTACAGTTTCAGTTAAACTCTGTCTCTTCCTGTTCCTTTCTGCTTGTCTTCAGCTACATTGCCATTTTCTCTTTGGATTTGGAAAGTTCCTTTCACCTGAACCCTGGCCCTGCATCCTCTCTGTCAGTTTAAAGCCCTGTCCATCAGCCTACCGACATAGTTGACCAGGACACTGCTCCCAGCGGTGTTGTGTTTAATTCACTCACGGGATGTTGCTGTCTCTGGCTGGCCAGTATCGCATGCCCACCCCGAGCTGCCCTTGAGCTGAGTGCCTTGCTGGATCATTGCAGAGAGCAGTTTAGAGTCAACCCCATCGCTCTGGGTCTGGATCATGTGTAGACCAGACCCGCTGTCTATAATAGATTTCCTTCCTAAAAGGATATTAAGCAGTTAGATGGGTTATACGAGACACCGGCATTAACATCTGGATGAACAGTCGGGTGAGAATAGCACGAGGCCATCACCTGTCCCACTCATAGCTCACAGTTCACTGAGTACTGATCCGCGTGCACCATGAATCCCAACCCTTTCATCATGACCATTGTGTGATCCTGATACCTTCCTGCACTCTGGTGATATCACTCAGTCTCTCTCCATGTGGTATCCCTCACTGTGTGGGTCTAATTACTGCCTCTGTCAGTGTCTCTCACTCTTGCAGCTACTCCAGATCCTGAGCCAACTGCATCCTCCATTCCAGAGGGACGCAGCAGCACAGGCCAGGGATGGAGACTGGGATTTTCCAGATCTCTGTGGACTCAGTGCCATTCTCAATGTGTAACCCTCACTGCATCAGTCTAACTTCCCATTCTGTCTGTTTCTCTGTCTCCTGCAGGTCATCTGGATGTTCCTATCTCAGCCGAATTCCTAACTCTTGTCTCGTCCATAACCACATCAAAGACGGTTGGTCAGTCAGAGAGACATGAAGAGGGAGGTCTGGAGCCTTCAGTAAATCCTGCAGTCAGTAAGATCACTCACAGTAAACAGCACAGGGAGGAGTTAGTGACCTTCTGTATTCAGACCTGGAAGACAGGACATAGACACAGAGCTGGGGAAGGAACAGCAACATTCTCAGCTTCATTCACATCATCTTGTGAGGGACCTGCTTTCACCTCTGCTGTACTGGTCCTCCCTGAGACTTCTCTCTCTGAATCTCTCTCTCACCCCCTCACTCTCATTCTCTCTTTCTCACCCTCTCTTTCTCTCTCACCCCCTCACTCACTCTCCACCCAAACTCTCTCTCTCACCCGACTTCTCTCTCCCCTCCCATCCCTCTCTCTCTCATCCCTCTGTCACTGGATCGCCCTCTATCTCTCCCTATCACGCTATCTCGCTTTCTCTCTCTCTCGCTCGCTCTCTCTCTCTTTGTCCCCTTCTCGTGCACTCTCTCGCTCTCAAACTCTCTGTCTCATTTCCATCCCCTCCCTCCTGCTCATTTGCACCTTTCTCTCTCTCTTGCCCCCCTCTCTCTCTCGCTCACACCCCCTCGCACTCTCAACCCATCTCTCTCACCCTGTTTCTCTCCCCGCCTCTCACTCTCTTACCCTCTCTCTCTGCCCATCTCGTGCTCTCTCCCCCCTCTCACCCCCTTTCTCTCACCCTATTGCTTCATTCCCCCTTTCACCCTCTCCCCTTTCTCTCCTTCCTCTCTCTCCCCCTCTCTTTACCCCCTCTCTCACCCCCTTTCTCTCTCCCCCTCTCCCACTCTCTCTCTCACCCTCTCTTTCACCCCTCTCCCTCCCCCTTCCCTCCCCTGTCTCTCCTCCCCCTCTCTCTTCCGCCTCTCTCTCACCCACTTTCTCTCACCTCCCTCTATCTCCCCCTTCTCCTCCTCTCTCTCTTCCACTCTCTCTCACCCCTCTCTCACACCCCTCTCTCCCCCTCTCTCATTCCCCTCCCCACCCCTCTCTCTCCCCCCTCTCTCTATCCCCTCTCTCTCACCTCTCTCTCACACCCCTCTCTCACCCCTTTCTCACCCCTCCCCCCTCTCTCCATCACTCCCCAACTCTCCCACTCTCTACACCCCTCTCTCACCCACTCTCACTCCTCCACTCTCTCTCACCCCCTCTCTCTTTCTCACCCGCTCTCTCTTCCACCCCGATCTCTCTCATCGCCCTTCTCGCCCTCACCCTCTCACCCCTCACTCTCTTTCCACTCACTCTCTCTTACCCCTCTCTCTCATCCCCTCTCTCTCACGCCTCTCTCTCACCTTCTGTCTCACCCTCTCTCAGTCTGTCTCTCTCTCACCCCCCTTTCTCACCCGCTCTCTCTTCCACTCCGATCTCTCTCACACCCCTCTCTCTCACACACACCCTCTCTCTCAGCCCTCTCTCTCTCTCAGCCCCCTCTCTCTCCCCAGTCTCTCCCACACTGATCTCTCTCACACATCCCCTCTCTCACCCCTCTCTCTCACACACACCTCTCTCTCTCTCTAACCCTCTCTCTCTCTCACCCCCTCTCTCTCACCCACTCTCTCCCTTCCCCCTCTCTCAGCCTGTATCTCTGTCACCCCCTGTCTCTTTCTCACCCGCTCTCACTTCCACCACTCTCTCTACCGCACCCCTCTCTCTCACCCCTCTCTCTCTTATCCCTCTCTCTCACACAAATCTCTCTCTCTCCCTCTCTCTCACCAGTTCTCTGTCACCCAGTCTCTCTCACCACCTCTCTCTCAGGCCTTCTCTCTCTCACCCCCTCTCTCTCTTTCACCCCTCACTATCTCTCACCTCTCTCTCACCCCTTTTCTCTCACCCCTTCTCTCTCACCCACTCTCTTTCACCCTCTCTCTCTCTCTCAGCCTGTCTCTCTCTCACCCGATCTCTCTCTCACCCCTCTCTCACACCCCTCTCTCTCACCCCTCGTTCTCACTCACCCGCTGTCTCTCTCACCCCACTCTCTCTCACTCCACTCTCTCACCCCTCTCCTTCTCCCACCCCCTCTCTCTCACCACTCTCTCTCTCACACCACTTCTCTCTCACCCTTCTTTCTCTCACTCCTCTCTCTCCCATCCCCATCTCTCTCCCATCCTGTCTCTCTCGAACCACTTTGTCTCTCACACCCTCTCTCTCAAACCCCCTCTCTCTCACCCCCCTCTCTCTCAACCCCTCTCCATCTCAACCCTCGCTTTCACTCCTTCTCTCTCTCACCCTCTTCTCTCTCTCAACCCATCACTCTCTCTCAACCCGTCACTCTCTCCCCTCTCTCTCTCACCCCATCTCTCACCCCCTCTCTCCCCCTCTTCCCACCCTCTCTCTTTCTCATTCCCTCTCTCTCTCACCCCTCTCTCTCTCACACTGCCCCTCTCTCTCAACCCCCTCTCTCTCACTCCCCCTTCTCTCACACCCACTCTCTCTCTCACCCCTACTCTCTCTCACTCCGTCTCTCCCCCTCTCTCTCACCCCGCTCTCTCTCACCACCCCCTCTGTCACCCCCCTCTCTCTCACTACCCCTTTCTCACACCCCTCTCTCTCACTCCCTCTCTCTCTCTCATCCCCTCTCTCTCACTACCCTTTCTCACACCCCTCTCTCTCTCACCCCCTCTCTCTCTTATCCCCTCTCTCTCTCTCACCACCTCTCTCCCAAACCCCATCTCTCTCACTCCCCCTCTCTCACCCCTCTCTCTCACCCCCCTCTCTCTCTCTCATACCCTCTGCCTCACCACCTCTCTCCCTCACCCTCCTCTCTCAACCCCCCTCTCTCTCATCTCCCTCTCTCAACCCCCATCTCTCAACCCCTCACTTTCTCCCACCTCACTCCTCTCTCTGTCACCCCCTCTCTCTCCCACCCCAATCTCTCTTATTCTTATTCCCCTCTCTCTCACACCCCTCTCTCTCATTCTCTCTCTTTCATCCCCCCTCACCCCTCTCTCTCTCACCTGCTCTCTCTCGCTCTCTCAAACCACCTCTCTCTCTTACCCCCTCTCTCTCAATCCCACACCTCTCTCCCCCCCGTTTTAATTCCACTCTTTCTCTCCCCTTTGTCTCTCCCCTTTCTCAACCCCCTCACATCACCCGCTCTCCCTCTCACCCCTTCTCTCTCTCACCCTCTCATCTCACCCTCTTTCTCACCTCCCTCATCCCCTCTATCTCTCACCTGCTCTCTCTTGCTCTTCCAAACCCTATCTCTCTCTCCCCTCTCTCTTTCGCTTTCACCCCTCTCTCTTTCCCAGCAACTCTCTCTCTCACCTTCTCTCAACCCCTCTCTCACCCCCTCTCAACCCCTCACCCGCACTGTCTCTCACCCCTCTCCCTTGCTCTCAAACCTCCTCTTTCTCTTACCCTTCTCTCTCTCACTCCCTCCCTCTCTCCCACTCAATATCTCTCTCTCTCACCCCATCTCACTCACACCGTATCTCACTCAACCCCTCGCTCACCCACGTTCTCTCTCTCCCAGCCGCTCTCTGTCTCACCTCCACTCATTCCCTGACCCGCTCTCATTCCCCCTTTTTCTCTCCCCTTTGTCTCTCCCCTTTTCTCTCTCACTCCCTCACATCGCCCTCTCTCTCTCACTCCCCTCTGTCTCACCCTCCCCTCTCTCATCCCCGCTCTCTCACCAATCACTCTCTCAGCCCCACTCTCTCTCTCTCCCACTCCCTCACCCACATTTCCTCTCTCACCCCCCTCATATTCACTCTTTCTCTGACCCCCTCTCTTTCTCCCCCCTCTCTCTTTCTCTGCCCTCTCTCTCCCCCTCTCTCTTTCTCACTCTTCTCTCCCTTTCTCACCCTCTCTCTCTCTCACCCACTCTCTCACCTCCTCTGTCTCTCACCCTCTTCTCTCTCACACCCTCTCATCTCACCCTCTCTCTCTCACATCCCCTCATCCCCTCTCTCTCTCTCACCCGCTCTCTCGCTCTATCAAATCCACCTCTCTCTCATCCCCTCTCTCTCACTCCCTCTCTCTTTCTCAGCCCATCTCGCTCTCTCTCACCCTCTCTTTCTCACCCACCTCATCCCCTCTCTGTCACTCACCCGCTCTCTCTCTCTCACCCCACTCTCTCTCTCTCCCCTCTCTCTTTCTCTTTCACCCCTTTCTCTTTCCCAGCACCTCTCTCTCTCACCCTCTCTCAACCCCTCTCTCACCCCCTCTCAACCCCTCACCCGCACTCTCTCTCACCCCTCTCCCTTGCTCTCAAACCTCCTCTTTCTCTTACCCTTCTCTCTCTCACTCCCTCCCTCTCTCCCACTCAATATCTCTCTCTCTCACCCCATCTCACTCACACCGTATCTCACTCAACCCCTCTCTCACCCACGTTCTATCTCTCCCAGCCGCTCTCCGTCTCACCTCCACTCTTTCTTTGACCCACTCTCACTCCTCCTTTTTCTCTACCCCTTTGTCTCTCCCCTTTTCTCTCTCACTCCCTCACATCGCCCCATCTCTCATCCCTCTTTCTCACTCACCCGCTGTCACTCTCACCGCACTCTCTTTCTCACTCCACTCTCTCTCCCACCCCTCCCTCTCTCTCTCACCCCCCTCTCTCTCACCACTCTCTCTCACCCTTTTCTCTCTCTCACACACCTCTCCCTCCCATCCCCATCTCTCTCCCACCCTGTCTCTCTCGAACCCCTTTCTCTCTCAACTCCCCTCTCTCTCAACTCCCCTCTCTCTCACCCCCCCTCTCTCTCAACTCCCCTCTCTCTCAACTCCCCTCTCTCTCAACTCCCCTCTCTCTCACTCCCCTCTCTCTCACCCCCCTCTCTCTCACTCCCATCTCTCTCTCTCATCCCCACTCTGTCTCACCCTCCTCTCTCTCATCCCCGCTCTCTTACCAACCTCTCTCTCACCCCCCCACACATCCACTCTTTCTCTGAACCCCTCTCTTTCTACCACCTCTCTCTTTCTCAGCTCTCTCTTTCTCACCCTTCTCTCCCTTTCTCACCCCTCTCTCTCTCACCCACTCTCTCACCTCCTCTCTCTCTCACCCTCTTCTCCCTCATACCCTCTCATCTCACCCTCTCTCTCTCACACCTCCTCATCCCCTCTCTCTCACCCGCTCTCTCACTCCATCAAATCCCCCTCTCTCTCACCCCCTCTCTCTCACTCCCTCTCTCTTTCTCAGCCCATCTCTCTCTCTCTTACCCTCTCTCTCTCACTCCCTCCCTCTTTCCCACTCTCTCTCTTTCTCCTCCCCTCTCTCTTTCTCACTCCCTCTCGCTGTCACCCCAACTCACTCTCACCCTCTCTCTCAATCTCTCTCTCTCCCCCACATCTTCTCTCCCACCCCTTCTCTGTATTACTTCCACTCTTTCTCTGACCCACTCTGTCTCCCCCTTTGTCTCTCCTCCCCTTTCTCTCTCCCCCTTTCTCTCACACACCCCCTCACATCGCCCTCTCTCTCTCACAACCCTCTCTCTCACTCACCCGCTCTCTCTCACCCCACTCTCTCTCTCACCCTCTCTCTCACCTACGTCTCTCTCTCTCTCTCACCCTTTCTCTCATTCCCTCATCCCCCTCTCTCACTCACCCGCTCTCTCTCTCACCCCATTCTCTCTCTCACTCTCTCTGTCTTACCCTCTCTCTCACCCCCCTTATCCCTCTCTCTCTCTCACCCTCTCTCTCTCATCCCCCTTCTCTCTCTCTCAACTCCATATCTCACCCCCCTTTCGGCCCTTCACCCGCTCTGTCTCTCACCCCTCTCTCTCTCTCAAACGCCCTCTCTCTCTTAATCCCTCACCCGCTCTCTCTCACGCCCCCTCTCTCTCTCTTACCCTTCTCTTTCTCTCACTCACTCCTTCTTTCCCACCCTCTCCCAGTCTCTTTCTCATCCCCTCTCTCTCCTTCTCACTCCCTCTCTTACCCCATCTCACTCTCACCGTCTCTCACTCTCACCCTTCTCTCTCTCTCACCCCTCTCTCTCCCATCCCCATCTCTCTCTCTCCCCGTCTCGCTCGAATCCTCTCCCTCTCACCCCTCGCTCTCAGCCCCCCTCACACCCCTCACTCTCAACCCCTACTCTCAACCCCTCTCTCTCTCACCCCTCTCTCTCACCCCCCCCACACCCCTCGCTCTCAACCCCTACTCTCAACCCCTCTCTCTCTCTCACCCCTCTCTCTCACCCCTTCTCTTTCTCACCCCTCTTCTCTCTCTCAAAACCTCTCTCTCAACCCCTCTCACTCTCAAACATTCTCTCTCTCACCCCCTCACCCGCTCTCTCTCACACCGCCTCTCCCTCATACCCTTCTCTCTCTCACTCCCTCCCTCTCTCCTACCCTCTCTCTGTCTAGTTTTCATCCCTCTCTCTCTTACTCCATCTCACTCCCATTTCTCTCTCTCCCCCTCTCTCTCTCCCACCCCTCTCTCTCCCACCCTCTCTCTCTCCCACCCCCTCTCTCTCCCCCTCTCTCTCTCCCACCCCCTCTCTCCCACCCCCTCTCTCCCACCCCCTCTCTCCCACCCCCTCTCTCCCACCCCCTCTCTCTCCCACCCCCTCTCTCCCACCCCCCTCTCTCTCCCACCCCCTCTCTGTCTCACCTCTACTCTTTCTCTGACCCGCTCTCGATCCCACTTTGTCTGTCCTCCTTTCTCCCTCACCCCACTCACCTTGCTCTCTCTCTCTCACCCCACTCTCTCTCTCACCCCACTCTCTCTCCGGCACCTCTCTCTCTTCCACCCCTCTCTTTCTCACCCTCTCTCTCTCTCTTCCACTCCCCCTCTTTCTCACTCCCTCTCCCTCTCAACCCCTCTCTCTCTCTCTCTCACCCCACTCTCTCTCTCACCCTTCTCTCTCTCTCACCCCCTCTCCCATTCCCATTTCTCTCCCACCCCCTCTTCATCTCAACCACTCTTTCTCAAAACCTCTCTCTCTCGAACCCACTCTTTCTCACTCCTCTCTCTCACCCCTCTGTCAACCCCTCTCTCAACCCCTCTCTCTCTCTCACCCCTCTCTCTCCCATCCCCATCTCTCCCCCATCCCGTCTCTCTCGAACCGCTTTCTCTCTCACACCCTCTCTCTCAACCCCCCTCTCTTACTCCCCTCTCTCTCAATCCCTCTCACTCTCAAACCCCCCCTCTCTCTCATCCCCTCTCTCTCAACCCCTCTTCTCAACCCCTCTCTCTCACCCCACTATCTCTCCGGCACCTCTCTCTCTTCCACCCCTCTCTTTCTCACCCTCTCTCTCTCTCTTCCACTCCCCCTCTTTCTCACTCCCTCTCCCTCTCATCCCCTCTCTCTCTCTCTCACCCCACTCTCTCTCTCACCCTTCTCTCTCTCTCACCCCCTCTCCCATCCCCATTTCTCTCCCACCCCCTCTTCATCTCAACCACTCTTTCTAAAAACCTCTCTCTCGAACCTTCTCTCTCTCACTCCTCTCTCTCACCCCTCTCTCAACCCCTCTCTCAACCCCTCTCTCAACCCCTCTCTCTCTCTCACCCCTCTCTCTCCCATCCCCATCTCTCCCCCATCCCGTCTCTCTCGAACCCCTTTCTCTCTCACACCCTCTCTCTCAACCCCCCTCTCTTACTCCCCTCTCTCTCAATCCCTCTCACTCTCAAACCCCCTCTCTCTCTCATCCCCTCTCTCTCAACCCCTCTCTCTCAACCCCTCTCTCTCAACCCCTCTCTCTCACCCTTTCTCTCTCTCACCCTCTTCTCTCTCTCAACCCCTCTCTCTCCCCCGCTGTCTCCCCCTCTCTCTCGCCCCTCTGTCTAACCACCTCTCTCTCTCACCCCCTCTCTCAATCCCTCTCTCTCTCACCCCCTCTCTCAAACCCATCTCTCAAAGCCCTCACTCTCTCCAACCTCACTCCCTCTCTCACCCCCTCACCCTCTCTCTCTGTCACCCCCTCTCTCTCCCACCACAATCTCTCTTATTCTTATTCCCCTCTCTCTCACACATCCCTCTCTCTCACACACACACACACTCACACACCCTCGCTCCCTCACACCCTCCCTCTCTCCCACCCTCTCTCTGTCTCTTTCTCATCCCCTCTCCCTCCTTCTCACTTCCTTACTCTCACTACCCCTCTCTCTCACCCCTTCTCTCTCTCACCCTCTCTCTCTCTCAGCCCCCCTCTCCCTCACCCTGCCCTCTTTCATCCCCGCTCTCTCACCACCTCTCTCTCACCCCCACTCCCACACCCCTCACATCCACTCTTTCTCCGACCCCCTCTCTTTCTCCCCTTCTCTCTCTTTCTCAGCCCTCTCTCTCTCTCCCCCTTCTCTGTTTCTCACCCTTCTCTCACCCACTCTCTCACCCCTTCCCTCTCTCTCACCCTCTCTCTCTCACACTCTCTCTCACCCCCTCATCCCCTCTCTCTCTCTCGCCCGCTCTCTTTCGCTCTCTCAAACCCCTTCTCGCTCTCACCCTCCCTCTCTATCTTTCTCAGCCCCCCACTCTCTCACCCCCTTCTCTCTATCAACCCCATATCTCACTCCCTCTCGCCCCCTCACCCGCACTGTCTCTCACCCGTCTCTCTCTCAAACCTCTTCTCTCTCTTAACCCCTCACCCACTCTCTCTCACACCCCCTCTCTCTCTTACTTTTCTCTTTCTCTCACTCCCACCCTCTCTCCCAGTCTCTTTCTCACCCCCTCTCTCCTTCTCACTCCCTCTCTTACCTCATCTCACTCTCACCGTCTCTCTCTCTCACCCTTCTCTCTCTCTCACCCCTCTCTCTCCCATCCCCATCTCTCTCTCTCCCTCTCTCTCGAACCCTCTCCCTCTCACCCCTGGCTCTCACCTCCTTCACACCACTCGCTCTCACGCCTCCTCTCTCCACCCCTCTCTCTCTCAACCCCTCTCTCTCCCACCCCCCTCTCTCATCCCTTCTCTTTCTCACCCGTCTTCTCTCTCTCAAACCGTCTCTCAACCCCTCTCTCTCTCAAACCTCCGCGTTCTCTTACTCCCTCACCCGCTCTCTCACACCATCTCTCTCTCTCCTATCCTTCTCTCACTCATTCCCTCCCTCTCTCCCACACTCTCTCTGTCTGTTTCTCATTCCTCTCTCTCTTACCCCATCTCCCTCTCACCGTCTCTCTCTCAACCCCTCTCTCTCCCACGCCCTCTCTCCCACCCCTTCCTTCTCTGTCTTACCTCCACTCTTTCTCTGACCCACTCTCACTCCCACTTTGTCTCTCCCCCTTTTTCTCACACCCCACTCTCTCACTCACCCGCTCTCTCCCTCACCCCACTCTCTCTCACCCCACTCTCTCTCTCCCACCCCTCTCTCTCTTCCACTTCCCCTCTTTCTCACTCACTCTCCCTCTCACCCTTCTCTCTCTCTCTCCCTCTCTCTCCCACCCCATCTTTCTCCATTCCCCATCTGTCCCACCCCCTCTCTCTCTCCCTCTCTCACGAACCCTCTCTCCCTCACACCTCTCTCTCACCCCTTCTCTTTCTCACACCCTCTGTTTCACCCCCTCTCTCACCCCCTCGCTCAACCCCTATCTCTCACCAGCTTCTCTCAACCCTCATCTCTCAACACCCCTCACTCTCTTCCTCGTTCACTCCCCCTCTCAACCCTTCACACTCTCTCTCTCTCTCTGTCACCACCTCTCTCTCTCCCACCCCAATGTCAATCACATCCCCTCTCTCTTACCTCCCTCTCTCACTCTCTCTCTCACATCCCTCTTCTCTCTCTCAAACCCTCTCTCAACCTCTCTCTCTCTCTCAAACCTCCGCGCTCTTACCCCCTCACCTGCTCACTCACACCATCTCTCTCTCCTACCCTTCTCTCTCTCACCCCCTCCCTCTCTCCAACCCTCTCGCTATCTCTTTCTCATCCCCTCTCTCTTTCTGACTCCCTCTCTCTCACCCCTCTCTCTCTCACCCCCCTCGTTCTCAACCTCTCTCTCTCTTCCCCTCTCTCTACCACCCTCTTTCTCACTCCCATCTCCCTCTCTCACACCCTCTGCTCTCTCTCATCCCCTCTCTCTCACCAACTTCTCTCTCTCACCCCAATCTCTTTCTCATTCAACTCTCTCTCTCTCAGCCCCCTTACCGCCCTCTCACCCAGCTCTCTCACTCACCTCTTTCTCCCATCTCCCTCTCATAACCCCGCTATCTCCCCCTCACCTCCCTCACCCCCCTCTCTCACCCCCTCTTCCACCCCCATCTCCCATACACTCCCTCACGCACCTCCCCCACTCACCCCCCTCACCCTCCTCTTACACCCCCTCAACCTCCTCTCTCTGTCATCCCTCTCCCTCTCACCACCCTAACTCTCTAACCTTCTCTCCCACTCTCTCTCCCCACCCCTCTCTCTCACCCTTTCTCTCACCTCTCTATCACACCCTTCTCTCTCACACACTCCCTCTCTCATCCCGTCCCTCTCTCACACCCTCCCACTCTCAAACCCTCCCTCTCTCCCCCTCTCTCTCACCTCCCTCTCTCACTCTCTCTCTCACACACTCACACACACCCTCGCTCCCTCACCCCCACCCTCTCTCCCACCTTCTCTCTATCCCTTTCTCATTCCCTCTCTCTCCTTCTGACTCCATCTCTCTAACCCCCTCTCTCTCACACCCCCTTCATTCTCACCCTGTCTCTCTCCCTTCCCCTCTCTCACACCCTCTATCTCTCACTCCCATCTCTCTCTCTCTCTCTCAATACCCCTCTCTCTCACCCTCCCCTCTCTCTCATCCCCCCCTCACCAACGTCTCTCTCTCAACCCCACTCTCTCTCTCACCCACCTTTCTTTCAGCACCCCCTCACCACCCTCTCACCCAGCTCTTTCTCACGCACCTCTCTCTCTCTCTCCCATCCCCCTTTCACAGCACCCTCTATCTTCCCCCTCACCTCCCTCATCCCCCTCTCCCACCCCCTCTCCCACCCCCATCCCCCACACATTCCCTCACACACCGCCCCCTCTCACTCCCCTCCCTCTTCCCCCTCCCTCACCCTCCTCTTTCACCCCCTCACTCAACCCACTCTCTCTGTCATCCCTCTCTCTCTCACCACTCTAACTCTCTCCCCCTCTCTCTCCCCTCTCTCTCCACCCTCTCTCTCCCCTTCTCTCTCTCCCCCTCTCTACCCCTCTCACACCCCTCTCTCTCACCCTACCTCTCTCATCGTTTCCCTCTTCCCCCTCCCACTCTCATCCCTCCTCTCACACTCTCCCTATCTCACCCCCTCTCTCTCAGCCCAACTCTCTCTCAGACCCTCCCACTCTCTCATCCCACTCTCTCTCCCCCTCTCTATTACACCCTCTCTCTCATACCCTTCACACCTCCCTCTGTCCACCACCTCCCCCCCTCTCTCCCCCTCTCTCACCCCTCTCTCTCACCCACTCTTTCTCGCTCCCTCTCGCTCTCACCACTCACTATCTCTCTCACCCCCTCTCTCTCACCGCCTCTCTTTCACCGCGTCTCTCAGGCCCTCTTTCTCATGCACCTCTCTCTCACACCCCTTTTCTCACCCAACTAGTTATATCTCTCCCCCTTGCTCTCTCTGACCCCCTCTCTCTCATTCCTCTCTCACCCTCACTCTCTCTCTCACATCCTCGCTCTCTCCACCCTGCTCTCTCACTCACACCTCTCTCTCTCTGTCACCCCTCACCCTCTCTCTCACCTCTCTCTCTCTCACCCCTTCACTCTATCTTCCCCGCTTACACCCTCTCTCTTACCCGCCTCTCTGTCTCTCTCTCTCACCCCTTTTTCCCCCGCCCTCTCTCTCATCCCCACCTTTCTCTCGCTCTATTACATTCTGTCTCTCGCTCCCTTTTTCTCTCTCTCATTCCCCTTCTCTCTTGTGCTCTGTCTCACACCCCACTCTCTCTCTCTCTCTGTTATACCCCCTCTCTCGCACCCTCTTTCTCTCGTTCGCCCCATTTCTCTCTCTCTTTTGCCCCCTTTCTTCCTCCCTCCTCCTTGCTCTCGTTCTGTCTCTCTCTAGCGCCCTACTCTCTCACACACTCTCCCTCACACGCCTCTAAATCTCTCATCCGTTCACTCGTTCTCTCTCTCTGTCTCTGTCTCTCTCTCTCAACCCCTCATTCACTGTCTATCTCTCCCCCTCTCTCACCCCTTTCGCTTTCTCTCTCTCTCGGGTCCCAACTCTCTCATCCCTCTTTCTCTCGCTGTCTCCCTTTCTCTCAATACCTTTCTCTCACCCCCCTCTCTCCCACTCTCTCTCCCACCCACCACTCTCTCCCACCCTCAATCTCTTCCATTCCCCCTCTCTTTCCCACCCCTCTGTCTCTCACCCCCTCACTATAGCTCTCTCTCACCCTCTCTCTCTCAAACCTCCTCTCTCTTATCCTCTCACTCGCACTCTCTCAAACTGCCCCTCTCTCTTACCCCTCTCTCTCTCACCCCCTCCCTCTCTCCCACCCTCTCTCTGTCTCTTTCTCATCCCCACTCTCCTTCTTACTCCCTCTCTCTCTCACAACCCACCTCACTCTCAACACCTCTCTCACTCACACCTCTCTCACATCTCTCTCTCTCTAACCCCTCTCTCTCTCACCCCTCTTTCTCTCACCCCCTCTCTCTCAAACCCTCTCTCTCACCCTTCCTCTCACCCTCTCTCTCTCACACCCCCTCCTCCTCCTCTCTCTCTCACCCGCTGTCTCTCGCTCTCTCAAACCCCCTCTCTCTCTAAACCCCCCTCTCTCACCCCTCGCTCTCTCTCACCCTTCTCTCTCTTTGTCAGCCCCTCGCTCTCTCACCCCTTCTCTCTCACCCCCTTTCTCTCAGCCCCTTTCTCTCTTACCCCCTCAGTCTCGAACTCTCTCTCTCTCACCCCTCTCTCTCAACCCCCTTTCTCTCTCCCTCTCTCTCTCCCTCTCTCTCTCAACCACCCTCTCTCTCCACCTCTCTCTCGAACCCTCTCTCTCTCACCCCCCTCACCCACCCCTCTCAACCCCCCTCTCTCTCACTCCTCTCTCTCACCCCTTCTCTTTCTCACACCCTCTGTCTCACCCGCTCTCTCTCACCCCCTCTCTCAACCCCTCCCTCTCACCCCCTTCTCTCAACCCTCACCTCTCAACACCCCTCACTCTCTCCCTCGCTCACACCCTCTCTCACACCCTTACCCTCTCTCTCTGTCACCCCCTCTCTCTCCCACCCCAATGTCTCTCACATCCCCTCTGTCTGACCTCCCTCTATCACTCTCTCTCTCACACACACACTCGCACACAGCCCCTCTCCCTCACCCTCTCCCTCTCTCTAATCCTCTCTCTATCTCTTTCTCATCCCCTCTCTCTTTCTGACTCCCTCTCTCTCACCCCCTCTCTCTCTCACCCCCCTCGTTCTCAACCTCTCTCTCTCTTCCCCTCTCTCTACCACCCTCTTTCCCACTCCCATCTCCCTCTCTCACACCCTCTGCTCTCTCTCATCCCCCCTCTCTCACCAAGTTCTCTCTCTCACCCCCACTCTCTTTCTCATCCACCTCTCTCTCTCTCAGCTCCCCTCACCGCCCTCTCACCCAGCTCTCTCACACACCTCTCTTTCTCCCAACTCCCTCTCAAAACCCCGCTATCTCCCCCTCACCTCCCTCACCTCCCTCTCTCACCCCCTCTTCCACCCCATCCCCCACACACTCCCTCACGCACCGCCCCCTCCATTCCCCCACCCTCCTCTTACACCCCCCTCAACCTCCTCTCTCTGTCACCCCTCTCTCACCACTCTAACTCTCTAACCTTCTCTCCCCCTCTCTCTTCCCCTCTCTCTCTCTCTCCCCCCACCCCTCTCTCTCACCCTCTCTCTCACCTCTCTCTCACACCCTTCTCTCTCACACCCTCCCTCTCTCCCCCTCTTTCCCCCCTCTCTCGCTCCGCGTCTCTCCCCCTCCCTCCCCTCTCACACCCCTCTCTCTCTCACCCTCCCTCTCTCGTCCCGTCCCTCTTTCTCCCCTCCCACTCTCATCCCTCCTCTCTCTCACTCTCCCTATCTCACCCCCTCTCTCTCACCCCCTCTCTCTCTCTTTGCCCCTCTCTCTCTCAGCCCCTCTCTCTCACACTCCCCCTTTCTTTCTCACCTTGTTATATCTCTTCCCCTCGCTCTCTCTCACCCCCTCTCTCTCTCTCATCCCACTCTCTCTCCCCCTCTCTATTACACCCTCTCTCTCACGCCCTTCTAACTCTCTCACCTCTTCACACCCCTCTCTCTCCACCACCTCTCCCCCTCTCTCACCCCTCTCTCACCCCCTCTCTCACCCACTCTCTTTCTCACTCCATCTCTCTCACCACTCACTCCCTCTCTCTCCCCACTCACTATCTCTCTCACCCCCTGTCTCTCACCTCCTCTCTCTCTCACGCTCTCTCTCTCTAAGCCCCTCTCTCTCTCAGCCCTCTCTCTCACACACCCCCTTTCTTTCTCACCTTGTTATATCTCTCCCCCTCGCTGTCTCTCACCCTCTCTCTCTCACCCCTTTCTCTCTGTCACCGCTCACCCTCTCTGCCCGTTACACCCTTTCCCTCACCCCTCTCTCTCTCTCACACACCCCTTCACCCTCTCTCCCCAGCTCACACCCTCTCTCTCTTATCCTCCTCTCTGTCTCTCTCTCTCTCCCCTCTCTCTCTCTCACCCCTCTCTCCCCTGCCCTCTCTCTTATCCCGCGCTCTCTCTCGCTCTATTGCCTTCTGTCTCCCGCTCCCTTTTTCTCTCTCTCATTCCCCTTCCCTCTCGCACTCTGTCTCACACCCTGCTCACTCTCTCTCTCTGTATACTCCCTCTCTCGCTCCCTTTTTCTCTCGTTTGCCCCATTTCTCTCTCTCTCTTTTGACCCCTTTCTTCCTCCCTCCTCCTTGCTCTCGTTCTGTCTCTCTCTCTACCGCCCACTCTCTCACCCCATCTCCCTCACACCCCTCTAACTCTTTCATCCGTTCACTCGTTCTCTCTCTCTCTCGCTGTCTCTCTCTCTCTCTCAACCCATCATTCACTGTCTATCTCACCACCTCTCTCACTACTTTTGCTCTCTCTCTCGCGTCCCATCTCTCTCATCCCTCTTTCTCTTGTTGTCCCCCTTTCTCTCTCAATCCCTTCTCTATCTCTCCCCTTTCTCTCACCCCCGCACTCTCTCTCCCACCCACCTCTCTCTCCCACCCCCTACTCTCTTCCATTCCCCCTCTCTTTCCCACCCCTCTGTCTCTCACCCCCTCACTCGCTCTCTCTCTCCCTCTCTCTCTCAAACCTCCTCTCTCTTACCCTCTCACTCGCACTCTCTCTCACACCCCACTCTCTCTTACCCCTCTCTCTCACCCGTCTCTGTCTCTCTCCAACCCCCTCTGTCTCACTCCCCTTCTCTCTCACTCCCCCACTCTCTAACAACGTGATCTCTCGCAGACCCCCTCTCTCTGTTACCCTCCACTTACCCCTCCCCCCTCTCTCCCCACTCGCTCTCCCCACTCCCCCTCTCACCTCTCTCTCTCACCCCCTCTCACTCAGCTCTCTCTCCCAAACCCTCTCTCTCCCATCCCCTCCCACCCCCTCTATCACAAACGCTCTCTCTCAGCCCCTCTCTCTCACCCCCTCTCTCACCCCACCTCTCTCACACACCCTCTCTCTCACTTCCACTCTCTCACTCCCTCTCTCTCGCCCCCTCTGTCTCAACACATCTCTCTCACGACCTCTCCTCCACTCTCTCCCCATCACTCCCCCCTCTACCCATCTCTCTCCTCTCTGCCCCCTCTCTTCCCCTCTCTCTCCCCCTTCCCCCTCTCTCTCCCCCCTCTGCCCCTTCTCTCTCTCCCCTTCTCTCCCCACTCTCTCCTTTCTCTCGCCATCTCTCTCCCCCTTCCCCCCTCTCTCCCCTCTCTCCCCCCTCTCTCCCCTCTCTCTCCCCTTCTCACTGCCCCCACTCCCACCCCCTCTCCCTCCCCCTCCCTCACCCCCCTCGCTCCCCTCGCTTGCCCCCCTCAATCTCTCGCATCCTCTCTCACTTTTCGTCTTGCTCTCTTCCTCTCTCTCTCCCCCTCTTTCTCTTCCCCCTCTTTCACCCCCCTCTTTCTCTCTCAACCCCTCTCTCTATCACCCCTCTTTCTCGCACTCTCCCTGTCTCTCACCCCTCTCTCTCTCCCCCCCTCTCTCTCTGTCACCCCCTCTCTCTCCCACCCCAATCTCTTTCACATCCCCTCTCTCTCAAACGCACTCTCACACGCCCTCGCGCTCTCATCCCCCTCACTCTCTCCCACCCCTCTCTTTCCCTCACTCCCCTCTCTCTCAGCCCTCTCTCTCTCTCTCAGACCCCTCTTTCTCTCTCAACCCCTCTCTCTCTCACACCCCTCTCTCTCGCACTCCCCCTCTCTCTCTCACCCCCCTCTGTCTCACCCCCTCTCACCCAGCTCTCTCTCTCTCACCCCCTCTCTCTCCTACCCCCTCTCTCTTCCACACTCTCTCTCTCTCAACCCTCTCACTCACCCCTCTCTCTCACCCCCAGACCCCTCCCTCTCATCCCATTGTCTCTCTCTCAACCCCACTATCTCTCACCCCCTCTGTCTCTCACCCCTCTCTCTCACTCCCTCTCTCTCACTCTCACTCACTCCCTCTCTCTCACCACCATCTCTCTCAACCACCCTCACTCTCTCATCCGCTCACTCTCTCACACCCTCACACACCCCCTCTGTCTCTCAACCCTCTCTCTCTCACCCCTCTCTCTCAACCCCTCTCTCTCAATCCCTCTCTCTCTCACCCCCTCTCCCTCTCTCACACACGTTCTCTCTTACCCCTCACTCTCTCTCTCTAACCCCTCCCCCCACCCCTCTCGCTCACCCCCTCTCTCTCTCGTCTATTCTCTCTCTCACACCATCTCCTTCTCACTCCACTCTCTCTTACACCCCACCCCACTTTCTTTCTCTCAATCACACCCTGTCTCTTCCCCCTCTCACCCATTCTCTCTTTCTCACTCACTCTCTCTTTCTCACTTACACTCTCTCTCTGTATTCACTCTCTATCTTTCTCACTCCCTCTCTCTCTCACCCCCTTTCTCTCAAAACCACTCTCTCTCTCCCCCTCTCTCTCTCCCCTCTCTCTACCCCCTCTCTTGCCCCCACTCTCTACCCCCTCTCTTTCCTGTCTCTCACACCCACTCTCTCTCACTCCCATCTCACTCTCTCACCCCACTGTCACTCTCACCCCTCTCTCTCTCTCCCCCTTCCCCTCTGTCTCAAACCCCTTCTCTCTCACACACCCCGCTCTCTTACCGCCTCTCTCGCACTTCCTCTATCTCACCCCCTCTCTCTCAACACCTCTCTCTCTCCCCTCTCTCTACCCCCTCTCTTGCCCCCACTCTCTACCCCCTCTCTCCCCTGTCTCTCACACCCCCTTTCTCTACTCCCATCTCACTCTCTCACCCCACTGTCACTCTCACCCCTCTCTCTCTCTCTCCCCCTGCCCCTCTGTTTCAAACCCCTTCTCTCTCTCACATCCCGCTTTCTCACCGCCTCTCTCGCACTTCATCTATCTCACCCCCCCTCTCTCCCTCCTCTCTCTACCCCTCTCTCTCCCCGCTCTCCCCCTCTCTCTCCCTTCTCTCTCTACCCCCTCTCTCTCCCCTTCTCTCTCACCCTTCTGCCCCCTCTCTCTGCACCATCTCTCTGCCCCCAATCCTGCCCTTTTCCCCCTCCCTCGCCCCCTCTCTCCGCTCCGCTCTCCCCTCCTCTCTCGCCCCCTCTCTTGCACCACTCTCTCACCCCCCTCTCTCTCTCTCTCTCTCGCGTCCTCTCTCTCTCACTCTTCCGCTCGCTCTCTTCCTCTTGCTCTTTCTCTCTCACTCTCTCACCCTCTTCTCACACTCTCTCTCTCTCCCTGCCTCTCTCCCTCTCTCTTGCTTCCCTCTCTCTTATCCCACGGTCTCTCTCGCTCGCTCTCTGTCCCTCGTGCTCTCTCTCTCTCTCTGTCGCTCATGCTCTCTCTGTCTGTCTCACTCTCTCTCTCTCTCAGTCCACACTACCTCTCTCACCTCTTCTCTCTCACTCTTGCTCTATCTCTCTCTCTCTCTGTCGCTCTCTCTCTCCGTCTTTCTCTCTCTCAGTCCTCCCCCTCACCTCCTCTCTCTCAACTCATCTTTCTCAACCCCTCTCTCTCCTCCTCTCTCTAACCCTCTCTCTCTCACACACACCTCCTCTTTCCCCCGTCTCTCTCTCAACCCCTCTCTCTCTCAACCGTTCTCTCTCACCCCTCTCACTTAACCCTCCTTCTCACCCCCTTCTCTCTCCCTGACCCCCTTCTTGCTCTCAAACCCTCACTCTCTCACCGTCTTTCACCACTCCTCTCTCTCTCACAGTCTTTCTCTCTTAACCCGCGCTCTCTCTCTAACTCCTCCCCCCTCACCCCCATGGCTCACCCCGCTCTCTCTTTCCCTCTCTCTCTCACCCCTCTCTTTCTCTATCAACCCCTCTCTCTCATCACTCTCTCTCACACCCTCTCTCTCACCCGTCTCTCTCTCTCACCCCTCTCTTTCTCTATCAACCCCTCTCTTTCACCCCTCTTTCTCCCACTCCCTCTCTCTCTCACTCCCCTCACCACCCCCTCTCTCAACACCCCTCAATCTCTCATCCCCTCACTCTGTCTCCCCCTCAGTCTCTCACCCCCTCTCTCTCAATCCCTCTCTCTCTCACGTCCATCTCTCTCTCACCCGCCTCTCTCTCCCCTCTCTCTCCATCACCCCTCTCTCTCCCACCCCAATCTCTTTCACATCACCCACTCTCTCACACACACTCTCACACACCCTCGCTCTCTCACCCCCTCCCTCTCTCCCACCATCTCTCTGTCTCTTTCTCATCCCCTCTCTCTCCTTCTCGCTCCCTCTCTCTTACCCCCTCCCTCACCCCCCACCCCCTCTCTGTCACTCACTCCCACCTCTCCATCACACTGCCCTCTCAGCCAGCTCTCTCTCTCACCCCCTCTCTCTCCCACCTCCCTCTCTCTAAACCCTTTCTCTCCCTCACCCCTCTCGCTCCCACCACCAACCCTCTCTCTCAATCCCCCTCTCTCTCTCACCCCACTCTCTCAACCCCTCTCTCTCACTCCCTCTCTCTCTCTTAGCCTTCTCTCACATCCCCTCTCTCTCACCACAGTCTCTCCCTCTTTGTACCCCCTTGTCTCGCACCCCTCCTCTCTCAACCCCCTTTCATTCCCCCCTCTGTCTCACCCCCTCTCTCTCACCCGCTCTCTTTCTCACTCATGCTCGCTATTTCTCACTTACACTCTCTCTCTTTTTCACTCACTCTCTCTCTTTCTCACGCCCTCTCTCTCACCCCCTCTCTCTCAAACCCCCTCTCTCTCTCCCCTCTCTCCCTTCTCTCTCCCCTCTCTCCTGCCCTCTCTCTCTCCCCTCTCTCTACCCCCTCTCTTGTCCCCAATCTCTACCCCCTCTCTTCCCTGTCTCTCAAACCCCCCTCTCTGACTCCCATCTCACTCTCTCACCCCACTCTCACTCTCTCAACTCACTCTCTTTCTCACCCCACGTCTCTCTCTCTCCCACCCCCTCTGTCTCACACCCCTTCTCTCTCTCTCTCACACCTCTCTTCCTCACCCCTCTCCCTCACTTCCTCTCTCTCACCCCCTCTCCCTCAACACCTCTCTCTCAAACCCTCTCTCCCCCCTCTCTCTCTCCCCCTCTCTCTCCCTCCTCTCTCTCCTCCTCTTTCTCCAGTTCACTCTCACCTTTCTCTCCCCCCTCTCTGCCCCCTCTCTCCTCCCTCTCTGTGCTGTCTCTCTGCCCCCAATCCCACCCACTCACCCTCCCTCACCCCCTGTCTCCCCTCCTCTCTCCCCTCCTCTCTCAGCCCCCTCTCTCGCACCTCTCTCTTACACCCCTCTCTCTCGCATCCTCTCTCTGTCACTCTTCCGCTCTCTCTCTTCCTCTTGCGGTCTCTCTCACTCTCTCACCCTCTTCTCACGCTCTCTCTCTCTCTCTCCCTGCCTCTTTCACTCTCTCTTGTCACCCTCTCGCTCTCATCTCATGGTCTGTCTCACTCGCGCTCACTCTCGCTCGTGCTCTCTCTCTCTCTGTCGCTCATGCTCTCTCTGTCTGTCTCACTCTCTCTCTCTCTCAGTCCAACCTACCACTCTCACCTCTTCTCTCTCAGTCTTGCTCTATCTCTCTCTCTCTGTCTGTCGCTCTCTCTCTCTCCCTCTCACTGTCCTCCCCCTCACCTCCTCTCTCTTTCAGCCCATCTTTCTTAACCCTTCTCTCTCCCCTCTCTCTCTAACCCCTCTCTCTCACACACCCTCTTTCCCCATCTCTCTCTCAACCCCTCTCTCACAACCCCTCTCTCTCTCAACCGCTCTCTCTAACCCCTCTCTCTCACCCTATCTCTCACTCCCCTCTCTCTCTCATCCCCCTTCTCTCTCACACCACCTTCTCTCTCTCAACCCGTCACTCTTTCATCCCCTCTCTCTCTCATCCCTCTCTCACCCCACCTTTCTCTCACACCCGCTCACCCTTCTCTCCCTCTCTCACACCCTTTCTCTGGTACCGCGTGCTCTCTCTCTCTAACTCCTCCCCCTCTTGCCCCTCTTGCTCACCCCCTCTCTCACTTCCCCTCTCTCACTCACCCCTCTTTCTTTCTCAACCCCTCTCTCTCTCACCCCTCTCTCTCACTCCCTCTCTCTCTCACACCCCCTCTCTCTCTCACCACCCCCTCTCAACCCCTGTCTCTCTCTCTCACATCCATCACTCTCTCACACCCTCTGTCTCTCCCCTCTCTCTCCGTCACCCCACTCTCTCCCACCCTAATCTCTTTCACATCCCCTCTCTCACACACACTCTCACACATACTCTCACACACCCTCGCTCTCTCAGCCCCTCCCTCTCTCCCACCAACTCTCTGCCTCTTTCTCATCCCCTTTCTCTCCTTCTCGCTCCCTCTCTCATCCCCTCTCTCTATCACCCCTCTCTCTCGCACCCCTTCTCTGTCACTCACTCCCATCTCTCCCTCTCACTACCCTCTCACCCAGCTCTCTCCCCCCCTCTCTCTCCCACACCCCCTCTCTTCCACCGTCTCTCTCTCTTACCCCCCTCTCTCTCACTCCCCTCTCTCTCACCCTCCTTCTCTCTCTCACCCCTTGTCTCTCTCAACCTTCTCTCTCAACCACTCTCTATCACCCCTCCGTCTCTCACCCCTCTCTCTTACACTCCCTCTCTCTTACTCACTCTCTCGTAGCCCTCTCTTACACCCCCTCTCACTCCCATCTCACTCTCTCTCTCACCACAGTCTCTATCTCTCTGTCCCAACCCCTCTGTCTCTCACCCTTTCTCTCTCACCCCCCTCTCACCCCACCCCCCTCTCTCACCCCCTCTCACCCGCTCTCTCTTTCTCACCCCCTCTCTCTCTCACCCCCGCTCTCTCAACTCCTTTCTCTCTCCCACTCTTTCCCTCCCCTCTCTCTCCCCTCTCTCTACCCTCTCTCTTGCCCACCACTCTTTACCCCCTCTCTCCCCCTGTCTCTCACACCCCCTCTCTCACACCCCACTCTCACTCTCTCACCCCACTCTCACTCTCTCACCCCACTCTCTCCCTCTCAGCCATCGTCTCTCTCTCTCTCCCACCCCCTCTGTCTCTCACGCATTCTCTCTTACACCCCTTTCTCTCACTCACATCCCTGTTTCTCACCCCCCCCCCCCTCACCCTCTCGCTCTTCGGCTCTCTCATACTCCCTCTCTTCCCCATCTCCTTCACTCTCTCCTCCTCTCCTCCCCATCTCACTCCCCCACTCTCCCCCTCCTTTCCCCCTCTCTCTTCCCTATCTGTCTCCCCCCTCTCTGTGCCGTCTCTCTGCCCCAATCCCGCCCCTCTCCCTCCCGCTCCCTCGCCCCCTCTCTCCCCTCCTCTCTCGCCTGCCTCTCTCGCACCACTCTCTCACCCCCTCTCTCTCTCGCGCATCCTCTCTCTCTCACTCTTCCACTCGCTCTCTTCCTCGTGCTCTCTCTCTCTCACTCTCTCACCCTCTTCTCACGCTCTCTCTCTCTCCCTGCCTCTCTCCCTTCCTCTTGCCTTCCTCCCTCTCTTATCTCACGCTCTCTCGCTCACTCTCTCTCGATCGTGCTCGCTCTCTCTCTCTGTTGCTCATGCTCTTTCTGTCTGTCTCTTTCCCTCCATCTCTCTCAGTCAACCCTACCTCTCACACCTCTTCTCTCTCACTCTTGCTCTATATCTTTCTCTGTCTGTCGCTCTCTCTCCGTCTCTCTCTCTCTTAGTCCTCCCCCTCACCTCCTCTCTGTTTCAACCCATCTTTCTCAACCCCTCTCTCTCTCATCCTCTCTCCCCCCTCTAATTCAAACCCTCTCTCTCGTCAACTCTCTCTCACCCCTCTCTCTCTCACCCCCGTCTCTCTCACTCCCCTCTCTCTCACCTTCCTTCTCTCTCTCACACCCCTTCTTTCTCTCAACCCCTCTCTCTCAACCACTCTCTCTCACCCCTCTCTCTCGCACCCCCCTCTCTCTCACATCCATCTCTCTCTCACCCCCTCTTTCTCTCTCCTTTCTCTCTCCATCACCCCTCTCTCCCCCACCCCAATCTCTTTCACATCACCCTCTCTCTCACACACACTCTTACACATCCTCGCTCTCTCACCCCCTCCCTCTCTCCCACCATCTCTCTGCCTCTTTCTCTTCCCTTCTCTCTCCTTCTCGCTCCCTCTCTCTCACCCCCCCTCTCTCAACCCCTCTCTCAACCCCTCTCTCTCATTCCTCGCTCTTTCACCTCTATCTCTCACACTCCATTTCTCTCACTCCCTCTCTCTCTTAGCCCTCTCTCACAACCCCGTCACTCCCATCTCACTCTCTCACCTCTCTCTCTCACCACAGTCTCTCTCTCTCTCTCAGTCCCACTCCCTCTGTTTCACATCCCTTCTCTCTCATACCCCGCTCACCCCACCCCCCTCTCTCATCCCCTCTCTCTCACCCACTCTCTCTTTCTCATTCACGCTCTCTCTTTCTCACTTACACACTCTCTCTTTTTCATTCACTCTCTCTTTCTCACCCCCTTTTTCTCACCCCCTCTCTCACAACTCCTCTCTCTCCCACTCTCTCCCTCCCCTCCCTCTCTTGCACCCCACTCTTTACTCCGTCTCTCCCCCTGTGTCTCACACCCCCACTCTCTCACCCCACTCTCACTCTCTCACCCCACTCTCTCTCTCTCACTTAACCGTCATCTCTCTTTCTCTCCCACACCCTCTGTCTCACACCCCTTATCTCTCACACCCCTTCGCTCTCCCACACCCCTGTTTCTCACCCCCTTTCTCACAACCCTCTCTTTCAACAAATCTCTCTCACCAACTCTCTCTCACCCCCCTCTCTCCCCATCTCCCTACCCCTCTCTCCCCCCATCTCACCCCCTCTCTCCCCATCTCCTTCACTCTCTTTCACATCCCAGTCTCTCTCACACCCACTGTCTCTCACCCCCTCTCTCTCTCACACCCCCTTCTCTCTCACACCCCCTCTCTTCCACCTTCTCATCCTCTCACCCCTCTCTCTCTCTCACCCCACTCTCTCCCACCTCCCTCTTACTCAATCCTCTCTCTCTCTCATCCCTCTCTCTCTCTCTCACTCCTCGCTCTCTCACCCCGCTCTCTCACACCCCCTGTCTCTCACTCCCTCTCTCTCTTAGCCCTATCTCACATCCCCTCTAACTCCCATCTCACTCTCTCACCCTCTCTCTCTCTCACCACAGTTTCTCTCTCTCTGTCCAACCCCCTCTGTCTCTCACCCCCTCTCACCCCACACCCCTCTCTCACCCCCTCTCTCTCACCTGCTCTCTCGTTCTCACTCACACTCTCTCTTTCTCAACACTCTCTCTCTTTTTCTCTCACTCTCTCTCTTTTTCTCTCACTCTCTCTCTTTCACCCCCTCACCCACCCCTCTCTCTCAACACCTCTCTCTCTCCCACTCTCTCTTTTGTCACATTCTCTCTCTTTCTCACCCACTCTCCCTCACCCCCTCTCTCTCACCCCCTCTCTCTCCCACACTCTCTCCCTTCTCTCTCTCCCCTCTCTCTACCCCCTCTCTTGACCCCACTCTCTACACCCTCTCTCCCCCTGTTTTTCACACCCTCTCTCTATCACTCCCATCTCACTCTCTCACCCCACTCTCTCTCTCTCTTAGCCGACATCTCCCTCTCTCTCCCACTCCCTCTGTCTCACACCCCTTCTCTGTCACACCCCTTCTCTCTCTCACACCCCTGTTTCTCACCCGCTCTTTCTGACTTCCTCTCTCTCACACCCTCTCTCTCAACAACTCTCTCTCACCCCCCCTCTCTCCCCCTCTCTCTCCCTCTCCCCATCTCCTCCCTTCTCTCCTCCTCTTCTCCCCATCTCTCTCCCCCTCTCTCCCCCTCTCTCTCCCCCTCTCTCTCACCCTTCTCTCCCCCTCTCTCTTCCCAATCTCTCTCCCCCCTCTCTGCGCCCTCTCTCTCTGCCCCCAATCCTGCCCCCTCTCACTCTCCCTCTGCCCCCTCTCCCACTCTCTCCCCTCCTCTCTCCCCTCCTTTCTCGGCCCCCTCTCTCACACCACTCTCTCAACCCCTCACTCTCTCTCACCCCCTTCTCTCTCTCAACCCCTCCCTCTCGACCCCGCGCTCTCTCACCCCTCTCTCTCTCATCCCCCACCCTCTCGCTCAACCCCCCTCACTCTCTCATCCCCTCACTCTCTCACCCCCTCACCAATACCTCTCTCTCTCTTCCCCTCTCTCTCTCACCCCTCTCTTTCTCTCTCAACGCCCCTCTCTCTCATCACTCTCTCTCACACACTCTCTCTCACCCCTCTCTTTCTCTCTCAACCTCTCTCTGTCAACCCTCTCTCTCTCACACCCCTCTCTCTCACCACCTGCTCTCTCAACCCCCCTCAATCTCTCATCCCCTCACTCTCTCACCCCCTCAGTCTCTCCCCTTCTCTCTCAACCCCTCGCTCTCTCTCACATCCATCTCTCTCTCTCACCCTCCCTCTCTCTGCCCCCCTCTCTCTCCCACCTCCTCGCTGTCACTCACTCCCACCTCTCCCTCTCACCGACCTCTCACCCAGCTCTCTCTCTCTCATTCCCTCTCTCCCACCACCCCTCTCTTCCACCCTGTCACTCTCTCACCCCTTCTACTCTCTCACCGCTCTCTCTCCCACCCCTCTCTCTCAACGTTCTCTCTCTCTCATCCCTCTCTCTCTCACCCCCACCCCCTCTCTCTCTCAACCTCTCTCTCACCCTTCACTCTCACACCCCTCTCTCTCACACTCCCTCTCTCTCACTGCCTCTCTCTCTCTCACCACACCTTCTCTCAAACCCCCCCCTCACTCTCTCAGCCCCTCACTCTCTCACACCCTCAGTCTCTCACACCTCACTCTCACCCCTCTCTCTCATCGCCTCTCACACCCTTTCTCTCTTACCACCGCGCTCTCTCTCTAACTCCTCCCCTCTCACCCATCTCGCTCACCCTCTAGCTCACCCCACTCTCTCTCACTACCCTCTCCTTCTCACTCC